>NC_084516.1:19767554-20367554 GCF_024500385.1 Phyllopteryx taeniolatus
TTCAGGGCCCACAGTTTAAACAATTTCAAGTATTTATTTGTTCATTTTTACATGACTTGGGCTTCCAACTCAGAAAACCCACGAAATCAGGAATTGAAAAAAAATCGAATACTTTGAAGAAATCACCATTTACGTCTCAGTTTTTGAAGAAAAAAAAGTTATGGTCACATTAAATTAATCAAAATATGCTACTTTCACAACGATATGTTAATCTTCAATACTTTGTTGGGAATCTCTTTGCTTTAATCACTGCCTCGATGCGCCGTGACATTGAGGGAATAAGCCTGTGGTATATAGCCTGTGAGTTATGGAAGACCAGATTTCCTTGATGCTTGCTGTCAGTTCTTCTTTGTTTTTGGGTCTGGTGCCCCTCATTTTCCTCTTGGTAATACCCCATAGATTCTCAATGGCGTTTAGATCCGGCGAGTTGGCTGGCCAGTTAAGCACTGTGATGGCATGGGCATCAAACCAGGTTTTGGTGCTTCTGGCGGTATTGGCAGGGGCCAGGTCCTGGTGGAAGATGAAATCTGCATCTCCATACAGATCCTGATAAAGAAGGAATCATGAAGTCCTCTAAAACATTCTGGTAGACTCTTGTGGTGACCTTGGATTTAAGAAAGCAGAGTTTACCAACACCTGCAGTTGACATTGCACCCCAAATCATGACTGACTGTGGATATTTCACACTGGAGCTCAAGCAGCTTGGGCTCTGTTCTTCACCCGTCTTCCTCCACATTGAGAGGAGCCAGATGAGGTGGCTCGGGCATCTGATTAGGGCGCCTCCGGGACGCTTCCCTGGTGAGGTGTTCCAGGCATGTGCCACCGGGAAGAGACCCCGGGACGACCTAGGACACGCTGGAGAGACTATGTCTCCTGGCTGGCCCGGGACACCTCGGGATCCCCCCGGAAGAGCTGGATGAAGTGGCTGGGTAGAGGGAAGTCTGGGCTTCCCTGCTAAAGCACCTGCCCCAGCGACCCTTTAAAGGCACATAACACAAATACTATAGTGCGTTTGTGTGTGACTTTCAGCTTAATTAATAAAATCAGGTTGTCTCTATAAAATCACTTTTATGTTTTATTATGTTTATATATTTATGTTTTCTAATATAGTGCTGTTTTCTTTATTTAAAAATGTAACAAAAAATGGTGGTAGTTTTGGGGGGCTGTAATGGCATCCTTTATTTTAATGGGGAAGATTTATTTGACTTACCAATAAATTGAGTTATGAGCTTGTTCACAGATGGAATTAGACTCTTAAGTTGAGGTTCCACTCTACAGTATTCCTAAAGTCTTCACTGTTCACTGTCTTTTGTCTTTTTTGGCTGAAAGGAATTTTTTTTATCACAAGACCCTTTGTTGTTTTTATGTCCAGCTCTTTACGCCCAGGTGTGGCAGGTGATGGCAATGGGAGAGCAGACAGCTCGCTTTGCATTGGTTTAGTATCCGGGTTAGACTCCCTTGCTGTTCCCGGATCCTCCATGTGCTCAGAACTGAAGGCCGATATTGAAGCAGGAGCCTCATCTCCCGTTTTCCAGGGACCACCACGAGAAACTCTTGAAAGCATTCTGGTTGCTCTTGACACAGAGAAGTTTGTTTTCATTGCTTTAGTAAGAATTGTTTGAACATCAAATGTGAGACCCACCATTTTTAATATATACAGTATGTTTGTTTTGATCAGACCCAAGAAGCTGCGTTTTCACCCAAAGCAACTTTACCTCTCAGCCAAACAAGGAGAGCTTAAGAAGGTTGTGCTCATGCTGGGTAAGTCTTTTATCTTTTTAACTTTTATCTTGTCATTCTGTAATATATGGACATCTTCATTCAATGTTCATCTGAATGTTTTAAATGATTCATTTCCATCTTTATGTAATATGCAGTGGATGGTATTGACCCCAACTTTAAAATGGACTCGCAGAACAAACGCACCCCTCTCCATGCTGCAGCTGAGGGAGGACATCAGGAAATCTGCCATATGCTTGTGCAAGTAAGAACGGATTCCCATGGTCTTCCCTTGGAGAAAGAGTTTGATGGATGTTATTACCTTCACATTGTTTATAATAATAAATAGCAGGTATATTTTTTCATCTTGTATCCTACAGACTTCTGTCGCTCACCTTTATTACTTCCACCAAAGAGGTTATGTTTCCATCAGTGTGGGTTTTTCTATTTATTTGTGTCCAACGTCCTACCTACGGGTTCATGAATATCAATCACAACTGTTTGGATTACATTCAATTCCAAATGTCTTAAAATCCTTATCATCAGCCTGTTAATAATATAACTTGTTTGTCATTCATATCCCAACCAATTTGAAAGAAATTTGATGTGTCTGCAAGGACAAATGATTTGTCAAACCAAGTTCCATCCACATTAAACTTTTTGCAGTAACAAGTACAGACCCTTTCCAAAAAAATAGAATTTCCACAATTCCATTCAAAAAGTGAAACTTTAATAGATTATAGATTCAGGGCCCATAATTTAGACAATTTCAAGTCCCGTAATTTCTCGTGTATAATGCGCACCCATGTATAATACGCACCCACAAAGATGACCTCAAAATTCTGTAAAACCCCTCTATACCTATGTATAATGCATTTTTACAATGCATGATTTTGCTTCCACCCATATAATGAAAACATGAATTATCAGTATTTTGTTACTTTTTTTCATACAATTATTCTGAAGTTAAACACTTTATTTGAACACGTAATACTTTATTTTGTATTTACTCGCTCTTTTGAAATTCACAGCTGTACTTTTATTTAGTAAATTAGAAAACACACAGTTGTGCTCATATGTTTGATTACCCAGGCAGAATTTGTAAGATGGGTACAATTCTTAAAAGAAAACATGAAGGACCAGGCGAAACACATTTAATTTTATTTTAATGGGATTCAAATTAAATGGTCAAGCATTTCAGAAAAGCATTATCATTAAACAAAACCTCTCCTTGAGCCGTCACCTTATCATGGTGGAGGGGTTTGTGTGCCCCAATGATCCTCGCAGCTAAGTTGTCTGGGGATTCACGACCTAGTAGGGTCACCTATGGTGAACAGGTCCTAGATGAGGGACCAGACAAAGCATGGCTCCAAAAACCCCTATGAAGTAAGAATCAAATGGATCTAGGTTTCCCTTGCCCGGACGTGGGTCACCGGGGCCCCCCTCTGGAGCCAATCCTGGAGGTGGGGCTCGAAGGAGAGCGCCTGGTGGCCGGGCCTGCACCCATGGGGGCCGGCCGGGCAAAACTCGAAAGGGTAACATGGGTCCCCCTTCACATGGGCTTACCACCTGTGGGAGGGGCCATAGTGGTTGGTTGCAATGTGAACTGGGCGGTGGCCGAAGGTGGGGACCTTGGCGATCCCATCCCCGGCTACAGAAACTGGCTCTAGGGACGTGGACTGTCACCTCTCTGGCAGGGAAGGAGCCCGAGCTGGTGTGTGAGGTTGAGGAGTTCCGACTAGATATAGTCGGGCTCGCCTCCACACATGTCTTGGGCTCTGGGACCATTCCTCTTGAGAGGGGTTGGACTCTTTTCCACTCTGGAGTTGCCCATGGTGAGAGGCGCCGAACAGGTGTGGGTATACTTATTGCCCCCCGTCTCTGGGCCTTTTTGGCCTGTGGCACTCCTGAGGCAGCTGATGGGTACCGACTGGCCAAGCGGAATGCAGCTTTAGTGGTCGCTGAGGCGTAGGAGGAGTTCGGTGAGGCCATGGAGAACGACTTCCAGAGGGCTTTGAGGGAATCCTGGTCCACCATCCGGCATCTCAGGAGGGGGAAGCAGTGCATCATCAATACTGTGTATAATGGGGATGGGGCGCTGCTGACCTCGACTCGGGACGTTCTGAGTCGGTGGGGAGAATACTTCGAAGACCTCCTCAATTCCACCGACACGTCTTCCCATGAGGAAGCAGAGTCTGGCGTCTCTGAGGTGGGCTCTCCTTCTCTAGGGTTGAGGTCACCGAGGTGGTTAAAAAGCTCGGGGGGTGAATGAGATTCACCCGGAGGTCGTAAAGGCTCTGGATCTCTATTTACTGGTCGATCTACGTTCCTACCCTCACCTATGGTCACGAGCTGTGGGTCGTGACCGAAAGAACAAGATCCCTGATACAAGCGGCCGAAATGAGTTTCCTCCGCAGGGTGTCCTGGCTTAGAGATAGGGTGAGAAGCTCGGTCATCCGGGAGGGGCTCAGAGTAGACCCGCTGCTCCTCCGCATTGAGAGGAGCCAGTTGAGATGGCTCGGCATCTGTTTAGGATGCCTCCAGGACGCCTCCCTGGTGAGGTGTTCCTGGTACGTTCCAACAGGAGGAGACCCCGGGGACGACCCAGGATACGCTGGAGGGACTATGTCTCTCAGCTTGCCTGGGAACGCCTCGGGATCCTACGGAAGAGCTGGAGGAAGTGGCTGTGGAGAGTGAAGTCTGGGCTTCCCTGCTAAAGCTACTGCCCCCGCGTCCCGATCTCGGATATGCGGAAGAAGATGGATGGATGGATTAAACAAAACATAACCATAAAGAAATTAATGATATTTGTTGTTCAGTCATCAGATTTAATAAATAAATAAAAAAATAAAAAACATATATATATATATATATATATATATATATATAAAATATTTCACAAAATCTGTACGTATGTAAATTTATGAGCACAACTGTACATATATGCAGTCATACGTATCCCTGTCATATTAGAAGGAAAGTGTAGGGTACAGCTTGTTCATGACCGGTGGCGGTGGCATATTAAAATGAAAGTGTACACCTTTCTGATAACCTCTAGGTGGCGGCATACATTTATAAAATGTGAATGTTTTTTTTCCATTTTCCATTTTTTTTGGGGGGGGGGGGGGGTAATGCACATTATACACGAGAAATTACGGTATTTGTTTATTTTTACATAATTTGGCTACCAATTCATAAAACCCACGAAATCAGGAATTCAAAAAATTTGAATACTGTGAAGACATCAGCCCAAATTTTGCAGGCCATAAATGTTTTAAACTGAGTGTCACACACTAAGTATCTAAAACTCAAAGCAGCTGCACAGGTTCCCCGGTGTCATTAAATTGCTTCAGTTTGGTTCAATTGTCTCAGTTGGGTCCAATCTGCGGATGACTGCAGACTTGACAACTCACCAGAAGACCATAATTGATACCCTCCATAGGATGGGTAAGCCACAAATGTTCATAGCTAAGGAGGCTGGCTTTTTACAGAGTGCTGTGTCCAAGCATATCAATGGAAAGTCTAGTGGAAGGACAAAATGTGGCAGGAGAAGATGCACCAGCAAAAGAGATGACCATGGGCTTCAGTGGATTATCAGAGTGGAAAGAGGCGGGAGTCACAGCTTCAAAAACCACCATGTTCCGACGCATCCTTGAGTCAAGCCACTTCTGAGCCTGAGCCAATGTAGGGAGCGTCTCAAGTGGGCCAAGTAGAAGAAGGTCCTCTTTTCCGATTGAACGTAAAGTATGCCTTTCATTCGGGAATCAAAGTCCAAGGGTTTGGAGGAAGACAGGTGAAGAACAGAACCCAAGCTGCTTGAGCTCCAGTTTGAAATATCCACAGTCAGTCATGAGTTGGGGTGCAATGTCCACTGCAGGTATTGGTAAATGGTGTTGTTCTTAAATCCAAGGTCACTCCAACAGTCTACCAGAATGTTATAGAGGACTTCATGATTCCTTCGTCTGAGGATCTGTATGGAGATGCAGATTTCATCTTCCAGCAGGACCTGGCCCCTGCCCATACCGCCAGAAGCAACAAAACCTGGTTTGATGCCCATGCCATCACAGTGCTTAACTGGCCAGCCAACTCGCCGGATTTAAACCCCATTGAGAATCTATGGGGTTTTATCAAGAGGAAAATGAGGGGCACCAGACCCAAAAACAAAGAAGAACTGACAGCAAGCATCAAGGAAATCTGGTCTTGCATAACTCCCAGCCAATGCCACGGCGCATCGAGGCAGTGATTCAAGCAAAGGGATTCCCAACCAAGTATTGAAGCAAAGCAAAACGAAGCAAATTTATTTATATATCACAGTTCATACACAAGGTAACTCGATGTGCTTTACATGAATAAAATTATCTAAAAACAAAGAAAAAAACCATCTTATAAATATTTCAAACAAAGAGGAAAAAAAATGAATGCACCAATTAAACAGCGTACAGTGCAAGAAATATCTTTTAAAAGTGGAAATGCTCTAAAAAGCATGAGGAAAAAGAAGAGTTTTTAACCTGGACTTGAAACATTCACACTGACGCCACTTCTGTTGGTAACGTATTCCATTTGTGTGCAGCGTAATAGCTAAATGCTATTTCATCATGTTTGCTTTGGACTTTGTGCTCCACTATTTGACCCGAGTCTGTCGATCTCAGAGCCCTAATGGGATTATATTGCATGAGCATTTCTTTCATGTATTTCGGACCTAAACCATTTTGTGATTTATAGATCAATAGCGGAAGTTTAAAATCTATTCTAAAGCCAGTGTAAAAACTTTAGAATTGGAGTAATATACTCTGACCTCTTTGTTCTGGTCAGAACCTGAGCTGCAGCATTCTGAATGAGCTGCAGGTGTTTTATGCTCTTTTTGGGGGAGTCCAGTCAGAAGACCATTGCAATAGTCAAGTCTAGTTGAGATAAAAGCATGGATGAGCTTCTCCTGGTCTGCTTGACACATGCAAGTCTTCAAACTGGATATGATCTTCAGATTGTAGCAGGCAGTTTTAGTAATTGATTTGATATGACTGTTGAAAGGTTGGTCGGAATCAATCAGAACACCAACGTTTCGGACTTGGTCTTTGGTTTTGAAAGAGAGTGACTCCAGGTATTTACTAACATCAATCCCCTTTATTGCCAAAAACAATTATCTCAGTTTTTTGTGTGGTTTAATTGAGGAAGAATTTGGCACTGCTAGATATAACTGTGTGTCATCTGCATAGCTATGATAGTCAAAATTAAAGTTCTGAAGAATTTGACCCAAGGGTAGCATATACAGGCTGAACAGGAGGGGTCCAAGAACTGACCCTTGAGGGACACCATAGGTCATTGCCATTCGATGAGATTGAACATTTCCAATGGTTACAAAATAACTCTTAAGGTTAACATATCATTTTGAAAGTACCATATTTTGATTGATTTAATGTGACCCTAATTTCTTTCTTTTTTTTCTACAAAAACAGAGAAGTAAATGGTGATGTCTTCACAGTGTTCTAATTTTTTAAATTCCTGATTTTGTGGGTTTTATGAGCTGGAAGCCCAAATTATGTTAAAAATAAACAAATACTTGAAATTGTTTAAATGGTGGGCCCTGCATCTATAATCTATGACAGTTTAACTTTTTGAATTGGATTCTGGAAATAAATACATTTTTCCATGATATTGAATTTTTTTGGAAAGGGTCTGTACAGTAACTCGGGTTGGTTATCAAGAATCGAGAACCGTTTGGAACCGGGACTAACATTCCGGTTCTCCTGGAATCGTTGAAATTTAGAAATTTCAGTTCCCAATTTCGATACCTGCAGTCCGCCGACCCCTAAGAAAAAAGTGCCGAAAACCAATGAAGAACAAGATGCACGAAGATGTGCTTGTGCCAAACGGCAGCGATGAACAAAAGTGTTTCTTAACTTTTTGTAAAAGATAAATGTCGCCTCTGTGCAACACTTGGAATAAGATTATATTGTGGAAAGGAAGCTTTCGCGATGTGCTCCGAGCCTCAGTCTACACTGCGCAGAACATCACTGAAGTCAATTGGGTGAACGATAAACGATAAAATACGTATATGCCAACATTGAGGCACCTAACAAGTTAAACGCTGGGTTGCACTCTTGCACTGATGGTTTTTAGCATTTATTTTACTCTTTAAACCAACGTAAGATGACAGACACAAAAATAAAATATAAATTATTTACCATACTGGAACGAAAGTAGAAACAGTTGCATGGCAAGCTTGACACTGAGCTAAAACTTCACCAAAGGTCAAACTAGCAACTTTACATCACAATGAATTAAGACAAATTTCAGATGAACGTTGTCTCACAGCATCCTTATCGGTGGGTAGGTAAAGGAGCACTTAGTTCCATTCCGTTTTTCTTGCTGTCTCATTTTACTTTCGTTTTCACCGGTGTTGTGTGAAGCTACCTTTCGTGCCAAAATGGTGAGTTCCGGTGTGTACCTTTCAAAATAAAAAGGGTACATGCTTAAAACAGAAAGTCAAGTTAAAACTTGCACACACAACCATTTGACGTGATAAAACAGTCACAAATAACAGTTTTAACAATGGTATATTTAACTTTTAGCTGAATCATTAATTGATGAATATTAGGTCAAATGCCTTAGTTCCACACACACTGCCTTTTAGTTCAAAGATTTGAAATAGATACTGGTGATAAAGAACCCTGAGTCAAATGTTCATTTTAGTTTATGCTGCGGGCTGCGAAAAAATGGCATGTTCATAATTTGGAGAGCCCTTATTTAAAACCATGCAAACCTTTTTGACTCAGCCCCCTAAAAGAACCCGAATGAAAATGAGGAACCGGAATCACTCAAATTCAAATGATGCTCAACCCTAACAGAAACCCCGTTTAGTATGTCCAGATGTTCATATTATGTTAAATTTCACATGATGATCTTATTCCGTTTTCCCAATTTGTTTCCACAATAATTAATAATAATTTAAACTGATTGGTATTTCTCCACTTAAAGGCTGGTGCAAACTTGGAAACTTGCGACGAAGATCATCGAACACCGCTGATGGATGCCTGTGAAAACAACCACATAGAGACGGCCATGTACCTGCTGAGAGCTGGAGCCAGCGCTGTGCACAAGGTCGTTCACAATCATTTGTTGCCCCACAGCAAAAAAAAAACAAAAAAAACTAAACAATATAAACATATGATGACAGAAAGCTGTAATATTCATATTTGTCGTGTTTAGTGACTCACAATACTAAATTCTCTTCTCTTAGGATGTTGAAGGGTTCACATGTCTCCATCTAGCGGCCAAGTCTGGTCATGACAATATTGTTGAATATCTTCTTTGCACAGGATACGTCAACATAAACTGCCAGGTTAGTAACACTTTGAATGTAATTATGAGGTACCCCAGCAATATTATATATATATATATATATATATATAAATATATATGTGTGTGTGTGTGTGTGTGCGCGCATATATATACAGTGGGTACAGAAAGTATTCAGACCCCCTTAAATTTTTCACTCTTTGTTATAGTGCAGCCATTTGCCGAAATCATTAAAGTTCATTTTTTTCCCTCATTAATGTACACACAGCACCCCATATTGACAGAAAAAACTGAATTGTTGAAATTTTTGGAGATTTATTAAAAAAGAAAAACTGAAATATCACACAGCCGTAAGTATTCAGGCCCTTTGCTGTGACACTCTTATATTTAACTCTGGTGCTCTGGGCACGGATCTGGCCAAGGTTACAAAAAAGATTCTGCTGCACTTAAGGTTCCTAAGAGTTCAGTGACCTCCATAATCCTTAAATGGAAGATGTTTGGGACGACCAGAACCCTTCCTAGAGCTGGCCGTCCGGCCAAACTGTGCAATTGGGGGAGAAGAGCCTTGGTGAGAGAGCTAAAGAAGAACCCAAAGATCACTGTGGCTGAGCTCCAGAGATGCAGTTGAGAGATGGGAGAAAGTTCTAGAAAGTCAACCATCACTGCAGCCCTCCACCAGTCGGGCCTTTATGGCAGAGTGGCCCGACGGAAGCCTCTCCTCAGTGCAAGGCACATGAAAGCCTGCATGGAGTTTGCTAAAAAAAAATAAAACACCTGAAGGACTCCAAGACGGTGAGAAATAAGATTCTCTGGTCTGATGAGACCAAGATAGAAATTGTTGGCCTTAATTCTAAGCGGCATGTGTGGGGAAAACCAGGCCCTGCTCATCACCTGTCCAATACAGTCCCAACAGTGGAGCATGGTGGGACTGTATTGCAGCATCATGCTGTGGGGGTGTTTTTCAGCTGCAGGGACAGGACGACCGGTTGCAATCGAAGGAAAGATGAATGCGGCCAAGTACAGGGATATCCTGAACAAAAACCTTCTCCAGAGTGCTCAGGACCTCAGACTGGGCCAAAGGTTCACCTTCCAACAAAACAATGACCCTAAGCACACAGCTAAAGTAACGAAGGAGTGGCTTCAGAACAACTCCGTGCGTGACTGTTCTTGAATGGCCCAACCAGAGTCCTGACTTAAACCCAATTGAGCATCTCAAGAGAGACCTGAAAATGGCTGTCCACCAACGTTCACCATCCAACCTGACAGAACTGGAGAAGACTTGTTGCATCATTCCCCAAAAGACTAATGGCTGTATTAGCTCAAAAGGGTGGTTCTACTAAATACTGAGCAAATGGTCTGAATACTTATGGCTGTGTGATATTTCAGTTTTTCTTTTTTAATAAAAATGTCAACAATTCAGTTTTTTTTTCTGTCAATATGGGGTGCTGTGTGTACATTAATGAGGAAAAAAAGGTACTTAAATTATTTTAGCAAATGGCTGCAATATAACGAAACGTGAAAAATTTAAGGGGGTCTGAATACTTTCCGTACCCACTGTATATGTTTAAGGCTAATTAGTCATTAGAAGTCCCTTGACAAATCAGGTCAGCACAATTGGAAACTGCTATCCAAAGAACCAATAAAGTTCAGCCTGCTAGACTGGTTGAGTATTTCGAGCACCGGCACTTGTGAATGTGATAATAGCTTCAATGTTGCAAGAAATTTGTACATTTTTTTTTCTTGGACAAGTCAACAAGAGGATCATTGTACTCGCGTATTGAACAGTTTTCAAGTCCTCAACAGGCGGCTTCTAAATCTAAATCACGGGTGTCAAAGTAGGCCAGACCAGTAAAATCCATCCATCCATGCAGCCATCCATTTTCTTCCGCTTATCACACAGCTCGTGACCATAGGTGAGGGTAGGAACGTAGCTCGACCGGTCAATCGAGAGCTTCGCCCATCAGCTCAGCTCCTTCTTCGCCACGACAGACCGATGCAGAGTCCGCATCACTGTAGACTCCGCACCGATCCGCCTGTCACTCTCCCACTCCATTCTTCCCTCACTCGTGAACAAGACCCCAAGATACTTGAACTCCTCCACTTGGGGCAGGATCTCATCCCCGAACTGGAGAGGGCACGCCACCTTTTTCCGACTGAATGCCATGGTCTCAGATTTGAAGGTGCTGATTCTCTTCCCAACTACTTCAGACCTCTGTTTTGAACCACTCCGGTGAGATTTGAAGATCCACATCATCTGCAAAAAGCGGAGATGCAATACTGAGGCCGCCAAACCATAACTCCTCAATGACTCCCTCAGCTGGATGTAGACATTTCTGAACAGATTTGGTGAAAACGGGCAGCCTTGGTGGAGTCCAACTCACACTGATAACAAATCTGACTTACTGCCGGCTAAGCGGGCCCAACTCTGACACCGGTCGTACAGCGACCGGACAGCTAGTATTAAGGGCTCTAGTACCCCAAACTCTCCACAGGGCTTTTCTTTTTTAATAAATTTGCAAAAATGTCAACAATTCAGTTTTTGTTTCTGTCACTATGGGGTGCTGTGTGTACATTAATGAGAAAAGAAAATGAACTGAAATTATTTTAGCAAATGACTGCAATTTAACAAAGAGTGAAAAATGTAAGGGGGTCTGAATACTTTCCATACCCACTATATATATATGTGAGTATATAACAGAAAAGTTTTACGTCTACCTTTAAAACTCAGCTGACATTGAATTCAACTGTTACTGGAAAATAATTTACACCAATGTAATAACATTGTTGTGGCCTGTTACTGTTGCATAGTGTTACAGGAAAAGATTGACTGTGATCATTTTTGTTGTTGTTTAAGTGTTCAGAAAAGCTAATTGGACTTGTTCAATGTTCACAATGTCTGGTTCGCTGCAAGTAATTGGCAGTCCCATTTAAAAAATAAAAATAAATAAAAATAACAATAGGCCCTTTCACACAGAATTGGCGTGTCAGCATTCGTCAGCCTGTGCCTTTCTGTTGACTGTGTGCATGTTCAAATAGATATTATATTCTAACAGATATTATGCATGCACTATCTGGTTTGATATATAAAATACCTGTTGGACAGCGACTGATGTGCGACTTCTCCCATCAGCACAACAGCGCACGAGAAGTGAGTCTTGGGTGTTAAATTTCACCAGTCCGGTCCTTTATTCCTTTTCACTGCTGTCCCTCCTCTGCCTCCAAGAAACTCAGGGGTCTACTTCAACCCCAAATTTTGTGTTGGTGCCTTTAACACACAAAAGAGACAGAAAATAGTCGGCTTTGAATTTGACTTGTGTGAAAGGGGCTGTTCACTCATGTACACACCAAAAGGTCGGGCAATTCTGTGACAAACACTCTGTTGCTTTAACCTTAACTTGACTGTAGGTGATCAATATGTTTGATTCCCCCCCCCCCCTTCAGGATGATGGAGGTTGGACAGCCATGATTTGGGCCACAGAGTACAAACATGTGGACCAGGTCAAGTTGCTTCTGTCCAAAGGAGCTGACATCAGCATCAGGGATAAGGTTTGCCGAAAACACACAGCACTTTGGACTTGTTACAGAGAAATAAAAAATTAAAATGCTGGTCCAAATTTCAGGAAGAAAACATCTGTCTTCACTGGGCAGCGTTCTCTGGCAGTGTTGAGATTGCCACGCTGCTCCTGGATGCAAACTGCGATCTCCACGCAGTAAATATCCACGGGGACTCTCCTCTACACATAGCTGCTCGGGAGAATCGCCTGGATTGTGTTGTGTAAGTTGCTCTCGTCGTGTGAAGGCTTTTACTTTTACAGTGGGGCAGAAAGTATTTAGTCAGCCACCAATTTTGCAAGTTCTCCCACTTAAAAAGATGAGAGAGGCCTGTAATTTTCACCATTGGTATACCAATGATATAAAAATAAATCGAGAAAACCACATTGTCTGATTTTTAAAGAATGTATTAGGAAATGATGGTGGAAAAGAAGTATTTGGTCACCTACAAACAAGCAAGATTTCTGGCTCTCACAGACCTGTAACTTCTTCTTTTAAGAGGCTCTTCGGTCTTCCACTCGTTACCTGTATTAATGGCACCTGTTTGAACTCATCAGTATAAAAGACACCTGTCCACAACCTCAGTCAGTCACACTCCAAACTCCACTATGGACAAGACCAAAGAGCTGTCAAAGGACACCAGAAACAAAATTGTAGACCTGCACCAGGGTGGGAAGACTCAATAAGCAATAGGTAAGCAGCTTGGTGTGAAGTAATCAACCGTGGGAGCAATTATTAGACAATGGAAGACATACAAGACCACTGATAATCTCCCTCGATCTGGGGCCCCACGCAAGATCTCACCCCGTGGGGTCAAAATGACCTAGTGAATGACCTGCAGAGAGCTAGGACCAAAGTAATAAAGGCTACCATCAGTAACACACTACGCTGCCAGGGACTCAAATCCTGCAGTGCCAGACGTGTCCTCCCTCCTGCTTAAGCCAGTCCATGTCCAGGCCTGTCTGAAGTTTGCGAGAGAGCATTTGGATGATCCAGAAGAGGATTGGGAGAATGGCATATGCTCAGATGAAACCAAAATAGAATTTTTGGGTAAAAACTCAACTTGTCGCGTTTGGAGGAGAAAGAATGCTGAGTTGCATCCAAAGAATACCATACCTAATGTGAAGCATGGCGGTGGAAACATCATGCTTTGGGGCGGTTTTTCTGCAAAGGGACCAGGACGACTGGAAAGAATGAATGGGGCCATGTGTCGTGAGATTTTGAGTGAAAACCTCCTTCCATCAGCAGGGGCGTTGAAGATGCAACGTGGCTGGGTCTTTCAGCATGACAATGATCCCAAACACATCGCCCGGGCAACGAAGGACTGGCATTTCAAGGTCCTGCAGTGGACTAGCCAGTCTTCAGATCTCAACCCCGGAGAAAATCTTTGGAGGGAGTTGAAAGTCTGTGTTGCCCAGCGAGAGCCCCATAACATCACTGCTCGAGAGGAGATCTGCATGGAGGAATGGGCCAAAATACCAGCAACCTTGTGAAGACTTACAGAAAAGGTTTGACCTCCGTCATTGCCAACAAAGGGTAGTATTGAGATGAACTTTTGTTATTGTCAAAATACTTATTTTCCACCATAATTTGCGAATAAATTCTTTAAAAATCAGACAACGTGATTTTCTGGATTTTTCTTTTCTCATTTTCTCTCTCATAGGTAAGGTATACATACCTATGATGAAAATCACAGGCCTCTCTGATCTTTTTAAGTGGGAGAACTTGCACAATTGGTGGCTGACTAAATACTTTATATATATATATATATATATGTCAGGGGTCATATTTTCATGGTATCTGAAAATTGCTATGAATTTGCCTGCATTGGCATCTTTCTCCCTGAATAGTTTTTTCACAGCATGTGTGTTTTTCTCAACTAGTGTTTCACTGGTTGAGAAAGTCACGATCGTGACGGTAAAGCAATGTTGCTGCAACGCTGTCATGTCAGTACTGCAAGATCAAAGCCACTTGCAGTGCGGCATTCTTCACAAAATTACTGAGAGAATTCTAGTTTGTGTGGTTTGAATTATAATGCAAAAAGTGTAACGCAAACCAAAATGAGTCCATCAATCAAGTCAATTAAAACCTTAATTTAACCAGAAAATAAAAACCCAATTGAGACCGAGGTCTTTCAAGGGTGAGCTGGCCAAGAATGTGACGCACAATTCACATCATAACAATACAAGGTATACGTAAAAGAACACAGTAGATAAAAGTCAATAAAAAGTATACCCAAAAGAACACACAACACAGTACAATTAGAAGCAGAAAGGTCGAGAGTTCTCAGTAGACATTCACCCGTAATGGAGAGCAGGAAATACTGAGCAAATGTACAAAATCCAAGCACAACGAAGCAGCGGCAGTCTAAAGATTTGCATGGTCAATGTGCAAAGACAATTGTCATTTATGAAGTTAACTGTCCTGCCCTCCAGGCTTTTCCTATCTCGAGGGGCAGATGTTTCCCGAAAGAACCGTGAAGGAGAAGCCCCTTCAGACTGCTGCAGCCACAACTCAAAAACTTTTGCTGCCCTGCAGGCCAACAGGAGAGAGAAGGACGCCAAGAACGTCAGGTTCATTCAAGCACAGGAAAAAAGCCTTCACAGGTTCAAATTGAAATGTGTCTTCTTTTTTCATTTTAGGCCTTAAACACGATTTCATATTTACACTAGAAAGAAAAGAGGGCATAGAGTTCATGAAATACTAAATAGGGGTGATTGTGGCTATGATGAGTTAAACATACAGTGGGTACAGAAAGTTTTCAGACCCCTTACATTTTTCACTCTTGGTTATATTGCAGCCATTTGTTAAAATCATTTCAGTTCAATTTTTTTCCTCATTAATGTACACACAATACCCCATATTGACAGACAAAAAATGTAATTGTTGAAAGTTTTGCAGATTTATTCAAAAAGAAAAACTGAAATATCACACAGCCATAAGTATTCAGACCCTTTGCTGTGAAACTCATATATTTAACTCAGGTGCTGTCCATTTCTTCTGAAAATTCTTAAAATGGTTCTACACCTCCATTGGAGTCCAGCTGTGTTTGACTTTACCGATTGGATTTGATGAGGAAAGCCACACACCTGTCTATATAAGACCTTACAGCTCACAGTGCGTGTCAGAGCAAATGAGAATCATGAGGTCAAAGGAACTGCCTGAAGAGCTCAGAGACAGAATTGTGGCAAGGCACAGATCTGGCCAAGGTTACCCAAAAATATCTGCTGCACTTAAGGTTCCTTAGAGCACAGTGGCCTCCATAATCCTGAAATGAAAGACGTTTGGGACGACCAGAACCCTTCCTAGAGCTGGCCGTCCGGCCAAACTGAGCAAATGGGGGAGAAGAGCTTTGGTGAGAGAGGCAAAGAAGAACCCAAAGATCACTGTGGCTGAGATCCAGAGATGCAGTTGGGAGATGGGAGAAAGTTCTAGAAAGTCAACCATCACTGCAGCCATCCACCACTCGGGGCTTTATGGCAGAGTGGCCCGACGGAAGCCTCTCCTCAGTGCAAGACACATGAAAGCCCACATGGAGTTTGCTAAAAAAAACACCTGAAGCACTCCAAGATGGTGAGAAATAAGATTCTCTGGTCTGATGAGACCAAGATAGAAATTGTTGGCCTTAATTCTAAGCGGTATATGTGGAGAAAACCAGACACTGCTCATCACCTGTCCAATACAGTCCCAACAGTGGAGCACGGTGGTGGCAGCATCATGCTGTGGGGGTGTTTTTCAGCTCCAGGGACAGGGAGACTGGTTGCAACCGAAGAAAAGCTGAATGCGGCCAAGTACAGGGATATCCTGGACGAAAAGCTTCTCCAGAGTGCTCAGAACCTCAGACTGGGCCGTAGGTTCACCTTCAAAAAATGCAATGACCCTAAGCACACAGCTAAAATACTGAAGGAGTGGCTTCAGACCAACTCTGTGACTGTTTTCGAATGGCCCAACCAGAGCCCTGACTTAAACCCAATTGAGCATCTCAAGAGAGACCTGAAAATGGCTTTCCACCAACGTTCACCATCCAACCTGTCAGAATTGGAAAGGATCTGCAAGGAGGAATGGCAGAGGATCCCCAAATCCAGGTGTGAAAAACTTGTTGCATCATTCCCAAACGACTCATGCCTGTATTTGCGCAAAACGGCGCTTCTACTAAATACTGAGCAAAGGCTCTGAATACTTATGGCTGTGTGATATTTCAGTTTTTCTTTTTGAATAAATCTGCAAAATGTTCAACAATTCAGTTTTTTTTCTGTCAATATGGGGTGCTGTGTGTACATTAATGAGGCAAAAAAGAACTTAAATGGTTTTAGCAAATGGCTACAATAGAAAACAGAGTGAAAAATTTAAGGGGGTCTGAATACTTTCCGTACCCACTGTAAGCTGTGACATGGCCAAAGTGTTGGGGCTTACTGCAGCAAAGTGCAACATCAGCCAGGAACCCTCAACCTTGTGTGTGTGTGTGGTCTTCGTACAGTGATATTGCTCTCGGGCAGGAGAGAGTTCCCCTTCCATGTGTCAATGCTGTTGACAGTGAACCTCACCCAGATGACTACAAGTACATTCTTGAAAACTGTGTCACCTCCCCGATGAACATTGATAGAAACATCACACACTTGCAGGTAAGTGTATTCCTGAGAAAATCAAGCTGGTATCCCTCTTCTATTCTGAACTCATCAATGTTATTTTTCTTCGTGTCCATTACAACACAGTACTGCGTTTGCAAGGAAGACTGTTCTTCAAGTGTCTGCATGTGTGGACAGCTCAGTCTGCGTTGCTGGTATGATACGGTAAGATGGATAACACTAGAGAAGTTTTTAATGTTTAGGAGAGTTCCATAGATTTGGACATGGGTGCAGGGTTGGGTGTTTATTTTAGCTGCAGTATTGATCTTTCATGGATAGCGATAGTTGAAACCAGAAGATATAGACAATAAAGAAACGGTACAGTCTGGGCTGGACACAGGCCAAACACTAAGTAGGAGACATTAGCCCCTTTCACACTTCCCATTGCGTTCTGTGTGAAACTTACTCCTACAGAACCATGGTTGAGGTTGACCCACACATTTTCCGGCTTTCAAGGTAGTAACACAGCTGTGTGAAAGTTTCATGGCAGAAAGTGGCTGTGAAGTCTATGCCCCTTTGCATTGAAAGCAAGTCTCGACCTGACAAATATGTCACACCAGGTGCCCCTACACATCTATTAATATGATCAGGCGAATAAAGGCCATCTCTTTTACGCCTCTGATTCATCTATTTTTGGGAAACTTTGTATGAAAGGGGCTATTGAGCCCCACTAAAAACATCCACCCATCCATTTTCTCTACCACTATCCTCATTAGGGTCGCTAGTGAGCTGACTTCTGGCAAGAGGCAGGGTACACCCTGGACTGGTGTGCCAGCCAATCTCATGGCACATATACCCAACATCCATTCACACTCACATTCACACCAATGATATTTTTAGAATTTCGACAGCAAAAACAAAGCAATGTCATTACTTTTTAGTCAGCTTTGTCGGATTTGCTCTACCAACATAAATCACATTTGGAGAAAGTAGTAATCACACTTAAGCAGCCTATCAGAGGTTTCACAGCATTTTGCTGAGGTGTAGCAGTCTGCTGCTTCACATCATACTGTAGGTCCTGTGTTTGGCCTTATCCTTCTAAAATCAGTGATTATCTTGAACTTTTAGGGCGGTTGTCTTCTACCTGAATTCTGCCGCGAGGAGCCCCCTCTTATCTTTGAGTGTAACCATGCTTGTTCCTGTTGGAGGACCTGCAGGAACAGGGTGGTGCAAAATGGACTCAGGTAGAGAAGATTTTATAGTATTTGTATAGCTAAACTATAAAAGCAATCTCTTTTGGTTTGTTGCAAACATAGAATTCGATTGTTGGACTGAGCGACACAATTCAAATATCTGAATGTATCCAGCGAGAACCAATAATATGTCATGTAACCCAGGACCAGGCTTGAGCTCTTTAGGACCAGTAAGAAGGGCTGGGGTGTCCGAGCGCGTCAAGACGTACCACAAGGGACCTTTGTGTGCGAGTAAGTCTCTCAATTAATTCGTGTGCATCGGGATGATAACGTGTACTGGATAATTATTGGTTCTAGATTTTATCTTTGGGATTTTGCAGGACTCCTTGATGCATGTGTTTGTAATGAATTATTGGTTTAATTATTAACACAGTTTCACCAAACTGAGTTATATCTTAAATCCGTTCAATCTTTGACCGTCAGGGCTGTGTCTTGTAAAGAGTATTAGCATGTGGGTGAAGTTGCATCTTGCTTGTCAACAGGTACGTAGGTGAGATCATCTCTGAAGCAGAAGCTGAGATGAGGCAAAACGATGCCTACCTCTTCAGTTTAGATGATAAGGTACAGTACAGTCACAATTATTCACCGTCTTTCAAAAAAAAAAAAAAAAAAAAAAAAACATACCCTAACTGAAGAGTTTTTTTTTTTTTGTGGATTAAAAGTAACATTGCTGCTCTGGTGGTCCATTACTCTGGTCTAGAGTGTCCATTTACAAGAGTAATAAGCAAGGGTACTTATCATCATAACTGATCCATACTGGATGACTTTTTGGAATACTGAGTAGTCCAGTGGTAGGGTGGCTTGACTGTCTGTAATTGATCTTGTTGTTGTTGTTAGTTTACTGCCATGTGATGTATTTTCATTTCAGCGATGGACTGTCACCTTATTTCTAAAGCTGTCTTATTATATCTTTGCCTCTCAGCCACAAGATCTTTACTGCATCGATGCTCGTTTCTATGGAAACATCAGCCGGTTCCTTAACCACATGTGCGAGCCCAACTTGTTTGCCTGCAGAGTGTTCACCACACACCAGGACCTGCGTTTCCCACACATTGCCTTCTTTGCTAGTGAAAACATCAAGGCAGGAGAAGAGCTGGGGTAAGAAGGCTTCTTTTTCTTTATTATGACTTCAAATTCTAGTCTATGGTTACTCTTGTCCGGTTTAGCGTGGTGGTTTAAAGTTTAAAAATTAACTTTTCAACAACGACCACTCATTTTCTTCTCAAGCTTTAGTTTATGATGTACAGTGGGTACAGAAAGTATTCAGACCCCCTTCCAATTTTCACTCTTTGTTATATTGCAGTCATTTGCTAAAATTATTTAAGTTCATTCCCCCCCCCCCCCTCATTAATGTACAGACACCACCCCATATTGAAATAAAAAAAACGGAATTATTGAAATATGTGATATATATATATATATAGTTGAAAAAACTGAAATATCACACAGCCATAAGTATTCAGAGCCTTTGCTGTGACACTCATATATTGAACTCGGCTGCTGTCCATTTCTTCTGATCATCCTTGAGATGGTTCTACACTTTCATTGAAGTCCAGCTGTGTTTGCTTATACTGGTTGGACTTGATTAGGAAAGCCACGCCCCTGTCTGTAGAAGACCTTACAGCTCACAGTCCATGGCAGAGCAAATGAGGATCATGAGGTCAAAGGAACGACCAGAAAAGCTCAGACACAGAATTGTGGCAAGGCTCAGATCTGTCCAATGTTACAAAAAAAGTTCTGCCGCACTTAAGGTTCCTAAGAGCACAGTGGCCTCTATAATCCTTAAATGGAAGACGTTTGGGACGACCGGAACCCTTCCGAGATCTGGCCGTCCGGCCAAACTGAGCAATTGGGGGAGAAGAGCCTTGGTGAGAGAGCCAAAGAAGAACCCAAAGATCACTGTGGCTGAGCTCCAGAGGTGCAGTCGGGAGATGGGCGAAGGTTCTAGAAAGTCAAACATCACTGCAGCCCTCCACCAGTCGGGGCTTTATGGCAGAGTAGCTCGACGGAAGCCTCTCCTCAGTGCAAGACACATGAAAGCCCGTTTGCTAAAAAACAGCAAACGGGCTCCAAGATGGTGAGAAATAAGATTCTCTGGTCTGATGAGACCAAGCTAGAACTTTTTGGCCTTAATTCTAAGCGGTATGTGTGGAGAAAATCAGGCACTGCTCATCACCTGTCCAAAACAGTCCCAACAGTGAAGCATGGTGGGGGCAGCATCATGCTCTGGGGGTGTTTTTCAGCTGCATGGACAGGACGACTGGTTGCAGTCGAAGGAAAGATGAATGCGGCCAAGTACAGGGATATCCTGGACGAAAACCTTCTTCAGAGTGCTCAGAACCTCAGACTGGGTCGAAGGTTTACCTTCCAACTAGACAATGACCCTAAGCACACAGCTAAAATAATGGAGAGGCTTCAGAACGACTCCGTGACTGTTCTTGAATGGCCCAACCAGAGTCCTGACTTAAACCCAATTGAGCATCTCTGGAGAGACCTGAAAATGGCTGTCCACCAATGTTCACCAACCTGACAGAACTGGAAACAGGTGTGAAAAACTTGTTGCATCATTCCCAAAAAGACAAATGCCTGTATGAGCTCAAAAGGGTGCTTCTACGAGACTGAGAAAATGGTCTGAATACGTATGGCTGTGTGATAATTCAGTTTTTCTTTTTTAATAAATCTCCAAAAGTTTCAACAATTGCGTTTTGTTTCCGTCAACATGGGGTGCTGTGTGTACATTAATGAGGAAAAAAAGGAACTTAAATAATTTTAGCAAATGGCCGCAATATAACAAAGAGTGGAAGGTTTAAGGGGGACTGAATACTTTCCGTACCCGCTGTATATGTTTAAGGCTAATTCGTCATTGGAAGTCCCTTGACAATCAGGTCAGCACAATTGGAAACTGCTATCCAAAGAACCAATAAAGTTCGTCCTGCTAGACTGGTTGAGTATTTTGAGCACCGGCACTTGTGAATGTGATAATAGCTTCAATGTTACAAGAAAAAATATAGATTTTTTTTTTTTTCCTTGGACAAGTGAACAAGAGGATCATTGTACTCGCATATCCCGTTTTTAAGTCCTCAACAGGCAGCTTCTAAATCTAAATCACGGGTGTCAAAGTAGGCCAGACCAGTAAAATCCAGCCATCCATTTTCTTCCACTTATCCGTGGTTGAGTCGCAGCGTTGCAGCTTTAGC
Source organism: Phyllopteryx taeniolatus (assembly GCF_024500385.1). Taxonomy (NCBI): domain Eukaryota; kingdom Metazoa; phylum Chordata; class Actinopteri; order Syngnathiformes; family Syngnathidae; genus Phyllopteryx; species Phyllopteryx taeniolatus. The sequence goes on from NC_084516.1 coordinate 19,789,137, forward strand.
AAGGAAGCCCAGCCACTTCATCCAGTTCTTCCGTGGGGATCCTGATGCGTTCCAAGGCCAGCTGGTAGACATAGTCTCTCCAACTTGTCCTCGCTCGTCCCCGGGTCCTCCTTCAAGTGGAATGTGCCCGAAACACCTCACCAGGGAGGCGTCCAGGGCGCATCCTAACCAGATGCCTCAGCCACCTCATCTGGCTCTTCTCGCCACTATACACAGTGTTGACGGTGCGCTACTTCCCCCTCCTGTGATTCTGGATAGAGGACCAGAATTTCCTTGAAGCCGTCCGGAAGTTGTTCTTTATGATGACCTCACCCAACTCCCACGCCCCAGTTTTTGCATTAGCCACCACCAAAGCTGCATTTCGCTTGGCCTGCCAGTACTCATCAGCTGCCTCCAGAGTCCCACGCTTGGGTGTGCCAGGTCGGACCGGCATCAAAGCCAACACACTACGAGGTGCTGATCGGTTGACAGCTCCACTCCTCTTTTCACCCGAGTGTCCAACAGATGCGGCCGCAAGTCCGATGACACGACCACGAAGTCGATCAATGTACAGTTCAATAGTCAACAGTAAAATCGTAGCATAATTAATTTATTAAATGATTTATCTGGGTCTAATTTTTTTTTACATCCCCAAAACCTGGCATTTGAACAGACCTGCGTATCCCCTCTTTGTATATGTAGCCGTAAACTTTTTCTTTTTTTTAATCATTTTTCTGAGCTAGCTACTAAGGTAGCTAGCCCTATTTTGCATTATTGCCTGGTTTACAGAGCTCCAAAATAGTTCATCATCATCATCATCATCCTCATCATCTTAAAGTGAATTAGCAGGTGTACCGAACAAAGTCTTTGAGGTTATGTTGACTTTTGACTGTCCATTGTTTTGTTTTTGCCCACTTCTCAGATTTAATTACGGTGACCACTTTTGGGAAGTGAAAAGCAAGGTGTTCAGCTGCGAATGTGGCTCCTCCAAGTGCAAGTACTCGTCTGCGGCCATGACGTCGCTGCAGGCGGACAGCACGCCAGAGAACCAGCAGCAGCCCAGCGCCTCCCCTGACACCAGCTCCTCCAATGGTCCCTCCAGCCCCTCTTAGAAGTCGTATTTACACACGCGTCGCTTCTCATGGATCTCAGGACACCTGTCCCAGTGTCCGGTAACTTTTTGCAGATGAAAGTGTACTGTATAGAGACACCAAACTTTGACTCTTGGGAAAACATTTTGTTATGGTGAACAAGATGCACAATTGGACCCCTGAAGAATGTACAGTTACCAAACAGAAACGAGGACAATTAAAACAGTCTTTACATTTCATATTTAAATTCGCTGGGAAGAAGAAAATGGCCTTTTGCTTTCACTTATCAAGAACCATTCCACCAAAATCAGCCTGTATATGGAAATTTAAGTTATCACTTCATCATGTCATTTCTGTTGTCATGGAGTGTTTGAAAAGACACATCAAACATTTGATAACTGCTCCAAATCTTTGATAAAGATACATAAATAATGCCAGGGTGGGTTAAATTTGAGTACAAATACTTGAGAGAGGGATGCTGTGTCTTTCCTTAATAAGGTGAATAAAATGACCTTTCGTTAAGCTTGTTTGTTGAAGGGGAACTTCATTGATGCAGAACGATTTTAACAGATGAGTAACAAAACTGGTGCTCTTTTTCAAAAAAAACAAACAAAAACCTACATGCTCATTACCCAGGTGAACAGAATTTGTAAGATAAGAGAACCTTACGTTGTTTTTTTTAATGTTCTGTTTTATTTCCAGTTTTGCAATTGTACTTGTTAGTGGTTCTGTTCCTATTCTTTTTTTCTATGATTTTGCCAACTTATCTTTTTAAACGTCGGTAGTGAAGTGACGATTGTGCAAAATTTCGGATTGAGAAAAAAAAAAAAAAAAAAGGTTCCAGAAATGCACTACCATTATTTTCTGTTACATATTCATGGACCGTGAAACATCATTTGAATTGGTTGTATCTTTTTCAATAAATTTACTACTAATGCATTTCTTCTGAGCTACTCTCTGGGGGCAACACTGTCTGTGACAGGGTTTTGCTTTAGCATCCTATCTGCATTTCCTATTTAGAGATTCCTTTCTTCCTCCCTTTAAAGGCATTCACATGACCGAAATATTTTACGAATGGAAGAACTCGCAGGAAGTTCAGACAGAATGAAGACTGGGATGACATTTGCCACGCTAAATTTGCCTTTGAAAATTGCTTTGATGTGATGGGCTGCCGAAAGGCCAAAATAAGCGTTAATACAGAAGGCTACAGAGATAAGGCAGCAAACTTTTGCTATGTAGCGCAATTGATTGACATTCCCATATATGATAACGGATACAATATATAGTAATGATGTCCTCAAGCTTAGTGCAAAAACAGGAAGCTAAGAAATTCCTTTGGATCAGATTCAAAATGCTGTAGAGCCAAATGTAAAAAACCATCTTTTTTTTACAAATGGGCCGATGATTGTTCCCTTCCTGACTACCGAAAGGAACACTTCAAAGCTTTTGATCGCTGAATCCCGAAAAAATTTCAGTGAGGATTCTAATGATAGGGGCATTAAACATGGCTTGACAGGAAGCGGCTTTTCCGCATTCCAAGGTGGGAGAAGCTTGTGTGTGTGTGTGTGTCTAGGCCCTAACCCTGGCACCGGAGCCTCCTGCAGACGGAACCTTGATATGTGTGCCACTCATTTCACTTTCATCCACTCATGCTTGTTGGTTGTATGTAAACAGTCATGAAGAGAACAGTTCCTCACTCCTCGAAATGGGCAGAGACCCGATCTACTGTGGTTTATGGTAAGTTTTTTTCTTCTTTTTCGTTTGGAAAGATTGAGACGCACAGTAACATGCCACAATGATCATGCTCTTTTTGGCTTTTTGCATATGTTTATCAGAAAAAAGTACGTAAATGACAGGACAACTGTCATAGTCCTTACAAAGTGATCACTAATACGCAGTTAAGGTATGCAAGACCTTTGCAAACAAAAAAGCAAAGAAATGAGGCAAATTTTATTTCAAACTTAAATATGTACATCAACATATGCTTGAGCGGTGTAAATAAATGTTTTTCTGTTTGAAGTCTTCCAGATTGCTCAATCTATGTTAAAATCCCCAACATTTTCTGCAGGAGCCCGGGGATGTTTTTGTTTTTGGGTCTGTCACCTTTTTCATGCCTTTGGTCTTTGCTTGTCTGTTATCAACATTATTTGTATTTGCTAAATGCAAGAATAAGGAGAGGACGCTTTTCAAACAAACACATATATATATATAATAGACAGTACAGTCAAGCCTGCCGTGGCAATCTTTGGTGTCATGGCTGTATTTATTTCTATTTGTTTTTTTATTTCTATTTTTAATATATTATTATTTTACTTGTAATGAATTTATTTTCTGGTTGTTCTATATAGTTCTATTTAAAGTTGAGTTTTGGTTGTTAATAATAACGTCAAAATCATTGAATAATGGTGTTTATTCATCGTAATTTCAATATCACTCAAAATAATCGTGATCATGACTTTTCAACTAAAGTTAAGTTAGGCAACCCCAAAAAAGGGGGGGAAGTGTATATCTAACTTAAAAGCTTGTGTCTTCTTAAAAAATGTTTTCATACAAAATAGCACTATCCTTGTACTTTTTCTAAATATACTCTCCACTTCTGTCATATTTTCTTTAGCAAACCTTCCCTCAATTATAGGAAATTAGTCCGTTTTCTTTCTTTTTGTATTATTCTGTCCAACCACTGTTTCTTCAAGAAGTATCTTGATCAAAACGCGATCCTCTGTCTGAGTCCCAAGTACAATGTAACACGTCATTGAGATTTTATATCCAAGCACTAAGCTTCGTCAGCTCTGAAGTGACATATTCCCAAAATGATTTCAATTTTGCACAGCTTCAGAAAACATGTGAATGATCCGCATTCAAGGAACCACATTGAGGTGTTGATAAGCTTTTACTTTTGATTTTAGGAATAGTATTTTATATATATATATATATATACACACAGTAGACTGTATGTTTGGTGTATGCACTTTAAGAAGCAGCAAAATGAGTGAAACACAAGCTGGAATTCACTGCCCAAGCGTTTGGTCGCAGCTTAGAATAGGATAGTACACAAATGGTTGTGACACTATTAGTTTGCTGTGTCAGTGGTTTAGATATGCATCACACTGAGCGCTCTTTCTGATATTTTGTTCTTCTCATGTACTATCGGTAAATTAGGGAAGCGAAATATTAGTAACGCGTATACAGTAAGTACGATATAGACCAGCTCAACAACACTGTAAACTACAACCATTATATTCAATCTACAGTATGGTCAAATTCACGTCTGAGAGACAGTTTCAACGCAATCTTGATAATGACAGACATATTCATGCAGCTTTTGCATGGGAAGGTCTTATGAAAGCTGAAGCTGCCTTTAAATTGCTCATTAGTCATCATATAAACCAGTGGTTCTCAAATCTTTTACACCGAGTACCACCTCTAGAAAAAATGCCGAGTTCTCCAAATACCACCATAACGTTAACATACAGTCGTGTAGTAAGTCCAAGTGTTCATAAAAAAAGAAAATGTAACGTTTAAAAAATGTAGGTAATATTAGAGTTAGCTACAGTATGTAGTCTGAACATGACTGAACTGAACTGTTCCCACTAAAGGGTTCCCACCTACCCTGAGTGGTACTCATACCACACTTTGAGACTCACTGGTATAAAGTATTTGTATTGAATTGCACTTGTAATTGACCAAGTACAAGCTACTGCTTGTTATGAATGAGTCATTGAAGTGTGACAAAATAACCTCATTTCAAAGTACAAGAAATGGCATTCATACCTGAGATTCAGTGCAGTCACAAAGTGACAAAAGTAGAGAAAATGAGAAATCACCCACTGTTTTTCCTCTAATGACTTGTAGCAGTTTGATTATTTATTATCTTATGAAGAAAGTGGGGGCAAATAAGTTGACAAGCAGTGTAAAACCCTGGATAGGGAGCTGTAGCAGTCTGTAACACTGTGCAGGTGGCATGTGTAATTCCTCGACTGCAATTCCTGTGCACCGTTGTTCAAGCTGTTAGAGGGCACCGTCAAGTGCATTGTTAGTTCACAGTGTGTGGAGTCAGAGTGGGCCCTCTGAAGGCAATTAACATCCCTCATGGAGATGATGTCTGCCGCGGTTGCAGGGAAGATAGACAAGTTGTGGCGGAAAGCGCCGCTGAGCCTGGTCAGAAACTAGAGTGCTCGGGTGCCGAAATATAGCGTGTTGGGATGAAAGCGCATGCTTTCCAAACCACACAACCATCAGATGCTTGAAAAGAAAACCAATGTCAGTGATTTGTTCAAAGCAAACCAGCACTCCTGTACATACGGTGTTGCCTCTGAGAAAGTCAAAAGGGAATCTCTCCAAAGAGATGACACACACTGTACACTGTGTGAAGTGTAGTATTCCTCAGTTTGCCAATGAAACGGGGGTGAGGCCTACAACCTCCCACAGTCGACTTGAATGAAGGTCAGGGTGCTTGAAGGTACTGTATGACAGAGGAAGCAAAAGTAGTCGCCCTCTGTACTGAAGTCAAAATGGAGGTATAGCACTACAGTACTACCCCAAGATGTCAAATCAATCAAGATCTTAACCGCGCTTGACTTGACTCTCTTTTACTTTGTGTCGTCATCCGTGGCGGACAAAGTAAGGAGGAATCTATTGGATCTGTTTTCATATGTAGGGAGTAAAAGAAGTCATCGGGAAAATACATATTCAAATAAAGTACAGTTATGTAAAAAACAAAAACAAACAAAACAAAATATATATATATATATCCTGCTTAAGTACAGTAACTCAAATGACCATTTTTGTACTTTTTTGTTACCTCTCCACCCGCGCCCTCACTGTTTATTGGGCAACCGAATACTTTATAGTGTCCGCTCTGTTCATCAGCACTGCGTTCAGCCACGTTTAGCTCGTGGCGCATGCTCACCCTGGGGGCGGAGTACGAGGACACCTGGGCGCCGGCACGTGACCGGATGTTTCGACCCAGACGACAGGTGAAGGAGCCTCCCGGTGGGCATGCTGGAACGTTGGAGCCAGAGGAGCCTTCGTGGAAACACTGTGAGACCAACACTACTAAGTATGACACGGTTATGCACTTGGATGGAGCAAGCAGAGTGGGCACCGGCGATGGTTTGTGTCAGATTGTCCGGAAGCACGAGATGGAGACAAGCACACGGTGGCCCGGAAGGTAATTCACACCTCTGAACCAAAAACACAATTATGACTTTGGGCACAATGTAATACATATTAGCTTATTTGATCAAAACATACACATGTGCAATGAATGACCTGTATATGAAATGAACCCCATTAAAAGGGTTTTTGTGTCCACGATAATCGACAATCGTATAGCCTATTATCATGAATTTTGACTGAATCAAAAAGAAAAAAACAACAACTCGAACTCGTCTAATAACATCCATTAAGAAATAATAATGAATGTCAAGCCCATGTTTGAGCAATTTACAGTCAGATTTCAGACAAAACAAAAGAAGAACTCATGGACAAATCCAGAAACAATGGAAAAGCAAAGCACAAAGTAAAAAGTATACGAGTACAGTATATGCGGATATAAATTCATAAAATGTATTTAATCCTGCCCGTTATTATTTATCCTATTTGAAATAGTGTAAAATGTAATGGGCTTTAAAAATGTCCCAACATAATCAGTGCAATCTTATGCACGTATCAAAAGATAAACAAAATGTTATGAAATAGAAAATGTTTTAAATGGGCGAGCATAAATGTTACATTTGCATAAATCATAAACTGTACATCTGGATCCAAATCTATGTACCGATGAGCTCACCTCCAATATTTCAATGCTAGGGTTTATCTATTTATATATTTTGAAAGGCTTCTTGAATTTTTTAAGCCTATCATTCTGATTTAGTGTGGTACAAAAACCTCTCCACAGAAATATACAGTTGCAGTATGTCGAATTAACCACTAGATGACTGTCACAGAGTAGCTTGTGAAATTGGGTTCATGGTTTATCCGAAAAGTGAAACATGATTTGTAAAATCACAATCGTGCAACGTGCAAGTTCGGTATGTACAAAAAGTGTGAATGTATGTATGTGCGTCGCGTATTCTGTTTGTTTAAGTAATATAAGCTAAACCCAGCGAATCCCCTATAATTGCTTGTAAATGAGATTTCTTTTTCAACAAATCTTTACAATCTAATTTTCAAAGCATCAGCATCATCTCCGGTAACCGGCGTGCATGAAACAATTCCCACTGGTAATTAATGTTCCATAAACAGGCCCGGTTTGTAGTGCTAGCTATGAGGGCTTTTAGTTACGCTGCATTTTGAATATTGTAATACTGATGAGCCAGTCATGTTAAAGTCAGATTTAAAAATGTATGAACCCAAAAGAGTGGCGTTTGCCTTGAAATGAGCAGCTGAACATTCCAAAATTGTGTGTGTGTGTGTGTATAGTATACATTGAATGAAGGAATTATATTACCTTATAAGATTCATTTTGGATGGTGGTGTGTAAGATGACTCTGGTGGTGGGGAGGGAGATTAAGAAGACAACGGCAGAGAAAAGAACCATGTAGTGGAAGCTGAGAAAGGAAGAGTGTTGTGCGGCTTTTCGGGAAGAGGTGAGACAGAAGACTGAACCACTACAGCCAAGGTGATCAGAGAGGCAGGCAGGAGAGTACCTGGTGTATCTTCTGGCAGGAAAGGAGAGAAGGAGACTTGGTGGTGGAACCTCACAGTACAGGAAATCATACAAGGAAAAAGGTTAGCTAAGAAGAAGTTGGACACTGAGAGGACTGAGCAGAGGCGAAAGGAATACATTGAGATGCAAAGGTAGAGGTGGCAAAGGCCAAACGAGAGGCATATGATGACATGTATGCCAGGTTGGACACTAAAGAAGGAGAAAAGGATCTATACAGGCTGGCCAGAGAGAGAGAGAGAGAGAGATGGGAAGGATGTGCAGCAGGTTCGGGTGATTAAGGATAGAGATGGAAATATGTTGACTGGTGCCAGCAGTGTGCTGGATAGCCCCTTCCTGTTTGCAGTGGTGATGGATAGGCAGACAGATGAAGTTAGAATGGAATCCCTGTGGACCATGATGTTTGCAGATGATATTGTGATTTGCAGTGAAAGCAGGGAGCAGGTGGAGGAACAGTTAGAAAGATGGAGGCATGCACTGCAAAGCAGAGGAAAGAAGATTAGCCGAAGTAAAACAGAATATATGTGCATGAATGAGAGGGTCACCCCCCAGGGGGAAGAGTGAGGCTGCAGTGAGAAGCGATAGCAAGAGTGGAGGACTTTAAATACTTGGGGTTGAAGGAACCTGTGTTTTAAAATCTCCTAACTCCCGTGGTTCCAAGCGTGCTCGTTTTCGTGAAAGAACTTCGTTCACAACAATGTATCAAAACCAACCAATTTATTCCTGACAGAGGAGTCTATACATTTGCAGAGCTCTGGGTTCGTAACTACTCTATCTTATCCTTAGCAGATAAAGTAGTCGAACAAAAACTATCTGACTCTACCCCAGACTTTATACATTGTTTCAAACAGGCCAGTATGGAATCGCTGTCGTCTGATTGGTCCGTAATCCGACCTCTTCGTTGCTCTGCGGACCATCTGATCTGGCTCCAGACTTCTGCTCCAGGTGTCGCCTGCAGATGTCGGCTCACATTCCTGCATTCAATGTTTATAGTGGCTCCCCGCAGTTCCTTTCTTCCTTGACATCTGTCTCCTCTCCAAATACCCCCCGATGGGGGCCTTCCTGCAATATACTCCTATATTCCAATACACATTCTCTTCCAAACTAGTTAGAATTACATATTAGAATATAAAGTATTCTATATTCCCTTCAGGGTCAACCGTCCAGAGCAATGGTGAGTGTGGTCAGGAAGTGAAGAAACGGGTCCAAGCAGGTTGGAACGGGTGGAGGAAGGTGTCAGGTGTGTTATGTGACAGAGAGTCTCTGCTAGGGTGAAGGGCAAAGTTTATAAAACAGTGGTGAGGCCAGCCATGATGGACGGATTAGAGACAGTGGCACTCAAGAGACAACAGGAAGCAGAGTTGGAGGTGGCGGAAATGAAGATGTTGAAGTTCGCTCTCGGAGTGACCAGGTTGGATAAAATTAGAAATGAGCTCATCAGAGGGACGGCCAACGTTAGATGTTTTGGAGACAAAGTTAGAGAGAGCAGACTTGGATGGTTTGGACACGTCCAGAGGAGAGAGAGTGAGTGAGTATATTGGTAGATGGATGATAAGGATGGAGCTGCCAGGCAAGAGAGCGAGAGGAAGACCAAAGAAAAGGTTGATAGACGTAGTGAGGGAAGACCTGAGGGCAGTTGGTGTTTGAGAGGAGAAACATTGCTTGCCAGCTTGATGAAGGCTACAGATTAGGCATTTGTATCGAAGCCTGTCCAGAATGAACTCCTTGACTGTATGCTGTCGGTTTTGAGAGAGTGCATCATTGAAGAAGTCAGGAGTGCAGATATTTCTGCCATGCAGACTGATGAAACAATGGACGTTTCTACTCCGTGTCAGCTGGGGATTGTGGTCCGCTACACTGACACTCTCCAGCACCCCCTCCAAGGACTCCAAAAAGGGTGGGTACTCTGAACTGCTGTTTGGTGCATAGCCACAAACAACAGTCAGGACCCGTCCCCCCACCCGAAGGCGGAGGCAGGCTACTCTCTCGTTCACCGGGGTGAACCCCAACGTACAGGTGCCGAGTCGGGGGGGCAATAAGTATACCCACACCTGCTCGGCACCTCTCACCGTGGGCAACTCCATAGTGGAAAGAAAGTCCAACCCCTCTCGAGAGGACTGGTACCAGAGCCCGAGCTGTGTGTGGAGGCGAGTCCGACTACATCTAGTCAGAACTTCTCGACCTCACACACCAGCTCGGTCTCCTTCCCTGCCAGAGAGGTGACATTCCACGTCCCTCGAGCCAGTTTCTGTAGCCGGGGATCGGATCGCCAAGGTCCCTGACCTCGGCCGCCACCCGGCTCGCACTGCACCCGACCCCTATGGCCCTTCCCACAGGCGGCGAGCCCACGGGAAGGGGGACCCACGTCACCCTTTCGGCTGTGCCCGGCCGAGCCCCGTGGGCGCAGACCCGGCCACCAGGCGCTCTCCTTCGAGCCCCACCTCCAGGCCTGGTTCCAGAAGGGGGGCCCGGTGACCCGCGTCCGGGCAAGGGAAAACAAAGGGTCTTTGAGCCATGCTTTGTCTGGTGCCTCACCTAGGACCTGTTTGTGATGGGTGACCCTGCCAGGGGCATAAAGCCCCGCCCCAGACAACTTTTCCATCGGCTACAACAAACATATCCATACACTGAATTATTGATATATTTTTGCATTCAGTTTTTAGGTTTGTGACAGCATCATGGGGCAAGCAAATGAAAGTTGTGTCTTCACAAAGCATCGGATTAGTGCTACGCTGCTGTGGGCGGCCAGATTTCACGAGTATAACGCAGCCGGTTTCCCAAAGCCGCACTGACCATCGACACGGAGGCTGAACAAGAACAGGCTGAAAAGTGGACTGGCTCAGGAGCCGCGGTGGTTCTGTGGCTCTGTGTCAGCTTTTTAATTTTCAGGGCATCTCCCAAACGGTGGCTCTGCTCAAGAAATCTAAGAGGTGTTTCTCAAACAGTGAAGAGAATCAAGACCTTCCTCGGGAACACAGTGCCACAGGATTGTTGCAGTGCGATTTGCTTGAGAAGAATCTTATCAAAAACACCCCTGACTTGGAGTCATTGAGAAATTTGCCTGGCTCAAGGGCAGAAGGGCAACATTTATGGACCGAAAACTACACGACGCCGTCAGACAATCGCAATCTGTGAGCCACGTGCAATTTGTTTTCTTTTGTAACCCTGCTCGCTTGAATGTTTGTGCAATCACCCGCCAAATTTGAATAGATGACTCGAGTTATAGCTATATTTTTGGGGGGAAACTAGCTAAACTATTACTGCCACCAGAGTCAAATACACTGTCCTTTTTTTTAAATGGCCATTGTTTTTAAATTGGTTCTTGCGTCTTCTGTATTTATCTTTCATTATTTCAGATTGTTACTTTTTTTAAAATGTATTTGTCAGCGGAGGCAGACTAGCAAAGTAAGAATTTGTGTTGTTTTTAACTGTCCAAATGATGAATCCACCTTGAAATTAGAATTTCTCTCTCTCTCTCTCTCTAAGTAATGCATATTCCTTGGTAGTAGGCGCCATCTAGCGGTGACAATCAATAACACTTGTGAAACAGAATAGCTGTGTCATCAATTGTGTCGTCTTCCACGAGGTGGTTTGAATTCAAAGCCATTGACGGTAAGTATACTTATTCATGTGTTTTGAGGTGAATTTACGGGACTATAGTTGAATACATTCAATTAGTGTGTGTTGATATCGATCGATCGATCTAGCTATTGATCTATCGGTCTATCTATACACACACACACACACACCAGCCGCCACTGACTATTTCGTATCCTTGTTGGGCATTGGACTTTATGCTTACCTTTTCTTTTCTTTCCACTTTTGAGCATTGTTGTGAATTTTGCCAGACGTATTGTGCGTTGAAGAGCCGACACTAAAGTCAGCTATTTAACGGGCCTGTTGACATTCAAATGATCTCGGCTCACATTTTGGGGGGGAAAAGGGATCTTGGCCTTGAAAAGGTTGGTTGGTTACCACTGGCATAGATAGATAGATAGATGAACAAAGATACATTAGTTTGACTCAATGGGAATCTTGACAGCGAGGTCGAAATTTGATGATGTCTCACGGTGGTTGCGAATCACTAGTCCGAGCGAAGATCAACTTTTGGGAATCTAGTTGCAAATTAAGCCCGGCATTTGGAGGTGCACTATGTCTCCTTTCACCTGAAGTCAGCTGGGATAGGCTGCATGCAGTTACCCCCGTGACCCTGAACAGGATAAGCGCAATAGAAAAGGGATGGACGGATAAAAGTCAAATACATTTTTTGGTCACGAATCCATTTGAAGACCTTCTCATTTACGGTCCCGTCGATAGTATGCACAGTACTGTGAGTTCACAACTCATTGGAATCCTTCTTGGAGCTGACAACATCCGACATCCGTCCTTCCCTCTTCTTAACCTCTTCAGGTTTAACCTATCGCAGAACAGACTACGCCCTGGACCGGTCGCCGGTCAGTCGCAGGGCGCGTTCGGTCGACCTGTCGAGACGCTCAAATCCTCATCGCCTCTGAGTGCCACTTGAACATACTTCGACTGCGCAGAAGTCTGGGAAACGAATCTCGGTGCGGAGGGCGCGGAGACGACTCTATAGGCCTCGGTGTCAAAGTCGAGGCCCGCGGAAGCAAATCACAACAAATCCTAATAAGAAACAATAATGTTGAGCTCTTGCATTTGACTGTTACCAAACCCTTCTTCTACAGAAAACTCAAATAATACTATTATCCTCGTGGTCTGATTTCAAAACTAGTAATCCCTCAATTTGTTGTGTCATGGTAATAATATGATTTGGTGACGACACATTTCACTGTTCTAACGGCCCTCTGAGGGACATCGCACAAAAACGAGTCTGACGCAAGGGATAGAATGTACACACATCTGTTTGCAAATGGAGAAGGAGCCAAAATGAAGAATAAATGTCAGAAGATGCCGGAAAAGTCGACTTAACTACAATAACTCCGTTACTTTGCGAGTTGTCCAGTCAGCCAGCAGAGCACCGAGCGCTCCGCTCGCTGATAGGCCCGCATTGAACACATGAGCTCTCCTTTATTCCACTGGGGGGGGTGGGCCGCCGCCCCCCCCCCACGCAGGCAGGCAGGGAGTGAGTGAGTGAGTGATCAAACACAAGCCACAGGACAACCGCTCGCCTCAGATTTTGCTCGTGTCATTGTTGCTCGCGACCAGCACGAAGGCGCAAAAGAGGGACGCTCGTGCCCCAACCCTCTCTGTAGAAAAGAGCCGACATCTCAACTGGTGTTTGGCTGCAGCTACCACGATGTGACACGATGTGGAGACGTGATTTCTCTCCTCCGTGGATGCAACAGCTTCAATGAAGTGATCTCGTCTCGTTTTCTCTCTTTTCAACTTTTACATTTGGACATTTTAAGGAGGAGGAATCAGCGGAAAGACTCGAGCATCAAACCCGTTGCAGTCCTCTGTCAAAGCTAAAAAAGCACCAACAACTGTGCTTGTGGATGAAGTGCGTCTTGTTGTGATGCGTCTCTCCTCCATTTCCACTGAAACCACTTCGGCTTTTCCCTGTTGGATCTGCGCGTTCCCAGAATGGCTCGTTTCACCGAAGACCTCCCCAGCCGCTATGGAGGGGGCACCGGCACCGGCACCGGCGGCGGAGGGAGAGGAGCGCCGGGTGCGGGGAGAGGAGGTGCCCGCGGTGGAGGCGCTCCGGGCGGCCAGAGGATGTACAAGCAGTCGATGGCCCAGAGAGCCCGGACGATGGCTATTTACAACCCCAACCCCGTGAAGCAAAACTGCTTGACTGTCAACCGCTCCCTCTTCATCTTCCGGGAGGACAACCTGATCAGGAAGTATGCCAAACGTATCACAGAGTGGCCATATCCTTTACGGGCGAGGTGCACCAGAGAAACCACAACCGCCTGCAGGCCTTCTTTCTTTTTTTTTGTGGTCAACCTAATGAGACAGCAAAAGCCCCCTCCCCTCCCCTCCCCTCCCCTCCCGTGTCAATCTTATCTCTACCGTGATTCCTGTCCGCGCAACACCGGCCGCACCTGTCGCTCCAGGGCTTATCTCTGCGCAGTCGATGGTGCCTAAACGCTACGCTTCGAGATGGCGCGCCCCTTTTGCTTCACATACAAGCGTCACATCCATGTTCGAGTCTTGTGCAACACTTGACGTCCTCGTTTGAGTCAGGAGGCGAAAAGGCGCACACGCGATCCATGTTCGAGTCTTGTGCAACACTTGACGTCCTCGTTCGCACACGCGGCAGGTCGATGCGCAAAGGCCGACTGGCGAGCCCTCTCCATGGTGCTGAAGTCGCCAAGCAGGCGCTCTGTTTCCTAAATCAGCAACACGGAATACCTTTCAACGGAGCATTCTTGTCATTTCACGTCCTTATTCAATAAAACAACACATTATAGATGCTCAAGAATGTTACAGTGGAACCTTGGGTTCACAAACTTACTCCAAAGTCCTATTTCCCATTCAACTCAATCAATAGAATGAATCTGTTCCATCCTCAGAACAAAGTTATGCTTACCTTTGTTTTTTATTTTATTTACATTTGATCGGTGTGTCGTTAAAAATAAACACACCTTTGTTTGTTCACTAACAAACCATTGAGCAAAGTCACAGCCTTTTTGAAATTTGAATTTGTTGCGTCCAAACAGTCACCATTCTAGCCACATCGGCTGCCTTTATCGCCTCCTTGTTCTTAACAACAGGACAAACGGTAGAGTTCACCCAACCAAACTGCACCGGGAGATCACAAACACTCATTTCAACGAACATAATGAAAAAAGAATGTCTTTGTTTCGTTCTATCACACTTGATGACTCACCAATGTGTCAATCCGCCCGCATGTAGCGCCAACTACGTGGCGATTAGTTTGCCTTATGTATCGCTGGCTGGTATCGGCGGTCTTCAGGAGTACCCGATACCTGGTATCATACTCACCCACCCCAACGACTCGCGCAAAAAAAGTACTTCATTTTCCGTTGGACGTGATTAAAACGGTGAGAAACTGAGGTATTTCCCCCACTTTTCTTTGAAAATAATCAAACGACACACATTTTAGTCACGTGCAACCCATGTTCCACGTTCGAAGGACTTTATTTCAGTGTAATAACAGTGTCGCTTGCAGTTTTCAGTTTCTTTCGAGTTCTATTGAGAGCTGATTTAGAACGCAAAACAAAGATACCTGCAGTACGTGACACACAAAGCAAATGATGTTTATGTTGAGCCCGATAAGTGAGCCTTCCGCGCCATCTCTTTGTGTATTGAAGCATTCGTGCATGCATGAGCAATAGCCATCCATCCATCCATTTTCTTTCCCGCTTATCCTCACCTGGAGCCTATCCCAGCTATCTTCGGGCGTGAGGCGCGGGGCGCACCCTGAACCGGTCGCCAGCCAACCGCAGGGCACCTTTAACCAAACAATTCTTCACACTCACAATCACGCCTACGGGCAATTTAGAGTTGCCAATTAACCTACCGCGTATGTTTGTTGGATGTGGGAGGAAAGCGGAGTACCGGGAGAAAACCCACGCAGGCAAAGGGAGAACATGCGAACTCCACACAGGCGGGGCCGGGATTTGAACCCTGATCCTCAGGACTGTGAGGCAGACGTGCTAACCAGTCGCTCACTGAAAATGTCGGTCCTGAACCGAATTGTTAGTTTTTCTTTTATCAGAGAAACATGAAAGCCGGACCGCAGGTGTGAATGGTTGCCCTGCAATTGGGTGGCATCAAGTCCATGGCGTTTCCCATCGCTCGGCCAAAGGTCAGATGAGATCGGCTCCCCCAATTCACCCACGGCCCTAATGAGGATCATTGGTAGAGAAAGTTGATGACTGGATGGATCATTTGCTTCTAAAATCACTCCATTTAAACGAAGATGAATATAGACATTTGCCACTACTCGCTGGGAAGCAAATAGACCGGCTACACCAGCAATGGTGCCTTCATGAAGTCCCATTTTGGTTGACACTGTCAGCAAAGTGTTGATGAAACAATGTTTATTTTTGTGTTGGTAACGCTGTAAAAACTGCACCGCGTCCTGCCGAGAGCTGTTTTGTAATATTGTTGCTACGTGGCTAAACGAGAGCATTCCGACTATGAGAAGCACCGCTGAATGTACTTGTACACCGCTGCCTTGCCGCAATAATAAGCACACCATTGAGTTACCTTCAAACCCATTCCCGATGATATACACGTTAAACCCTTTGGACGGAAGTGAACATTCGTCATCTCAGTAGTCAAAGGATACATCTTGGCTTAAAGGGTCAGAAAGTTGTTATTTCTTTGCATTTCATAACTCGTCAATATGACCTGACCCGTGGGCAATGACCTGGTGAAAATGGATTGCAGAATGAGACTAGTTAGAAATGATCAACCATCTGGAAAGATGTATAGGATGCGTTCTTTCTTTCTTTCTTTCTTTCCAGAAAGCCTTCAACCAGAGCATGATTGAAGGTTTCTGCTTGAACGCACTCCAATCGAAATGTGGCGGCATTAGTCATTCTGCAACATGCACGCTGGCTTTTCTGGAGAATGCGTTCGCAAATCCATGTATTTTATTGGAGGAGCGCATTGGGAAGTTGTACGCAATTTGGAGTAATATCAGTGTGAAAACGGAATCAAATATCAAGTGTTGCGTATACAACAGCTTTATTGTTGTGGCGAATGCATCCGATATTCCTAACCTCTCCCAGACCAAACTCACACC
The DNA here is from genome assembly GCF_024500385.1 of Phyllopteryx taeniolatus. Taxonomy (NCBI): domain Eukaryota; kingdom Metazoa; phylum Chordata; class Actinopteri; order Syngnathiformes; family Syngnathidae; genus Phyllopteryx; species Phyllopteryx taeniolatus. The sequence continues at coordinate 19,805,575 of NC_084516.1, forward strand.
TTTACGAAGCTTACGTTGTTCAGAGGGGAAAAGCTCGGGCGCTAGTTTGGAGATTTGAGGTTTGAATCTCAGCTGTGGCCTCCCTGTGCCTACGGGAGTTTCCTCCAGCTAGGCTAATTGAAGACTAAATTGTCCGTAGGTGCGAATGCTCGCCCGACTATACGTGCTCTTGGATCGACTGGCAACCAGTCGAGGGTGCGCCTGGACTCTCGGCCGGGTTAGGCTCCGGCTCCCCCGTGACCCCAATGCGGACATGGGTGTCGGGAAGCTTGGATTTCCTGCGGTCCGATAAAAGGGGCTATATACAGAAGCTTCAGAATCGCCATTGAGTCTCAGATAATGTGTGGAGTCTAGACTACGGTTTATGAATGGACTTTTGTCCATACAGTGTACTTTACATTCCATTAGATGATGTCTTAATGTTTAATGTTGTAATGAAATGTTGTTAAGTGCTCCTTAACCCTCGCACTCCCTTCGAATACATGATCCTGGCTACGATCATCGCCAACTGCATCGTCTTGGCCCTGGAGCAACATCTACCGGCCAGCGACAAGACGCCCATGTCAGAGCGCCTGGTAAATGCCGTCTTCCTGCACACCTTTCTTTTCAAGCAGCTGTTCTTTTTTTTTTACTGTCAAAAAGAAACCACTTTTCCTCCTTGGGTTGATTGATTGATTGATTGATTGATTGATTTCAAAATCTTTCTTTGGCAGAAGGTGATGACGAGCTCTCCTGGCGCTCCGCCTTGTATCAGTTCAAAGCATTTGTTGAAATCTGTCTCTCGGGTTACACAACTGTCCAGTATCAGACTGTGAGTGGGCTTGTAAGAAATTGCCGTCTCCGTCTCCGTCTCCGTCTATCTCAGTCGGGGGGAAATCGCGCATTTACCGTCTTATGGTCGAGCCGCTTGCGTTCTCCGCGGTTGCGCGTTGGAGTTTAAAAATAGCGTGTGTTACAACGAGCCACGGTTTTTGTGTGACTAACTTAATGACTTCCTGTCACATTCGCCCACCTGCTCCTCCTGCTGCAAACAGTCTCCGCAGCTGATCGTGAGGATGAGGAAAACGAGCTAACGGTCGGGACCTGGGAAAGTAACGAGACTCGTCGGACAAAGAGGGATCGCACTGCGTTTCCCGGGCCTCCTTCACCATCATCACGATGATGAAATGCAACGAGCGGCAGCTTAATTAGCGCGAGGAATCAGCTTTTATTTAGCAGATCAGAAGGTGTGCAGTAGCTCTAAAAGTTATTCCTCATCCATTACAACTTGTCATTCTAGGATCCTTGGCTCTTACTATTCATCTACCCAAAATATGTTTCGAGCGTGCAAGGAGTTTAGAATTTGACATCAGGCCATTACGACGGCGTCATCTCGATCGACTCAAGCAGCCCAGAAATGCTTACTCGGCCGAAGTTCTGGATTTACCCGTCGATGCCATCCAAAGTCTTGTGAAATATTCAACATCAACTCTTGTTTCTAGACCCACAAACAGATTGTCATCGAACTTTTGTGGCATCTCACCTCCAGCTTGGCGGTAATCATTTTTCCTCAAGAATCTAGCCCACTCTGCGCTGTCATTCACATAACAAAACCAGTGGTGGCTGATATTTGCAGCGTACTGTCTACACTGTATGTTATGTAGCATTAAGGAGATGTTTTTCTGTATCCTAACCAACATTTAATGAGATGTTCTTGGCTCAAGCAACACCCCGTCACAACATGACGGTGGTTTTTTCTTGTGTGACGAGCGCAAATCTAGCACTACGCTTGGCGTAACTCTCCAATGCGGCGGGCTAGACCCGCTTTTGGTAATTTTGTGGACCAGCGTACCCCCAGCAAATGCGCTGGCAAGGGCCTGCCCAATTGAAGTGGCTTCTTCCATTCCCTTTAAAAGCGGCGCAATAGTTTGGCACGGAGATGTCTCTATATACGATCTGTGCGCGACTGGAGCATTGAACATTAAATAAAGAATGAACTGTTAAAAACCCTTGGCGACTTAAGTATATCTGCGGTCCTCATCCTCTCCATCGACCCCCATCTCTGCGGGCCGGCCAGTACTTGGGATTATTTAAAAAAGACAATTAATAATAATAATAATACTGCGATTGGCTGGCGACCAGTTCAGGGTGTAGCCCCCTCTCGCCCAAAGGCTCCCTAGTGACGATAAGCGGTACGGAAAATGAATAAATGAATGAATAATAATAATATCTGTTATGGATTGATTTCTACAATGATTAAGAGGGTTGGATGAGCGATATTGAGAAAAGTCTCACCCAGCACACGTCCTTGGAGCTCCCGTCCGTCTGCCTGCATGTGCCACCATCGAATTCAGCAAGATCATGTGAGATCAGGCGCGGTCCCAGTAAGCGGAAGTTCAGATGGACTTCCTGACACCCAAATCTCACTCCCCCAAGCACATCTCGCTGTGCAGGTTCCGAAAGTCTTTTGCCTCATTTTACGAAGAAACCCACACGCTGCAATGAAAACCTAACCTTGCTATTACGACTCGGAGATTGCGACTCCCTCGTACGTGTCTACGCGTTCTGAAGTAGCGTCTGAACGACTCTGAGCAAGATATCTTGCTTCCCTCACGATAGCGTAACTCATCGTAACGTCGATTATCGCTGGCGCTTCAGCGTGGGCAGAGGAGACTACAGAAAAGGTCACATGTCTTTATAGTGCTCTGGCCTGTCACGCTGCCTTTTTTGTGCCTTTATTGATGTTGGAGGGTTCGGGGGGGGGGATACTGTCCGTCAGGCCGGTCATACTAATATCATTGAACATTTATCGTCATGCGCACACGAATAGGAAAGATACAGTCAATTGGTGTCCTTGGAAGTAACCAAATACGTCACTCTGTTTGACTCTAAATTTCTAAGTCTGACTTTAGCGTAGCACATCTGCCGCACAGTTCTAAGGACCGGGGTTCAAATCCCGGCCCCGCCCGCCCGCCTAAATGAAGTTTGCATTTTCTGCCTGTGCCTGTGTGGGTTTTCTTCGGGTACTCCGGTTTCCTCGCACATCCCAAAAATGGGTGGTAGGTTGATTGAAGACCCAAAATTGCCTGTAGGTGTGAATGTGAGTGCAAACGGTTGTTGCTTTCTATGTGCCCTGCGATTGGCTGGTGAGCAGTTCAGGGCGTACCCCGCCCCGCCCCGCCCCGCCTCTCGCCCGATGATAGCCGGGAAAGGCTCCAGCACGACCGCGACCCCCGTGAGGAGAAGCGCTACAGAAATTGGATGGACGGATGGGTGACTTTAGCGGCAGCGCCTCGCCTCGCCTCGGCAGGGTTATTACAGTTAAAACGCATAAATGCATAATCGCTCCAAAAGTGGCAAAACAAACTGCTCGTGAACAGATTTGACGACAATGAAACGTAAACACTTTTTAGGAAAGTGCAAAATCAATAGTTTGTCTTCTTTTCACTGATGCAGACGTGCAACTGTAACATTTGGAATTATGTGTGAATTATTTAGCTGTAAAAACACTCATAACGCCAATGCTTTGACTATCTAAAAAGCTGCGAGTGGTTGTTTAAATGCTGCCGAAAATTGTGTTTGTAGCCGGCTACCTTTTTATTTGTTTGTTTATTTATTTGTAATATTTAATGGCTATTGGTTAGCCATGACATTCTTTTTGTTCTCAGACGGCCGGAGCTACAATTCTTCTCCCTTACCTAATATCTTCCGAGTGCAAGATTGGAAGTTTTTTGGGGCTCTAACACCTGCGCCCTAGTGTTAAACATTTCTGTCTCACAGTTCTGAGTTTCTGGAAACCTTGGTTCCGGCCTTCCTGCGGGACTTCATCTTCTCCCCGTGCTCGTTTTTTTTTTTTTTTTTTTTTTAAATAATAAAACTAATCCATGTTACTTCCACATTCTAAAAAAACATGTACAACACGTAAGGTTAAGTAGAGACTTGACTCCGTCGGTGCGGATGTGAGTGTGAACGGTTGTCTGTGGTGTACCCCGCCTCGTGTCATGCGGCATAGAAAATGGATGGAAATCAAAACGGCACTGGCCATATGTTGCTTTTCCTCTATTAACCAGGACGTAGTCTGCAAACTTATCGACAGATGGGCAAACAAACACAACTTCTCAACTTCTGTTAACAGCCTGGCCAGCGTGGTGCCCGAGTACCCGTTATTGTCACTCAATTATGAATACATGGTCATTCCAGAATTTCCACAAAATACTGTACATGCTTTGCAATCAATAATATACCTTTACAATTCTGTGAACTCAATCTCATTTAAATCAGCTGAGTCACCGTATGACATCATGGCCAAATAAGCTCTTTTCAAAAATCTGGGAGTGGTTTCTATTTTGATTGCAGTTGAATTTCTGCTCTCCTAAATAATTCTCGTTGTTTTGGAACTTTTCAGATGTGCACTACCTTATCCATTCATACGCATGAATGGGCTTCCATTGATGAGATTAATAACCCCAAAATAAATCAGACTACTCTTTTCTTGGGATGGTGAAAGGGGCCAAATGTTTTTCCTCCATGTTACTTACCCCTCTTTCCTTCACGTTACGCTTCATTAACCGCTCTCTATCGTTGTTATTTATTTATATGTATATATATCAAATCTCCTCTGTCGCTCTCATGGTCTCTCTCTCTCTCGCTCTGATTTTCTCCCTCCACAGGACGACACAGAGCCCTACTTTATTGGAATATTCTGTTTTGAGGCAGCCATTAAGATCATCGCCCTGGGCTTTGCATTCCACAAAGGCTCCTACCTCCGTAACGGATGGAATGTGATGGACTTCGTGGTCGTTCTCACCGGGTGAGTCCTTCGCCCGCTGGGTGTCGGCTGTGTATGGGTATCATAAGTGAGAGAGTGGCTTCTTTTCTTTGTGTGTGCCTTGAGAGCAGATTTTGTTAGCATCTTACATATTATTCAACAAGTAGCACAAGCCCATGCAGCGCTCATCTACGACTTTTGACCCTTCAATTTGCGCATCTGCAAAACAAGTGCAGATCGAACAACCGGATCTGATGACGGACGCTTTCGCGTAAAAGTTGGAAGATGATGATTTCTTTATTTTGATTTTTTAATTTGGTTTCTTTTTTTTATTTTTTTATTTTTTATTTTGAGTGTCCATTAGGCACCGCCAAGCAGACTCTGGGTCTTCAGATACATGCAGTCTTTCCTATTATCAGAGAAGAAGTGAAGAGACATTGCCTCTCAAATAAAGCAATCTTCAGGTCAATAGTTCTTAGCAATTACCGGTGGGATTTCAATTTAGGTTTTGTCTCAAGAGCAGGATGTTGTGACTTTTATCCACTCATGGCAATCAGATGGGCTGAATGAGGAACCATAATAACCTTTTTTTTTTAGCTTTTTCTGATGTCAGTGTCAAGTGGTAATTCAGAGTAGAGCTTTGGTTTCTTTTCAATTCCGACGTCGTAAAATGAAATGGGAAAATACGTGGTCATTCTACCTCAAAGTGACACTGGATGACATTGGTTCCTTGGAAAAGCTCACAATTCGGATGAGACAGTGGCTTGATGTGGCCAGCCAACATCCTACTAGTTTTATATACATACCTGTACATCCTAATTACCTCTCCAATGTTATTAGCTTCTCACTGCTAATATTCATCTTCAGAGGTGTGTGCTGTGCCTTTACAAATGATTTCATGTTATTTTCTTTTTGGTATTGTACATTCTATTGGGATAGTCGCTTGGAATTTGCGTTTGCTTGTAATAAAACAGTTGACAACCACCCTGATAATTTATCATGCTCCGTTAATATTTCACCGGTAAATTACTGTAGTAGTCTCTTCACTAAAATACGGTGGCACTCACACCCGCAGTCTATTTGCAGTCTTTATCTCCTTTCCTCCCAAATGAAGAGAGAACCAGATTTCCAGTCTTGGCGAGCCATTGCTGATACAGCTGGATACAAATGAACAATCATATTGTGTGTCTTCATTTGGTTGCCTGGCAACCACTGTAGATAATGTACCTCGGTGTGATCAGGACTGTGTGTGTGTGTGTGTGTGGGCGTGTAACTCCTCTTTGCGCTTGACATTGTCCCTCGGGATGGGGGTTCAGGGTCAAAGGTGTCCAGAGCGAGCCCAGATCAAAGTGAGAGTAATCACACGGCAACGTGCAGAGGTGTTCTAATTGCAAGTCGCCATCCTGGGAGCCCCCCCCCCCCGTTGATGTTCAAACGATCGAAGATGTAAAAGTCTTCTGACCTTATTGCAAGACCTTCCGTTTCCCCACAGAGGATTAAACTGACTTTACCTGTCATTTCCATTTCCTGACACTCCATAGAGGAAGTACATCTACCATCTGGCAAGTAATCAGATGAAAGTTACTTGTTCAAGCCACTGTCTATTACTATTGTCGCTAGAATGAGTCACGCAAGGTAAACGGAAACTCTTTTAGCTTTCAAAAGAAGAAGAGGCTTTAGTGAGTATGAAGCACTTACTCAGCTCGCAGGCCAACGGGTAACCTATAATGTAGCGAACATGACCGAGATGTCATTGTTGATCATACAACCCGCAGTCAGGGTTACATGAACGAAACATACCGGCAAGTGCGTGCGCAGCTTCCATTTTTTTGGTCATCTTTCTTGTTGTCACGTTGCTTGTTTATTCCCACATTCAGAACGGAGTTAGGCTGTCACGGTCACCCGCCATGTTATGCGCGCAATGCATTGTGGGTTGATTATTCTGTAGCGTCGGCAAAGTTGACCAATCCCAGCATGCCTCACGGCTATCGTTCCCCTTTATTACACGTGTTCCATAATTGTACTTGTTTCATTCGGAATAGCGTTTTACCCACCTCCTTTATTTTATTGTTATTCGTTATGTTGCATGGACCGCGAGGGAATTTTCTTTTGTGTTTAGTGACGTGCCTCAAGTCGCTCACTACTGTGACCTAGTGGTGATAGTCTGCTATTGCCTTTTCTGAAGTCAAGCAAACCGTCAGCACTAAGTAGCTCAAACAATGTAGCTTCAGGCTGGCGTAGATTTGGGGTATTGTTTCACTTTCACTTGTGTAGAGTGTATTGCCAAGTTAATGTGTACATGAAGCTCATGCCCTTTTGTAGAACTGCCACTTGGCATCAGCTGAATGGAACTAATGAAGTAACGAGTAATCTAACTTAGTTATTTATAAAATCGAGTAATCGCTCAAGTAATGAAGCTGCTTTTCAAATCAAGAAATTAGTAAATTTGTAGGAAATGGATGGATGGATGAATTTGCCACCTTCCGATGTATTATCAAAGGCGTAACAGAGGCCAGAACCAAGGTGTAAAGTTTAAGACCTGAGACTCGCCTTTGTGTTGAACGCAATTGTTGCGGTTTGATAAATATGCAAAGGCCGGTGCTGATTTTGCCATTGATCTACCGTAATGGTCGGTTTGGTAGAAGTCGCATCAAATGTGAGTTTGATTTGTAAGGCATTCCGGCTGTGCGGGTTTTGTGGCAAGGCAGCGTGAAAGGGGCTTTCTTTCCTCTTGCGTGCCTACAATAAATACGCATGAGCCCATCACATCAACGTACAGCCCCCGGGGAATGTATGTCTCTGGTATCTGCCGATTGCCAGAACACGCACGGTATGCTACGGTGTACTGTATCTGCAACAATATTCGTCAGCATTCTCTCGCTATGAATTCGATTTTTGATGCAAGACAACTTTTACCTCTATTCCAACCATCGGCCTGCCTTTGAGTCCAATGCCAGCACTTAGTAGTCCTTAGGCTAATTATGTTTGTACAGCCATCCGAGACTAATGAAAGGGTCGAAATGATAGTGTAGCTGGAGGCAGTGGCAGACCTTTAATCTGTTCTGATCAGACATTCAAGCCCCTAATAAAAGAATGAATCTTCCTGACTTGCCAAAGGCCTAATCAATAGCATGCAGAAAGAACCTGGCCAGCAAAGGAACAATGAAGTCTGATGAGCAGCGCTCTATTCATCTAAAAGGCACAGGTTGTGAAATAACCTTTTCTTTTTAATTGCAGAAGCTTTAAGATACAAACAAGTTCCTCCCACATTCCAAACCGTGCATGCTAGGTTCATTGAAGACTCTAATTTGTTCATAGGTGGCAGTGGTTGCGCAATAGAAAATGGATGGATGGATTTTCGGAGAGGTCGGCATTGGCCTTCCTGTTTTCGCCGAAGGCGCTGAGTTGTCCTTAGGTGTGATTGTGACCGTAAGTGGTTGCTTGTCTGTATTATAGAGTACATACTGCAATATGATTGGCTGGCCACCGGCTGGTGTAGCCTGCCCGTCGTCTGTTGGGACAGGCTCCAAGTCATTCCATTTCCTGCTAAATGTATGGTAAGTCTTTGGTGAGGAACAGCTGCTGGACTCAGACTGATGCGTCACAAGACCTCATGAAAAACTTCACAACCTTTTTCTGATTAGATTATGATGTTAGTCTCATTTTCAGTTTTGGCAACTTTGTTTTTGGGCTTCGGACTCGTCTCTCACATTTAAAAAAAAAAAATGCTTTTGTTTTCCACAGCTCTGTTTCTAATTCAACTCTCACAAGGAGTACACTGTGCTCCACTCCCAGTAGAATAAACGAGTGACAAATGACCTCTGGGGGTTGTTACTGAGGTATGGCGTCTGAATGGAGCTTTCTGATAAGCGTCTGGAAAATGAGGCACTTTCAAGATCGCTAGATAAGGCACACGTGAACGGGTGAGTGATTCTTCCGGTTAACCTTCCGGTGCCTCTTGCAGTCTGACACGCGGCCATCGCTGCTGTCGACTGAAACCTCACATGAGCATTTGGTGCCTGTGCAAACGCCATGGCGACCGCAATCTAAGGCGCCTGTTTTAACTCAGCGAGAACAATGACATCGCTGTCATCGCCGCCGAAACAAAGCCAGGGCAGTTATTTGCGTTTGATTCAGGAGCCCCGGACTTAAGTGGTCAGGGTGAGAGTCGGCGCTTGTTTCGACTTCAAAGTTGTCAAGTCCTTTCATGTGAATCTCCGGCAATGGGAAGCTTCAAAGTATGGTCCCAGAGAGCGCAGAGGTGGGCTCACATTTACCTACATCAATAAAAGCCCCTTTTGAACCATGACCAAATACTGATGATCATGAAGGTCTGACTATGTATACGTGCCTTGTGTGTGTATGTGTGTGTTTTTATTGGATGCACCTTGGGCCAAAGCTTAGAGTCTGGGTTAAATGGCATTGTATTACTGTACATTGCAGTAAGTACAGATTTCAATTCTGTATAGTTGTATAGTTTTAAGCCCACACTTAAAATAAAGACTGTAGATGTCGAATAAGCGTCTTTTTATGTATTGTAACGGGTAGAACCCAATTGAAGGTGCATGGACCTAAGGTGCTGTAAAATAAGTCTAGACATATATCATTCAATAATGGTACAACGTGCACATGAAATAGCAAACTAGGATGCTGGTTTGAAATAAAGTGCCTCAGAGTGCAGAAGGATGTGGTTTGAAAAGAGAAAGAGGAATATGAAATTTCAGCAGGTGATGGTAATCATAAAAACTGTTAACTGTCTGTCGCGTTTGGCTTTCAATGTCCTGAGCCATCTGCCGGAGGGCAACAGTCGAAACTGCGAGGGAGATGGATGTACTTTATGGATCTACGTTGATTTGGAGTGAGTTGGTTGTTTGCAAAACTTTGTATGCTCCTCAATAGGGCTGTCACTATTGACTATTTTTAGAATCGATTATTCCATCGATTCATTATATGATCAGATAAAAATGTATTTTGCACTTAAGTTCATTACAGAATCTTTTTTTTGGGGGGGGGATTGTTTAGTCGGTATTGTTTAATTGTGAACCGAAACCAGGGTTACTAATTTGATATACTTTACACTTCTGAGGATGCTTCCGGTTTAACTACTTGTCAACTGCAGTTTAGTCATACTATGGCTACAAATAACAATTATTCTCATCATACATTAAACTGTTATTTTTTCCCCACAAATGGATTATGATTCAATTTGCTGTTTGGTCCGGGCAAAAATGTTGATCATTGTTAGTAGATGTTTGCAAGTCTCTTATTTTGATGTAATACAAAAGATAATCAGTCTGCTTTCACGGAAGACTACAGAAATCCAATATTTACTAAATCAGAGGATTTGGACAATTTCAAGTTAAACAACGGTTATGAACGAATGTTCGATAATCAAACTGGTTGTCAATTATTTGATAATCGATTAGTTGTTGAGGCGGCACGGTGGCCGACTGGTCAGCACATCTGCCTCACAGTTCTGAGGACCGGGGGTTCAAATCGGCCCCACCTGCGTTTGCCAAGTTCGCATGTGTTGGCACTTTTTTTCCGGGTACTCCGGTTTCCTCCCACATCAACAAAATCGTGTGGTAAGTTAATTGAGGACTCTAAATTGCCCGTAGGTGTGAATGTGAGTGTGAATGGTTGTTTGTTTCTATGTGCCCTGCGATTGGCTGGCGACCAATTCAGGGTGTACCGCGCCTCTCGCCCGAAGAAAGCTGGGATGGGCTCCAGCAAGTACAGAAAATGGATGGATGGATCAGTTGTTGATTAATCGATTCATTGCGACAGCCCTAGTCCTCAACATTCCCCATCTTAACACAGCTACAGGTTATTACGAAATGTAGTCTCATGTGATGACTTTTTTTTCCTCATAATGATAAGATATTTGATTCTTCATAAACTCACTTCATTTGCAAATGTTTAATAGTACTTGCACTCAAAATTCCCCATTCTCCAAGATTAATATTATGCCACTTGTGCCTCTTCATTTTCAGTATGCTCCTCTGTGCATCTTGTAGTGTGTTTGAAAACCTATATGTACTGCACATAGAGTATATACACAATTATCGACATGAATGTCTCCTTGATGCGTTCGATTACACATGCACACATTCAAATGCATCCCTTGCTTGCATTATTTTTGTTCTACTGTCACATGAATGCATCCCAGGTGTTTGAATTCTCTCGCACAGCTTCCCCGGTGGTCCTGTTACTGATGCATCTCTCAATATCTAATCAACTGACTGATGGTCATTGACCTGACAGGCGTCAGCTGTGGGTTGCTTTTCTACGTCTACGTGGGAGTCGTGTTCTTAGCACAGACTGTTCTGCTCAATGTCTCAGACTGAGTTAGGGATCCTCCTCCCCTGCGGTGAACATCATGTGCTGCTGTTGGCATGTCAGCCACATTGGAGCTGACTGATTCCAGCTCTGCTTCGCCTGTCGGTTGTCACATGAGGGCTCTGAGCAGCAGGTGGGAACTCACGTGACTTTGACTGTCCCAAGGGCTTTGTCATTGAGCTTAGCAGTTCCAAAGTAATGAAGAAAGAAATGAACCGCGCATCTAAAGCCACATTTTCACCAAGCAGTCCCGTTCTTTTCAGTTTGTGAATGTATGGTTTGGCACGGTGAATTCTTATCTGGCTTGTGTTTGGGTGTAGGCCGAATGTTGTACCGGCTACCTCGATAGTGTGACATTATAGCAGCATAGTATAGCAGAAGCCGCCTTTGAATTCCAGCGAAAAGCAACACGGTAAACAAAGGGCAACAGTGGAGGATCTTTCTTTTTGACATGTACCTGTTCAATACAAGAAGAAGAGAAGCTTTGTTTACAAAGAAGTGTTTGATGTTCTTGGCAATGCAATCCCATTGTCACACTGAATTAATAATTCACTGTCTAGCTGTAGTTTTGGGTAGTACTATACCACAACACTCCACAAAAGGGGTCTGTATTTAGTCTTTTTAACAATGAAAATGCATTGAATTGCATACTGAGCTGAAATGAAATATACTGTTTGATGGAAACATTTGGAGTTGCTTTAGTAACAAACAAAATAGGAATGAATTTGTGTGCCATGCAGACATAGTAAAACCTAGCAGAAAAAAAAAACAAACCCAAACCTGACCATATTTCAATTGTCCAGTCAGAAGTAGAAGGGCGAGCAAAAACATGAAAGTGCTGCTGTGTGTTAGTCTTAGTCAAATTATGACCAATCAGTCGTGCTACATACATGTAGACCACCCAACGATTGCATGGAGTGCCTTTAAAAAAAAACAATAACGAATGTATACAATCTGATTACATGTAATGATACATTTGAAACCCATTTAGATTATTCGTGTAGGTCCTCAAAAGTCCAAAAAGACACATCCAGGTAAAAAAAAAAAAAAAAGGATGTCTGGACAACTTAAGGAAATTAAGCTTAGCTTACCCGGACAAGAATCTTGGAACGCCAGTCTTACTGCACATTATTAACTACTAAATCAATCCTGATCAATAGGAGAAGCATTTCGGGGTGATGCTGAAAGGCAGCCTAAAACAGAGTGTGCCTTGAGGCTCATAAACAATGGCACGCATAACACAGTGGCTCCGGAGAGAAAATCATCATATCCGTCAGTCGTACAACATTCGAGCAGAGCTGAAACTAATGATGATCTTAATTATTCATGAAAATACAACGCTTTTTAATGAATCCTTGAATCATTTAGTGGCTAAATGGTAGCGAAAAAAGCAGAGATACAGACAAATTACTGAGGTAGATCCAGTTTGTAAACAACTCAACATTGTGAAGTATTTAGCAAATAGTGAGCCAAAAATGTCTTATAGTATTGTGAATGTAAATTGGCAGTTTATGTTTTACTGTGTCAGCTCAAAATGTGATGATGTAGGTATATGATACTCATTACTGCTTTTCCCAAGGATTCACTTAATGCACATTTAAGACTTTGTAATTCCATGATAAAAAAAAAACATGACGATAAGAGGAGAAATCCTGAGAGAGGAAAAAAAGCTCATACAAGCTTCAATATTCCCAAACTTTAGTTCATGTAGCAAGTATTCAGAGATGATATAAAAAAAAGTCAAAAGCAAATGATTGATTTAGACTTTAACCTTACATTGTAAGTTTGGGTCATTGCGTGCCCTGTGGGTGTTTCCAATTGTTGTCAAAATTAATCAAGATGTTTTACAAGTCACTGCACTCTGGCTACTAAAAACAATCTTAACAACAAAGCAATATGTCTTTCTAAATTCACTGACACGTTTCCGGTGCGTCTCTATTGAATTTTTTTCTCTCGATAAAACTGTGGTCGTCCACAGTCAGTTGAATCCTTTAAAAATCGATTTTGAATTTAACCCACTTCCCCCTTGCTGTTTGATCCGTCTTGCAAATATCAAATTGAATCAGATTTTTGTTCAACAACTCAAGCACAATACACGCTGGATACGACATAAATTGGATGTGGGTATGGCAGTGTGAGAAATGCATTTGCGTAAAATATATTGAGACCGCCGAGGCGAAAGTAGTCAGGGGAGAGCCTGAGGACTCTCCGGGTCACGTCCATTCAGGCTTCAATAATTCTCATAAGATATATAGATACATAAACAGATGGACGGATAGATAGATAGATAGATAGATAGATAGATAGATAGATAGCTAGCTAGCTAGATAGACAGAAAGATATATAGATACATCAACAGATGGACGGATAGATAGATAGATAGATAGATAGATAGATAGATAGATAGATAGCTAGATAGACAGAAAGATATATAGATACATCAACAGATGGACGGACGGATAGATAGATAGATAGATAGATAGATAGATAGATAGCTAGATAGATAGATAGATAGATAGATAGATAGACAGAAAGATATAGAGATACATAAACAGATGGACGGATAGATAGATAGCTAGCTAGCTGGCTAGATAGACAGAAAGATATATAGATACATCAACAGATGGACGGATAGATAGATAGATAGATAGATAGATAGATAGATAGATAGATAGCTAGCTAGCTAGATAGACAGAAAGATATATAGATACATCAACAGATGGACGGATAGATAGATAGATAGATAGATAGATAGATAGATAGCTAGATAGACAGAAAGATATATAGATACATCAACAGATGGACGGACGGATAGATAGATAGATAGATAGATAGATAGATAGATAGACAGAAAGATATAGAGATACATAAACAGATGGACGGATAGATAGATAGCTAGCTAGCTGGCTAGATAGACAGAAAGATATATAGATACATCAACAGATGGACGGATAGATAGATAGATAGATAGATAGATAGATAGATAGATAGATAGATAGATAGATAGATAGATAGATAGATAGCTAGCTAGCTAGATAGACAGAAAGATATATAGATACATCAACAGATGGACGGATAGATAGATAGATAGATAGATAGATAGATAGATAGATAGCTAGATAGACAGAAAGATATATAGATACATCAACAGATGGACGGACGGATAGATAGATAGATAGATAGATAGATAGATAGATAGACAGAAAGATATAGAGATACATAAACAGATGGACGGATAGATAGATAGCTAGCTAGCTGGCTAGATAGACAGAAAGATATATAGATACATCAACAGATGGACGGATAGATAGATAGATAGATAGATAGATAGATAGATAGCTAGCTAGATAGACAGAAAGATATATAGATACATCAACAGATGGACGGACGGATAGATAGATAGATAGATAGATAGATAGCTAGCTAGCTAGAGAGAGAGAGAGAGAGAGAGAGAGAGAGATAGATAGATAGATGATAGATACTTTTCTCATTTTATGAGGGAAATTAGGGTAGCTAGCTACCTTTGACTCGACTTTGTTATCAAAACACTGTTCCCATAGCTGTGCTAACATTATGAAGTGAGTTACACAAAGTACTATATTAGCTAATAATGACTGAAAAATACACCTATTTTATGTTTTTTTTCTTCTATTCCCCCCATATTAGAAAATTTAATTAAAAAATATTTTTAAGTTGGCACAAGACAAAGCACATTTGCCACAAATCATTCTTTCGCCCAACAACATCAAAAGACTTAAATGAGGCCGTGGATGGGGATTTGCTTGCTTCTCCCAATCTGTTACCGTTGTCTTGTCGTTAATGCTCCATGGTTCACGTTTCTCCATGTCGCTGCTGTCTGTTTTTTTGGTTTTCACCTAATAAGTCCCCAAGATCAGTCAAAAACTCAACTGCGGTTGACTTGACTCCAATGACATCATTTTTTACATCATGTCATCATCCACTGAAGTTAAAAAAAAAAAGTAACACACCAATATTGACGAAGTTAAGGAGTAGAAAGTACAGATAAGCCTACAAAAAACAGTGTAAACTTTTCAGAAAAATAAAAAACAAAGTAATGTATAGATAGCAGAAAGATTTACTGAAGTACAGTTCTTTGTTAGTTCTTCCCACTGATATTGCAACCTGTCTGTCGGTCCATTCAAATAAACAATACACACACTCTTTGTCAACATAATGCTTTGAGGGATGTTTATGCTATTTAAAAAAAAATTCAAACTCTACCATCATTTAATTAAAACTAAATAACATGAAAAGCCTGCCTTTGTTATCCCAGGCGGGTCACTTGTTGTCGTTCAAAGGCATGTCGCGATAATTTCAGTACAGCTGACAAAACAATCGTCCCGAAAATAAAAACATGCAGCCTACAACATCAGACAATACAACAATGATGAATTAGTGTAATTGAAGGGACTCGGTGTTGTATTGTCAATATGATAATGCACAACATGTCTTGATGTCAATTTATGACTTCTGTAGGAAGTGACAAGTTGACTTGACAAGTCACAGCTGATGCCAAGCAGCAGTCAAGCATTAATATTCATACACATTGACATTCCACAATGCCGTTCTGTGACTCAGTGGAAGTAGCACATCGAGTTCCTACTGCATATGTCCACGTACCATCATGCCTTCATGTCTACTGTACATGCTATGGCCAATTAACATGGTGGCATATTGCACATTAGTACTGTAGACGTCATCTGCATGAAATGTGACTCCACAAAGCTTAGACGGATGACTTGTCATTACCTCAGTGGGAAATGGGCAAACAAGCAACGACATTTTGGGTCTGTGTTGGCCCGGGCTCAAGGCCAGTGTCAGGAAAGTAAGGCTTGTCATTTCCTGCAGGCAACGCGAGCGCACTGCGCCGCCGCCGATATGGCGGACTGTCACGGGTGTGTGTTCTGGTTGTTGTCTTCCTGCCTGTGTCGCGACCTCTGCCCGTATATTAAAGCTCTCTTTTTGAAACCGTCCATTTTGTTTTGGAGTCGCGCATTTTCGGGTCCTATCCTCTGTTCCGTCCATGACAAGACTGGCAGGTTTCCATCTCACACGCAACTCAGTCCAGCGCTAATTACACTTGTCAGATGGAGGGAAAAGAGAAAGATAACAGTTGTGTAATGTGCGGTAATTCCATTCAATTCTACACACAGACCAACAAATACAAATATGAGCTCGTACACTGATGGTCACTGACATTTTGCGCAATTCAATCCAAGAGCTGTAAATAAATACTATTCTGCTTTTACAAAGATAATGATGCTCAGTTTTGATCCATTCTTGTTATTTTTTACATTATGCTAATCGTGGTTGTAGTTTGCAGTGTTTGTAGAACTGCATGTCATGTGATATTTCTCGTATTTTTTTTCATGTGCTCGTGTCGTTAAAAAAAGTAACCTTGAAGACAAATAACAAGGAGTAAACACACATGGTTTGAAAACGCACAGATTTGCTGTCATATCACAAAAATATCCTTACCTTAATTGCAGCTTTGGAAGAAATCCAAGCATCAGAATGCCAATTAAATGACAGTTTCAATATCTGCAATTAATTCGGGTTTGCATATGTTTATAGTTGAATTGATGGTCCTTGACTATTGTAAAGTAAAAGTCAATTCATTTAGCTTTTGTTAATATTCTAAGTAACGCATGCATGCATGCAAATATGAAATTTGAACACCCCTGGGAATAGTATTATATTGTCCAATAATTATTTTCTTCTCGTGCGAAAATATGTATACATTCAATCTCGTCCTGGTGCCGTAAGGCATCTTTAACATTGGAGCAAAAGTTGCAGTGAAAAGCATATGAATAAAGTCACAACCCAATCGGGCTGCATTTATGATATCAGAATCAGAATCAGAATCAGAATCATCTTTATTTGCCAAGTATGTCCAAAACACACAAGGAATTTGTCTCCGGTAGTTGGAGCCGCTCTAGTACAACAGACAGTCAATTTACAGAACACTTTGGAGACATAAAGACATTGACAAAAAACAACAACAAACAACTTTTCATCTTTGGATGAAACTTTCCAAGCAAAAATGCTCTTTGCTGGGCTACATAAGATTGTTGGACCAAGTGCCAGGAGTTCATTCGTTGCACACACACATGTATGCCACAGCGATCGCAAATTGTCACCGTTTTGCATGTTCCTGATCCCAACTGTAGTCATGTTACCACCTTTGTTCGCCGTAGCATATTTCATTCTCGCTTCGCCTGATTGGCCGGAACCAGCTTTAGTGATCGTAGTGATCATTTATTACACAAGGTTTTATTTTTACAGGCCCAACCCATCAAGTAAGATTTTTGTTCCATAAAGTATATTTGACACTATGCAGGAGATCTGTATGAAGATACCTTCTTTCCAATTATTTCACATTCAACATTTTAATGACATTTCAAAGCAGAATCAATCTTCAATCGGGCCGAACTGAAATATATATTTAATGTATCTTGTTTTAAGGAATTCAAGGGCCCTGTTGGCAGTGGACTTCTGCTCTTGCGACTTACTGTAGAGCTTCTGCCATAAACGATGTTGTTCTGGAACGACTTCATCCTGCCAGATTATTTGAAATGAAACAAACGGAACAACAGCGTGAATATTGGATTATTCAAACCGCTTCTTGCCGACGTCCCTCACCGTGTTCCCCCGTGTGAACGTCCGACGTCTGCAGTTGTACGATCGAAATTGGCCCCTCTTGGCCGTAATGCCAATATATATAACGCGTGGACTGACTCCCCTTGTCCATTAGCAACCCCTAAAAGTGCTGGAAAGTGGCTTCTTGTGGAATCCCCTCCTGCTCCCAAGCATCTGCGTAATGGGGCGAATTGTGGTGCAGAGAGCCTGTGGCTTCACACCAAGCGAAGGGCGTGGGGGAAGTGAAGGAAAAGGCATTCCTCCTCTGGTTTCTTCCTTGCAGTCTCATTAGATCTACGTGGACGATGCTGCTTTGTGTTGCGAAAGCACTCGTCACCTTCTCCTCGTCTCGCCTCAGTGTTTGTTCGCCCTCCCTCTCCGGCCCCCTCGTAAGCGCTTTTCACTGTGAAAAACAGAGTCCTACACAAAAGAGGTGTACAGCACAACAGAGAGGAGGGAAATGAGATCAGAGAGGCTGAAGTGTTGGCTAACACAATATACAGTAGCGTGCTGGCCGGTGGACCCGAAAGTAGCAAAAGGCAGCAAATTGGGGCTCTCCAAAGAAAAATATATATTGCTTGATTTAGTCGAACGTTTGCCAATTAGGACTGTTTGGCCCCAAAGGCATGCATTCTTTTGCCATTATTGTGAGGCAGCTCGGTCTTAAAAGTGTTGAGTTGAATATCTTAGACCACGAGAGTTTCTCCAGTTCTCCTATAATTATGTTATTGGTTGTTTCTCTGCAAGGACGAAAGGAAAACAAGTTATCCAATGGCAAAATCTTGTCATAGAGTCGACAACACAAAAACAATATCTCTGCAAAATGTAATAACCAAATGGATATCGTAATAATAACGGAACATATACTTAATATATACTTAGAATAATGGAAAACTGGTCACTTTTCATTCAAATGGTGAACCTTGAAGCTTGATTCTTGTCTGCCTGGGAAAGAATGTAATTCAGAAATGTGATGTAATGTGACCAAAATCATATCTTCTTATTTTAGACTCCTGTGCATGCCATAGGGTCACTTGCATGTACTTCATCTTAATCCACAAACATGACTGAAATTTCACGTTACAGATAACAAAGAGCAAGGACTAAGAGAACAATCGGGATTAAGATTTATGAGCAACATGCTTTCGAGGCTATTGTTCTTAGCTGTTCTTATTTTGACAAGAACCAAAAAAAAAAAGCACAAAACTACCCGAGACACGCGTTACAAACACATGGCTGCAGAAGAGAGCAGGCAAAAATATATTGAATAATTGTCCCTTCAGATGTGCTGGAAGAATGATACACTATTTGGTGTTTTCTACCCTTAAAGGTTCCATGGCATCATTTATTTTTGTATTTTTCATAATCTTCGATGTCCTTTTATCGGGTTTGCAAGATAACTAAGATAAAAAGGGTGCCCTTTTTCAAGCTATTCTAGTTGGCATTTTACACCTGGCAAATGTTATGTTGGCGCTCAGCTGAATTGAGTGGGTAGGTAGCAACCATGAAGTGGGCAGGTACTTGACTAATTATTAATTATTCATATTTATGTCACAAACATATGGACATCTGATCCTAACCTAACCCTAAAAAATATAGAGAGTATGTGTTACAATCAAATGAAATTCATGGAGCAAAAACTCAAAAGTCTACGATTGGCTGGCAACCAGCCCAAGGTGTGTACCCTGCACAAAAGTCAACTGGAATAGGCTCCAGCACACCCGTGATCCTGAACACGATAAGTGGGAGAAAATGAATGTCATTCTTCATGTAACAGCACAGCACAGAATCTAAGCAGGAACTGCATGAATTCAATGAGAAACAGTCTATTTTGGGATGCTTATACAAGTGAGGAAGCCAAAGTAGAGTCAATCTTTGGTTCCTGGACTGGGAATAACAAGGAATCTTTAGAGGGAGCACAAAGTGGTCACCATGTCAATAGACTGCACTGTCAAGATCAATAGTTACGGAGCAGAATAAGGCAACACAGGAAGAGGCCAGCTAAGCCACACGATAAGGGTTCGAGTGCAGGTGCACATTGTCACACTCTTTAAGGGGATGCCCCCTTTGCCCACTCTATACGCTACATACAGTCCACTCCATATACTACAGTCCACGTAGCTCTGATTCGGGATGTCTCATTGACAGTAAATATGTAATTATTGGATTTCCACCATAACCATTGTGGGCTGAATTAAGTCTCTGTGCACTCTGAAGTTTTCGTAAAGTAAAAGTTGACATTAGAGGAGATGACACTCCTTTCAATTTCTTTCCAGTCCACAGTCCTCTAATGATGTTACGACATATTCAAATCCCTCTCTAGCTTTCTTGTAAAAGAAATATACTTCCGCGTATATTTGTAGGAAAGTGGTTAGTTAGCAAGCAGGACTATGTAAGAACAACATTTTTATTAAGCTTTAATGACACTTCGATGAAAGGAGCTGCATGGGCATCAATGTATCCTTTTGTTTTCAGACATGTCCAAATGTATAAAATCATACTAATACTAACACTATAGGCTAAATAACCGTGGTCGTAGATCTCTCAGTAAGAGAGGATCCGAGGCAGGCCCGACTCAATGTTACTCTCGCAATAAGATTTTTTATTGCAGCCCCTTCCATTGGTGATTGACATACACTCACACCAAAAATACAATAGCACTGTTTTTACCATTGGCTTTAATTTGTACAATAACATGTCATCTATTTGAAAATCAAAATAATAATGCAATAAATTCCATCCATCCATTTTCTGAGCCGCTTCTCCTCACTCGGGTCGCGGGCCCGCCGGAGCCTATCCCAACTATCTTCGGGCGAGAGGCGGGGTACACCCTGAACCGGTCGCCAGCCAATCGCAGGGCACACATAAACAAACAACCATTCACACTCACAAACCGGAGTGCCCGGAGAAAACCCACGCAGGCACGGGGAGAACATGCACATTTTTAAGCGATTGTTTCTGCCTCACAGTTCCGAGGACCCGGGTTCAAATCCGGCCCCGCCTGTGTGTAGTTTGCATGTTCTCCCCGTGCCAGTGTGGGTTTTCTCCGGGCACTCCGGTTTCCTCCCACATCCCCAAAACATGCGCGCTAGTTTACTCGAAGACTCGAGATTGGCCGTAGGTGTGAACGGTTATCTGTTGATATGTGCCCTTCGATTGGCTGGTGACCAATTCAGGGTGTACCCTGCCTCTCGCCCGAAGATAGCTCCAGCATGTCTGCGACCCTAGTGAGGATAAGCGCTACAGAAAATGGATGGATGGATGTTTTTACCAGGGCTGGCTCGCCCATTAGGTGATACAGGCGAATGCTAAGGGTGCATTTACTGTGAATTGGAAGTCAGGTAGTTCAACTCCAATGAATGCAAGTGTGTTCAGCTGTTATATCTGCGCAAGGTAGCTACTTCAATGACTCGAAGGTTTCGAATACATTTGTGTTTGTAGATTGACTCCATCATTTCTTTTAAAACTTCAATCGTGTATTTGTTCTGTGCTTTCATTTCAGAGTAAAATGAGAAATTGAACTATATAAATCTCAATAAAAAAAAAAAAAAAAGCTGGGAAAATGGGGTTGTTCTAAAACTTTTGACTGGTAGTGTATATATACATATATATTGACAATTATGATGACCTTGACGAAACTGAAGCAGAATGGAGTGCGGTACATTCAAGGTATTTTTCGTTGAGTGCCAACTCAATTGTGGCCTGAAAAAGAACCCGATGAATGCTCTTTTTTTTTTTTCCTTTAGCTCCGCAACATTTTAGAATGCACTTGCGCAAAACTACAATAAATAGGTTATTCTTGAAATAAAACACAATTTACTTTTGCGTGTTCTAAAATCAACGATAGTATTTTGAAAATAGATCAATTGTAATATTCACCTGAGCAATCAAGGGAATTTCACTGGTGTCAATATTCGCCAATAAATAAGCGAGGTAGCATTTTGACCCATGTAACAATGTTATCAAAACGAGCTTACGAGTTGTGGACATTTGATCAGGGCAGTACAGTAATTATGACGCATGTACTTATGACTCATATACTGTAAAGACGAATTTTATTTCCCCAGTGCAGTAATTCTTTGGTGGAAACATAACAATGATTGAGCTCATCTACAATAACGTCTCAATTGCCATTCCTTTTGCTATCGTAGTCCATCCATCCATCCATTTTCTGAACTGCTTAGCCTCACGCACGGTCACGGGCGTGGTGGCGCATATCCCAGCTGACTGTGGGCGAGAGGCGGGGTACACCCTGAACCGCTCGCCAGGCAATCCCAGGGCACATAGAAACAAACAACCATTCGTACTCACATTCACACCTATGGACAATTGAGTGTTTTCAGTTAACCGATGATGCCTGTTTTTGTGATGTGGGAGGAAACCGGAGTACCTGGAGAAAACCCACGCAGGCACGGGGAGAGCATGCATACTCCACACAGCGGGGGGCGGATTTGAACGTGGGTCCCTTAGAACTGTGAGGCAGATGTGCTAACCAGTCGTCCATCGTGCCGCCTGCTATTGTAATACAAGCATTGATTTGATTGGTGAGGCTAAAAATATCTAACCCAAGTGAGTGGCGTACGCCAATAGGATTGCTGCTATTTTCTCTGTCTCAACACTTCTCCCGTCACACCTGACCTCATGACATATTTCCAAAGATAGACGTCAGAATAAAAGATTGGTTTCAAAGTGACGAGTTGATATTTTTCACTTTTGTGCACCGAGACTGAAAGTCCCGAGAGAAGCAGGTGTGCTTTGTGACATGTGACGTACAGACATCTCTCGAGAGCCGGGAAGCGTTCAATGGGAAATAGCCGAGCTTGTGTTGATTTGTTCTCGAGCATGTACACTCAAGGTCTTCCGCTAACCAACAAGCACGAAGCACCCTAATGTTAATACATTGGTTATTTTCGGGAATGTCAGGTTCGGACAAATCCTAGGTTACATTTGTGGCTACCCTCTCCCATTGAACATAACTTAAACTGTTGTGTTATTGTAAAAATCCAAAATAAAGTGTGAAAAAAGAAAAGCAACGTACGCACACACCGATTTTTAACAACAGAACTGATTTTTCAAATGTGAAACACCTCACACCTCTGTAATGCGCTCTCTAGTATTGTCCTGTTTTTGTCTTTTACGATAGTTTTTGGAGACGACGTGCGACTTACTTCCACTAGGGAAGACTTGCCAAACATTACGGAGTCTACTCCGAACCTTCTTTTGCCAACCTTCACAAATCCACAAAGTTTTCTTCTCTGAGTTACTTCCTAGTGCAGCGGCGGTACTCTACGGCGCATAGATGAGGCGAAGACTGTGTTATAGAGGGACAGTGAGGATTTTGAACGCCGCTTCCATCGATTCACCTCGCAAATCTACGTTTTCTACCCAACAAAATGGATGAGCTTCATCTCCTCACGAAGACCAGTAAAAACTTTGCACGTTCTGCTGCCCTTTGCTTCACGGAGACTTGGCTTTGTGAACGCATCGCAGACAGCGCCGTACTGCTGCCCGGCTTCTAACGTCTCACCGAGCGGATTGTGACACGGAACTATCTGGGAAAACAAAAGGTGGCGGGATATGCTTCGACATCAACCAAAAACTGTGTGCTGATGTGACGGAGCTCAGCACACACTGCAGCCCGGACTTGCAGTCGCTGTTTTTGAACTGGAAGACATTCTAGAAGTCGTGTGAGTTTGCTTCATTCATACTCGCTGGGTTTTACGTCCCTCCCAGGCTAACACGACCACCACGCTGCAAACACTGGCTGACCAAGTGAAGAAACTTGAAAAATAGCACCGAGATTCACCCCTCATTATTCTTGGGGACTTAAAAAAAAATAAAAAATCCCAAACTCAACCACAAACTCCCTAAATACAAGCAACTTGTTGACCGTCCCACCAGGGAAAACAGCACTCTCGATCACTGCTGAAGGACTTGTACCAGGCTATTCCCCGTGCGCTTTGGGTTTAATTCACTTAATACCAACATGTAGGCGCAAATTTAAATGTGCGAAGCCTGTGGTGAAAACAATGCAGCGGAACAAAGAAACAAAGATGGAACTTCAAGACGGTTTAGACTGCACAGATTGGAGTGTCTTTGAAACTTCAACTCGCAGCCTGGATGAATACACTGTGTACCAACTAATACATTTTGCACATTCCGTAACAACAACCCTTGGTTCACTGCCAAACTTCGCCAAGTCCTCCAAGCCAAAGAGCTATCGGAGTGTGGGGGCAGAGCCTTGTGCAATCAGGCCAGAAACCAGCTGACAAAAAGAAATCAACATCCCAAAGAGAAATTATGCAGAAAATCGCCAGTTTGGCGAGGATTACAATCACTAACCAACTGCAAGCCAGCATCCCCCCAAACGGAGAACAGTAAAGGACTGGCTGACGACTTGAATACCTTCTACTGCAGATTTGAAAAGAACCCTTTATTGCTCAGTGACTGTTTTGTTTTGGTCAATGTCTTTCTGTCTTCAAAGTGTTCTCTGTCAATCGACCGTCTGTTGTCGTACTCGAGCGGCTCCGACTACCGGAGACAAATTCCTTGTGGGTTTTTTTTTTGGACATACTTGGCAAATAAAGAGGATTCTGATTCTGATGCTCAAGTGGCTCCAACTAGACAAATTCCTTGTCTGTCTTGTAACATACTTGGCCAATAAAGCTGATTCTGATTCTGACATATGATGAGGAAAAATATTATTGTTTGTGCTTACTGCCCTTATCATGAGCGGTGTACTCGAGATGACCAATAGATCACACCACAGACATACAATA
Organism: Phyllopteryx taeniolatus; assembly: GCF_024500385.1. Classification (NCBI taxonomy): domain Eukaryota; kingdom Metazoa; phylum Chordata; class Actinopteri; order Syngnathiformes; family Syngnathidae; genus Phyllopteryx; species Phyllopteryx taeniolatus. Next base: position 19,830,100 of record NC_084516.1, read on the forward strand.
ATATGCGTAATTTTCATATAATTCAATTAATTACGGTGAAGACAGTGAACAGTGATTTATTTTTCTTTCTATTTTTTTTATATTTATGCCCCCTTAGTTTTATTTGGGTAAATGTCTCCCACGCTGAAACAGCCATGCTCGAAGTTCCATTTTCAAAAGGTTATTGATTATTTAAAAATTTCGGCCATAATAGTAAAGACAATCAAGAGCTAAATACTATACACTGATTTCATGGTAGTTCATATGTCATCTGAACAAGAAGATTTCTTAAACTTGTATGGGAAAATGGATGGATGGATGAACTTATGAAGAACAACTTCATTCAATAATAGAAAAACGTCAGCAGTTAATTTGAAGGCTCAAATGTCCAGATTAGTGGCAAAACTTTGAACAACTGACAAAGTAATGGTGTAACTTCGCCATGCAAACTAGAAAAGACGTTGATTAAAGAAGACCCATGCTTTAGCATGGGTGAAGTTGTGCATCAAGCTTATCCCGACTTGAATTCTGCCTCAGCTTCTTTGATAGAACCTGTTGATGGAGCAAATGGTGGGGGCTCACTGCAATACACTTCTTGCATAATGATAAAGACAAAAGTGCATAACGGTAAAGAGATGAAAAGCTCCTAGCAAGCATGTGAGTCGCACGATTTACCGGTACGTGTTGCCCTACAAACTCTGCGGATGCAAGTGCATAAATGATCCCAACTTCTCATTAAACCCATTACTCTTGTTTTTACACAGTCTTGCACCATCGTACACAATCATGTGACACTTCAGATCACAGCCTCATCATAATGAGGTTGGTATTAATAGTAAAGACAGATTGAGTGACATACAAGGAGCATTTGTAAAAGAACCCCCAAAAAAGGGAGCTTTTAAGTCACTAAGAATCATTTGTGTTAGTTTTCATAGAAAAGACATGAAACAATGCAAACAATAAAAAATCCTACATATCCTAAAACGTAATTGGAATCTTCAGAAATCCTGTTGCAAATCATGAAATTCCATTTGGGACACGTAACAGCAAAGACATTTTGGCATTAAGTGTGAAAAATGTCAGTTTCAAATGTTTTTTTCTGAGAAACAATTGTTACCTTTTGAATGATAACTGCCAATAGTTCAAATACTCATATCAGTGAAAGCCATCGCTTTTTCAAATGAAATTCAGTGGTCTATTTTCTTTCCCGCTATTTATCAAACTTGATGAAAAGGACCCATATATCCACCGATAATCATGATTCTCCTCTCCAAAGCACAGGTCTTACATCGTACCACAGGGCAACCAGACTGCCAGAAAGAAAGAAGAAAGAAGAAAAAGTCGTGTAAGAATATATAAAATCAGATAGGCTAACTGTTGTTATCTTTTGGGAAACCACATTGCAGTTGTAAACTTTTCTTTGGGCGGTAATGACTCGTGACCACTTGACACAAACACAACAAGTTGCATCTCTATTTTTATCTGGCTTTAGTTTGCGTCCTATTGAGCTGCCGTATCACCATCACGGAGTTAGTTAGTGCATTTGCACACACACAAGGATTTGCAATTATAAATATTGAACAGGTTTAACATATGTGATTGTGCTAACTGTTTTCTGAGCAGAGCAGGGAGGAAAAGTATCCCTGTGAACATACTGCACCTCACACCAAAGGATATTTGATCAGGATATTCGTATAGACATTTGATAATTGGGCTTTTGCTGAATTTGCTTGTGTGGGAGGGAAAACGGTTCTAATTCGGCAAACACACATACAGATGTGTGTAACTTGTCTCAGCCTAATCACTTACGGTGAATTGCCACAGGTTTTTCCTGCTACTTTTTCTTCTTCTTCTTCTTCTTTGCCTTGTAAGCGTCTTCGGGTCTTTTGCAAATTGCAATTTCGCTCTTTGTACTACAGTATATTTTGCTTCTCAGTGTGGCCATAATCCTCCTTCAGAGACCGCTAACCTGATCATTCGTACTGTGAAAACAAAAGGGACGTACCGCTTATCCCATGTAGGGTCACATAAAGGCTAGGTAGACCTTGGACTTATTGCCAATCAGTAGTTATACACAAAGTAAATATGAAGGCATCTTAAGGCTTTGGACCTGCTCAGCAATGGCATTATACATCTTCTATCATCCACAACTGATCTGAAACATTCTGGTGACCATGCCAAATACACTGTCTGATCTATTGCTGGCCTATAAAAGAACACTCATGGTTATTTATTGAATCAAAGGTTGAGCGCTCTGAAAATGGAGTTTCGTCAAACTGACTCAAGTATTTAGAGAACCCCTACACTGGAGTGGCCAACACACAGATCAACCTGTCAGACAATCAACTTTTAATTCTGATTTAAGAGCTTTTCCACCATGAAAAGCGATTCTATCTGCAGCCATGCACACTCAACATTTGGCCATGAATTGGACTGTAAGGTGGCTTGCTTACAAAAGCAACATGCAGGAGTGCGTTGAGTTGAGAGACTGTTCACGCACGGTTGCAACATAAAACTCATATCGAGCACAGAAACACGTCTAACACAACAAACGTTAAACACACTGTGAAGTGAATTCAGAGATGTGTTTCTGCGATTACCTATTTAGAAAAGTATGCAAAGACTGTGAACAATGTACTGTAGTCCTGAATTGTTGCAATCTACCTTTAAAGTCTTCTTCACCATTTCAGTTGTCCGTATTTTTTGTGCGTGGCTGAAACGAAGCCCAGGTACGTACTTCAGGTTTCTGGCGTGAGTCGACCCTCCTCCACGATATAAATACTGAGCGCCTTCATTCCGTCAGTGGCTATCCGGCGCTAGCTACTGAGTTCTAAAAACTTGGCCAATTTCTACCCCTGCGGCATGTAGTTATCTAACTATGCCTACGGACAGAAAAATCCATCTTCCCTGGATGCCACAATTTACAGAACAGCTCTGGGTCGTTATTTCAATTCCCAAGTGTTGTGTATTATCGTAATATGTTGAAATAAAAAGCCTTGTGGGCTTTACTACTCGCAGGAAGTATATGCTCAAATATCTGTTGTCAGAGGCACAGGCTGTATAATAAACCGTAAACATTTCTGTTACGTGGACCCACACACTGACACTACACCAAGCAATGCGGTGACGTATTGGACGACCCCACTGCCGTTTCGCAGCGCCTGGAAGCCCGTTAGCCCGCGAGCTAGCTGCCGACTTGGAAAATACCCGCGATGACTTGGTGGGATAGAGTCCAGCCACTGGAGGCTTTAAGTGGATATATTTTCACGTCACAAATATATTGGTGATGTGTAGGCATATGTTAGGCAGATGTACAAACATATCTGATTGACAGCTGAAAGTTTAGCAGGCGGATACGCCACAACATATGAGAACTAAGAGAACTATTTTCACCATTTTGAAGCCTGATTTCATATACTTGCAGATTCTTTATTCATGTAAATTTGGCAGGCTTGTTAGCAACACTCTTCTCTCTGGTGAGTCATCTTTCGCCGAATGTCAGCTGGGATTGGTTCCAGGCTCCCTGCGACCCTGAACAGGAACCGCGTATGTATAAAATAACGAATGGATGGAAAGTTAACTGAATGTTGAGGCACAATGGTAGCCAGACAGAAGCACAGACATGGCTTGTTTTGTTGGGAAGCACAATGTGAGACAACCTTAACACGGTCCAGATGAACGCAGGACATTGGAAATAAGCCATTCACGTTAGCTGTATAAAATAAATGCTTTTCCAAATGTAATGCACTCTTTTGATGAACATTAGCAGAGATGTATTAATGTATTCATTGAGAAAGCAACAAAAAACGGACACCCTTTTCATGTGTAGCTGTGTTTGTTCTTCTGTCCATTAAGGGAACTCCTGCAGCTAGCTCCAGAACACATTGTCAACCTTTTCATTGATTGTTTTCGACTTCCTCGCTGTGCCACCTGCTTGCTACTCTACAATTACCTCCTTTTTCTATACATTTGTGTAAATAGTCATAAACAATGGACACTGTAAAAGCGCCCTTTTAGTCTCTGTCTACTGTCGGCGACTGTCTGTCTGTCGGTGCTGTGTATCCATGCTACAGCACACAAAAAAGAGGCCATAAAGAGACAGATGGGAGAGTGGGAAGGCTGTAATGGGCGAGACTGGGAGCGAGCTCAATCAAAGCAGAAGCAGAAACACCCAGAATAGCGAAGAGCTTGACTGGGACAGTTTGAGGGGGGTGCCATTCTTTAGGTTCAGGAGAAAATGGTCGAAGATGATCAGTGCGATCATTGCGACCCACTGCTACATTTAGAATTTAAAAAGTATGTCCGATTCAGGACAGCAGTTTCATTATTCAATGGACTTGTCTGTATTTAAAAATATTTGTCCTTGCATTTAAAACAATTTGGAATGCCTCTTTTGAAAGCTACTGCTGACAGTCTTCCCACGGTGTTAGCGGAGAAACACAATGTCTGTTATTCTGACATGAATCACAACACATGCTGTAAGAATGGCTCCTGGGGAGAATTTGTTGTCATTGGAGTTATCATCTTCCATCTTTCATGCCATAAGATAGTTAAGTCCAAAAGTATTTGGGCTCTGACTGGTCCTTTTATTTGTATTTTGCAGTCATACACAACCGCAATGAATTTGAAATAAAACAGTCGTTGCGTGATTAATGTCAAGACTTTCATCTTTATTTGAAGAGGTTTCATAAAAATATAGCATTTTACAATTCAGGGATTAGAGACATCATTTTTTAGTGCCTCAGAAGTATTGAGACAAACTGGCATAATAATATATCTATCTTTTTAATACTTTCTTTTTTTTTTTTTAATACTTTTGAATACTGAAGAACAGTCGCAATCAATGACACCCTGATGTTCGGAGTCCATGGACATCACCGAATCCTTGCTGCAGATGCCCTGCCCAAGGCTGCTCGACTTTGCTTCTTACTGCCTTCAATTTTGCCTTTAATAAGTGAAAATCGTGTTTTATTGCTTTGACATTTATTTGCTTTCAAAAAGTACTTCGGCAGTATGTTTAGGGTGGAGCATTGATCCGCACCGTAATGCAGCATCCAATCCGGTTCAGGGGCGGTTCTGGTGGCGGGGGCCAGGGCCCTCGTAACACTGAGTCTGGGCCCCTTGTGCACCCCTCCCCGAAAAAAGATTATGCAATGTTGTAATTATCAAATTATGATATAGTGCCGATGCATAAAGCCGAACTAATGCAAGTGGCTCAACATTCTAGTCGGATCTGTCCCATTTTGTATGCATTGTTTAACAGATGGCTTATTTCACAATGGCAGTTTTTTTATTAACCACTCAATGCAACAACGACCCTTGCGGTCTGCTCGGCAACACTTGGGCAACATCGGCGTAACACACCCTTTACCCGGTAAAGTCTGGCCTTCCAAATAAAAGCATGGTGGTAAAATAACACAGTGACACAGCATGATTCTTTAGTGTGTGGAACCACTGAAAACGGCGGTCAAGTTTTGTTGATACACGCCATAAGCTCCAAGTTACCATCAATGAGAGGAGGTCAGGGATAAGAAATGACTGCCATCAACAATTGTTATGGTTTGTGACAGGTCCAACTCAAAAGACGCAATAGAGTATTGGGATAATTCTCTGTCTTTTGTTTGAAGAAAACATTAAAATTTAAATAATAATAATAATTAAACCAAAAGCGCTACCAGATAAAGGCCAGATAAAACTGACTGAAAGCAATGTACAAAACCAAACCAAACCAAGAAAGTTGAAAATTTAGCCTTTTATAATCAATGTAATTTATATACTGGATTGCATAAACGTGTATTCCTCCTCACTGATTTTTGTCAATAACATGGAAAAAAATGGAAGAGACACACATGGTTTATTAACGAAATCGCTCCACTGCATGTATTTATTCATGCTATTCATTAATTGTATTAATTAACTGTATTATTTCATTTCATTATAAAGCCAAAGATCAGGGACTAAGACTGCAAATTAGCTGAAGCTACACATCTTAATATGCATAATATTTTCCTTTTTTTTTTTTTTTATATTATTTTTTTTTCTTATTTTTTTTTAAAGGCAACGCTGGATGTTTTGTGCCGGTTAAATGAACAGTAATTTAATGTTAATATAATTAGAATAAAAACACACGCAAACAAAGCAAATGTGTTTTCCAACATCACCAATGTGACGGTCCAGTGCTTGTGGATGCACATACCCGTATATTCTCTGTCTGTGTCTCACACACTCTATCTCACTCTGAGCCGCCTCACTCCTCTCATCTCAGGACCTTCATCTGTCTCTCTTTCCTGCTCTAAAACCTAGTGTCTTCCAAGTCTCTCCGTGGCGCTTTCAACTCTCCAAATCTCGCAACACCTTCACCTGGCTCTGTCTACCTATCCCCCCCCCCCCTTCACTTTGAATTATATATAAAATGAAATGGAGAGGAATACATAGCATTTGGGCAACATAGTCAATAAACAACATTGAGTACAGTAGGCTCTTGTTGCAGGCTTTCTTGGTTCTGTCTTGTGGTAAGGTAACTAACTATAGCTAGAATCGAGTTGAATGTGCCCCTCTGGGAAAACCCCTGGCCCCAGCCAGGCCCCTCAGTAAAAGTGGTCGAGAACCGCCACATATGGGTTTTGTAGCATTTGTCCTCATGTGAGCAGAGAACAGTGCTATGCACGTCACAATTCATCTTGTCACTTCTATCAGACGTCACATCATCGCATCATCAATGAACAGCAGCGAGAACGTTCGGGTTCTCTCGATGGCCATGTGAGAGCTCCGCCTCCACAATAAGACATGATGTGGTATGCTTGGGCTCACAAGCTGTTATTTTCCTTTGCCATACTTTCGCCTTCTAATAAAACTGTTACCTTGGCCACGCCTCAGTTTTTTGCTATGCCCCTTAAGTCTCAACCTAATGTTGGTCTACTTCATTTATATTTTTTGACAGCATGTTTACATATTGCTTATGTCAAGACAGGCAAAAACCATGGATTAAAGAGAAATACAAAATGTGTTTTTTATGCATTTCATGCAAACTTTCTTTCCGTGCGTGTGAGTATCGTGACCTATCCATGCACTTTCTGAACCCTAATAAACAATCTGAAAAAGAGAACACTTTTACTTTTGATTTGATGTTAAAACGTCTCATCGAAAAAGGGTGTGATACACCGTACGCGAAGAAAGCCGAAACAAACAAAGACAAGCAGAAACATAAAGGCCAGCTTTTGAGCGGTATGCTAATTTGTACTACATGAATCATCTCCCCCAAAACCGGTTCTCAGATCCATGCTCAGTAGCTGATGTACTGAGCTCATGATCATGCCGTCCACCTCTCGCCAATGCAGCAAGGTGCTCAGCCCATCCCCCCACCATTGGCTCCCACCACACAGAAGTATATTCCTCCATTGCTACCTTTCACAATTTCATTGCGCACTGTCTCTAACGACCCAAACTTTGTTTCTTTATCTGGCTGTTTGTTGTAAGTCGATTCTAGTGATTGTGGACTGAAATCATGTGTGTACTGTATATGCCTTATCTCTTTGGACTTCTTAGCAAATGTATGCAGAAATGCTGATTCGTTTTAGAACCTGATCACCAGGTATTAAAAAAAAAGTAATCTGGATCAGAATCATCCGCATTTCGGAACTCCCGTTTTTTTTTTTTTTTTTTTTTTTGCTATCCTCGTTTAAATGGATCTTGTAGTTTTGCCCTGGTCTTTCAAATAACTTTCATATAGGATCAATCTGATCTGGATCCCACAAGATCAGGATTACAGAATCCAGATTTGAGGTTTTTGAATAGGACAATTACCAGGATTCATCCCACTTATATTTTTATTTTTCACTTGTTTAATTCTTATGCTGATATTCTTCAAGATGATGTTTTGACCCACTTCTTTGAGACAAAAGGCTCTTGTAAAATTGCTGTAAAAGCAACTCAAATCTTCTTGGATAAAATTTTATTGTGATGTTAATCTTACTTTGATTTATGCAATTATTGAATTAAATAATTATTTACGTAGCCTACTTTCCAGAATGGGGATGTTTAATGTTACCTTAATAACAGTATTTAGTAAAGACCTGTATTTATGTAATATTACTATATATTTTGATCTCGTTTCGTGGCACTTATAATGGTGATGACTGTATATTTTGTAGTCTGACATTCCAGGTTTGATTTGTTTTCATTTCCAGCAAAAGTCAAAATTGAATATCCCTCTTAGCCTGATGGTCAAGGTTAATAGACTGTACAATGTATATCTCTACATCCACCTTGAATCCTTGCACGATCCACCCTTACGGTAGCAAAAACGATCCTAACCTTCACCTTGGAATTTTGAAATAAATACCCAAGAAGAGCATTTGATCAGGATTCTGAGTAGGCTTGGATTCCCAAATCCATATAGCAATTGTACGAGGATCAGGATCACATATTTTGGTTTGAAATACTTCATTTTGAGATTTAATCCTATCCAGACCTACCTGATCCAGATTAATGTTTTGAAATACGGGGCCCAGAATATCACCTGAAAGCATACACCTTGGAGTATCTTCTTCTTCTTCTTTCTTTTCGTCTTGTCCCGTTAGGGGTCGTCACAGCATCCTCCTCTTGAACACCAACTGCCATCATGTGTTCTTCCCTCACGACATCCATCAACCTTCTCTTTGGTCTTCCTCTCGCTCTCTTGTCTGGCAGCTCCATCCTCATCATCCTTCTACCAATATACTCACTATTTCTCCTCTGGACGTGTCCAAACCATCCAAGTCTGCTCTCTCTAACTTTGTCTCCAAAACATCGAACCTTGGCTGTCCCTCTGATGAGCTCATTTCTAATTTTATCCAACCTGGTCACTCCGAGAGCGAACCTCAACATCTTCATTTCCGCCATCTCCAACTCTGCTTCCTGTTGTCTCTTCAGTGCCACTGTCTCTAATCCGTCCATCATGGCTGGCCTCACCACTGTTTTATAAACTTTGCCCTTCATCCTAGCAGAGACTCCTCTGTCACATAACACACCTGACACCTTCCTCCACCCGTTCCAACCTGCTTGGACCCGTTTCTTCACTTCCTGACCACACTCACCATTGCTCTGGACGTTTGACCCCAAGTATTTAAAGTCCTCCACCCTTGCTCTCTCTTCTCCCTGTAGCCTCACTCTTCCTCCACCACTCCTCTCATTCATGCACATATATTCTGTTTTACTTCGGCTAATCTTCTTTCCAGTGCATGCCTCCATCTTTCTAACTGTTCCTCCAGCTGCTCCCTGCTTTCACTGCAGATCACAATGTCATCTGCAAACATCATGGTCCACGGGGATTCCAGTCTAACCTCATCTGTCAGCCTATCCGTCACCACTGCAAAAAGGAAGGGGCTCAGGGCTGATCCCTGATGCAGTCCCACGTCCACCTTAAATTCGTCTGTCACACCTACAGCACACCTCACCGCTGTTCTGCTGCCCCCGTACATGTCCTGTACTATTCTAACATACTTCTCTGCCACGCCAGACTTCCGCATGCAGTACCACAGTTCCTCTCTGGGTACTCTGTCATAGGCTTTCTCTAGATCTACGAAGACACAATGGAGCTCCTTCTGACCTTCTCTGTACTTTTCCATCAACATCCTCAAGGCAAATAATGCATCTGTGGTACTCTTTCTAGGCATGAAACCATACTGTGGCTCATCAACTGTATTCCTCTATAGTTGCCACAGCTCTGCAAGCTGGTCAAAAACTCCACAGCCACCTCTCCTTGATGCTTCCATACCTCCACAGGAATGTCATCAGGACCAACTGCCTTTCCAGTTTTCATCCTTTTTAATGCCTTTCTATCTTCCCCCTTACTAATCATTGCCACTTCCTGGTCCACCACACTTTCCTCTTCTACTCTCCCTTCTCTCTCATTTTCCTCATTCATCAACTCCTCAAACTATTCTTTCCATCTATCCAGCACACTGCTGGCATCAATCAACATATTTCCATCTCTATCCTTAATCACCCTAACCTGCTGCACATCCCTCCCATCTCTATCCCTCTGTCTGGCCAGCCTGTATAGATCCTTTTCTCCTTCTTTAGTGTCCAACCTGCCATACATGTCATCATATGCCTCTTGTTTGGCCTTTGCCACCTCTACCTTTGCCCTGTGTCGCATCTCAATGTATTCCTTTCGCCTCTCCTCGGTCCTCTCAGTGTCCCACTTCTTCTTCGCCAACCTTTTTCCTTGTATGATTTCCTGTACTGTGAGGTTCCACCACCAAGTCTCCTTCTCTTCTTTCCTGCCAGAAGATACACCAAGTACTCTCCTGCCTGCCTCTCTGATCACCTTGGCTGCAGTGGTCCAGTCTGCAGGAAGCTCCTCCCGTCCACCGAGAGCCTGTCTCACCTCTTCCCGAAAAGCTGCACAACACTCGTCCTGTATCAGCTTCCACCACATGGTTCTCTTCTCTGCCTTTGTCTTCCTAATCTTCCTCCCCACCACCAGAGTCATCTTATACACCACCATCCTATGCTGTCTAGCCACACTCTCCCCTACCACTACCTTACAGTTGGTAACCTCCTTCAGATTACATCGTCTGCACAAGATGTAATCCAGCTGCGTGCTTCTACCTCCGCTCTTTTAGGTCCCCCTATGTTCGTGCCTCTTCTGGAAAAAAGTGTTCACTTGTTGCAAAGTCTACCACCATCTGTCCCTCCAAGTTCCTTTCCTGGATGCCGTATTTACCCATCACTTCTTCATCTCCCCCATTTCCTTCACCAACATGTCCATTACAATCTGCACCAATTACGACTCTCTCTCTGTCTGGGATGCTCAGAACTACTTCGTCTAGCTCCTTCCCGAATTTCTCTTTCACCTCTAGGTCACATCCTACCTGTGGGGCATAGCCACTAATCACATTACACATAACACCCTCAATTTCAAGTTTCAGCCTCATCACTCGATCTGATACTCTTTTCACCTCCAAGACATTCTTAGCCAACTCTTCTTTTAAAATAACCCCGACTCCATTCTTCCATCCCATGGTCAAATAATTTAAACCCTGCCCCTAAACTTCTAGCCTTACTGCCTTTCCACCTGGTCTCCTGGACACACAATATATCAACCTTTCTCCTAATCATCATGTCTACCAACTCCCGAGATTTTCCAGTCATAGTCCCAACATTCAAAGTCCCCACATTCAGTTCTAGGCTCTGTGCTTGAACTCTTCTCTTTCTGCCTCACGCCCGAAGATGGCTGGGATAGGCTCCAGCAGGCCCGCGACCCTTGTGAGGATAAAGCGGTACAGAAAATGGATGGAGGGATGGATGCTGTATGTGTTTAATATTCCCACATGTGGTCATCAGTCCAATTAAGAAAACAAACAGTCGTGTGTGTGAGTAATTTCCAGCCTCTTTCCTCTCTCCCACTCCCATCTCTTTGTGACTCGTCATCCCCCACCGCTGCGGTGTACTTCCACAGGCTCAGGGGAGCCATTGTCATGTTGCCTTCCTGTTTCTATGGTGACGAGGTGCGATCTGTTTCCAGTGAGTCTCTCGCCTCGGCACTCCTCTTTTGCTCCAGTGATTTTCGAGCATGTCCACTCTCGCATCGGTGCGAGCTGGATCGCACATACACACTTGGACACACGTCAGTAAACAACCGCTCAGCTAGCTCTAATTCCTGGTTTTTAGAATTCTTTAGAAGTTGAAGAACAAAACAATTTAATCCTAAATAAAGTGCATTCACTTGAGTCATTGTTTTGATTCTTGCCTTTGCGAAGTGGTTGGTGTACAGTAAAAAGCATCCAAAACAAGATGTCAACGTTTACTAACGGTTTAAAATGGCGGCACTGCTGATTCATATCACTGTAAACATTATTAGTGCGGAATACAAAAATGGAGAAAGCCGTGGATGAGTGAATGAACAAATACTGTGTATGGATATTATTTTTTTTTGCAGCATTACAACTTAAATTCAAGTAATTCATGTCTTTAATGTTCAAACACTGAACCGAAATATTGTAAATTGTTAAATTATATGTCACTGTGAACATTAGCTCTGCACAATCTAATCAGATAAAATAAAAGAGGTCTTCATTACTGTGGCTTTATTTTGCAGTGGTAAAGAAATGCACTGCACTATAGAAAGAGATTTCTAATACTGTATTTCCTCCTCTTATAACATGTACTGTATGCACTTATCCTGTTATGCACAAAGAAGAGTGTCAGCTGATTCACAAAGCTTAAAGTTCACACTCAAAAGTGTCATAGAGCTGTGCTGCGTCAGCTGGCTCAAATTGAAACAAGTTCTCATTTGAATGCATCAGTGTAGCTCTACACCATTGCAAACTACAACCCCAATTCCAATGAAGTTGGGACGTTGGGTTAACCATGAATAAAAACAGAATACAATGATTTGGAAATCATGTCCGACCTATATTTTTCATTGAATCCACTACAAAGACAAGATATTGAATGTTCAAACCGATAAACTTTATTGTTTTTTTATTTTTTTTTTTTAAGCAAATTATCATTAACTTCACCTTTTCTTTTAACAACATTCAATAAACGTTTGGGAACTGAGGACACTAATTGTTGAAGCTTTGTAGGTGGAATTCTTTTCCATTCTTGCTTGATGTACAGCTTCAGCTGTTCAGCAGTCTGGGGTCTCCGTTGTCATATTTTACGCTTCATAATGCGCCACACATTTTCAATGGGAGACAGGTCTGGACTGCAGGCAGGCCAGTCTAGTACCTGCACTCCTTTACTATGAAGGCACGCTGTTGTACCACGTGCAGAATGTGGTTTGACATTGTCTAGCTGGAATAAGCAGGGGCGTCCATGAAAAAAACGTTGCTTGGATGGCAGCATATGTTTCTCCAAAACCTGCGTGTACCTTTCGGCAATAATGGTGCCTTCACAGATGTGTAAGTTACCCATGCCATGGGCACTAACACAGCCCCATACCATCACAGATGCTGGCTTTTGAACTTTGCATCCATAACAATCCGGATGGTTCTTTTCCTATTTGGCCCGGAGGACACGAAGTCCACAATTTCAAAAAACAATTGGAAATGTGGACTCGTCGGACCACAGAACACTTTTCCACTTTGCATCAGTCCATCTTAGATAAGCTCAGTTTTTGATCCAGTGCCGCCTGAGGGATCGAAGGTCACGGGCATTCAGTGGTTGGTTTTCGGCCTTGCCGCTTACATGCAGTTATTTCTCCAGCTTCTCTGAACCTTTTGATGATATTATGGACCGTAGATATTATGGACCTAAATTCCTTGCAATTGTACTTTGAGGAACATTGTCCTTAAACTGTTCGACTATTTTCTCACGCACTTGTTCACAAAGAGGTGAACCTCGCCCCATCTTTGCTTGTGAATAACTGAGCAATTCAGGGAAGCTCCTTTTCTACCCAATCGTGGCATCCACTTGTTCCCAATTAGCCTCTTCACCCGGGGGATGTTCCAAACAGGTGTTTGATGAGCATGCCTCAACTTTCTCAGTCTTTTTTGCCAGCTGTCCCAGCTTTTTTGGAACGTGTTGGAGCCATAACATTCCAAGTTAATGATTATTTGCTAAAAACAATACATTTGATCAGTTTGAACATTAAATATCTTGCCTTTGTAGTATATTCAATTAAATATAGGTCGAACATGATTTGCAAATCATTGTATTCTGTTTTTATTTATCTTAAACACAACGTCCCAACTTCATTGGAATTGGGGTTGTACAACCACAATAATAAACATAAAATGTTAATATTACTCTGTTATTGTTCGTCAAAATGGAATATTTGTGAAGGCAGACAATACAATAATAATAAAGCTCTTGTAATGGATTTCACTAGAGTGTGAAACTCGTCTTTATTTGAAGCAAAAGCCACTATAAATCAGTTGGGATTCTTTTCCCCTTTCTCGCTGCTGCTACCGGACAAATGCCTTTTGGGCCCTCATTTCCAAACATGCGCCTTTTTCTGCTGGCTGTGTGAGCGCCAGCACACACCTGCTCTCCCTCTCAGACAGGAGGACTGTGAAACCACTTTGGAACATAATACGCTGCCACTTGGCCAGCTGGTGCTGAACCCAAGGCAGCTGGGTGCAGACTGATTGGCACATATGCACATGTTATTATATAGCACGGCAATAACGTGCCGACACACGAGCACAAAGCCTCTGATGGAGCCCGAGGGTCACAGCATGATACATTAGACGTGCAAGTCAACACACGCGCGCGCGCACACACACACACACACACACTCACAAACAGTGTGTCCAGACGTGAGAAGCCATGTGTGATGTTTTTACTGTGCTCTTCCAAAGTCCTCATACACTTCATTTATGGATGAGTTAATTACGTCAGACGCAAGATGGAAAGTGGGTGGTGCCACGGTGCAGTTTCCCTCATAGTCAAAAGGTTGTGAGTTTGATTGCCGGCATTGTGTGGAGTTAGCGTGTGATTGACATAGGGGAGAAGGAATCAGAGGTCTTGATGTACAGAGCAAAAAATAGCGTGGCCAAACATTCTCTTTTCCCCAGATGTGAACACGTATGGCCCGGATTTTCATTGGGATTTCATTACCGCAGTCAGCATGTATTCTTCCGCTCTTCACTCTGCACACCTGTCCCCAACACGATAGAATGTGTTATAAAGAAGACATATTATGGAAAAAATACTTTTACATTGCCAGCACAGAGATCCTCCGTTTAAATTGGCACCGACATATGACTCTATGAGGTTATGAACGGCGTGCCATGAACTCATCTGTGAAGCGGAGTAAAAATACTTCATCACACAGCATGCTCATTTACCACTGAGTTTACTATTTTTTTTTATTGGATTGTTTATTATTTATAGCCTAGAAGTGTTTTTCATACAAATACTGACTGTAATCATGACTTTTTTACTGTGTTAGTATAGTTCAGTGATAGACTATGGCACATTCTGGCTTACCCACAAATTTGGATTATGTTACCGTCAGTGTAACTCTATCCATGGTCACCTTGGACTGGTCTCCAGACATATACTGCAGACAAACAATCATTCAATCTCGCTTCCACACCTATGGACTAGACTTCAATTCTTTGAGTCTTACTTACTGACGAGCCGGTGAGAACGGTGACGTGATATTTTCCAAACTCAGCCATGATGACATTTTAACTTAGACATGATTGTATTAAGAGAGAGAGGCTAACCAGAGTTAAATAATCTGGTCAAGAAGCTATAATAATCTCCTTTTCGAGAGGCTGCGGCGCACCCCTGCGAGGATCCTTGTGTGGGGTTGGAGTGTGCAAATTGTTGACAGACTAGTCGGGCACGCCTCCTATCTCTAAATCTTCAAAAGATGATTTTTAATCATATTCTACTGTCAGGTCATACAGTTTTAACATGGATGACAAAAAGTATGACCTTCCTACTGTGAGGCAGATGGCAAAATAATGTTTTGCATCACTATTCCACTGTGTTCGCAAGCACGAACAATCATTATTATTTTTTTAATCATACTTGATCAAATTAAAGCTCAGCCTCTTATTTGGAAAAGGATACTTCAAAATGTACAGTACATACCACGAACCTGATGATGGCTCTTCCCACCAAAAGCCCTCTTTAACGCTTGCCTCAGCCTTTCCAGTGGTTAAACGGCCCCACTGAGAAATCAGGTGTTGAGCAACAGTCACACAGAGAAGACACAATGAAATAGGTTAAGTGCTTAAACAATACTGAGAGCCATTGTCAACAATGCAGTATTATGCTACATATCACTACACTGAGCTCGCTTTCTAGTAAGTCAATAAAGTTCATTACGCACAATCAATAGTCCTCCCTTGAAACTAAACACTTTATACTGTGTGTAACTATTTTTTCCATCAAATGTTAGGTGTAACGATATCGATCCTTTCCTCGACCAACCATTTTGTGAAATACGTTTTCTTTTGCCTATTAATGAGGTAGCAGTAAAAAAAAAAAAAAAAAAAAAAATAAATATAATTGATTGTGTATGCATGTCACATACGTCAGTGTTTTTTCACACTGCCTGGCAAACAGACTGAAACAAATTCTCTCTTAGACTGGCTCCCAGGCACAGTGCCAGATGGTAAACAGGGCCTACTAATTGATTTGATTCACTCTTGCAAGCTTGTGTTGAAGATGCCGGTTGTTCTCCCTCCATCACTGATTTGAATCACAAATATAACCCCCTTCTGCTTCTCAATGCATTCTGTTTGCCCAATTCTTTGCTCACAGTAGTCACCAGTCGCTGTACAGTGATATAATAAAGTTTTCAATTTAGGGTGGAGGAAACTAGGGGCAGGCATTTGTTAGATTTCCAGAACTGATATTATACAGTACAATAACTGAACTGGTCCAGAGTGTACCCCACCTCTCACCCCATGTCAGCTTTCCTGTGATGCTAAACAGGATAAGTGGTATAGAAAATGGATGGATGGATTCCAAGAAGGAAATCGTATCCTGTAGCTGGGCAAAAGGGAAGCAATTGCGCATCACCTTATCGTTTTACACACACGCATGGACATCAGTCTGAGAGGGGAATAAATCACTGATTTCGGACTTCAGAGCGCTTGTCGCGTACTGTGAATTGTGACTTAATCTTAAATGAGTAAGGGAGGGGACATGAAGCGAGGGCAGTCAGAGGACATGTAAATGTTCATTTTTCAAAATTATGACCACTGCAACTTTAAGCTACTCTCGTTCTACTCCATTTCATACATTGTCGGCACCCCCCTACCCACCCTTGAGAACTTGCTCACTGCCAGAACTAAGACAAGATGTAGTATGCATCGGAGGAGACAATGTTCTACAAATAAGGCACAAATGTGCAGTCAGATAACTTTGAATTTTTAATGGCATGAAATAGTGTTTTATGTATGCAACGAGGAGCATTGCATACAGTGCCTACAGTGTTGTTGTCGTAACACCTCTCCAGAGTTGGAAAAGAGCAACATCTCACTATCTCAGTCTTTTTGCTCATGTCTTTAATCAGCTCAAATCAGAACTCATCATCTCTTTCCCACCTCCATTGAAATGTACCCTTGATCAGAAAACTCTATTGCCTAAGTAGCGTAAGCACAACGAAGCCCAGACTTTCCTCTCCCAAGCCACTTCATACAGCTCTTCCAAATGCCGCATTCCCAAGCCAGCCGAGATACATAGTCTCTCCGAGATGTTGGGTCTTCTGGGGGCCTCCTCCTGAACGTCTCACTAGGAAGACATCCAGGATCTCCATCTGGAGAGTGCACTCCACCCTTTTCGACTGAGGACCATGACCTCAGATTTGGAGGTACTTATTCTTATCCTAATCACTTCACACTTGGCTGCAAACTGCTCCAGTGAGAGTTGAAGATCGCAGGTTGATGAAGGCAACAGAACCGCATTATCTGCTAAACGCAGGGACATAATACTGATGCCACCAAACCAGACCAGCTTGATGCCTCTTCTCTGCCTAAAAATTCTGTCCATGAAGATTATGAACACAATCATTGACCAAGGACAGCCTTGGCGAAGACATACTGCTAGCAATGGAGACACCAGTTGTACAGGGACAGAATGGCCCTTATCAGGGGTCTCGTATATACTCTCGAAACACGCCCCACAGGATTCTCAAAGTTGACAAAGAACACCCTGCTGAGAGTGTAGAGCTGAAAAGTGAGAGCCACCTTCTTTAAAAACTGGACTGCCACCCTGGTCTGCCAATCCATAGGCACTGTCCCTGATGTCCACGCAATATTGCAGAGGTGTGTCAACCAAGACAGTCTGACTACATCCAGAGCCCTAAAGAACTCCTGGAGGTGAACCCCAACGTACAGACAGTAAGTTGGGTGGCAATAAGTATGCCAACACCTATTCACCACCTCTCACCAGGGGCAACTCCAGATTGGAACAGAGTCCAACCTTTCTCAAGAGGATTGGTACCAGAGCCCAAGTTGCGGTGAATCCATGGGAAGGGGGACAGAGGTGGTCGCTTTGGGCTGTCCCCAGTATGGCGCCATCTGTGCAGGCTTGGCCACCAGGCGCTCACTATCAAGCCCTGCATGGCTTCACAGGTGGGCCCTGGTGACCTGCGTCCTGGGCAAGGGAAAATGTGTTCCATAAATTGGCTTCATCATAGGAAGTTTCGAGCTATGCTTGGTGTTGTCCCTCACCCAGGACCTGTTTATCCTCGGTAACCCTACCATGGGCACAAAGCCCCCTGACAACTTAGCCCCGAGGATCGTTGAGACATGCAAACAGCTCCACTACTGTGAGGTGATGGATCAAGGAGGGGTCCCAGAACATCACAAAGACAAATATGGGTTAAGGTTTGTACACCTGAGTGAACCCATAAAAGTGTCAGTGTCACTGTCTGGGGTGAGCGTGCATGTAATGTGTTACACCGTGCATTAGTTACTCTGTGGTTAGGCTTCCCGCTCTCTCTTCAGCTCCACTTCACCAACACAATAACACCACATCAATGGTTAAGAGTGGGAGGGATGGAGGAAGGATTACATCACAGGTGACGAGCCAGTGTCATGTTGTTTTTGTTGTGCACATGTGGATGATGTTCTAACTAATAAATGCCCATGATCCTGTGTGCATGCAGTACCTCTTCTCCTGATTTGACGATATGAGGTAGTATCAATCATGACGGTTCTGACATTTCTGTCACATGCAGCCATCTATGATTATGGGTAATTAACAGAGAGAAGTGACACGAGACCAAAACATTCACCATGATTAATCACTTTTTCATGCAGATATTAAATATCAGAAATCCTCTCCCCTTTCGTAATGCAAATTAAAAAATACAGAATGCAAAACTCTCCAAAAATACTTTGAACTTTTCTAATAAGGAAACTCTGATTTCAAATACAGTATTTTTTTTTTTATCAAGTTACTTACGGAATGTTCATTTGAAAGAGTGAGTCATGTGTGGACTTCCCAGCACTCCCCAATGTAACCTGCTTATTGTACAGCAAATGCATCACAGTCCATCCCATCTTTAACCCAAAACCTCATAATGGCCAAGATGTTTGTGTCTGTATGTCTCAAAATGAATTTCGGAAACTAGAAAGGCACTCAGAAGAGCACAGACATTTACCAAGAATGGAAAGTTTGTGACCAGAATATTAACACAACAGCAAACACTCAGCAAATAAGAGTGTACCTGTAAACTCACTGCACACTTCATTGAATACACTTGCAAACATGAATGACTCTGATCCAATATAGAATAGATTAGAAATACTGTAATTGAGGTTTTAATTAAACAATATGTTTAGTATTGTTGTTATAATTTGGTAATAAGTAATGTAGAACTGCATTACATCATACTCAGGATTTTCTATATGCATTTTGGTAACCTTATTTAGGTACCCCTCTGACAGTGTCAAAATAAACTGAGCATTTTGATATTGTTCTTGAGAATGTGCAGGTGTACCTAATAGAGTGTCCAGTGGGGGAATTTATGAATTCAACACCAAAGCTAGAATTTGGACTGTCAAAACCTTAGACTACAAGATATTTTGGACTTTTCTTCTTTGCCTCTTTACAAATGCCAGTTTACCGGAGAACGTAAATGTTACTATTTTATTCGTATGTGTTTGTGTGCGTTCACGTCAGACTACTAAGTTTAATACATAATTTACACCATAGCATGAGTCATATGGCCCTCATTTTTTTTAAGTCTGCGACTCCAGATGATGTCACTGTTTGCTTTCATGATGTTCTGAAGTTTGGTGCATTGTGGTTAGAGTCCCTGCAACATAACCTACCTCTGTAATATGTAGGAGGGACGACACACTGTTTGCTACTACAGAGTGCTAGTACTCTCGTACCTTTTTTTAATGGACATAGAGGTTGTCTTCTGTTCACCGAATAGAATAGAATACAATAAAATACAATAGAATACAATCGAATAGAATCATCTGTATTATCCTGAGCACAGACACGGCATTTTTTTCCCTCTGCATTTAACCCATCAAAGTAGTGGACACAGCAAACACACTGTTAGTGGCACATACTGGAGCAATGGGCTGCCTTTCAATGTGTGGCTGTGTGTTTACATTGTTCTAAGTCTTTGCATGTTTTCAGATTATTAGTATTTAGCAAATGTATTTATGTAGCACATTTCATACACAAGGTAACTCAATTTGCTTAACATCATTAAAAACATTTAAAAAACCCCCCCAGCTTATTAAGAACTTTAAAATCTATTCTAAAGCTGACTGGAAGCCAGTGTAAAGACTTTAGAATTGGAGTCATATGCTCTGACCTCTTTGTTCTGGTCAGAACCCAAGCTGCAGCATTCTGAATGAGCTGCAGCTTTTTAATGCTCTTTTTGGGGAGTCTAGTCAGAAGACCATTACAATAGTCAAGTCGACTTGAGATAAAAGCATGGATGAGCTTCTCCTGGTCTGCTTGACACATACAAGCCTTTACTCTGGATATGTTCTTCAGATGGTAAAAGGCAGTAGTAATTGATTTGATATGACTGTTGAAATTCAGTTCGGAATCTATCAGAACGCCAAGGTTTCGGACTTGGTCTTTGATTTTTAAAGATACTGAATCCAGGTATTTATTAACAGCAATCCTCTTTTATTTGTTGCCAAAAACAATTATGTCATCCAGTTGTTCATCTGTTTTAGACAGTGACACAACACCTCAATTGAATTGTAGTCATCTGGAGACACTGCATAGCTATTATAGAATTTTACCCAAGGGTAGCATATACAAAGTCACTGAGGGTGTAGTGGTACACTCGTCAGACTTTGGTGCGGGCAGCGTGGGTTCAGTTCCCACTCAGTGACGGTGTGAATGTGAGTGCGAATGGTTGTCCATGTCTATATGTGCTCTGTTACTGACTGGCGGCCAGTTCAGGGTGTAGTCCGCCTTTCGCCCGAAGTAAGCTGGCATAGGCTCCAGCGCCCCGTGACCCTAACCAGGATGAGCGGTGTTGAAAATGGATGGATGGATGGTAGCATGTACAGGCTGAACAGGAGGGGTCTAAGAATTGACTGCTGAGGGACCCCAACATAGGTCATTGCCATTCGATGAGATTGTACATTTCCAATGGTTACAAAATAACTCCTTTCCTCCAGGTAGGACCTGAACCATTTAAGGACTGTTCCATTTAGACCTACCCACGTTTCCAACCTGTTCAGCAGTATATTATGATCCACCATATCAAAAGCCTCACTGAGATCCAACCAGACCAGAATTGACACATTCCCAAGTCAGTATTCAACCTTTATATCATTTAGCACTTTGATAAGAGCAGATTCTGTACTGTAATGAGTTCGGAAACCTGATTGAAATTTGTCAAAAAGTCAATTTAAGTTCAAGAAATTGCTGAGTTGATTAGAAATAACTTTCTCAACAATCTTGGCTATGAAAGGGAGATTTGAGAAGGGTCTATAGCTTGCTAACATGGAAGCGTCCAGTGTTCTATTTTTTAGCAGAGGCTTAATGGCAGCTACTTTAAGAGCTTTAGGAAACTCGCCTGACTGAAGTGAGCAATTAATTATTTGTTGCAAATCAGCGAGCACAGACTTCACAATAGCTTTGAAAAAGTCAGATGCTATTGAGTCAAGACAGCTCGTTGATGATTTCACCTGCTTTTCTTGACAGTTTTTTGGTCAACTGTATCAAATTCTGACATGGTAACAGTATCATTTGATCATTTTGCTGATTTGTGCTGATATTTAACCTGATGGATTGTATTTTTTCACTCAAATTACAAGCACATTCATTGCATTTAACAGCTGTTAGGAGTTCTGGAGCTATCTGATTCGGGGGGTTGTGAGCTTGTCAACCACAGCAAACAGAGTGCGAGTATTGTTGAAGTTCTTACTAATGATTTCAGAAAAGTGTTGCTGTCTAGCCCTGACTATCTCTTGGTTAAAATGACAAAGACTTTGTTTGTAGAGCTCATAGTCAATTTGGAATCTTTTGCTTTCCTACACTTTGATTTAGAGGTCTTTACCATCATTGTGCTCCTCCACGGTGTTCTAGGTCGCCTCAAGATTGTCTTAGTTTTAATAGGAGCGACAGCTTTCTTGACATTTGAAATTTTCCAGGTGAAATTATCCAAAAGTTCCTCAACTGTCTCAGCATTCACAGTTTGTGGCACAGCAATGGTCTCCATAAACTTAGTGGCGGTACTCTCATACCTTTTCTTAATGGACATAGATGTTGTCTGAACTTTTGGAAGAATCTGTAATTCAAAGAATACAAAAAAATGGTCAGAAATAGCCATATCCTTGATGTCAATTGATAGAATTTCAACATCCTTAGAGATGACCAGGTCTAAGATGTGACCTTGAGTGTGGGTTGAGAGAGGTCAAATGTGTCTTGTATAGCAGAGATTCTTTAGATTTTTTTCCATGTTATTTTCAACATGAATATTAAAGTCTCCCGTTATGACAAAATACAGTGGGTACGGAAGGTTTTCAGACCCCCTTAAATTTTTCACACTTTGTTATACTGCATCCTTTTGTTAAAATCATTTCAGTTCATTTTTTTCCTCATTAATGAACACACAGCACCCCATATTGACAGAAAAAAAACGTAATTGTTGATATTTTTGCTGATTTATGAAAAAAGAAAAACTGAAATATCACACAGCCATAAGTATTCAGACCCTTTGCTGTGACACTCATATATTTAACTCGGGTGCTGTCCATTTCTTCTGATCATCCTTGAGTTGGTTCTACACCTTCATTGGAGTCCAGCTGTGTTTGATTATACTGATTGGACTTGATTAGGAAAGCCACACACCTGTCTATATACAGACCTTACAGCTCACAGTGCATGTCAGAGCAAAAGAGAATTATAAGGTCAAAGGAACTGCCTAAAGAGCTCAGAGACAGAATTGTGGCAAGGCACATATCTGGCCAAGGTTACAAAAAAAATATTCTGCTGCACTTAAGGTTCCTGAGAGCACATTGGCCTCCATAATCCAGAAATGAAAGACGTTTGGGATGATCAGAACCCTGCCTAGAGCAATCGGGGGTGAAGAGCCTTGGTGAGAGAGGTAAAGAAGAGCCCAAAGATCACTGTGGCTGAGCTCCAGAGATGCTGTCGGGAGATGGGAGAAAGTTCTAGAAAGTCAACCATCACTGCAGCCCTCCACCAGTCGGCCCTTTATGGCAGAGTGGCCCGACGGAAGCCTCTCCTCAGTGCAAGAAAATGTTGGCCTTAATTCTAAGCAGTATGTGTGGAGGAAACCAGGCACTGCTCATCACCTGTCCAATACAGTCCAAACAGTGAAGCATGGTGGGGGCAGCATCATGCTGTGGGGGTGTTTTTCAGCTGCAGGGACAGGATGACAGGGACAGGTTGCAATCAAAAGAAAAGATAAATGCGGCCAAGTACAGGGATATCGTGGACGAAAAGCTTTTCCAGAGTACTCAGAACCTCAGACTTGCCTGAAGATTCACCTACAAAAAAGACAATGACCCTAAGCACACCGCTAACATATCAAAGGAGTGGCTTCAGAACAACTCTGTGACTCTTCTTGAATGGCCCAGCCAGAGCCCTGACTTAAACCCAATTGAGCATCTCTGGAAAGACCTAAAAATGGCTGCCCACCAACCATCAACCTGACAGAACTGGAGAGGATCTGCAAGGAGGAATGGCAGAGGATCCCCAAATCCAGGTGTGAAAAACTCGCATCATTCCCAAAATACTCATGGCTTCATTCGCTCAAAAGGGTGCTTCTACTAAATACTGCGCAAAGGGTCTGAATACTTATGGCTGCGTGACATTTCAGTTCTTCTTTTTTAATAAAATACTCATGGCTTCATTCGCTCAAAAGGGTGCTTCTACTAAATACTGCGCAAAGGGTCTGAATACTTATGGCTGCGTGACATTTCAGTTCTTCTTTTTTAATAAATCTGTAAAAAAATTCAACAATTCAGTTTTTTTTCTGTCAATATGGGGTGTTGTGTTTACATTAATGTGGGGAAAACATGAACTTAAATGATTTGAGCAATACTTTCCGTACCCACTGTACCTTGAATTGTAAAAATGAGCATTTTCCAGTTATGATGCTACGTACTCTGTTAACATTAGTGCTACTTACAAATGTCCATCATTTTTAATAACAATACAGATGAACTATTCGCCATTTTACAAACCACCTGAATAATGACGATCGTGAGGATTTTGGTTTGTTGATTTCGGTCATGTCAGATGGAGCCCTGCTCCAATATTACTGGCTCCAGGGCACACGCTGCTGCACTACGATCGGCGCGTGTATGTTTGTGCACGTGGGTCCAAACATTCCCTAGCCACATGGCGAGTAGCGCTCTGAGATGCACAAACCAAACAAATAATTTAGTCGCATTTGGTGCCTGGCGAGTGTTAATTTTGTAACCTGATGAACATCCATCCATCCATCCATTTTCTTCACCGCTTCTCCTAACGAGGGTTCAGCAATTACAGTAACATACTGTAACGTAGTAAACAGTAGCAGAGCTGCAAAAAAGCACTGCACAGTATATTACTGTTATTTTAAAAGGACAATTGGTTACAGACTCCCACGTGTATGCGTCCATGCAATAAATACAGTAACGTACAGTATTTACGCGGCGTCTCCGATCTTGATTTGCAAATCCATCCCAGTATGCAATACTATTTGTGGTGTCTTAATGTATTGAATGAAAAACTGTAAGCTAGCCACAAATGTATCCCATAACGCATTGTTTTGAGTGAAAAATACCCATTGTTACCCATTTTAAAAGCTGCCAATTTAGTACCACGTGATGATCCCGAAGGCAAAAATTATAAAATGTAAAACATCAATCATATTTCTGTTGAGTGGCACTCCCACTGAGAATAAGATCATGATACGATACTTGCTATGATGTTAGAAATTGTAGGACGCCCCTTGTTCCTGAAAGTTGTGAGGCGGCGAGACATTACTTTGCTCATCTTATGTTACATATCATTTCTTGTTTCTAGCTGAGATTAAAAAAAAAAATGTCAATAACAATATCCTTACTGTCTGTCTTTATATTAATCCCACTTGGTATGTTTGTGTTGGTGTGTATGAGTTCATATCTTGCCTTCCTTTATTACCTGTTTTTATTTTTAGGGAAACACTGCTTGGAAAGTGTGCGCTAGCGTTATTCTTTTACAGTACAGTACAGTGCAGTGACAGACTGGAATCTTTGTTTTAGTTGTAGGTTTTGTTCTCTACACAGCGATGAAATGAGAATAGCCTTTAAAGTCATAATGTTTTAATTTCTACTGCGAATGAAAGGAGTCACATGAGACGACTACAACTTGATCGCATTCCAAGTCATAAATTGCAGAACATCTTGTAAGATTTTCTCTTTTGTCAAACTCTTGACAATCGCTATCACGCGGTATATGATATAGTCCCTCTTCCTTGTAAACTAAATGCTGTAATGCGCACTGAAATGACAGCGCTGCCTGATACGCCAATATTTCTACTCAGATATGACTATGATAATGTTAAAAGCAGCACAGAATCCTCTTTCTTGATTTCAAACATCACTTTCTAACAATGGTCAGTCACTGTTGTATGTAATCAACATTCTTTGTTTGCTTTGAATTGGGCTTTCCTCAAATCTGACCTCGTCCTACTTGATGCGCATATTTGAATGTTCTTGTCTGTTTCATCCAAATCGGAATACATATGATTCTCATGAGGTGGCACTGGGACCTTGTCTCTGCCTCACAGTAGAGTGGCTATCTTTTCAAATCATGGCTACTTCCACTTCCTCCCACATTGCAAAATCATGCTTGCTAGTTTAATTGACTACTCGAAATTGCTCACAGTGGTCAACGTGAGCGTACCTGCGTCTCACTCGAAGTCAGCTGGAATAGGCTCCAGCTCACCCACGGTCATAATTAGGACAAACGGTATAGGAAACAGATGGATGCATGAATATCATTATTACGGTAAACCAAACCATTTTAAAAAGGGAAAATTCTTTTCTCAATGTAAAACAATGCCTTCTGCCAAAAACCTGTTACTCCTATTTCTTTGTCCTTCTACAATGTCTAGCAAGACAGTTCTTCGGTATTTACGGTACTTTAATTTACATACTGAGTGAACGCAATGTATTGTAGTTTTGAATGAGACAAATAATCCAACAAAACACACATTTTCCCAAACATCCATACAACTTTTAATGAGAAAAAATGTCCAAAGGTTGCACGTTCATAATCCGTAAAGTTTCTCAGTCTTCCTTCTGAGGTTTGCCAACTTCTCAAAATACAACATAAAGTTTTCAGACCTTTCCCACTACATTTGACTGTTTTTATTTGGCTTGTATAATATTCATTACTGATTGCTGTAACAGGATTACAGAGGTGTGCATGCTGAAAATGTGTTTGAGCAAGCCGTTCTGAATTTCCCGTATGTAACAGTGAGGCTTCATAATAACGACAACTACCCCCCACAACAAGTTCCTCTGCCAGTGACTTGGCAGCAAGGCTGGGTGAAGATCCAACCAGCAGGGTGTGTCAATTTCGAACCATGGCTATACAACAGCAGCCATGTATTGACGGCAAGTGACTCTGGCAGCGACAATGACTTTATGTGGACCCACTTCCACCGTCCTCTTGTGCATTATAGCCTCTCCTGCCTCTGTCACAGCTGTCAGCTCGTATCACATTACGTCAGGGCCACAACACGGACACACACGCGCACACAGCATCACAAACAGGATGTGACATACTGAACTCATGATTCCTTTGCCCATTTCCTTTTACAAGATTGTAGGTCTAATTGGCATGAAATGGCTATTGTCTAATGATGTAGCTGTGTATTTTCTGCAGTGTGTTAGGGTTTGTCTCCACAGATCTGTGTAAACAGAATTTTTATTTTACTACATGTTGCACCACTCTTAGTGTAAACTGTCCAATTGACAGATGTTATGTAACAGGAGTTGGAGAAACATATTCTGTAATTGAGGAGATAACGAATCTATCTATCTACAACCCCAATTCCAATCAAGTTGGGACGTTGTGCTAAACATAAATAAAAACAGAATACAATGATTTGCAAATCATGTTCAACCTATATTAATTTTAATTGAATACACTACAAAGACAAGATATTTCATGTTCAAACTGATAAACTTGATTGTTTTTAGAATTTGATGGCTGCAACACATTCCAAAAAAGCTGGGACAGGCTCATGTTTCCCACTGTGTCACGTCACCTTTTCTTTTAACAACATTCAATAAATGTTTGGGAACTGAGGACACTAATTGGTGAAGCTTTGTTGGTGGAATTCTTTCCCCTTCTTGCTTGATGTGCAGCTTCAGCTGTTCAACAGTCTGGGTCTCCGTTGTCGTATTTTACGCTTCCTAATGTGCCACACATTTTCAATGGGAGACAGGTCTGGACTCCAGGCAGGCCAGTCTAGTACCATCACTCTTTTACTACTAAGGCACACTGTTGTAACACGTGCAGAATGTGGTTTGGTATCATTGTCTTGCTGAAATAAGCAGGGGCGTCCATGAAAAAGACGTTGCTTGGATGGCAGCATATGTTTCTCCAAAACCTGTATGTACCTTTCAGTTTTAATGGTCACTTCACAGATGTGTAAGTTACCCATGCCATTGGCACTAACCCAGCCCCATACCATCACAGATGCTGGCTTTTGAACTTTGCGTCCATAACAGTCCGGATGGTTCTTTTCCTCTTTGGCCCGGAGGACACAACGTCCACAATTTCAAAAAACAATGTGAAATGTGGACTCGTAGGACGACAGAACACTTTTCCACTTTGCATCAGTCCATCTGAGATGAGCTCGGCCCCAGAGAAGCCGGCGGCGTTTCTGGGTGTTGTCGACAAATGGCTATTGCTTTGCATAGTAGAGTTTCAAGTTGCACTTACGGATGTAGCGCCGAACTGTATTTACAGACATTGGTTTTCTGAAGTGTTCCTGAGCCCATGTGGTGATATCCAGTACACATTGATGTCGGTTTTTGATGCAGTGCCGCCTGAGGGATCGAAGGTCACGGGCATTCAATGTTGGTTTTCGGCCTTTCTCCAGATTCTCTGGAACCTGATATTATGGACCGTAGATGATGAAATCCCTAAGTTCCTTGCAATTTTACATTGAGGAACATTGTCCTGAAACTGTTCGACTATTGCCTCATGCACTTGTTCACAAAAGGGTGAACCTCGCCCCATCTTTGCTTGTGAATGACTGAGCAATTCAGGGAAGCTCCTTTTCTACCCAATCATGGCACCCACCTGTTTCCAATTAGCCTGTTCAACTGTGGGATGTTCCAAACAGGTGTTTGATGAACATTCCTCAACTTTCTCAGTCTTTTTTGTCACCTGTCCCAGCTTTTTTTGGAATGTGTTGCAGCCATCAAATTCTAAATTAATGACTCTTTGCGAAAAACAATCAAGTTTATCAGTTTGAACATTAAATATCTTGTCTTTGTAGTGTATTCAATTAAATATAGGTTGAACATGATTTGCAAATCATTGTATTCTGTTTTTATGTTTAACACAATGACCCAACTTCATTGGAATTGGGGTTGTATCTATCTATCTATCTATCTATCTATCTATCTATCTATCTATCTATCTATCTATCTATCTATCTATCTATCTATCTATCTATCTATCTATCTATCTATCTATCTCTCCCTCCCTCCCTCCCTCCCTCCCTCTCTCTCTCTCTCTCTCTCTCTCTCTCTATCAATTTGAAATAATGTCCTGTTTTTGAATTAAAGAATGGAAATTTAAAACAAGTTTTTTTTTTCCATCCGATTCATCAATCAATTAAAAACTAATCGACACATTAATCGAATATTAAAATATTAGTTAGTTGCAGCCCTAGTTTTTAACGCTACAGGGAGTGTTGTACCTGAATGAGTTCAATGAACGAAGGTTAATGAACTAGTTCATATTTTGGGCGAACGTGAACTGAACATAGTTCATTTCTGCCTGATGAATATTATTGACAACACGCTTATTCTGGCGTCAAAGAACAGTTTTGAGCGAAAGTTCATTTTCATTCGAGGGTGCCAGGTGTTGCTTGGGACTTCCAGGACAAAACCCGGCTGAACACACAATATATGAGCCTTCATAAGCTGGGGGAGAAATGCCGTATTTGGCAACCCATTCAGTGCGGCCGTCCGTGTTTACATCTCAACTGCACGACTGCGCCAAATGTGTTCAGGGACACTGCGTAAATGGGAGTGAATGCGTTCTTTGGTACATAAGTGTAAAAATTGATTACGAGGAAAATGTTTTTTATCAGAATGCTGTTGTTAAAACACTGTATGATCACACTGTCATAATATGGAATAATTTTTTAAAATCTATATATTAAAAGAATAGCTCAAATATTTTGTTAATATAGTCAGCCAGAGCTGCAAGGAATGCAAAGTTATCAATGTCCCTTTATCATCGTTCCTGTCATACTTTGTTGCATGTTTTTGTCAAAAGTCCTGTTTTTGTTTTATTTCCTCATTTAAAAAAAGACCATTAAAGCCACAAGTCTTTCCTTGTGTTTTGGTGATTGTTGGGTGAAAACTGCAGCTCGCTACTAATATGGACTGAATGGGTGGCAACAATGAAGAAATGAAATGCCAGTATTTTGAGGGAATTAGCCCGTCAGCAAAATATTGGGAAAACATTTTTTCAACGGTGAACTTAATTCAATTTTTTTTATTATGAATTCATCCATCCATTCATTTTCGAAGCCGCTTCTCCTCACGAGGGTCGCGGGCGTGCTGGAGCCTATCCCAGCTGTCGTCGGGCAGGAGGCGGGGTCCACCCTGAACCGGTTGCCAGCCAATCGCAGGGCACATACAAACAAACAACCATTCGCGCTCACAGTCACGCCTACGGGCAAGTTAGAGTCTCCAATGAATGCATGTTTTTGGGATGTGGGAGGAAACACACGCAGGCACGGGGAGAACATGCAAACTCCACACTGTGAGGCAGACGTTCTAACCAGTCGTCCACCGTGCCGCCTGTATATATATCTATATAATAACGTTTGATATGTTTTCAACAAAATATCTACAGGATCAAGAGACAAAGAACACTTTACACGCTCTGTTTTTTTTGTCTTGCTTAAATATGTTTTGAGAGGGTGGCCCTTTCTCATGCAAGTGAGCCGGTGAGCCAGTGGCGATGACAGCTTCTGTTATCCTTGAGGATTTTGGATGGCGCTAGACTAAAAAAAAGAGTGTAAACTCTGAAGCGTATGCAACCTTCCACAAAGTCAGCGTAGATTTTATTTTCACTTGTGGAGTCAGCACTTCATTACCAAGCCATCGAATAACACATTAGTGTGTGTCGCATGCAGCAGACACATTGCCAAACACAAATAGCCCGCTACCCCCTCTGCATCAACTTCACCAATAAATCAAGCATGTGCCACTTACCGAACGTTTACGCTGTTAGCTAAAGCTAATCTGCTGAAAGATTAAAGACGCTCATATGAATGTTGCCACTTCACAATCTAACAAAATATTACAAATTACTGCTTCCCTATTAGCCATTTTATGATGGTTTTAACTCAGTGATCCATTGATGGGAGTGGAATTCTGCATAATTTTGATTCGGGATTGGGATCAATGTCTGTGGCAGTGGGATTTTATTCAAAAACTCGGGATTGGGTGGGATTCTTCTCAAAAACTCAGGATTGGGAGGGAATGGGAGCGATCTCTGTGGAAGTGGGAGGGAGCGGGATTTTTTGAAAACATTCTCTTGGTATTGGGAGGGAGTGGGGATCAACCTCTGAGGGAGTGGGAGGAGCAGGAGTCAACATCCATTCCCGTGTCAGCCTCTATCACGGACCTTGACTGGAAGCTTCCGTCATTGTTTCTATTTTCTGTCAAGGAGGTGGCTAACGCTAGCCACTCCTCCGAGCGTATGGCACCACTAAGTCTCAGTGCCCTTTGCACAATGGTCATTGCACCGGACTATTGCGATATTAGCCATTCGAACTGAGGACTCTGCATCTTTTTGCACAATTGTTGTTTGTTGTTGTTTTTTGTCAATGTCTTTGTGTCTCCAAAGTGTTCTGTAAATTGACTGTCTGTTGTACTAGAGCGGCTCCAACTACCGGAGACAAATTCCTTGTGTGTTTTGGACATACTTGGCAAATAAAGATGATTCTGATTCTGATTCTAACATAGTTGGCGAAACAGCTCCGGAATGTGACCGACATTGCAACATACGTCGTAACACCAAACTACACATGCTATATACATGGGCTGCTGTTTCTCTCCTAACAGCCTCACCAACATCAAATCCCTTGGACTGATCCTTCGTTCTTGTGACATTCATAGAGCGACCTGATACAAAATGGATTTCAATGGCCATCCTACTATCCCCACTCTACACTCTACAACGCGTCCTCTGTCTCACACACTGTCATCATCTCAAACCCCACATGCTCACAGTCAATCGAAATCCCCTCATCTATGTAGACAGCATCGCCCCTCCTATGACTGCCTCTTCCCCCTCTCCTTCAGGAACACCAAGAGAACATATACCAGCCCTGACCAACAGTAGCAGGTGACTGACTTCTCAACCTTATGACACCAATGGTCACACTACAAAACATAGCTAACCTTCTCTCAAGTCTCTGTTGCTTTCGACACCATCGCTTATCCCATTCTCCTCAACCGCTTGTCTGAGGACCTCGGCCTTATTAGTACATCGCTTTCCTGGTTCGATTCATACTTTTCCAAAAGAGACCAGTTTGTCATTATCCATAGCTCTAGATCCACTCCCATTCCAGTCAACCAAGGTGTACCACGGGGCTCTGTACTTGAACCCCTCCCCTTTATGGTCAACATGCTCCCCCTTGGTCAGATTATCCATGGAATGACCTTTCACTCCTATACCAATGACACGCACCTCTACATCAGCACACACTCAACCACTCCGCTTTTCCTTCAATCACTCGTCAACTTCTTATTGATGTAATAAAAAAGCACAGGTTGTTTACTCTTTAAATATGTATGTGCTGTTTGTTAAGTCTATTCTAGAACAGCTGTCATTGCGCAACCTAACCCCCCAACCTTCGATCTATTCGATAGCTTTATAGTCAGAGGTGTTTAACCTATAGCTCAAGCTGTGCACTGTAACCATTTTTGGTTGTGTCTATACACAGGATCCTGGCAAAAGTGGGCTCCGACTTCGACCTGCGAACACTGCGGGCTGTGAGAGTGCTGCGACCCCTCAAACTAGTGTCAGGGATCCCCAGTAAGTCACTCTCTAAATATGTTTGCAGAGTTCAGAAAGCTTGTTCGAGTTGATTTCAGCATGAATGGAAAAACATACCCAAAAACATTGGGTCTGTGTTGATGTCTTTTTTGATAAGGTTATTCACTATAAATAATATACTTTTAAATAGTACATTAGTGCAAAAGTATCTTGGCACACTCATAAGTTTTCAATTTTCTATGCTTCCCACCTTGTGAAAAGAGATTTGGGAAGGATTTGTTCTCTTCCCGTAAGACCACACATCACACTTTCAGGAAAACTGTACGGTTCTGCCTTTTGTGGAATAATGCTTCGTCAAGGGGCTACCCACAAAGGAACTATGATTGGACATTTGATTCTGTGACGTTTGCATGTTCTCCCCCGCTGTGTGGGTTTTTTCGAGGTATTCCAAAAACATCTGTTAGGTTAATTGAAGACTCTAAATGAGTGTTTCTCATTTACTCATCTTTACCACACCAAAAAAACTTGACACTCCATTTACCACAATAATGACCATGAATCATTTTTTTTAAAGCACTGTAAAATTATGCACAGTTTGAATATTAACACTGCGCTTAAAGGAAAATGAAAAACTGTAGGCTACTTAAATAATGTTGCAATTAAAACATATTGGACAGAAAAGTTACAAAATAAAAATGTTTGAAAACAAGGAGTTCTAATTAAACGCTCATGTGTTTAACTTACAAGTTTAAACACAACTGTACTTAACAAGGGTGGCACAGGTCTGAGGTTCCGGGTTCAAATCCGGCCTCCCTGTGTGGAGTTTGTATGTGGGCTTTCTCCGGGTACTCCAGTTTCCTCCCACGTTCCAAAAACATGCACGGAAGACTATATTGTCCATAGGTGTGAATGTTAGTGCGAAGGGTTGCTTCTTTATATGTGCCCTGCAATTGGCTCACCCAAAGTCAGCTGAGAGGAAATGGATGGATGGATGTACATAACAAATGTACTGGACTGGATAAAACAACAACAACAACAACAACAACAAAAACATTTACACCACTGTAACAACATGCATTGTTTAAACAGTTAATTGAGTGATTGAGTGTTTGAGGGGAGTGATGTTTCCGTGAAAGTGAACAGAACAGGTTTGATCTGGAAGCCATTATTTTTGAATAGAGAAATGAAAAAATACAATTTAGATCAGATATGCCTCGGCACACTCGTGTGCCCTGAGAGATCGGCAGGGGTGCTGTGGGAAATCATCAAATTTCGCTGAATTTTTGGGAAAATTATTATTTATTAATTACAAATATATCTTTATCTATCTATGCAACATACAGTGACAGGCAGAACAATGAAATGTTCTTCCATCAGATGGCAGAAGATGCAATTAACCTGTGTATCCACATTCATACTATTCATACTAGATGCAATGTGTTCAATCAAATCGGGCCAGATTTCACTTTAAGGCTTTTGTAAAATGAGATGAGATGATCATTCTTCCAATAGTCTTACTTTTTGTGTATTTTTGTTTGGTGGTGTGCCGTGAATTTTTTTTTCTCATGTAAAAAGAGTGCCTCGGCTCAATAACGGTTGGGAACACAGTCCTTTCGCTTTTTTCAGTATAAATACTGTATAGTCACACTCACATATACCCATATGGGAAATTTAGAGTCTGAAATGTATGTTTTCAGGACTGGGTCATTGTCATTAGCAAGTCTGCCTAAGTTCTCGGGTTCAGGGTTGGAAAGTCAGCTCGGGTCTTGCTGCTTGGAATTAGCATTTTATTTCAGTGCTTGTGTGGATTCTTCATGGCTAATCAAGCTTCCCCCACATTCCAAAACTACGCAGTTCGGTGAAATCACAGGTGTCAAATGTAAAGCCTGGGAGCCAAATGGGGTCCACCACATCATTTTATGTGCAAATCCCGTGTCTACTTCATGTTTCTTGCTAAAATCTGTTTTCTTTACTTTTAATACCATTGCAAGCATTCGTTTTGTTATCAAACCACATTTCAAAATAAATTCAACAAATTGAACACATTATTTTCCTTTACTTAGTATTTCAAAACGAATTATCCAACAATTTGTGTGTGTACTATATATAATAATATGAGGCAATTATACGTTCATATGGTTTCTGCCAGGGTTAGGGTTTTCGTGGTGTTGAAAGGCAAGTCAAAACGTAGAGGACCCAAGTGCGGGGAAGCAGGGAAGCCAGACAGGAGTGCAGGAATTACACGCACACAAAAAAGATTTATTTACAAAAACAGGCAACCGAGGCACATGGAAGACAAAGACTAAACAAAGTCCCCAAATCAATAATCAAAGTAACAAACAAAACAGGAAACAAGACATTACTAGTGAGATGACTTACTGAAAGAACAAAGGACATTTTAACGTACTGAACACCATTACATTTTTGTGTGTTTGTGCATTTGAAGCAAGGATCTGTTTTATTTTCTCCAGGCCTTCAAGTGGTGTTGAAGTCTATAATGAAAGCCATGGTGCCCCTGCTTCAGATCGGCCTGCTGCTTTTCTTTGCCATTGTCATGTTTGCCATCATCGGTGTGGAGTTTTACATGGGCAAATTCCACGCCACCTGCTTCAACATTGACACCGGTAAGAAAAAACAGCTGTGGCATTTCTGGTTTTTTTTCTTCTCTTTTACAGTTGATTTCATTACATATTCATGCACATTCAATTATTTACAGCATATGGGTGTACATGGGACTGAGTCTGCAGGTGCTCCAAGAAAATATGCCCCCTTTCAAACAACATAACAGGCACAGTGGAATTTCGGACAGCCTTTTGTCACATCTTGATTTTGATTTATGACACCACATTATTCAGGCTGTGATTGATTGCTTCTGCTGAGACTCATGATAGAACTCAACCTCAGTGTAAAGAAGGTTTCACTGAATCAATTTCTCTCCTGCATCAGAAGAGTATGACACTGATTACGGTCACACTAAAACCTGACGCTGCACGTTGCAAATGCACACCGAGCGCTTCCTTGTGTTGTTTATTTACAGCAGCTCCTGTAGATTGATGGGTTGTAAAATAGTCAGGCTTAACACACAGACATTGCAAATGTATTTTTTATTTCAGAAAAGTCATGTTTTTCTTACAAATGAAGGTGAAAGTATTTTAGTTTGCCACATGTACAGCTTACAGCAAGAAAAGTTCTCTGCAATTCAACCATCCCTTAGGAGGTGGGTAGGCCGGCAGAGAGACAGATAGACAGACCGAGAACACGGTACCTTTTACGGAACATACAGCCTGAAGCTTCATTCGCGGAGCTTAAATTAAAATGAAAAACCAATTAAAAGACTGAAGAAAAGAATTCCTAGAAAGGCATTATACCAGGAGTGAAAAAGAAAATGGTCAAACCTATAGGGAAGCAAAGTTACTCCTTAATATTTAGATAAGGTAAAGCTAGAACAGCACACATTGACATTCAAATGCAAGGCAGTCTTTAAAAATATAAACTTTTTGTTCATGTGGAGAAAGCTTTAGTATTGTGTAGCTATTACGTTTTAATCTGGTGCTTTAGGGAGGCACGGTGGGCGACTGCTTGCACATTGGCCTCACAGTTCTGAGGACCTGGGTTCAAATCCGGTCTCACTTGTGTGCAGTCGCATGTTCTTCCCGTGCCTGCGTAGCCTTTCTCCGGGTACACCGGTTTCCTCCCACATTCCCAAAACATGGATGGTAGGTAATTTGCCCATCGGTGTGAATGGTTGTCTGTCGATATGTGCCCTGCGATTGGCTGGCGACCATTTCAGAGTGTACCCCGTCTCTCGCCCATAGTCAGCTGAGATAGGCGCCAGCACACCCGCGCCCCTAGTGAGAATAAGAGTTATGGAATATGGATGAATTGTTTTAGTTGTGAAACCAGGCTTTCAATGTCTACAGCTATAGCCTTCAACTGTATTAGGGGCATTCAAATCTATTTCAAATGCATGTACTCTCGAGAAGTAGTTTATAGATTTGTCCTAATACAGTGATTGGAGAACCCTCTCGGCCTGCTGAAATGAGCCATTGCGTAATGCAGCGATCACAATTATGAGAGAACACTCTTAACTCTGCTGGCTGGTGTCTTTTGAGTTAGTGAGATGTTATGTTCTGCAGGGGCTGCTGCCAAGGCCAGCTGCAAGTGAAAGAGGGTGAGAGTCCCAGCACCCAATCAGGGTGTTCAAAGTGTTTTGAGTAGCTCTGACGGCTTGCTAAGTACATTACGTTACTGAGTTTCTTTTCGTCCCAAAGACCGAATAGGATTTCATTGACATGTGCAACACTGGTACCAATGTTCTGTGAGAGGGCAGACGGGTGTTGCTTTCTATTTACATATGTGTATGAAATATAACATTTGCTAATCACCTAAAATGATATCCAACGTCATCAGAAGCCCGCGGCCTATATTAAAACTAACATTGCCTGCACTGAGTCTGCCTACATTGTACTTTTGAACTAAGGTGGTCTCACCTTGGGCATGTAACCATCAAGATCTTCTGCCGAAAACATGGACCTTTTAGCTGTAATTCTGTGTCCCTATTACTTGTCCAGGGAGTTTGGACACGCCGAGTGGTCACTCTTCACATTCCTCCACGAAGGCAGTGTGTGATGTCATCCATTCCACTGTTGCTTAGGCGTTGGTTTTCATTTCTGCGGACTTTAATCACACCACTTTAGATATGAAACTTCCGATTTTCTTCACCAGTATGTGGAATGTAAAACCAGAAGAAACAGGCAAATTGACACTGTGTGCAAATGATGAGGATATGGGATACTTTCTCGAGGTATCCGCCCCCCCCCAAAATGGGGTTTTGAGTTTTTCCTTACCTGATTGTGTGTGTGTGTGTGTGGGGTGGGGGGGGTTCAACTAATTCAAGTTCAACAAATAAACCTGACTTTACATGAGGATCCATACAGTGCCATCTCACTGCCTGTACTGGGGAAAGCAGACCGAAGCCTCATCCTGCTCAAGCCTCACTAAAATCCTGTGGTTCTGGAAGTGGTCTCCAGAAACAGAGCAGACTCTGAAAGACAGCTTTGGAACAATCGACTGGGATCTACTGCAGGGGTTTTCACTACTGACCACATCACATCTGTATGGATGTTGTTGTTGTTGTATGCTGCTTTGTAAAAAAAAAAAAAAAAAAAAAAAGCCCAAGACCATTAGTGATATCAAAGATCTTCTGAACCAGAAGAAGGCCTTTAGCTCAATGAGGCAAAGGCGCAGTACAGAAGGAAGTTGGAGCAGAAGCTGCAGAACAGCATGAAGGAGATATGGGTTGTGATGAAGACCATCAATGGCTGCAGTTCCTGACTGAAGAGGATGTGGGGAAAGCATAGGACCAGGACAAGGACCAGTTTTTCAACAGGCTCAGTAGTTGGTCATCTACACCTCTGAATACTGCTCTCGTCCCCTTCTCCCCAGAAAACAACACCAGCACTGAGGAACCCTGCATCGTCTCAGTCCCTAAGAAACTACAACCCCAATTCCAATGAAGTTGGGACGTTGAATAAAAACAGAATACAATGATTTGCAAATCATGTTCAACCTATATTAAATCGAATACACTACAAAGACAAGATATTTCATGTTCCAACTGATAAAATTGATTGTTTTTGAGCAAATAATCATTAACTTAGAATTTGATGGCTGCAACACGTTCCAAAAAAGCTGGGACAGGCTCATGTTTACCACCGTGTTACATCCCCTTTTCTTTCAACAACATTCAATAAATGTTTGGGAACTGAGGACACTCATTGTTGAAGCTTTGTAGGTGGAATTCTTTCCCATTCTTGCTCGATGTACAGCTTAGGCTGTTCAACAGTCCGGGGTCTCCGTTGTCGTATTTTACGCTTCATAATGCGCCACACATTTTCAAAGGGAGACAGGTCTAGACCGCAGACAGGCCAGTCTAGTACCCGCACTCTTTTACTACGAAGTCACGCTGTTGTAACACGTGCAGAATGTGGTTTGGCATTGTCTTGCTGAAATAAGCAGGGGCGTCCATGAAAAAGACCTTACTTGGATGGCAGCATAAGTTTCTCCAAAACCTGTATGTACATCTTGTCTTTGTAGTGTATTCAATTAAATATAGCTTGAACATGATTTGCAAATCATTATATTCTGTTTTTATTTATGCTTAACAGAAGTCAGGCGAGTGAACCACTGCACTTAATTCCAACTTCATTGGAATTGGGGTTGTACATCTCGGTGATCTTAATGTTTTTAGACCATCACATATGATGAAGAGTATGGAACGCAGTTTTGTGCTAGGGGGGGCAGCGTCGAGAATAGAGACACTTCCCTCCTTGAAAAAGGGAGGAGGAAAGCAGGCTCTGTGGTGGGCTAACAGTTGTACAGCCTGACATCTGCGGCAGAAAGTAAGATGCTGAACAAGCTTCTGCCCATCAATCAAAATCCACAGCATCCACAGCACAGCACCATCTCCAGGCTGAGAAGCTGCTTCAGTGCCAGGCCCCTGTCACTGTCCTGCTCCATTGGCGGACTGAGAAAATCACTCCTCCCACGTTTCATGAGGCTTTTTAATTTCACTTTGGGAGGGAAACACTTGTATTATTCTCTCAACTTTGTTCTGTCAGTATTTTGCACACTGATCCCCAAGCACCTTTTCTGGACTTTCTGACTGCACCAGAATTTGACCTGTATTTTATTGTATTTCATCCCATTAAAAAAATCTATCTATCCATCTATCACTTTACTGTTTTATATAAAGACCAAGATTGACTGACCCAGGCCTTTCATAACCCACCACATCAATTTACAATTAAAGTAGTAATGACAGTACTATTCATAGCCCCAATGAATAAAGATGATTCAAATACAAGAGCAAACAGTGAATCATAATTGTTTGCTTCACTATCTGCTCCATGTCAAGGTCACATTTCATGTAATATACCCTACTTATGTTCAATATACACTTTTTTTTTAAGATTGTCAGGTTGGCACAGTTAATTGTTCTTTTGGTTCTAAATGTGGAGATGTGATTCTGCTATTGCTTAGTGCAGGGGCGGATCTATCCGAGTAGAATCCAGGGCTGCAGACCACCCCGAAATCCCAAAGTATTTGCCTCATCACTTATAACACTAAGGGGTGATGTAAGCAGTTTATAGATATACTGCTTAAGAAAAATATAGACATAAAGCCTCTAAGACAACCAGACCAGTCCGGTCAATTCAATGCGCTGAGAATGAAATGACCTGGATGAATGAGAATTTTCACAGGCACATTTAGCCCAAAAAAACATGAACACGAACATAGTATATACACCTACACCTGCATCTTCTTTCCACTGCCCCCCAAAATAAATGTCAATCTGAAATACCTGTGAACTGGATTAATTGAACAGCGGGGAAGTGCACTTTGTAAAACCAAATTGGAATCTTCGATGTTCCTGCATCCTCCTCGGGCACCGAGTCTGGCTGACCCAGCATCTGTCAGTGGGAAGCAAAGGCGTGGCATTAGAGGCATGTTGGTTGTGCAAAGTGGCTCTGCACATCATTGTTCAAACTTGAAATGTTGGCCTCAGAAGCATCTGTTAGAGTCAGCACTTTCATTCTTCATCTTGGACTGTTTGACGTGCGCCTGCGCAACCTTTAAATCGTCTCTCAGCATCTTCCAATTCGAATTTCAGCACGTTGGTATGAAACTTGACTGAAACTGACATATAATCATTTATGATGGCTTCCGCAAATTGCAAAAATAAAACATTTATGTTGAGGAGATTGTTGTTTGTCTCTCAGG
Organism: Phyllopteryx taeniolatus; assembly: GCF_024500385.1. Taxonomy (NCBI): domain Eukaryota; kingdom Metazoa; phylum Chordata; class Actinopteri; order Syngnathiformes; family Syngnathidae; genus Phyllopteryx; species Phyllopteryx taeniolatus. The sequence goes on from NC_084516.1 coordinate 19,870,012, forward strand.
GAGACAACAACAAAAATGTCAAGACATGTCAGGTCCCCAGGAGAGCTTCCTCGCCTGTCAAATGTATACTCCTTTGATTTACTGTGTGCACAACTATTCTAGTTGCAGTAACATACATTCACTTTAAAATACATCGGCGATACGGTCACACTGACCACATAAACAAATCTAATGGAAAACTCATATTGCTTCTCAAACTGCGAGCATTGGACATGGAGTCACTATAATGACTTTCGTGACTTGGTAAGAGCATATAAATGACAGCTCACTTCACACTTCCTTTTACAGTAGTTGCCGATCGCAAATTTTGCGCTACTGCGGACACGCTGCATCACAACATACAAAGAGGGGCCAGCTACACAGCTACTTAAGGTACAAATGCGCTGCACGAGTTAGTTTAGGTAAAGCAACAACACTTGGATGATAAAGAATTAAAGAGCCCACTAGTTTGAAAGTACCTGAGGAGCACCCAACTTTTTTTTGGTTTATTTTAAACATCCATCCACCCTTTCATCCATTTTCGGTACTGCTTAACCTGTTCAGGGTCATGGGAAGCTGGAGCTTATTTTATCTGACATCAGACTAGACCCTAGACTGGTCGCGAGTCAATCACAGGGCACACATAGCGACAGACAATCTTTCACACTCATATTAACACTGTCACTGAGTGGAAAGTGAACCACTGCACTGACAGACTCTGCATATAATCATTAATATGTCACACATAACTTCTTTTCATGGAATGTAAATGGCATTTATTCACAGGCAAAACGAATTCACATTACGGATTTGATCACAAAATTAAAAACGGATCACTTATTTATCCAAGAAACACATTTGTCTCAATCAGAAGGAAATTGCCTTTCCGATTTAAAGTTCAGTCAGACTTTTTCAGCTTGCTATAACAGCAGACAAAGAGGATTCTCAATATTAATTTAGAATAGTCTACTTTTGACACCTACATAGCACAATAATTGACCCAGAAGGCCGATACATACTATACTATATTTGACAAATCGTACACATTAGTGAATGTCTACGCCGCTAATATTGACGATCCAGCTTTTATTCATAGACCTTTTTCACATCTGACCAATTTGGTAGCTAATTTAATATAGCACTTAATCCAAAAATAGGCCGCTGAAATAAAAAAAATACCAAGCTATCAGTCTTCCTCAATATTAGATGAATATATGCATGATTTTTGACTCACTGACATATGGAGGATAAAAAAATCGTACAAACCCAATTCCAATGAAGTTGGGACATTGTGTTAAACATGAATAAAAACAGAATACGATGATTTGCAAACCATGTTTAACCTATATTTAATTGAATACACTACAAAGACAAGATATTTCATGTTCAAACTGATAAACTTGATTGTTTTTAGCAAATAATCATTAACTTAGAATTTTATGACAGGCTCATGTTTACCACTGCGTTACATCCCCTTTTCTTTCAACAACATTCAAGAAACGTTTGGGAACTGAGGACACTCATTGTTGAAGCTCTGTAGGTGGAATTCTTTCCCATTCTTGCCCGATGTACAGCTTCAGCTGTTCAACAGTCCGGGGTCTCTGTTGTTGTATTTTACGCTTCATAATGCGCCACACATTTTCAATGGGAGACAGGTCTGGACTGCAGGCAGACCAGTCTAGTACTACGAAGCCACGCTGTTGTAACACGTGCAACAATGTGGTTTGGCATTGTCTTGCTGAAATAAGCAGGGGCATCCATGAAAAAGACGTTGCTTGGATGGCAGCACATGTTTCTCCAAAACCTGTATGTTGCTTTCAGCATTAATGGTGCCTTCACAGATGTGGAAGTTACCCATTCAATTGGCACTAACATAGCCCCATACCATCAAAGATGCTGGCTTTTGAAATTTGCGTCCACAACAGTCAGAATGGTTCTTTTCCTCTTTGGACTGGAGGACACGACGTCGACAATTTGCCAAAACAATTTGAAATGTGGACTCGTCGGACCACAGAACACTTTTCCACTTTGCATCAGTCCATCTGAGATGAGCTCGGGCCCAGAGAAGCCGGCGGCGTTTCTGCGTGTTGTTGATAAATGGCTTTTGCTTTGCATAGTAAAGTTTCAAGTTGCACTTACGGATGTAGCGCCGAACTGTATTTACTGACATTGGTTTTCTGAAGTGTTCCTGAGCCCATGTGGTGATATCCTGTACACATTCATGTCGGTTTTTGATGCAGTGCCGCCTGAGGGATCGAAGGTCACGGGCATTCAATGTTGGTTTTCGGCCTTGCCGCTTCCATGCAGTGATTTCTCCAGATTCTCTGAACCTTTTGATGATATTATGGACCATAGATGATGACATCCCTAAATTCCTTGCAATTGTACGTTGAGGAACATTGTCCATAAACTGTTCGACTATTTTCTCACGCACTTGTTCACAAAGAGATGAACCTCGCCCCATCTTTGCTTGTGAATGACTGAGCAATACAGGGAAGCTCTTTTTCTACCCAACCATGGCACCCACCTGTTCCCAATGAGCCTGTCCACCAGTGGGATGTTCCAAACAGGTGTTTGATGAGCATTCCTCAACTTTCTCAGTCTTTTTTGCCACCTGTCCCAGCTTTTTTGGAACGTGTTGGAACGTGTTCAATTTGAACATGAAATATCTTGTCTTTGTAGTGTATTCAATTAAATATAAGTTGAACATGATTTGCAAATCATTGTATTCTGTTTTTATTTAGGTTTAACACAACGTCCCAAGGCGGCACGGTGGGCAACTGGTTGGAACGTCTGCCTCACAGTTCTGAGGACCGGGGTTCAATCCCCGACCCCGCCTGTGTGAAGTTTGCATGTTCTCCCCGTGCCGGCGTGGCTTTTCTCCGGGCACTCCGGTTTCCTCCCACATCCCAAAAACATGCATGAATTGGAGACTCTAAATTGGCCGTAGGTGTGAATGCGCATGCGAATGGTTGTTTGTTTGTATGTGCCCTGCGATTGGCTGGCAACCAGTTGAGGGTGTACCCCGCCTCCTGCCCGATGACAGCTGGGATAGGCTCCGGCACGCCCGCGACCCGCGTGAGGAGAAGCGGCTCAGAAAATGGATGGATGGATGGACAACGTCCCAACTTCATTGGAATTGGGTTGTACAAAAAGGGAATACACTTTCTTTTCTTCAGTCCACCGCTCCTTCTCTAGAATTGACTACTTCCTTACAAATATCTCAGCTGCTCAAAACAGTACTTACAAAATACATCGAATAATAATAATCCGCAATCATGCTCCAATTTCTCTCTGTCTCAAACTTGAATCAAATGTTAGACTGTACCTTCTCCAACCTGGCGCTTCAATACTTCTTGACTGAAAGATCCAGAGGTCAGTATATTTGGAAGGAAGGAATGGAAATATTTTCTAGATATGAATGATTCCACAACTGTATCTCCAGCTTTATTTTATTTTATTTTGGGAAACAGGGAAAGCTCTAATTCATGGCAAAATCATTTCATACTATATATATATATATATATATATATATATATCTGTGAAGAGCAGCAAAACAAGCTATACTAAAAATAGAAATCTCAAAACTTGTCTCCCCTCTTTCATTCAGGTGAAAAAGCAGCAGAATGGCCTTGCGGTTTGGAGCCCCCAGCCAGGTTGTGTCCAAATGGGACCCAGTGCAGAGAATACTGGACCGGACCCAACTTTGGCATTACCAACTTCGACAACATCCTATTTGCCGTGCTTACGGTGTTCCAGTGCATCACTATGGAGGGCTGGGTGGACATCCTCTACAGCGTAAGTTGATACGGACTTTGGGAGGAAAGTGTACAAAAAATTATTCTTTTCTTTAATCATCACATTTCAAGATGATTTTTCCATGCCCGTTACTTTCTTGTGGTTAATGATTCAAAGTAACAAAACAGTATACAGGGAGTTACTCGTTGCTAGAATTCATGGTTGGTGCCAGTTCACTCAGAGCTTCGGGAAGCCTTCTGCCATTTTCAATGTTTGACGTTCGTATTTTCTTCTCAAATCCTCCACCTGCCGTTGACAATTCCAATTCTGCTAAAAATCTTCACTCAGCCCTTCAGATGTTAGCACAACATTCTGTTATACATGAGTCATTCATAAAAGGATTTTTTTTTGGTGGAGGATAGATCATTATTATTATTAGGATGTATATTAGATTGACTAGAGCTTTAAGGGTCTGTTCTGCTTACCTCATCGCTTGATGAATTTAGAGCACGAGTCATTTTAAAAAATTTTTTTTTTTTTTACCACTTCATGTATGATTTTCACGCTGGTTCAATGATTTACAGTAAATGTGACACACTCCTTTCAAAGCTTATAGTTGTTCCTCTCAGTAACCTTACTGAAATATCAGCTTTGACTCGGAGAATTGGGCGATTAGGTAAAAAGCCAGTGCGAAGAACCACTGGAGACAGACGCGGCCGTACGGTTTATGTCAGTCACCTGGACAATCTCTCCAGCTAGACAAGTACTTTTATCTTTTGAAGTCCTCCTCTCCTCCCTGTCACTGAATTCAACAGTTGTGCTATCTAAATGGGAGTTTTCAGGTCAACAAAAGCATTACACTTCTTTTATTTTCAAAACATACAGTCCAAACAGACTAACAAGCAAACAAGAATCCCCCAAAAGATGGTAGTGGGCCAGCCAAGCAAGTGTCTGCTACAAAGAAAAGTCTCACATAGCGGTTCATCAGCGTCAGCCAAGTAAGGGAGGCGAAGGGAGCACGAGATACATTGCATTATTTACATTTAGTTTTCAAAGGTTATCTTGAAAGTGTATTCAAATATTTTGGGATGATTAGTGCTCACTGATGGTGTAGTGGTGCAGTCGCCTGACTTTGGCGCGGGCAGCGTGGGTTCAGTTCCCACTCAGTGACGGTGCGAATGGTTGTCCGTGTCTATATGTTCAGGGCGTAGTCCGCCTTTCGCCCGAAGTCAGCTGGGCTAGGCTCCAGCGCCGCGCGACCCTAACCAGGATGAGCGGTGTTGAAAATGGATGGATGGATAATATGATTTCTTGTATTCAGTTCGAATTTGAGCTTTGTGCTGTTTTAAAAACTGCACATTATAATGTTGTCAAATCTGGTACATTTCTTGGTTCTCGATTATTTCTGCAATTGAGCGTCATAATCATTGCAAATACATTCAATTTATTCACAGCCAAATGAGTTGTTTTTTTCATTCTTCTCAATTTTTGGCTGAACCAAATAGCAGGCTAAGAATATTGTAGAAATTTTTTTTATTTTTTTATTTTTATTTTTTACCCAAAACAAATTAACAAAAAAGAATAACAGTCCAACAAAAAGAGCTACTGATGGGGGGGACAACTAGAAAGAGAAAAGTTTCAAAAGTGCTACTAACAAGTAGGAAAACAAGTATTGAATAACTGGATGAAAATAGGAACAACAAGAAAAGGGAGAGTGCAGGGGAAAAAAACGACACGGCTGAATGGCAGTGAAGAATGGAGCAAGGAAAGGAAGAAGGAAGACGCCGCAATAAAGTGAGTCAAAAGACGAGGAGGAAGGCGCTTCAACAAATTCTGTGTCTAAACCTGAACTCTGAAGTTAACTTGTGATGGGAAACTGATCAGAATAAATTCAATCACCCGAAGTGATGCATTGCCGCAACAAAGAGACATCATCAGTGGAACTGAGCCCCAGTATTTCTATTCGCTATGCCAACAGACAGAAAAATGTCAGTCCCCCCGCCCCCCGGAATTGGAAGTGCTCATGCAGGCGTATAGCGAATCGAAAAATATACTGTATTCCGTGAACGAAACGACACTGCTGCAGCAGCGAAGGACAGAGAAGCGGCGTGGGAGCAAATTCCTGCACGGGAGGAAGTTTGAATGCACGACTATTTGATGCACTGACTTAATATTTAACAAGACTTTCAATTGTAGCATTGAATTGAAAAGGTGATGTGTGGAATAACACCTGGTTTTCATTCAGGTGGAATCCAGTGTCAGTCAAACGTACATGGAAGTATGCGTGGGCCGGTTACCAGTTTCAGTTTAAAAAGTCATAGTTTGGAAGCCACCGTAACTTTCCATCAGCGGTATAAACTGTGCTTTGGTTTGTTTATTTTTGTTTTTGTTTTGAGTTGTCAGTGCGGGCAAAGTTTACATGAGCCCTCGCCCTCGTGTTGTTGGTGCAAGCAGTCAGTGAGTGCTCCAACCTTTTGTACAATTCGAATAGAAATATGGGTCATTTTGTTGTCAGGACACTAAATTCGAATTTAGTATTTTTTTTTTTAATGCTGCCTTAGTTTTATCTGGGTAAACGTCTCCCATGCTGAAACAGCCAATCTTAAACTTGTATGGAAAAAAAAATAATCAGAAACAATGATCACTTATTTATGAAGAGAAACTTTATTTACTAATAAAACAAAATAAGCAGTGAACTTAAAGGTGCTGTATTTTACAAAAAAAACCAAAACTTTTTCTAGAGGGTGGCGTGGTTTCCAACTGGTGAGCACATCTGCCTCACAGCTCTGAGGACCCGGGTTCAAATCCGGCCTCGCCTGCGTGGAGTTTCTCCGGGTACTCCTGTTTCCTCCCACGTCCGAAAAACATCCATGGAAGGTTAATTGAAGACTCGAAATTGCCCATAGGTGTGAATCTTAGTGCGAATGGTTGTTTGTTTCTATGTGCCCTGCGATTGGCCGGTGACCAGTTCCGGGTGTACCCTGCCTCTCGCCCGAAGATAGCTAGGATAGGCTCCAGTACGTCCGCAACACTAGTGAGGATAAGCGGTTCGGAAAATGGATGGATGGAACTTTTTCTCGTATTTGGAATGTAATATTATCGCTGTCGCGCCTCAGTAAATGTGTTAAATATGAATTCAAATCATCCGCACATTCCTGAGATCCAGACGTTTTTCTGCCGAGAGGCCTGAAATCAGGTCATTCGAATTTCTCAAGCTTATCTACGTCACTAGCAAAGCTCTCCGCTTACCTCTCGCTCCCAAGCCAGCGCTGTCAACAAACCAGTGTGCTCTTCTACACGAAGGCAACCAATCAGAGGAAAGGGGGCAGTGTTAGCCAAATATGGAAAAAACGTTTACAAAACTGGGTCAAACAGAAGTAGCCTTTTCAGAGGGGCCTTTTCTGAACAATGTGTTTTTTTGTTTGTTTTTTTAAAATGAAATGGACTCTTTTATACTAAGTTCATGTTACAGAGTCCCTCATTCTTCTAACTCCTCATTAAACCCATTCCACTCTTGTCTCGATACATTCACAATAATTCTAAAGACATGCACTTTGACCAATTCGTACATATCTCAGAAATGACACCCTCTCTTTTGCTGTCTGCTGTTGTGTGAATGCCAAATGACTGCCTCATCCTGGCACTTCAGATCACAGATTCCTCAACGACAACAACAACAACAACATGACGCTCTCTCCAGTGACATGAACGGTAAAGACAGCTTGAGTGAAAAAGAAGCACTATTTGTAAAAGAACACAAAAAGGAAGTCGGTCATCACAAAGGTGCATTTGGGTTTATTTTCATGGAAAAGGCATATGAAGAGAAAAATCCTTTTTATGTATATTTCCAAAAGAAAATTTTGCAAATCATAAAACTTCATTTGGGACATATAACGGTCAAGACTTTTTGGCGTAATAATGTTTTGAAATATTATGTTAGAAAATGTTTTTATTCCGAGAAACCATTATGATCTTTTGATAGATAACAACCGCCAATAATTAAAATACTCCTATATCAGTAAACATCACTGAAATTCTGTGGGGTTTGCCTTGAAATTATATTCAATTGAGGCGGCACGGTGGACGACTGGTTAGAGCCTCAGCCTCACAGTCCTGAGGACCCGGGTTCAATCCCCGGCCCCGCCTGTGTGGAGTTTGCATGTTCTCCCCGTGCTTGCGTGGCTTTTCTCCGGGCACTCCGGTTTCCTCCCACATCCCCAAAACATGCATGAATCAGAATCAGAATCAGAAGCCTCTTTATTTGCCAAGTATGTCCAAAAACACACAAGGAATTTGTCTCCGGTCGTTGGAGCCGCTCGAGTACGACAACAGACGATCAATTGACAGAGAACAACACTTTGGAGACAGAAAAAAAAAACAGTCACTGAGCAGTAAAGGGTTGCTAGTTATTTGGTAATGCCGGTACATTTATTTTTATTTTTTTGTGGAGACTCTAAATTGCCCGTAGGATATATGCAAAACGTACTTAAGAAAGAGAGAGTGCTGGAGGATGCAGTGCTTCCAATACCATATCACATTTGCGAGAGCGACGCCTGTCACTCTAGGGAAAATTCAAGGTAACATTGATATATTAGTATGACGCTTTCTTGAAATGAACGTTTTCAAATACCTACGAGATTTGCAATTGGTGAAATAAATACTATAGACTTGCTACCGAGGAGACAACATGATTAACTAGCATGGCAATTATCAGCTATTCCCAGAGCAGAGAAGTAGCTGCTCATTTGCTGAAAAATAAGAGCGAGATTCTTTTTGTGCTGAAGGGCTACATTCCATTTTTCAAATGGACAGTTGAGCGAGGTCATTTGTACGTGAGGTCAAAACAAATAAAGCTAATGTGCATTCAATTATGAATTCTAGTGATAAAAGATGAATTCATTTAATAGTAAAATGGTTTATTTTACGAATAAAAAGTTTCATTCCTATATTGTATTATGTAGAGTTAAGTCATGCTTAATTAACCCATTATTCTTTAAAATAAATACAACGGTTAAAGGTATACAGATTTTGAGTTAGTGATATTCAATGAATCAATCACTTATTTCATGAGATAAATGAATACAAATAAATCAAAAGATGAAAGACTACATTTTAATGAGCACAGTTTAGGACAAACGGCTCATTTAATGCAACAAGCATTACAGGATTCTTGATTCTTCTCCAGGGAGTACAACACAAAAAAAGCAGGAGGTTATCAACACGCAGCTATTGAAAAACAAAAGGGAGAGAGGATTTAATAGGAAGTACAAAGAAACTATCCGGAATTTTCCTGGTGTGGCTCCAAATAGCATCTGAATAAGCCTCGTTGATCCAGGGGAGCCGAGGAAAAACACAGGAAGTGAGCAAACAGACACGCAAACAAAACCAAGCTCATCGTGAATCATGCTGTACTTTTTTTTTTTTTTCAACACCTTTAAGTGTCCTTGGATTCCTTGAAATATGGTGTATTATTCTTATTCTTATTTATTTGTTTCTTTTTCTTTTCTTTCATTTTTTGGGGGGGGGGGAAATTCCTCGAACACATCCAGACGTTCCTCTCTTTTCCTTCCGCTTAATCGTTTCCTTCCCCATGAGCGAGCCGTGAGATGTCACGTCGCGAGCCACATAAAGAGCCTTCCTTTCACTGCAAACATGTCCTGTAGCTTCTCAGGCTCATTATGCTAAGCGCTTGCAGACTCTCACTGGTTTGATCTAGGACAGCATTTCTATTCTGTTGATACTTTTCCCTTTTTATTCTTCCGATTTCCTTTTTGCTGCTGCTGAGAAATATTTCATCCTATTCCTTTCTGAAGGGGATTTATCACAGATTACCTCGTATTCTTCCTAACTCGTGTGACATTTTTTTACTGCATATTTTTGTAGTTCTTCCCTGTACATCTCCTGGTTTCCCAATATATAATTCATGAAATCCTGCAGTGAAGGAATAATCCGGTTATCTTTGCATTTTTGATAATCTATGCATTTGCTCTGTAGGTTTCAGATTAAAGTACTCTCACCAAATTGACATTGTTAATTCATTACAATTTAAAACCCACTCATTTGAAAACAAGAGCCAGGGGTCCTCAATTCAAAGTTAAAAAGGTCTAGAGCAGGAAATGCTTTACAAGCCAAAGTTCCGAGAATCATAATGCATAGCGTGCATTGTGATTTAGTCTCGGATATTTTCTCGTCACTTACTGAATGTCAAATAAAATGAAAAAGATACAATTTGGACCAGTGTCCTTCCGTTGAGGAGTCCTTATAGTCCCCAAAGCCCTGGACGAATGAATGGAAATGAAACATTCTGTGGTGGACAAGCATGATAGGTCTATTTATGTCAATGCACTGCGCTCAAGTGTGCATCCATTATGTGTGCATGAATATGCCATATCTTATCGAGCACACGAGGAACAAACAAGGAAGAAGAGGAGGGGGATTCGTTATGAAGGCAGAATAAGATATGGGAAGGGGCTGTTTTTCAATGTATTATTTACATTCATCCAAATATTCATATTGTAGTTTCTGAGCAATGGTGTCCACCTTGCTCTTCTTTTGTTGAGGGACTCAAAGCATTTATGTCATTTCGAGTGCAAAGGACCTTTTCAAATTAGGAAGTAAAAAAAAAAACAAGCCCTCTGGGCTAACACCGGAGTTGAAGAGTGGGATATGTTTCAACTCTTACTGAAGGGTACTGAACTTCGTGTAACCTGCAAGCTTTGCCTTTTCCCTGACAAATGCTGTCTTCTCGACGTGATGCCAAATTGGCATTGGTTGGAAATGGTGACTGGAGTCTTTGTCCCTCTCACCTGTACTGTTGCGACCAAACACCACAGAGGAACATACCCTTTTTTTTTGACAAATCAAAACTCTCTATCCACACACTTACAAAGCACCGGAACATAACTTATGGCTCACCCAACATGGCGGCCGTGCGTGACATCATGGGAAAAACTATCTACACAGATTTGCTATCCTCTATCAATGTGAGCTTGATACTCTGATAGCTGACGTATATAAACCAGTGTCTGCCTACACGACACAAACATATTGCTGAACATGTAAATCTAAACTACAACGAAAGCGTAGATAGACCATTCCAAATTGTCTAAATACGTTTCATTTGAGGTGGATTATGTCGAGGTTTCCATCATTTAAATCAATGGGGAAAATAATCAGCCCAAGGCACTTTAACTATATGTAAGGTTTAATATTGGTATGAGTTATTATTGTTTACTTCTGTGATGTCACTGGCCAGTGTTGATACTTGTGGCGTTATTAATGTGTAACATGGGCATGTGCACATCTGGATTGTTTTCATGTGCTCTGTGAACGGAAGCTCAGCAATATCGGACGTGTGACACTTGAAGTGTACATGTAACAAGCGTGATGATGCATTCTTAGCCCACCGCTGAAACTAGTTCAGAGCGGTTTCACAATTTGCAGGCAGATATCAGAGGATTAAATTGGCTATTTCATTTCCCACCTGATCGGTGGGCAGGCACTCGCTTTTAACATGTTTCATAGTATTAGTATCATTACTTAATCTTATTAAAAACCAATTATATGAGTACATTAAATGGCAGGTGATGTGTCGAGGTAACTATAGGCTTGCGTTATACTTCATAACGCTACATCGTATTAGTTCAACAATAGAGGATGATTTATTATATTTTGTAATACGACAATCGGACAACAATGAAAATCGTCGACTGTAATCATCAGGAATTATGAAACTTGACAACATTTTCAAAATGTATGATGTCTGACTCTGCCAAAACTCTTGAATTTCCATTTATTTTAACACAATGTAAAACTACATCTATTCTGTGTTTCGAACACTGCTACTAATATTGTCTATGTGTCGAAAAATGTCGCTGTCCAATGAATAAATAGTGCATGTGCCCGTTTGGTGTTTTGTCTGTTGCTCCGTCAATAAAAATAAAATCCCCCAGTCACAGACATGCTGTTCATTGGTCAGCTACAGTACGAAAAAAGCAGCATTGCAGTTTAGTTGCGCCACCTAAATATAGATGGACACTCTGTTACAATAAACTATAATGTTAATGTTATTGGGAAAGGAGCTTAAATGAAACCCTCTGCATTCTAATCTCTCTTTGCTGGGTAATTCCAAAGTCACTGAAGAAAGATGCAAGTGCAACAATCTCATGTTATCTAGTGACTCTCAATGAATTGAAGCATCGCCTCTTACATGCTTTTATTGAGTCTAGATGTGCCGTGTCAGGCTTGAGGCTCGCCGCTGTCTTTCATCAGTCAAGCCACATTACCAAGCTGGAAACAACGAGGTCGGAGGTTCCTCTTGAGGGACTCGAAACTCCCGATAAACCTAAAGAGGCATGCCTCGACTGCCATCGTTGGCATTATCTCCTCGTTTGTGCACTCGTTCAGCAAAATTCAGACACTGAGCCACCAAAGCCACACACATTCACTCTGTAAATGCTGTTGCTGTGAACCACTAAGCGTTAAAATTGACACTGTTTTGGCTACAGTGAGTATGTGGGTGCTTTTGCAGTGCAGATAATGTGCCAATCTTCATTTCATGCCTTGTCACTTTATTACTTTTTCAAGCAATCCAGCAGTTGCCGTACAATTACAAGCACCTCAGATTACCAATACTCTGTCATTAAAAAATGTGCATGCCTAAATATTCAATTGTATTTGCTCTTTTTTAAGGACCAAAACATTTTTCTCATTTAACTCTTTTTTAGCTTAGATTTAAGCAACCTACTCTTCTGTAGTGCAGTAAGTTAATGGTAAAAGTGTGGGGAAATACATACATTTACAAAATATTCCCACTTTATCGAGTTTTGTAGGTTTGCGAGCTGCTGGAGCCTATCCCAGCTCCTGGATATTTGTTGACGTAGGCAGGTGAAAGTGAGCATTGACCGTTCCAGGGTTACGCCCTGTGCTGTCAGGACAATTGTGGAACTGTCAGAGCTGTGCTAAAAATAGAAAAATGTCATCAGGCTACCACCTGAACTGTCAAATGTCAGTTTACAGGCACGCTACGTGTGCTCAAAATATCAAGTACACTTGTAAGTGTACCTGTGTTTGCCTGCACTGTCAGGTCTAGGGCTGGAGCGGGTGTCCATTTTTGTCGCTCAAGGAGCACAACTCTCACATTGGGTGGTCGGACAATTGACCACAAACTATACCTATGCAAATGCGACAAATGAATTCCCCATCAAGTGGAAAAATGGTCTTTGAGCAGGATTTTTGGCTCCAGATTATGAGATAATCGAGAGACTTTATTCAAGGGAGGGAAATTAGATGACATTTTCACACATCTATCCATCCATTTTCTTTACCAACTATCCTCACTAGGTTCGCGGGCTGCTAGACCCTATGCCAGCTATCTTCGGGCGGGAGGCGGGCTACACCCTGAACCGGTCGGCAGCCAATCGCAGTGCACATAAAAACAAACAACCATTCACACTGACATTCACACCTACGGGCAATTTAGAGTCTTCAATCAACCTACCACACATGTTTTTGGGATGTGGAGGAAACCGGAGTGCCCAGAGAAAGCCCACCCAGGCACGGGGAGAACATGCAAACTCCACACAGGTGGGGCCCGGATTTCAACCCCGATCCCCGTAACTGTGAGGCAGGTGTGCTAACCAGTCGGTCACCGTGCGATGTGGAATGTCACCTCTCTGGCAGGGAAGGAGCCTGAGCTCGAGTGTGAGGTCAAGTTCCAACTAGATATAGTCGGGTTCACCTCCACACACGACTTGGGCTCTGGTACCAGTCCTCTTGAAAGGGGTTGGAATCTCTCCCACTCAGGAGGGGTTGCCCACAGTGAGAGGCGCCGAGCAGGTGTGGGTATACTTATTGCCCCCCGGCTCAGCGCCTGTCCATTGGGGTTCACCCCGGTGGGCGAGAGGGTAGCCTCACTGTACCTTTGGGTGGGTGGACGGGTCCTGACTGTCTTTGTGCCGATGCACCAAAAAGCAGTTCAGAGTGCCCACTCTTTTTGGAGTCCTTGCAGGGGGTGCTGGAGAGCGCTCCCGCAGGGGGCTCCGTCGTTCTGCTGTCGAGTCTGGGGTCTCTGAGGCAGGCTCTCCAATCTCTGGGGTTGAGAGCACCGAGGTCGTTAAAAAACTCCTCGGTGGCAAGGCCCCGGGGGGTGGATGAGAGTGAGGGAAGAATGGAACGGTAGATCGACAGGCAGATTGATGCAGCGTCTGCAGTGGTGCGGACTTTGTATCGGTCCATTGTGGTGAAGAAGGAGCTAAGCCAAAAGGTGAAGCTCTCGGTTTACCAGTCGATCTACCTTCCTACCCTACCCTCACCTATGGTCACGAGCTGTGGCTTAATGTTAATCGCCCACTTCAGGTCCTAAGAGACTGTAATTACCAGGAACTGGCTGGACAGCGTGAGGGGCAGCTGTGGCAAAGGATGCCTCCAGAAGTCCACGATCATCTCTACAGACTTGAGCGTGTTCAGCTCCAGGTTTTGTCGGCCACAGCACAGCTCCAGCCGCTCCACTACCTGTCGATATGCAGACTCATCACTGTCCTTCATTAGCCCGATGACAGTGGTGTCATCTGCAAACTTCAGGAGTTTGACAGCCGGGTGCGTTGAGGTGCAGTCGTTCATGTAGAGAGAGAAGAGTAGCGGAGAGAGGACACAACCTTGGGGTGCCCCAGTGCTGATGCTGCGTGTGGATGAGGTGGTCTCTCCCAGCCTCCCCTGCTGTGTCCTGCCTGTCAGGAAGCTCTAAATCCACTGGCAGATGGCAGGCGAGACGCTGAGCTGGAGAAGCTCGGATGAAAGGAGTTCAGGGATGGTGGCGTTGAACGCTGAGCTGAAGTCCACGAACCGGATCCTCCAGTAGGTCCCTGCACTGTCGAGGTGATCTAGGATGAAGTGCGGTCCCATGTTGACTGCATCATCCTCAGACCTGTTTGCTCGGTAGGCAAACTGCAGGGGTTCCAGCAGGGGACCTGTGACGCTCTTGAGGTGGTCCAGCACGAGACGTTCAAAGGACTTCATGACCACAAATGTCAGGGCGACAGGCCTGTAGTCATTCAGACCTGAGATTGTAGTTTTCTTGGGGACTGGGATGATGGTGGAGCGTTTTAAATAGGATGGTACTTCGCACAGGTCCAGAGATCTATTGAAGATCTGTGTGAAGACTGGAGCGAGCTGGTCCGCGCAGGATGGGGACACAAAGTCCCGGCCTGCCGCTTTGTTTATCTTTTGTTGTTTGAAGATGCGTCTCACATCCTGTTTGTGGATGGTCAACGCAGAAGTCAGAGGTGTGATTGTGGCTGGGCTGGGTGGGTGGGTGTGGGGTGTGAAAGTGCCCTTTTCAAATCTGCAGTAGAATGTATTCAAGTCGTTGGCTAGTGAGCTATTGTTCTCACGTCCCACCGCTGCACCCGCGACCCGACCTCGGATAAGCGGAAGATGGATGGATGGATGGATGGATGGAGTAGGAGTAGTAGTAAAGAGTAGGAGTGACGACAGCTCTTCAAAGTGTGCTACTCAGATCATACGTGATATTGAGCGAATATTTGTTTGTGATCTTCAAACTTTCAGCGAGACTTTCTAAGACAAACGAAGATCTGTCGTGATGTGGAATGAATAAGGTATATGTAAACATACACGACTTTAAAATGCAATTAACAGATCATGGGTTAGAATTGTGATGTATCCAAAACATGCATGATTACTGTAAAAAATGAGAGGCAATGGCACCAAAGACGTATATCATCTGCTTTCAAACCTTTACATTAGGGCTCTCAAATTGAGCATTACCATTCATACTGAATCCCCAAGGGGTCCTGAATAGTTTTGGTCAAAATTAACACCTGAGGAGGGGCAAGGTAAGGCACATTTACTGATATAGTGCCTTTCATACACAAGGTACCTTAATATGCTTTTGATCATTAAAAGCAATATAAAACAAAGAGCAAAAGACATTTAAAAACAACATCCCAAAAAATAAAAGAGCGCTTACTAAAATGACGAAAAGAATGTACAGTTTAAGAAATGTTTTCCAAAAAAAAGATGATAATGCTCTAAAATGTTTTTAATCTGGATTTAAATTTGTAATCTGGATTTCAAAACGTTTACAGTTGGGGCTGACTTTACCTCTGTTGGCAACTCATTCCATTTGTGTGCAGCATAACAGCTGAATGCTGCTTCACCCTGTTTGGTCTGAACTTTGTGCGCCACTATGTGACCTGAGCCTGCAGATGTCAGAGCCCCACTGGGTGTACATATCAAAAGCATTTCTATAATGTCTTCAGGACCTAACCCATTGAGTGATTTATAGACCAGTAGCAGAACTTGAAAGCGATGAATCGCTCCGTGTTCTTGGCACAGGGTTGTTACTTGTGTTAAGAAAATAGCTCCAGGATATGCTTACTTCTGTCCTCGTGCTGTGCTTAAACAATGTATGGGGTCATTTGAAGTACCTTGCTTCAGGCAACATAGGGCATCAGAAGTTTTGTAATGAACAAAATGAGTATCGCCACTGGGCTCCTTTGCCAAATGCCTTGTATGTGCCTCTCTGTGGGGAGCGCAGTGTGGATGACGGCTCCACAGGCCCTGCACTTAAAAGGAGACTCGGCTCACTAGCCCAGATCCCTCTAAATCACACAGATGCTACATTTGCCCTTTGTTTTTCTCCCACTCTTTGTCTTTAGTATATTGCTCATACAAAATGGGCTATTGATTCTGTCCTCTTGGTTTTCATTTTGTATGGAGAACAGGAAACATTGTTAGTGACGTGTTTGTTGTACACAGCCAGCCAGGAAATGGTAAAAATTGTCATCTAGAAAATGAAGCATTCTGCTATTTAAGCAAAATGCATTACATAAACAATGCAGAATGATACAGAGGTTAAAAGGGTTCACAATGAGTGCCTGAAAGAAAAAACTGGACAGACGCATGCAAACACACACACACGCGCGCACATGCACACACAACGATGCGGTGCACACCAATTAGTTACAGACAGAACACCAGAAGTTGATGCCAGAGGCTTCTAGCGACAGAATACTGGCTCACACCCTTCGTTCAGCGTTCAGATATGACGTACAGTATTGATGAGTTGAAGTGATCTGTCCTTTCTTGATGCCTTCTTCTCCTTCTTTTCTCTCCTTTTCTTCCCTTCGATCTATCTGTATCTGTTTTTCATATTTTGTGAGATAAAATGCAAACCGCTTTGATTTGTGACACCAAAAAGATGAATTCATGATTTGAACCTTTTGGGGTGACACATTATAGCCTTCAGTACACTGCCTTTAGGTTTTCTATGAGTGGTGAACAGTGTGAACATTTGGGCCTCTATTTTTGTAGACAGTGAATCTGTGGCAGGACTTCAATTTTTATTTAATTTTTTTAAGTGCACGTCTTTATCACTTTGGTCGACAGGCCAAACCAAGCTGGATGTTCTGGTACAGGAAGGGAGTGTCCTTGAACAGGTGCCTGTCCGAGTGACAATTGGTGGCAGAAAGTCGATCTAAGCCTATGCCTGCTCAGACCATGTCTAAGTCCTGGCGCGAGGTAGATCGCTGGTCTAACACGATTTTAGTGAATTTGACCGAGGCGCAGGCAGACAGATACTGAGCTACACAGACATATTTAATCACCTGCTGGTTCTGTATTAACAAGTGTAACAAGGGTGCCCGCTCATGTCATCTGTTGCCACATCCTTTCCAGAGCAACACTCACACATCGCTCCAATAATGCATAATCCTCTTCTGTACAGAGAATGATGCTATGTATCTCGGTTGAGACTGTCAATTGCGCCACATTTAAAGGGAATGAGAGAAGCTGCTTTGGTCCCCTTCCCTCTGATTGGTTGCCTGCGTGTACGAGACCGACCGAAGAGCACACGTGTTTGTTATGTCGACGGGGCCGGCTCGGGAGCGGAAAGGGAAGGCGCAGATCAGCTTGTAAAATTCAAATGATTTCAACGTCTGGAACTCAGGAATGCGTTGACGCTTTTAATTCAGATTTTACATTCATTGAGGCACCATAGAGCCAATATTGCATCCCAAATACTCGAAAAGGTTGGTTTGGTAAAATATGGCACCTTTAAATCTTCACAAAAATGTCTGCAAACTGTATATATGAGGGATGTTTGATGAATGAATACAGTTGCTGTTTGCATTACATTGCGCTCTCAGTTATGACTAATCTCAAGATTTTACAAATTCCTAAAAATCCTCATGTGTGTTGTATGTGCAGACCAACGATGTAGGAGGAAACACATGGAATTGGCTCTACTTCATACCTCTCATCATCATTGGCTCTTTCTTCATGCTTAACTTGGTGCTTGGTGTCCTATCTGGGTAAGTAATTTTAGAGTACGGAAAGAACAAAAATGGCTGTGCAGCAATGACTTTGACAAATTAAACAAGAACCGATGAGCTTTTAAAACATTTGTTACTTTCAAGTCTTTAAAAGACCTGATTGGAAGGTGATTTGCAGAGCCCAAAACAAATTAAGATAACAAATTAACACAATTCCCCTTCCCTTTCATTTCTGTCTATCTAGACTAGGATTTGTCTGCTTACCATAATTTTTACCCTCTCTCTACAAGTCCTAATGTACATTTAGGTTTAGGATCAGAGTTGACACAAATAAAAAACTGTTGCTTTTTGAGTAACCTTGATGCCATATTACTATATTATGTACTGTATGATGAAGATGTGTCATCATGTACATGTCGGAACCACCAGGGGCGCCGCCAAGGATTTTGGACAAATATCACTTGGGCTCCACCAGTCCTGCAAATTGAAAATACTAATACAATCATCATTACATTTTTCCCATTTAGGATGCTCCTACGTCCAACTAATCCGATAATAATAATAATAAGTTCAACGTGCAATTTATGACTTGAATCATCTGTTCCTGGCTCTGACTACTGTCAAGTAATTGTGACTCCCAGTCATTAGCCTTGCAAAATTTGAATGGAAGCACAATTTTCATTCATCAATAGTCTGAATATCCTCTAAATCCTGCTGAGAGAGCTTTATGACATTTCCAGAAAACCTTTTAACTCCATACAAGCAGTGTCTTTTGCATGCTTCTACCATTATTGATTGATTGGTATAATGCATTTCAACCTCTACTGGTTTGCTTCACACGACTCAATTTCTCACAAAGTACTGAAAATGACACGGTTGAATGTGAGGCAAAACACACGGTCTTCACTAAAATCCAGTTGCACTTGCTATCCCTCAATGATGTGTGATAACAGCAATCTCGCAGGATCATTGCATGTCACACTGTAAGGTGACGTATAAAATCATTGCTCGGAAATGGCAGACTGTACCATATCAAATTGAAGGCAAGTCAGTCTGTGTGTCATGAACGGAACAGAGGATAGGACCCAAAAATGCACGACTCCAAAACAAATGGACAGTTTCAAAAAGAGAGGTTTAATATACGGGCAGAGGCAGGCAATGCAAAAAAGGCAACAGTATCCAAAAACGTGAGGCAAAAAGGCGAGGTGGATAATCGGAACAGGGTTTCGTCTTACTGTGAGTCTGTGACGTGGAAACAAGGAATGCTGGAACGCGACGACAAGGTACAACGAACTGGCGACTAGAAAGAATGAGAAGGCGTAATTAGGGTGAACGAGGCACAGGTGGGGAAGATGCTCACAGGAGCAGGTGTGTACGAGACGGGGGGAAAACAACAACCGGAACACACACCCATGACACTATACAAGTCAAGATGCACTCTCAACATACATCCTGAGATGAAAATGCAGAAAATAAACCAATACCCACCTTTTGTCATACTCATTTTCAACATGCAGAAAAGTTATACTAGCAGCAACTGGATGCCTACCAGAACATTTCGCTTTTTCTTTAAATTGAACCGTGACTTGTAAAATTAGCAATTAATATTCAAAAATAAACTGAAAAAGAACTTCCTGGAATGGAATTTGTTTGACGTTTTGAGGTAATTGTACAGGGTAAAAGTAAAAAGAAGAAAAAAGACAAAACAAAACACACAGATATTGTTTTTTTGTTTGTTTTTGTTTTTTACGTCAGGACTTTTTACAGGATTTGTGGTCTGACTCCTGGTCACCCTTGTCATCATAGTTTTAATGTTGACTTAACTTTTCGGGCAGCAAAAGCAACCACCGTTGTTTGGATACAAAACATAATCCTAAGTTTGTCATCCTGAAATCAAATTATTTCTGTATGATATCCACTTTAGTACTGAAGATAAAGACATACAAATGGTTTTAACCTTGAAGTGAAGGAAGTCACTTTGGTGCAGCAGATAAATACATGAACTCTAAATAATACCACAACACACATAATACTAGGCTCTGTTTTTCTTACCTTGCCATGAACAGCTGCCATATTTACTGGGCAGATAATTATCTTTTTTATCAGTTGCTATCTGACTTGTGCAGCATGATAAAGATGTCCCTTTTGAATCAGTTGCAGGGTAAAAGCAGGCTGGCATGAACATGAAAACATGAAAAGAAGAAATGTCAAGTGTAACATTTTTGACTACTTTTTGTGGCAATTAAGCATCTACTATATGTCATTTCGGCGGCACGGTGGACGGCTGGTTAGAGCGTCAGCCTCACAGTTCTGAGGACCCGGGTTCAATCCCCGTGTGTGGAGTTTGCATGTTCTGCCCGTGCCGGCGTGGCTTTTCTCCGGGCACTCCGGTTTCTTCCCACATCCCAAAAACATGCATCAGAAAATGGATGGATGGATATATGTCATTTCCAAAGGGATTTTGCCAAAGAGAGAGAGCGTGTGGAGAAGAGACAGGAGTTCCTGAAGCTCATCATTGACAAAGTTCTGGAACACAGCTGGAGCGTTAGTTAGTCCAAAAGGCATCACCAAATACTCGTAATGTGCCGTTGGTGTGTTGAATGCTGTTTTCCATTCATCCCCCTCCCTTATCCTGACTAGATGATATGCATTTCTTAAGTCTAGTTTGGTGAAAACGTTGGCTCCCTCCAGGAACCCAGAGGCGGTGGAGATGAGAGGAAGAGGGTACCTGTTTTTCACGGTTATGTCGTTGAGACCTCGGTAATCGATACAGGGTCCCAGAGTCTTGTCCTTCTTGTCCACAAAGAAAAATCCGGCTCCCGCAGGGGATGAAGATGGGCGAATAATCCAAGCTGCCAGTGATTCATCCACATGCTCCTTCGTAGCCTTGTGTTCCGGCCTTGAAAGAGAGAATAACCTCCCTTGTGGGGGTGTGATTCCAGGCAGCAAGTCAACTGCACAGTCATAAGATCTGTGGGGCGGAAGGGATTTGGCCTCGGACTTGGAAAAACGCCTTTAATGTCCTGGTAACAGGTGGGCACTTGAGATAAATCAGGATCCCCCGATGGGGTCTGTGGATTGTCATTTGAAACATAGCCCTGGGCACAATTGCTGCCTCATGACATAACCTGCCCAGAGGACCAGTCAATGTGGGGGTTATGTCATTTCAACCATGGGTTCCCGAAAATAAGGTCATGATTCATGAAAACGAATGCGTTCCGAGTGAGAATCAGGAAGTGTCAATGCGAGTGTACTTTTTGTGGCAATTAAGCATCTAGTATATGTCATTTCCACAGGGAGTTTGCCAAAGAGAGAGAGCGTGTGGAGAAGAGGCAGGAGTTCCTGAAGCTTCGACGGCAGCAACAAATTGAGAGAGAGCTCACCGGATACCTAGAATGGATCTGCAAAGCCGGTTGGCACCGTCCCTCAACCTGTGCTAGTTACTAAATCACCCGAAATAGGGAAAATGTCACTTTTGTTCCTTGTGCAGAGGAGGTGTTGCTGGAAGAGGAAGATGAGATTGCAGAGGAGAAGTCACCGCTGGATGGTGCGTGGTACAAGAGGAAACAAAATCTGCCAGGTGACAGCGACACTGCAAAATACTTTACTTTCGGTGCTTTCACACCAACATTACCAGGAACATTTCTTTTTTTAGTGGCCCATTTTTGTTTTGCATTCACACAAGCAGCTCATGTCCCTAGAACATTTACCCCAATCAGGCTGATTGATTGATGGATTGATGGATTGATTGATTTTCTTTATTTAAAATAGAAACAATAAAAACAAAAAAAAGTATATAAAATATGAACAAATAAAATAAAGACAAAATATGATGACCCGGCAGAAGTAACTGCACTACATCTACAATGTCGGTGGTGGTAGTTAATGTCGGCGGTCATTAACTCATGCAGTGCCAGCCCCCCCCCCCCCAGTTAACATGGATATTTGACTTCTATACCAGTCAGTGGCACTGAATGTGTTAAGGGCAAAAGGCCAGACAATAATAAGTTTCAATTTATCATTAATTATACCATTTGTTCCAGGTATGAATAAAATCTACTATTCAGATTTATGCTATGACAGTCAAGAAGCAATATAGGAAGCACAACTCATTCCTGAACTTGCCTAAACATATCCCCTTCCATTCAATATAATCACAGTATTAGCTTTTACAAATAAGACTTAGTAATACTCACCATTTAATACATTATGAGATGTAAAGTAGAAAAAAACTGCCTGTGATGAATACAGTGAAAGGGTTAATAACATTGATGCCGGAGTGCAATGCAGAAGTAGACCATCTAATCTCATTTTCCGACTTGTTTATTGTGCAAATAATCGAGTTGATACTTCTGGCTCAGATACCCAGAGTAGCCACTCTCTGCTGGTGTCTCTGGAATACCAAAAACCCCTTTATGAGGGATTTTCCAAAGGCTCACAAAAATGCATAAAGCTGTATTCTGGCCACCCCTAACTAATGTTTGCAAGGTGAAACATTTGCACTGTGCTCAGAAATACATTAGGACTCATTTTCAAATGGTTTTATTTACTGATGAATTTGTGCTACTTTGGATGGTCAAGATGGATGGAGTCCCAACAAGACTGCAACGTCGGCAAGGAGGTGGTGGATTTATGTTTTAAGGTGGAATAATCGAGAGTGTGATGGTGGGCCACTTTCAGGTGCCTGAAGATGTCAAAGTGACCTATGCGGAGTTTTTAATTGACCATTTCCTGCCATGGTACAAAATGAAGTACCGTACCTTCTGCAGTAAAATGTTGTGGCCATCATCATGTTTTTGATTGAAATAAAACAGCATTAAAAATCAAAAAGATCTTTATATACTGACAGAAAGACAAGTTCTTTACGACCTATTTAGATTTTAAGATGTTATGCATAATAATTTGGAAATCAATTCATCCAATGCATTATTATTACCAACATGCAGGCCAAGGAGAGAGGTCAGAGTGAACCAAAATCTGCTTGGGAGGTTTTGTGCCCTGTTCAATAGGGCTCCTCATTATTACACAATAATGAGAGCAGCATAACATCTCGACGATAATGACTTCCAATTTCCTTATTTCAGTTTGCTGCGGTCCCCAAACCAAGTTTGAGTGAGCCAGTCCGTCAAATATGGAAGTGCTATTATTCATGAAAATAATGTATAATATGCCCTAACACCATATATATATATATATATATATATATATATATATACAGTATGTGAAAAATGATACGGTTATAGTGAACATTTTAATAGTAGGCCAGTGTAAAATATGTTGGCCAATAACATAAGTGCAGTTCTCCATCCATTGCTTGTCCTGATTAGGGTCGCCTTTCGGAACCGATCCCAGGGGACATTGGCATCATTGACTAGTCACTAGCCAGTTGCAGAGCACATATAGCCAAATATATCATCCTCAGTGAACCTTACATGCATGCTTTTGGACCGGGCTGCCCCGTTAGTACGTCTGCTTCACAGTTCCGGGGTTTGGGGTTCCAATCTGAAGTTTGCATGTTCTCACCATGTTTGCGTGTGTTTTCTACAGGTAATCCAGATTCCTCACGCGCTCCAAAAACATGCATGTTCGGTTCATATCTATTAAATTATGAGTCAATTGTCCAATGTGAGTGTGGATGGTTCATGGGCACCCTGCAAATGTTTGGCAGGCAGTCTAGGGTGTGCCGTGCCTCTCACCTGAAGCCTGCAGCAATGGACTTCAGTTCAAGTGCAACCCTAATGAGGAAACGTAAAAGGAAGGGTGGGATGTTATTGGGCTGTCGGAGGAAACCAGACTACTTGGAGAAAATATGGGAATGCAAACAACACACGTTTTCTAACTGGTATTATTGTTTGAGGCTTTCTTCTAAAAAGAGCAAACCTGATAATATGACTGTATTCATGTGTGCCCGTACTACAAAATGCACATATACCAGGTTGCATTTACCCGTAGACTGACTGAGCTAAGTGAAAGCACAGTGTCTCTTTCTTGCCCCTTTACTTAGAGGATTAAGGTGTCTGAGTCCCTCACTGTAGAAAATTCTCTCAGATGTTGTTACGCAGAATTTGAATGACAGTTATGAGTGCTGAGGAGTAAACACGGCAATTATTTAGCTATTGACCTTCTATATTCCTAATCTTTGAATGAAGGGAAATGAAGAAATTACCCTCTATTATAGTTTCATATGGGGTGATGCTTCTATAAAACCCCTTCAATAGTGTTTGAAATATTTTTCATTTACTTTCTGACCAATATTTTTGACTAGTTTCCATCCATCCATCCATCTTCTACCGCTTATCCGAGGTCGGGCCGTGGGGGCAGTAGCTTTAGCAGGGACGCCCAGACTTCCCTTTCCCCAGCACTTCATCCATCTCTTCCGGGGGGACCCCGAGGCGTTCCCAGGCCAACCGAAGGATGTTGTCTCTCCAGTGTGTCCTGGGTCGTCCCCGGGGTCTCCTCCCGGTGGGGCGTGCCCGGAACACCTCACCAGGGGAGGCGTCCGGGAGGCATCCGAATCAGATGCCCCAGCCACCTCATCTGGCTCCTCTCGATGTGAAGGAGCAAAGGCTCTACTCTGAGATCCTCCCGGATGACCGAGCTTCCCACCCTATCTCTAAGGGAGAGCCCGGACACCCTCCGGAGGAAACTCATTTCGGCCGCTTGTATCCGGGATCTCGTTCTTTCGGTCACGACCCACAGCTCGTGACCATAGGTGAGGGTAGGAACGTAGATTGATCAGTAAATCGAGAGCGTCGCCTTCCGGCTTAGCTCCTTCTTTACCACAACGGATCAATACAAAGTCCGCATCACTGCAGACGCTGCACCGATCCGCCTGTTCCATTCTCCCGTTCCATTCTTCCCTCACTCGTGAACAAGACCTCAAGATACTTGAACTCCTCCACTTGGGGCAGGATCTCATCCCCGACCTGGAGAGGGCACGCCACCCTTTTCCAACTGAGGACCATGGTCTCAGATTTGGAGGTGCTGATTCTTATCCCAGCCGCTTCACACTCGGCTGCGAACTGCTCCAATGAGAGTTGGAGGTCACGGCTTGATGAAGCCAACAGAACCACATCCTCTGCAAAAAGCAGAGATGCAATACTGAGGCCACCAAACCGGACCCCCTCTATGCCTCGGCTGCGCCTAGAAATTCTGTCCATAAACGTTATGAACAGAATCGGTGACAAAGGGCAGCCTTGGCCGGAGTCCAACCCTCACCGGAAACGAGTCCGACTTACTGCCGGATACGCGGACCAAACTCTGACTCCGGTTGTACAAGGACCGAACAGCCCGTATCAGGGGGTTCGGTACGCCCTACTCCCGAAGCACCCCCCACAGGACGACCCGAGGGACACGGTCGAACGCCTTCTCCAAGTCCAAAATACACATGTAGACTGGTTGGGCGAACTCCCATGCACCCTCGAGGACCCTGCCAAGGGTGTAGAGCTGGTCCACTGTTCCACGGCCAGGACGAAAACCACACTGCTCCTCCTGAATCTGGGATTCAAATTCCCGATGGACCCTCCTCTCCAGCACCCCTGAATAGACCTTTACCAGGGAGGCTGAGGAGTGTGATGCCCCTGTAGTTGGAACACACCCTCCGATCCCCGATGTCCACGCGATGTTGCAGAGGCGTGTCAACAGGACCGCCCTACAACATCCAGAGCCTTGAGGAACTCCGGGCGAATCTCATCCACCCCCGGGGTCCTGCCACCGAGGAGCTTTTTAACCACCTCGGTGACCTCAACCCCAGAGATAGGAGAGCCCGCCTCAGAGAACCCAGACTATGCTCCCTCATGGGAATGCGTGTCGGTGGAATTGAGGAGGTCTTCGAAGTAGTCTCCCCACCGGCTCACAACGTCCCGAGTCGAGGTCAGCAGCGCCCCATCCCCACTATACACACTGCTTTCCCCTCCTGAGACGTCGGATGGTGGACTTTTGACTCGTTTGTTATTGTTTATTCACCACTTAACAGCTGAAGAAAAATTAATCTCTTGGTTCAAATTCCGTTTTGCCATTTTGTGAAGAAAGATATTCAGGTCACAATTGTCAATTTGTTCACCCTTGACAAAAGATTGTGGGCTCTATTTTCGTAGACAACGCAGCTACGTTTCAGTATAAAAACTGGCGCATCTTGATTTTCATGCAAAGCGCAAGAATCGCTGTGCATGTTTGTCAATTTGGCAGACACATCCCAGTCGCTTCACACTCAGCTGTGACCCGCTCCAGTGAGAGCTGAAGATCGCAGCTTGATGCAGCCATCAGAAGCACATCATCTGCAAAAAGCAGGGTCGCAATACTGACCTCACCAAACTGGACCCCCTCAACGCTTCGCCTGCTCCTAGAAATTCTGTCCATGAAAGAAATGAACAGAATCGGTGACAAAGAGCAGCCTTGGCAGGGTCCGACCCTCACTGGAAACGTATTTGACTTACTGTCGGAAATTCGGACCAAACTCTGACACCGGTCGTACAGGGACCAAACAGCCCGTATCAAGGGGTCCGGTGCACCATACTCCTTCAGGACTGATCACAGGACTCCCCAAGGGAGACGGTCGAAAAAGCCATCTCCAAGTCCACAAAACACATAAGGACTGGTTGGGCGAACCTTCATGCATCCTCGAGGACCCTGCCGAGGGTGTAGAGCTGGTCCACTGTTCCATGGCCAGGATGAAAACCACACTGCTCCTCCTGAATCTGAGATTAGACTTCCTGACGGACCCTCCTCTCCAGAACCCCTGAATAGACCTTACCAGGGAGGATGAGGAGTGTGATCACCCTATAGTTGCAGCCCATCCGCCGGTCCCCCTTCTTCAAAAGGCCGCCCAGCACCCTGGTCTGACAATCCAGAGGCACTGTCCCCGATGTCCACACGATGTTGCGGAGGCGTGTTAACCAGAACAGCCCTACAACATCCAGAGCCTTCAGGAACACAGGGCGGATCTCATCCACCCCTGGGGCCTTGCCACCGAGGAGCTTTTTAACCACCTTGGTGACTTCAACCCCAGAGATAGGGGAACACGCCACAAAGTCCCCAGACTCTGCTTCCTCCTGGGAAGGCGTGTCGGTAGAATTGAGGTTTTCAAAGTATTTGGGCCACCGACTCACGTTCTGAGTTGAGGTCAGCAGCGCCCCCATCCCCACTATACGTAGTGTTGATGATGGTATTGTGGTCTTATTTATTAGTTTATTCAAATAGTAGTATAGTATTTGTTTATTTTCGCCCTTGTATATCTTTTATCCATTCGTTTTATTTTGATTAGCTTTGTGCTGTGAGTGCGGTCCCATCTCTGGGGCGGAGTTCTTTGTGTGCCTAGAGCACGGTGGCCAGTCCACGGTTCTGCCTCTGCAGCTATGTGCTTTTATTGTCTTTTAATACCTGTTTTTTTTGGTTTCTTTTTAAGTATGAAAGGTGTTATATAAATAAATGATATATGTACTGTATTTGTAGGAATTAAAAACTTAATTTCAGTGGAGCGTTGAACCAAATTTCCCTTCAGAACCATTAAATTAAATGGATTTCAAATCTAAATCAAATACTTGTATGGAGCCTAAAGTTTGTGCTTTCTTTTAAACTTCTTCCCGCACAACTGCAACATCTTTATCACTGTGTGTTATGTTTATTTCTATACTTTCCACCGTCTGGAGTTGTTTGAAATCAATCATTTGGATACAGCGGCAAACAAATGAACATTTTCATGTACACTGGTTTTTAGAACATCAGGTTTTTATTATGGACGTGTTGAAGGTCACGTGTCAGTTAAAATCCATATCGGGCTGACAGTCTTTCCATTCTAAGGGTAGCAGGAAGGCAGAAAATTAAAACAAGATTGAGGACTTCTAATCAAAGTTGCCCATTAACTCACACTTCTAATGAGCTTTTCTTCCGCACAGGGTTAGTCTCGCACGCACGCACACACAGAGAGAGAGAGAGAGAGACACACAGTTAGTTATACACGATATTGTTTGTGAAGAGAAAATACACAAATTCTAATTATTTTTCTCCTCCTGTTGGTCTGTGTGGATCTTTACAGTCCTGAAACGAAGCAAAAACAAGAAGGGTAAAAATGACCTGATCGGTGCTGAGGAAGGGGAAGATCCATTTGTGGACATCTCCTCTGTTGGTAAACCTGACATCAGATCACCTCTGAACTTCCCATGCTGTCTCCTCACAGAGCTGACCTTTACAATAAAAGACAACTTAAAAGCCTTTCTTTGACAACAAATGTACCCATGCTGGGTGACTCAGATCTATATTTATTAGGGTTGAAGTGGCATGTCACATCAACACTATAAAACATTGTTAAATATCTCTCTGCTAAAGGTGTGCGCATCACATAAAGCGCTTCATCACCATCTGGACCTGGAATCACCATTAGGGAAAAGAAGTATAATTAACCTTTCTAATTAGACTGGTTGATTAAAATACAGTTTCAGCAGTACCACCTGCAGCATATTAGAATTTGAATTTGGAAATTAATTGACTTCACGGTAACGAACAAAGAGAACATGTCATTTATTATTTGTGGGTTGCAAATGGGCAAAGCCGTAATAATTTCAATGATTTTAGAGCTAGCACTATTAAAATGCTTCCCGTAGACAACCACATTTCATGATGGTTTTGTTTTGAGTGTATCGGGATATTGCTGCAGGGTGAATATTACAATTTCATCTCTCATCAAACCATGGTCTACTTCGCAGTTGTTCTGCAAAGCTACAAAGTACATTTTTTAAAACAGGTACCTGCGAGTTAAAATCCAATATTTTATTATTCAGAAATAGCCACCCATATTATGACGAGATATGCTTTTATATAAAAATAATGATGGCTCACTGACCACATGAAGGACAAACAAGGAAAACGCTGATGTTTTTTTGGGTCATTTTCTGTTCCCGTGATCATTTCCTTAACCTTGATGACCAAATAGAATCTAGTCAATATTAAACTCAGCAGAGAACACCGCAATTGAATTTTCTGACTGCGTCACAAAATCCCCCCCAAGCACAATATGAAAAATGGAGAAATATTAGGCATACTCCCAGTGCTTTTTCCTTAGCAGCTTGTGCCAGAGGCGCCCCCAAAGAGAAAGGACAAGGGTAGACAGGGGCATAGACAAAATCAGGAAATTACTGATTACTGACAATAGTTACCCATTTGTAGCACTAATTTGTGCAGTGTCATAGGATGGGCTTCGAGCACCCACTGTGGATTAGGTATTTGTGCCCCCTAACCTGTAGATCAGTAGTGTGGGTATCTTTCATCAGTCCAGTATTTACAGAGTCTGACCCATCATTTTGTAATGTGGAAGTGAGTCAAAACCAGCCCAAGTACAGTATGTGTTTCGTATCAGCTCATTAATTGGTGGCATCACACATCACAGGGTACATGCTAGCATAATGCAAAGGTCAGTCTGAGAAGGAAACAAAATCGCGAAGACATCATAGACCTCACAGGCGGTTACTATCATGACAGACAAAGCCTTTTACATTGGTAGGGTTAGAAGGGACTGATGTGTTCAGGGAAGCGCGAGCCAAACCGCTCAAACTCTCAACGTGCTTGTTGTATTTCTGAAATTCTATATGTACTGTATATACTGTACATACATAAACATATGCTTCACTTCTACTACGGTATCCTTTTTTTCTCCTTTTGAAATGTTGTTATCATCTTGCATTGGACTCGAATGTTCTTGCAAACTGCCCTCAAAGACCTTAACAGAAGAACAGCGAATAAGATGAATGGTTCACTGCTGAACACTGTGCTACTTATGCAGCAAAAATATAAACCACTCGCCAACATAGTTAGAGGAAACTATACTGTAGGGAATAAACACAATTGACTTCTGGTACCTTTTGCAGCTCATGCCACTTAGGTAGAATACAAAAGTCGAAATATTCCTTTAACCCTTTCATGTCATTGTGTTTAGCTCCCCCCGGTTCTCCTTTTGGTCGGGCCAGTGTGAAAAGCAGCACTAAGATGGACAGCTCTTCTTACTTTCGTCGTAAGGAGAAGAGGATTCGTTTCTTTATCCGGCGGATGGTAAAAGCACAGAGCTTCTACTGGATCGTTCTGTGTCTGGTGGGCCTGAACACTCTGTGTGTGGCCATAGTCCACTATGATCAACCGGAGTGGCTTACAACAGCCCTATGTAAGTCACACATACAATATGCCTCAAAATGAAAACTAGGTACATTGATCAGCCTCTTTAGCTACTTGTATTTGTTATGTTGTCTATGTTTGTAACAGACACAACAGAATTTGTATTCCTGGGTTTGTTTCTCACGGAGATGACCTTGAAGATGTATGGCCTTGGACCAAGGAATTATTTCCACTCCTCCTTTAATTGCTTTGATTTTGGGGTAAATTGATGCTCTTTTTCTAACACCAGCGCATGATGTTGATAAGGTCGTTATTCTATAACGATCCACTGGGTGAAATTAAAGAACATTGAACCATGGACCATTTCCCTCTTCTTTAACATCTAGGTTATTGTGGGAAGTATTTTTGAGGTTGTCTGGGACATGATCAAACCCGGAGCATCATTTGGTATCAGCGTGCTGAGAGCCCTAAGACTGCTAAGGATCTTCAAAGTCACTAAGTAAGTTTCTCTCTGTAAAGATAATATTATAATAATGTCGTCACACTCTCACTACTCTCATTCAAAGTGTTACAATTTGTTACCTCATCTGCATTAAGAATGACTGTGGTGCAATTAGATACCTCAACCAAAGAGAAGTGAAGATTACAAATGTACTGATCCAAAACGATACCGTATAAACCTGGAATCTTTGTACTGATTGGTGATGTAATTTGATGGTTTTGATGTCTTGTCTAATACATGTTAGATTTTAGTTTTGTGTGTTTAGACTCATGAAGTGGTCTGCTGTGGTTATTTATAATACTCAAATCAATATCATCAGGCATACAGCACATCTTTGGCCAGTAAAAACCCAGCAGCTTGTTGTGTTTAGAATAGCCTAAGACATTCAGCAAACGATTCGTAGTATACTAACCCTTTGTTCTACCACTTTTGGTCAATTAATCTCACTTATGATGATATGCTGTTCAGACAGAATATGTGTTTTGTTTTTGACTTTTATTGTCCTTGTTCTATAAATTCGAAGGTACTGGAACTCCCTGAGGAACCTTGTGGTTTCCCTCCTTAATTCCATGAAGTCAATCATCAGTTTGCTTTTCCTCCTTTTCCTGTTCATCGTTGTCTTCGCTCTGCTGGGCATGCAGCTCTTTGGAGGACAGTGAGTCATGTTTTGAACCTGTCCCACTCATACAGCCGGACTTTCTTCTCATTTCCATCCAGTACTTGTTTTAACGCACACACACACACACGCACACACAGAAATTGCTGGGCTCCTCTTGATTTCCAATTAGGTCACGCTTTGCTCCATGCACAAATACACCCACACAGACCACTGTCACATGTATCCAACAGCTCTTATTCTCCACAATCTTTTTCCCCACCTGACCCTTCTTCTTGTGTGCCACCAGTGGCCTTGTGTGGCGCTGGTGAAAGACATGTTGGGGCAGCAGGAAGCTGGCAAAGTAACAGCACTGACTGTGGCTCTTTGATATCAATCTCTGCAAGGGTCCCATGCTTTCTAATGATGGGAGCACTTCATAATCCATCTGGCATTTAGTCCTGAATAACTCAACTCGCAGGCTACTCTACTTTCATATTTTTTAACAGTTATAGAATAAATGGTTGATGCTATTGCATCAAAGATGAGTGATTTTACTGGTTCAATTAGAAAGAATGACTAAAATCCATTTTTTTTTAAATTAGAAAACAGGGCTATCTGCGGGTCCTGCAACTATTTACTGTACACTAAGCGTAGTTGCTCAACTAAAGGAGGAAATCTGGATCCCAGATTATGTACTATATACCAATAAATCAGAATTAAAAAAAAGCCCACCAAAGAGTCAAACAACAAATGGATGTTCTCACGACC
This sequence comes from Phyllopteryx taeniolatus, assembly GCF_024500385.1. Taxonomy (NCBI): domain Eukaryota; kingdom Metazoa; phylum Chordata; class Actinopteri; order Syngnathiformes; family Syngnathidae; genus Phyllopteryx; species Phyllopteryx taeniolatus. The sequence continues at coordinate 19,901,987 of NC_084516.1, forward strand.
ACAGCAACAGTATCTTGCGATGCACATCAGCCTCACATTTAAGAGGTTCGCCATTCAAATCCTGGCTCCATCTTTCCTTTGTGGTGTTTGCTTGTGTGGGGTTTCTTTGGGTACATGCATGTTAGGTTAATTATCCATTTTCAATACCGCTTATCCTCGTGAGGGTCACGGATGATCTGGAGCCTATTGAAGCTGACTTTGGGCGAAAGGCGAGGTACACCTTGGACTGGTTGTTAAGTTAATTCCATCCATCAATCCATTTTCTCCCGCTTATCCGAGGTCGGGTCGCGGGGGCAGTAGCTTTAGCAAGGACGCCCAGACTTTCCTCTCCCCAGCCACTTCATCCAGCTCTTCCGGGGGGGATCCCGAGGCATTCCCAGGCCAGCCGAAGAACGTAGTCTCTCCAGCGTGTCCTGGGTCGTCCCCGGGGTCTCCTCCCGGTGGGACATGCCCGGAACACCTCACCGGGGAGGCGTCCGGGAGGCATCCGAATCAGATGCCCCAGCCACCTTATCTGGCTCCTCTTGATGTGGAGGAGCAGCGGCTCTACTCTGAGATCCTCCCGGATGACCGAGCTTCTCACCGTATCTCTAAGGGAGAGCCCGGACACCCTGCGGAGGAAACTCATTTCGGCCGCTCATATCCGGGATCTTCTTCTTTCAGTCACGACCCACAGCTCGTCACCGTAGGTGAGTGTAGGAACGTAGATTGACCGGTAAATTGAGGGCTTTGCCTTTCGGCTTAGCTCCTTCTTTACCACAACGGACCGATACAAAGTCCGCATCACTGCAGACACTGCACCGATCCGCCTGTCGATCTCCCGTTCCATTCTTCCCTCACTCGTGAACAAGACCCCAAGATACCTGAACTCCTCCACTTGGGGCAGGATCTCATCCCCAACCTGGAGAGGGCACGCCACCCTTTTTCCGATTGAAGACCAGGTCTCAGATTTGGAGGTGCTGATTCTCATCCCAGCCGCTTCACACTCGGCTGCAAACTGCTCCAGTGAGAGTTGGAGGTCACGGCTTGATGAAGCCAACAGAACCACATCCTCTGCAAAAAGCAGAGATGCAATACTGAGGCGACCAAACCGGACCCCCTCTACGCCTCGGCTGCGCCTTGAAATTCTGTCCATAAAAGTTATGAACAGAATCGGTGACAATGGGCAGCCTTGGCGGAGTCCAACCCTCACCGGGAACGACCAAAGGACCAAACTCTGACTTCAGGCGTACAGGGACCGAACAGCCCGTATAAGGGGGTTTGGTACCCCATACTCCCGAAGCACCCTCCACAGGACTCCCCGAGGGACACGGTCGAACGCTTTCTCCAAGTCCACAAAACACATGTAGACTGGTTGGGCGAACTTCCATGCACCCTTGAGGACCCTGCCGAGGGTGTAGCGCTGGTCCACTGTTCCACGGCCAGGACGAAAACCACAATGCTCCTCCTGAATCTGAGATTCGACTTCCCGACGGACCCTCCACTCCAGCACCCCTGAATAGACCTTACCAGGGAGGCTGAGGAGTGTGATCCCCCCTGTAGTTGGAACACACCCTCCGGTCCCCCTTCTTAAAAAGGGGATGACCACCCCAGTCTGCCAATCCAGAGGCACTGTCCCCGATGTCCACGCGATGTTGCAGAGTCGTGTCAACCAGGACAGCCCCACAACATCCAGAGCCTTTAGGAACTCCGGGCGAATCTCATCCACCCCGGAGCCTTGCCACCGAGGAGCTTGTTAACCACCTTGGTGACCTCAAACTCAGAGATACGAGAGCCCGCCTCAGAGAACCCACACTCTGCTTCCTCATGGGAAGGCGTGTCGGTGGAATTGAGGAGGTCTTCAAAGTATTCTCCCCACCGACTCACAACGTCCCGAGTCGAGGTCAGCAGCGCCCCATCCCCACTATACACAGTGTTGGTGGTGCACTGCTTTCCTCTCCTGAGATGCCGGATGGTGGACCAGAATTTCCTCGAAGCCGTTCGGAAGTCTTTCTCCATGGTCTCACCGAACTCCTCCCATACCCGAGTTTTTGCTTCAGCAACCACCAAAGCTGCATTCCGCTTGGCCAGCCGGTACCCATCAGGTGCCTCAGGAATCCCACCGGCCACTTAATGTTAAGTTAATTGAAAGTCTAAATTGTCCATTGGTGTGAAAGAATGTTTGTCTACATGTGCTCTGTGATTGGCTTCCAATCAGTCCATGGTGTACCCCACTTCTTGCTCAGACTCAGCTGGGGTAGGCTTCAACTTACCAGAAACCCTAATGAGGACAAAGTGGTGTAGAAAATGGATAGCTTGTTACCTCATCCAGCTACATGAGAAAGTCAAAATATTAGAAAGAGCTCTCAGTACCACTACATTAAAACACTTATGTAAAACCAAAATAAGGTCATTTATTGACAAAATGAATACATGTATGACACTGTCAATCAAATATGAACATTAGTTATTGTAATTGCACAATTCGACTGTGAACATCTACCTAATGTTGTATTTCGACTCACATTTGAGCTGTGTTAATTGGTCTTTTCTTACCTTGGCGCAACAGTGTCTTCCACACATTTTCATTGAAGTAACTGTCCCAAAGAAACAAGTCGGTTTCTCTAGTTATGTTTTTCCATGAGCTTTGCACATGCAAGGTTCACTGTCACACTTACAGTAATATTACCATGAAGTTAACTGAAATATCACTTAAGGTTTGAAGCGTTAAAATTGATGAGGGAAGTCTGGTCGGCTATATCCAAAAAAACCCACTGTTCCTCCCTTTCGGTGTAATTTGTGGCTGCTGGCATTTAGCTACTTCTATTCAGAAACACAGGCACGGTGACCGACTGGTTAGAGCGTCTGCCTCACAGTTCTGAGGACCGGGGTTTAATCCCCGGCCCCGGCTGTGTGGAGTTTGCATGTTCTCCCTGTGCCTGCGTGGGTTTTCTCCGGGCGCTCCAGTTTCCTCCCAGATCCCAAAAACATGCAAGGTAGGTTAATCGACAACTCTAAATTGCCTGTAGATATGAATGTGAGTGCGAATGGTTGTTTGTTTATATGTGCCCTGCGACTGGCTGGCAACCAGTTCAGGGTGTACCCCGCCTTCTTTCCGATGACAGCTGGGATAGGCTCCAGCACGCCCGCGACCCGCGTGAGGAGAAGCGGCTCAGAAAATGGATGGATATTCATAAACACCAATTTAATTGAGGTTGTGTAACACAATAATTTAAAATGGTCTTCAAGACAGTTGTCTGGTCAGCAGTTTCAAAATGATGTTTTGTCATTTGAATATAAAGGAATGCTATAAAAAGGAAAAGAATTGTTTTTCAATCAAAACTTTTACTTACTTAGCTCATACACCACTGTAGACCTTTTCAGTATTCATAGCAGGCCTTTCTCAGACCAATTTGCTTCTACTCTAGAACCTCTTGATTAGTTTTTATTTTCATGCGTGGTTATCATCAGTGGCAGACAAATAATTCTTTGACCTTTTAGAGAAGCAACATAATGCATAATGTATTTTTAAGCAAAGTACTGTAAGTCGGAAACAGACTACAATCAGCAAAGCGTAGGGGCCCACTGCCTTGATAAAAATATTCCATGTTAATTTTATGGGCTCACCACCTGTGGGAGGGGCTACACGGGTGCGGTGTGAGATCGGCGGTGGCCGAAGGCGGGGACCTTGGAGATCTGATCCCCGGCTACAGAAATTGGCTCAAGGGACGTGGAATGTCACCTCTCTGGCAGGGAACGAGTTCCGACTAGATTTAGTCGGGCTCGCCTCCACACATGGCTTGGGCGCTGGTACCAGTCCTCTTGCAAGTCTGCCAATCCAGAGGCACTGTCCCCCGATGTCCCCCGCCTCCCCCGGAACCTGAGCAAAGTTCTGTCGGAGGTGGGAGTTGAAACTCGTCCCTTGAGCCAAGGAGCCAGATGAGGTGGCTCGGGCATCTGTTTAGGATGCCTCCAGGATGCTGGTGAGGTGTTCCGGGCATGTCCCACTGAAAGGGCAACCCGGGGATGCCCCAGGACACGCCGGAGAGACTATGTCTCTCCGCTTGCCTGGGAACGCCTTGGGATCTCCTCGGAAGAGCTGGAGGAAGTGGCTGGGGAGAGGGAAGTCTGGGCTTCTCTACTAAAGCTACTGGCCCCACGACCCGTCCACCGATAAGCGGAAGAAAATGGATGGATGGATGGTTCATGGTTCATGCTTACCATGTGTCCAGCCCTGAGTGGAAGATAACATTAAAATGTATGCTTTATAAACCTAATTTTGAGGGGTAAATAGAAAACAGAGATTTTCTTCATAAACAGCCCTTAAAGATGAGGATTTACATTTGTAGTAGGACGTTAGACTGAAAGATACATAAAAGAAACAGTGGTATTTGTACTCTATTGCCAAGAATATTTGCAGGTGGTCACTCAGTAGTGTGTGTACAGTTTGTTGAAAACGCGTTGTCCCCCTTCTCAAATTCTTATGTTTTTTCATAGTTTCCCCACTTTAATGTTTAAGATCATCAAACAAATATAACCCAAGTGAACTTAAAATGCTGTTTTTAAATGGTGATTTCATTTTTTAAGAAAAAAAAGCTATTTCAAGTTACCTGGCTCTGTGTGAAAAAGTAATTAATCCCACTCCCCCGCCCCTTATTAAATCATTAATTAATTGTGGATAATCACAACGTTTGTTGAATTTTCACTGATCACACCCAAGCCTGATTACCTCCAGACCTGTTCAATCAAGAAATCTCTCAAACAGAATCTGTCCCGACAAAATCAAGTCGGACAAAAGAGCTAAAAAAAAAAAAAAAAAAAAGAGAGCATCATACCAACAGTCAAACACGGTGGTGGTAGTACAATGGTCTTGGGCTGCTTACTCCTTCAGGACCTGGACAACTTGCTGTGTTTGATGGAACCATCAATTCTGATCTTGAATAGAAAATCCTGAAGGATAATGGCTCAGTTTGTGACCTCAAGCTCAAGTGCCCTAGGGTTCTGCAGCACGATAACGATCCCAAACACACCAGCAAGTCACCTTCTGAATGGCTTAAAGCACAAAATGAAGGGTTTTGAGTGGCCTCGTCTAAGTCCAGACTTGAATCCCATTGAAATGCAGTGGCATTACCTTAAAAAGTCCATTCATGCTGAATTTTTGTTTTGTTGCATTCAAACAATTCTGCAAGGAAGAGTGGGCCAAAATATTGCCAGTTATAGAAAACGCTTGATTTCAGTTGTTGCTGCTGAGGAAGGGCTAACCAGTTATTAGGTTTAGGTGGCCATTACTTTTTCACACAGGGCAAGGTTACTGAATAGTTTTTTTTTTTCGTGAATAAACACAATTACCATTTAAAAACAACATTTTAAGTTCACTTGGGTTATACTTGCCTGATATTTTTTTTTTTTAATGTAAATAAAGTGTAAAATAGGAAAGTGGGGAAACTATGCAAAAATATAAGACTTTAAAAAGGGGGCCAATACTTGTTCACGGCACCGTTTACGTTGTCGCTTACTGCTTGTGCTTGCTTAGTATAGTAGTCACCCCTTCAATGTGTGTAAAGCAACCTTTCACTTGTATTCAGTTCTCCTTGGAATGACAACCACCCCTTCTGGCTGCCTTGAAAACAACAGGCTGTTGCCATGGTACCAAGCCTTATATCAGGTTATGCCATCATTAGCGCTGCATCAGTCTCTTGTGATGGACACGTGTGAGATGAGTCTGACGTCCACACAGTGCTTTCAGCCAACAAAGCACATCAGGCAGCATATGCGGTTTCACTGGCTACAAATAATGTTCGTTTTCACTTTTATGGGAAAAATAATCATGCTAAGCCTGGTTAAATGGTAACTACAGTAGTCAGTCTTTCATGTTGGAAGATGTTTTGTAAAATCATGAGCAAAGCAAACACTAACATCCTCGGGCTGACAATTCCTGATGTAAAAAGATCCTTCCAATCCTCAACAACAACAACAATCCAATGAAAACAAAGGAAAATAAATAACATGTATCCTGAATTTATTTTCGGTTCAGAAATTATATTCTTGCTCACAAAACACTAAACCTCTCTTGTTAAAATTGTGACTTAAAAGATAAACAGCTTGAGGCAGTGGACCGTCTCGCTACCGAGACTCAAAGGACATCACGTCTGCTTGTGTTAAGCTTTGACAAAATACAGTATGCAGCCTGTAGTGTAATGACTATAACAATTGTTTTTCTTGTTTTGCTCATTTCAGTGTACAGACATCTTATGGTGAGAAACTGCATTGAATAACAATTGTAAAGCTCTATGAATTCATTTCTATGGCAGTGTGAATTTGCTCCCTATCAATTTTTGATATCTAAGATCTTGTTTTTTATTTGTTTATTCTTCCTGTGCACTGCTGCGATGTCCTTGAGCAGGGTGTTGAACCTCCCCTAACTCAGCCTACTCCGACTTTGGCCCCTTGTCTCCTTGCTTAGCTGTATGGTTCTCATTCTTCGTGTGCTTCATGGAACAAAAACACAAATAAGAGTGAAAACAGAATTTTGGAGCAGAGATAAAATGCAGTTGTTCAAAAAAAAAAAAGCATAGATAGCTACATAACTGTTTTTACCTCACCCAAACTAGTTACGTTATTGTTGCACTTAAATAGTAAGCCAGATCAGAAGAAGAATTTATCAATCTATTTCTAGAAGTTTATGAGGGGAATGGGCCAAGAATAACATCCTGGCTTCCCCACCATATTTACTGATTCTACGAGAGAGGTCATTCTTTAAAGAAGAGAAAAGAAATGGTGTAAGCGTATCTGTAAATATGATTAAGTAAAATCAGGTTTGTTTGAGGAAGATCTGTTTATTTTTATTGTATTAATATGCCACACTTATTTCCAGCCCACTTTTGAAGACATATATATATGCACCATGTATAAACCATTTAATACTCGAGGTGAGGGCATTAGCTAGTGGCGAGTTCGGACGAGCAGATCTGTACTTCGCGAACTGAATGAATGAAGTCTCTGTGGGTGCCATTTGGATGAGCGCTCCCAATCCCCATTATCATAATAAACAGAGGTCGGAACTCACGGGCACACAGCGGCCAACTGCCTGCAATGGACTCGCTAATCCACAAGAAAGCAGGAGAGGCAACGGTGGGAAGGCGAGGAGGGTTGTGAAGAAATGGACCAAAGATGTGATGAGAGTGTGACGGAGGATGCCTTGATCAGACAGAGGGGGACAATGGTGGAACGAGTCGAGAATCCAGAGAGACAATATGATGCCATACCAAGGTCAGGCAAAATGTATTGAATTAGATGCCCCTCCCCAGTCTCCTCTAATTCACTTCCCCACGCCCCTCTTTCCCCCTCATTTCCTTCAGGTGATGCATGTACAGTCCATGTACAGTGCACATGAGAGCAAAAACTGTACGGTTCTATGTTGATGCTTACTGGGTTGTGGTAGATTTACCACAATTCTGTGTGTGTCTACGTACCATGTGTTCCATCTAAAAAGTAGCAGTAGTAGTAGTAGTAGTAGTAGTAGTTCACATGTATATAATAAATGCACTCAACAGACATCCCGACATGCATTTATCTCAGACTTCTTGAGAGGGAGAAGCCGGGTGCAATTTGGTGCTAATGGCCAAAGTGGTCTTGTGGTAGTAAAGTGCACCACATCCTCTCCTCCTTTTTATAGACTTCATCCCCACATCTCGCCCACATACTGTATAGACTCATATGACTGTCATAGCTACATTTGATTCCCTAATCATTACGACTGCAGAATTACAGCAAAATGGCACAAAAATAGGACTTCCGAACAGCCCCTTGGCAGAGCCCCAGCTTGTCATGTTCTCATTACTGAACTACAACTTGTACCTTAATTCTCCTTGCTGGTGCTGTGAGGCACTGAGAAGTTAAGTAAAACTAGTCATGCCAATCTGGTGAGCTACTGCATGTGTCCCCATTTCTTATTGCCAAGCACAACGCTTGACAGAGATGATATTTTCACATTCATTCGTTTGTACTGTATGTACTGCATGTTACTTGTTAAAGGGTGCAGCATACCTAGTGACATGGCTGAACCCAGCTAAAGTGTCGCACAGTGTTCATGGCTTGGCAACCCTTTTCATGAGCGGCCGATCAATATGCCACTGGTTTTGCCGTCATTTAAAATTTCAATCACCAATGCACATCGTCGGAACGTCACTGATTACAGGCAAACACATTTACGGATTTTAAGCGAGCGAGACGCTGAGTGGCTGCCGCGTCGCCCCCAAGCCATATAAATACAGTATAAAAAGCTTTCAATATTTTGTGTAACAACACTACGTAACTATAATGATCATTTCTAATGTGCCTGGGGTTGAAAAAGCGAAGCGTGTGGCCAAAATGTATGCAGGTAGTATGTACTGAGCTGGATACATTCAAATAAATGGAAGAGAGCAAGTCTCTTTTAAAATAGCCAAGTCATTGCTTTTACTGTATTCTCACCCAAGTCCACCGGCTTCTTCCTTAACAATAATGTATCTTTTTATGGTTCAATAAATGTGAAAAAAAGCATCAAATGCCTATGCAGGCGAGCTGTTCGGGGCGTTCATATGTCCAGTCGCTCAATGTGCTGGGGTGAGTCGACAACGCTCATTTTTGATTTTTTTTTGCAAGGGTCCGGTCCAATCGAGTTCGACCGCATCGCGCAATGTGTGGCACTCCCGAGACTTGGGGAATGTTTTAAACATGTTTCGGATTGATTCTAATAGTTTGGCCTTGGCAGAGAGCACTCAATGACATGCAAGTTGAGTTTCTACTTTATGATACTTGTTCTCTTTCTGCTTTTCGTTAAGATTTAACTTTGAGGATGAAACGCCAACAACAAACTTCGATACCTTCCCAGCAGCCATCCTCACTGTGTTTCAGGTAGGACAACCCAAATGTAAGGCCAGTAGCACACACACACACGCGCGCACACACACGGTCCATCTTGAAAATGAGAAAATCTTGACTTTATGGAAGTTGTAAGATTATTATCAGTCATGTTAATAAGAAGAAATTACTGCTCTGTGCACCTTTTTGCCTCCTGACAAGCTCACTTATAATCCCTTAATTAGTCTGTGTTCACAACCCTTTATGCTGCAAACTAATTAAGTTCTGTGCAGTACTCGAACAACCCAAGTGTCATCAGAACTCTCTTGACTCACTCAGATTTTAACTGGGGAGGACTGGAACGCTGTGATGTACCATGGCATCGAGTCACAAGGAGGTGTCCGCCGTGGGATGTTCTCTTCCGTCTACTTCATTGTCCTTACACTTTTTGGAAACTGTATCCTCTTTTTAGAAAGAAACGGTGTGCGGTAATGGTCTTAGTTTAAGAAATTATCAGAATCAGAATCATGTTTATTTGCCAAGTATGTCAAAAAAACACAAGGAATTTGTCTCCGGTATTGGAGGCCGCTCTAGTACGACAAAAGACAGTCAATTGACAGAGAATACTTTTGAGACATAAAGACATTGAAAAAACAGTCACTGAGCAATAAAAGGTTGCTAGTAATCTGGTAATGTCGGTTTGACAATTCTGCAAAAAGATGCAGCGTCCTCTAGCACCTAGAGCAGTTTGAAATGACTAATAGAGCAATAGTCTGGTGCAATGACCACTGTGCAAAGGGCGTCGAGACTTCAAGAAATGTATGCAGTTTGAAGTGACTAGTAGTGTGATAATCTGGGACAATGTCGATTGTGCAAATGTTGCAGATACTACTCTGAGTCAGCCAATCTAGATAAACAGGAGTTAAGGCCTCTTCACACTGGACTTAGGAACGCGCACGCACCATCGACGAACCTATTCATTGTGGATGCGCTGCGAGGGCGGGAGGACGAAACGTCGTTTTGCGTAAGTCGGTGAAAACACGAGCAATATTTTGGTCCCGGAGTAGCTGCGACTGATCGGTCTCGGCAGTCTCGGTGATGTCTCCGTCAGTGTGATTCCTGTCATTGACAGAAAAATTAATTCCAAAGTTTATCGAGACATTTTGCAGGAGAACTTAACCCCATCTGTCTGCCAATTGAAGCTCAATGCAGGATGGTTGATGCAGCAGCACAAAAACCTAAAGAAGAAGTAAGTCAACGACTGGATGGTACAGTCACAATCTTGATCTCAATCCGACTGGCCTGCTATGGCATGACTTCAAGAGAGCGAGTCACACCAGAAATCTCAAGAAAATTGCTGTGCTGAAGCAGCTTTGCAGAGAGGAATGGCGCAGAACTCCTTCTGACCATTGTGCAGGTCTAAACTGCAACTTCAGGAAATGTTTGGTTGAGGTGACTGCTGCCAAAAAGTGTCAACCGCTTCTTAAATCCTAAGGTTCACATACTTTTTCCATATTGTGTTCTAATACAAACAGAGAAACATGTAATTGTGTGGTATTACCATATTTTCACGACCATAAGGCGCACGTAAAAGTCTTACATTTTCTCCAATATGGACGGGCCTTATAATGTGGCGCGGCTTATGTGTGCACCGAGTTCCAAAATCTGTAAATGTTGTTGTGTGACTTCGATGAGCGCTCCGCTTGACTGACTGGGAGCATTTCCTGCCGACACGCTGCTTATATAGAGGAAGGGAGGCCGTGACTGAGGACAGCATGCGGACGTTAAAGGGGGAAGGGTGTGTATGAAAGAGGACGCTAAAGGCACGCCCCCAGTAGGTATATAGCGCCGATATGTGCATTGCGCAAAACAACATCGGTTTGGCTAAGGACCCCCGAAAATGGCACCTACGAAGAGACACGCATATGAAGCACACTTTAAACTGCAACTATCAGTTATGTGGAGAAACATGGGAATCGAGCAGCCCCGAGAGAATTCAAGATCAACGAATCCATGGTTCGCAAGTGGAGGAAGCAGGAAAACGAGCTTCGCCAAGTTAAGAAGACGAAGCTGAGTTTCCGCGGAAACAAGGCGAGGTGGCCCGAGCAATGGATTAATGAGCAAAGAACAGCCGGGAGAAGCGTCTCTACAGTCACCATTCGACTGAGTGCAATAACTCGGAACTTGCCATCATTCCGGGAGGCTTGTCGAAGGAACTCCAACCGCTGGACATCTGTGTAAACAGGGTGTTCAAAGTGAAGTTGCGAGCGGCGTGGGAGGGATGGATGACAGATGGCGAACACAGCTTTACTAAGACTAGGAGTTACGCCACAATTTGTGAATGGATTGTGGATGCTTGGGATAACGTGTCTGCTTGCACTGTTGTTCGAGCTTTCGTAAAAGCCGGCATCATTTCTGAGGAGCCGCACGGCAACGAGACCGACTCCGACAATATGAGAGGGAACCTAGAGTGTTTGATGGAGAACTTGCCCAGCTGTTCATTTCGTATACAGAAGATGACGACTTTGATGGATTTGTGGATGAGGATTGATCCAAAAATAACGTGAGTACATTGTTCAATACTTCAATAAAGTACAACCCAACTCAGTTTTGCTCCCGTTGCCTTTTTAAAAACATTGTTTTAGCGTGCATGCATGCTACCGTATGTTTTAAGCTAGCGTATGTTTTACCATGTCTGCGCCCAATTATGTATGTGTTAAATACAGAAAGAGACCCCGTAACTGAGACTGCTCCATTTAATACAGTGCGCCTTATGGTCATGAAAATACGCTAATTTACGAAGACTGTTTTTGTTTATTGTTGTGACGTAGCTGAAGATCAGAAAACATTTTTAACCAGTTTTTAACCAGCAGCGACCCAAATTGTCCCGTAGTTTTCACACACATTTTCTTGCGACTGTAGCTATACTATTTTCAATTGATCTTTTAAACTTTCCAATCTGGTCAAATTCTTATTAGTCTCCCCTGAATCTCAACTCCTCATTTTACCAAGACATTTTAGACAATCCCATGCATCTAACCTCATGGGAAGAGTTTAGTGCAGCAGGCCGTTTTCTGTTCCAGCATGGCTGTGACCCACTGCGCTAAGCACGGTCTATACAGGCATAATTAGAGTTTGCTGAGGAAGAACTTGACTGACCTCTTCACTATCAAGCACCTTTGAGATTAAGAGCCAGGCCCTCTTGAACTAAATGTTCTCTGACTCCACAAATACACTTCTGGATGAATGGAGCAATTTACCACAGAGTCTGTCGATTTGGTATAAAGTATATTTCCCCCCCCCCCCCAAAATGTCTTGGCACAGATGAAAAAGAGAGCCTTATGATGAGTGTAATATGTAACACAGTAAGTCCATAGTTTCTCCTGAGTCGTGTTGTTCCTCAGACACCCTACTGAATGTGTTCTTGGCCATCGCTGTTGATAATCTTGCAAACGCGCAGGAGCTAACTAAGGTGAGTTCAAGTATTCTATTTTAACATATTGCATACAAATGCATTGCATAATGCTGAAACTTGGCTGAAGGATGAAGAAGAACAGGAGGAGGCAGCCAATAAGAAGCTTGCTCTGCAGAAGGCTTTGGAGGTGAAGGAAGTCAGTCCCATGTCAGCAGCCAACATCTCAATAGCTGCGTAAGTTTCTGTGCATCCTCTCCCTCTTATATTATCCTTCTCTTGCATAACCCCGATGAAACATTCTTTTCTCGTCGACTGTGTTGTCACCCCCTTAGCCCATCTAATATTCTGTGTGAGTTTCCGTTTGGATTTACTCTCTTCTTCTCCAACTTTGAGAGTGCTCCTGTGGTTTTGACTGGTTCACTCAGCCCTCACTGATCACCTCCTAAAATGACAGGCAATTGAGGAAGCACCCAGTCAGTGGTGCCTGCCGATTTGTTGCTTTTTTTCCCTTTTCTTTTCAACACTACCTTATTTTGTCGAGCAGAAAAAAAGCCATTGAAATACTGAACCACAGAAAATAGGAAAAAGGAAATCAATGAAATTGATTTTCTTTGTTCAATTCAAGATTTACAGTCCTTGCAAAACCAACTTTGCTTATGACATACTGCCATTAAAATGTAAGTTTCACAAGAGGACATTTAGGACATTTCATCTAGATTTTTATAATATGAAGTTATGCCGTAATGTGTCAGAAGGTTTTCTAGGGAGGGTTTCTGTAATGTGAAATATCTGGCCACTGGCTTCATGCACAAAATGGAAAGACCAGGGACAGTACACTGCTTTCGAAAAAATTGGATGAAACGAGTATTTAAATTTACAAGACTTACAGTAGTTCTCATATTGCCTTCATTTTTTAAAGTCTGTATTATTGATGAACATAATAATTCGTCCATATGGTATTTGAGGCAGTTTTGGAAAAACGTCTGAAAGAACTACATAAAACAAACGCTTGGAAAGTCAGGACATTCATTTTGAATGAGCGAATCACTTTCTATAGGCAACATCACCATGATGTAAATTAGCAGAACTGTTCACAGTTCTTATCTCAAAGGACTAAGCACATTCTTCTGTTTTTCCTTGGAGTAGTTATTCAAAATATATATATCAGGCACTGAACTAAAAGTTCACTAGCCACAGAGAACAAAGCAAATCACAAGAGCGCTCAGCTGAACTTCCTTTCGACTGTTTTTGACCACAAATCTGTAGCTCGGCAAACAAACCGTCGAGCAGTTGTTCAGTTCATGAAATAAATAATGAAATCATCTCTGGGGTAGTGACAGAGGCAACAAATGGTATCTATAGCTTCAATTTGGATGAATTTAGGACAATTTATGCTCACAGCTTCCATGTCAGACAAAAGACAGTCAGGGGTGTCATTTGATGCCCGCTGGGATGCAACGCGCCAGTCAGTCTCGGACCGTGCTTTTCGAGTTTCATTGCGCAAACAAGTATACATTAAAATAAAATATATGTCTTTATGATTGCATACTCTTTTGCATCATCGTTAACTTCAATAATTGACTAATGGGAGCGAAATCAAATATATATACGTTTTCCCCCAGTGTTGTATCAAGTACCTGCAAAAAAGTATTTTAACAGAAAATAACTTAAAGTCAACTTGAGTAAACGTGTCTGACAATTAATGTACTTAAGTATCAAAAGTAATCTCACATTAAAAGTGTTTTCAAAAGCGAGTGGTTAGGGTTTGAATTGTGTTTTTATGTATTTTCTTTCTTCTGTGTATTCAGTCAACTTGAGTGTAAATTGTAAAGATGTACAAGTTGGCTAAAGAGCAAAATTAGCTAAGCACATATTAGCCCGGCCTTCACATTAACCGTATGGCTAAACAAGCTCATGAAAACGAAAAGGAGCATTGACATCTTGACTGTACTGGATTCATCTAAATTCCTTAAACTCCCAGGTTGGATGTGGATCCAAATATTTCTGTTTGCGCAGGTAGGCATAAGAGGCACATTATCCATTAGGTCGAAGGAGAGCCTTTCGCTCCAATTTCCCAAAATAATTCACGGTAGTGAGCCCACAGGTGTGAATTAAGTGTTCATTGATATATCCTCTTTTAGTCAAATTACACAATTTGGTTCAATGTTTGAAAAAAAAAGAAACTTTGATGTACCTTTCTGGGACTTCTGTCATTTGATTTTAGTCAAGCCAGTTCCATTTCTCTGATGTGTTGCTTTGGTGTAGCAAGGCTCCAAATAATTTGTAATACATTTTCTTTGAGGAGCAGCTTTGCTAATCATGTCGTCATTTGAGGAGCAATTTTTTTGCAGGTTAATCACACATGGAACCAAAGCAAGCGTTTTATCAAACAATAAAAATACGACAATATAATGGAGGAGTTGAACGTAGGGTTGCAGCTCACCAATTGAAAATTCTGTCAAATAACCCAGTGTTTGGATAAACTCTATTTTTGCTTGGTTAAAAAGCAATTATGAATAACTAAGAGAAAATATGAGCTTTCACCTAATAACGTATAACTAACTGGTTTATTTTATATATATATATATATATATATATATAAATAATGAAGTTTTTATTTATTAAATTCACATTGTGCAAATAAAATGCATTAATAATAATAAAAAAAAAAAACTTAAGCAGCTAACATTTTAGCATTTTGTGACATATTAATACATTAGGTTCACGGCTGTGCATTTATGAGCCCGGACCAGCTGACTAGGAATAAGAACTTCTTTGTGCTACTGCACGTTTTGGAAGTGTCCACTTTGTTCAAACTAAAAAGAAGACACCTCAAGAGGAACCAAATCTTTCCTTCTTCTCGCTTCACCAAAACGTATCAAAGATGTTTCGGGGAAATGTATCAGAAGAAGAAGTATACATGCTACTGAGGAAATGGAGTGGAGAGAAAATGAAAATTGCCAGAAATATAAATAACGGAGTATTGTACACACGTGTGAAAAAATCTTCTTGAGTACAGTAACAAAGTATTTGTTCTCCTTTCCATTACAAGATCATTTTCTCTCTTACCACATCAAATCACTGAATCGATCATTGATATTACAAACACGCACAGGTCATTGTACGCATTGAAAAAGAGTGTCTCATATCGAGCCATGTGACATGCACCCTGACAGGCTTTAGCTACATCAGGTAAAGCGACGTTGTTTGGCCCACAGCGTCTCCTTCATTGCCATCTGCCTCACAAAGAAATGGGTCTGCTCAACGGGAGTAAACACTGGTTAGCTGCCTTATCTCATCCTTCTCCCCCGTCATCACTATTCTTTTCCTGTGCATTAGCCCAAATGTTTGAAAGTGAATAGTGTGGTGACACATTGGTGAGCTGGCTCATAAGCAACTGCTTTTGTTTGAAATTGACCGTTTTTGGTGTGCAAACTCGGGGTTTCATGGCATGGCATTTTCTTAACGAAATTCCAATCAGCAACTTTTCCAACCACTCAAATCGGCTGCGTTACAAATTAAAATCGAAAATGTATTTGGAATGAAACTCCTGACTGGTTTTCAGGTTCAGTTTCTGCTTTTATAAAAATGTCTGCTTCCAAATGAGTATAGTTTTTGCCAAGTAGTTGCACAGATTTGTCCTTTTGAGTAAATTGGAAGGGAACAGGTGGACACATTGAGGTTCCACCTTTGCCCTTCATATCTGTGTCTCATTTTTCTTTTGTTTTTTTGTTCTGCATGTACAGTTTTGTAAAGCAAAATCGAGATGCGCTCTCTCGCAGGTCGTCCATCAACAGCATTCAGTCACTGTGAGTTATCACTCTCTGTTACAATATTGCCCTCCTTGTATCCTCTTCTTTCTCCTCCACATTTAGACTTAATTACTTCATTATTAGATAATTAGTTTACTCCTCTTCTTCTCTTGGCTCCCAAAATTGGAATTGTTGTCTGTCTTGTCCTTAATGTTGGTAAAGTATTGTGTTATTAGAATACATCATACGGAGCATAAACCTAGAACAAATTGCAAATTACACATCCTTTTCCAACAGTCTAAATTGTATACCAAACACACATTAAAAAACAATGTTTTATGTTGAAAACAAACTTGAATGAAGTACAACATTGTTTGCAGTAAAGTCAAATAGCCTAATCAGTGCTGTTTGTCTAAACATAACAATAGTTGTGTCGTGTCTGAATGTATTACGGTTCAGAAAATAAGGTCAGGGAAGCTAGGTCACATCTCTTTGTCACAACGCAAAGCATTTTCATTGACATGCTTTGTGGGGTCTTTTAAATGTATATCACACCCACAAAAAATCTTTTATCCCTTTAGTGTCTTTTTCTCTGTCGCTTTCCTCTCTGGCAAATGCAGCCTGTGTCTGTTTCTTACGTGTGTGCGTGTGGAAACCGATCCTGTCCCCTTGTGTCCTCTGTCTGTCTGTCTGTCTGTCTGTCTGTCTGTCTGTCTGTCTGCCTCTTAGGAGTTATAGTCTCTACTCTTCCCCTGCCCGACAAATCTTAAGGTACAGGTGACCAGGTGGAACAAACTTAACAAACAAAATAAAGTACCATGTGATACACACAGTAGCCACAGTTTCTTTGGTTAGATGGAAATAAGAACACGTAAAAAAAAAAAAATCCCGATAGAAAAAGTCATCGATTTGTGTCTTCGCTCATGTTATTGCCATCCATGTCGGATACAGCATGCCATGTCTGCAAAGGTTGACAAATGATTGAAAGATACTGTAGTTGCAATTGACATTGGCAGCTTTCATGTTCCCAAAACAGAATCACAATGGGTAGAAGAGAAAACAAAGCCACCGAGAAAATAAGTTACGCATTCCTTCAGAGTACTTTGCTATCTTCCTGTTGCCCAGGAAAATATATTAGTATACACTTGTTATGGAAAATAAATAAATACAAAGTATATAGTGATTGAAAAGTAACTCGCTATTTTAAAATACTTAGAATTTCTTCATACGTTGTAATATTTTTCACATTTTCTTAGCGTATGTTCCATGATTGAAGGAGCCAAACCAACGACTTTGGTTACGACAAGTTATGTCTTCCGTCCCACAAGAGTTCCGAGTGAAATCAGCTAATGCGGTTCCCAGGCGGCTTGAGAAACCGGTGGCTAATGCTTGCGTCCATATCCAATTTGAAACAAAACTCCATGCGATACACTTTCTTCTCATGTTCATTTCTTGTAAGAACTTACAAATAGGGAGTTACTTCTCAATCACCCTGTATATATACAGTATATATATATATATATAAATATAAATCATTTCATACTTAAGTTCGCGTTGCAGCATTATTTAATGTGAGGCTATTAAACCTACTGACCATATTTTCACGACCATAGGGCGCAATCTCAGTCTCTTTCTGTATTCAACACATACATAAAGCGCACGGCATTATTGGGCGCAGGCATGATAAAACATACGCTATCTTAAAACATGCGGTAGCATGCATGCACGCTAAAACAATGTTTTTAAAAAGGCAGCGCGAGCAAAACTGAGTTGGGTTGTGCTTTATTGAAGTATTTAACAACGTACTCACGTTATTTTTTGATCAATCCTCATCCACAAATCCGTCAAAGTCCTCATCTTCTGTATCCGAACTGAACAGCTGGCCAAGTTCTCCAACAAACACGCCGGGTTCCCTCTCGTCATTGTCCGAGTCAGTCTGGTTGCCGGGGGGGCTGTTCGGCAATGATGCCGGCTTTCGGCATCATTGCTCAGACAACGGTCAAAGCAGACACGTTAGCCCGAGCATCCACAATCCGTTCACACATGGTGGCGTAACTCGCCCGGCCTTTCCTCCGAGACTTATTAGAGCTGTGTTCGCCATCTGTCGTCCATCGGCTCCCAACGCCAGCTTGTCCTTGTAATCCGCCCGAGGTTGCTGCGCCACGGTAGTCCTTGCTCGGATGGATAAATGGCACCGTTTCATAAAACGAAAGCACCAAGACGGACCTCCTTGAAAATGTTCGATTTTCATTTCTTCTGCAAGCGTTATTGCCCTCAGTCGAACGGTGACTGTAGGGACGCTTCTCCCGGCTGTTCTTTGCTCATGAATCCATTGCTCGAGTTGGTCTTCCAACTCGGGCCACCTCGCCTTGTTTCCGCGGAGCGCTCATCATACAACAACATTTCTAGATGTTGGAACTCGGTGCACACATAAGGCGCGCCGCATTATAAGGCGCCCCGCCCCGTCCCTCTTGGAGAAAATGTAAGACTTAAGTGCGCCTTAAGGTCCTGAAAATACGATAACCTCAGTAATCAGTCTTCAAAGACACAATGCAACATTCTTTTTTTAAGAGGAGGGGATCTGTCAAATGTAATTTGAAGGAAATGGATAGTTTTCCTCTACAACAGCATATGTAGAAAGGGAACACTTGCAGCAAGCATTTGTCTTCTCTGAATAGGTTATAGATTACCTCATTTGTTTGATGGGGCCTGGCAAATTCCGCATCAATATTTGATTAACTGTATTCTCTTTGTCTCAATAGACAATAGAATTGTTGATTGGAAAGTCTTGACTTGACTGTGAAAGTTACAGACATCCTTACATCGTTCAGGGTGTGCGTGGACATTCTCCTCTACAAAAAGCCAAACGGTATCGAGAGCACTATTTTTCAACCAACACAATTTGAAGCACAACCCAATGGATTTATTTTAACTGCGTTTGTTTTAACTCTGAACTATTTGAACTTTTAACTCATAAAACTCTCAACTTGAAACGTAAATAGACCACGTTAAATATGACCCTCAGGCAATAAATTCAATTATTGTACTAGGCTGGGCAGGAGAAATATCTGACAGAGAGTGCTATGTTTTGATGAGTACACATGAGTACAGTTTGCTCAAGAAAGGGATCTTCCAAATTGCTGGTGAACGTGGAAAAGTCAGCCATTCTCTGTGATAAAAATAAATAAATGTGTTCATGACTTTGGCATCCTGGGTACATGCACATATACTCTAGGTTGGTGCATTGTGTGCTCTCATTTCATTTCATTCTGGTTTGATGTACAGCATTTTGTGCACAGCCTAAACCTTTAGCAGTGCTGTGTTTACATTTCAGTTCAAGGACAGTTCTTGAAAACTATCATGACTGACATTTGTGCTCTGCATCACAGATCATGTTGCGACATGTTTGTTTGTTTGTTTGTTAAAGTGCCTGTAAAGGGACCAGAAAAATGTCTCGTACATTTGACACAGCACAGAGAAGAGTATTGTTAAGAAGCGTCACTTGCGTGATTGGGCGAGTTTTTAGCCTCACCCCAAGAATCAGGACAACTGAGATGGTGAAAAACAGTTTAACGCTATAGTTCAACAATTCAGTATTAAATTGTTCTCAGTCTTTGCACGTTTTCAGCACTTAAGCCTCAAACATGTTTAATGTGTTTAGACACCCGTTCCCCACCCCCACGCCTACCACCACACAAAAATTACTTTACAAGCACTTTAAGGGCCTAATAAAAAGCACTTGATACTGATTACGAATTTAACATCAACATTAGAAGTTGGCCTGGCTGTGTGTAAACTGTCGGGGATCAAAATCTGTCCAAAAGCCATGTATTTCAATGTAGAGTAAAAACACCGTGTTAATTGTGATGTTTCCATGTGGGATTTTTATGTATCTAGCAAGGAACAGCAACGAGCGGCCAAGACCATGTCAGTATGGGAGCAGAGGACCAACCAACTGAGGAGACACAACATGAGAGGGAGCAGCGAGGCTTTGTTTAACGAGCTTGACCCAGAGGAGCGCCTACGACTGTCCTCCGTTCTCAATCTCCATCCCGACATGAAGACTCACCTGGACAGGCCCCTTGTGGTGGAGTCCAAGAATAGCGACCTTCCTAACAGACCTCCTGAGGAAGGGCAGCAAGACGGCACAGGAGACAACTTCCATTCGCACACCAGGAAGCACCACCGCCATCGGGACAGGAACGGCGAGGGCAGGGATGGAGGTGATGGCCGCGCAACGAGGCATCACACCCATCACAGCCGGAGCAAAGATCACAATAGCAACGGGGCTCAGACTAAAGAGAGGAGAGGGGAGAGTAGCCACAGTCGAGATGAGGGGCAGAGACGCAGGCGGCATCATCACACAGGCTCCCCTGAAGAGGAGCTCTCTGATGTACGAGGGGCAGGAGAAGAAAGAGGGCATCGCCATCACCGCTCACATCGTACACCGAAAGAGGGAAATGGGACGTTAGCGAATGGTGCCCATGGAGAGCGCAGGGGCCGGGGAAGAGGAGGGGAAAGTAACGGAGAAAGAAAAGGACGTTGCTCTCGAATGGTCGGAGCGCAGTCGACTCTGGATGGAGATGAAAGCAAAAAGTGCAAGAAAGTTCCTAGGTAAGCTCTTCTTTCTGTTCACATGTTCAGAGACACATTTTTTACTGAGAAATCACATCTCATTTCATGGACACGTCGGTTCGGTATGACGTGTGTCACAGATTATTGTCTCGTCGTGCAGCTGCCACGTGTGTCCATGACAGCGTTATGATTCATGTGAAATCATAGTTATGAAACCCAAAATCTCTACATAACTGTATGTATGACGCTGGATACATCAGGGCCACTCTGCACCGGTTTGCCCAGTATCCCCAGAAGAGCATTTTGAACCGAAGAAATCTCAATTTGCGGAATATATCGGAGGTAGCGAACGTCAAGCAATGTAATTATATGTCATTCCATTCCATAACTAAAAACTGTTCCAAATACAGAAAAAGTACTGTGTTGTTAGTCTTGGCCCCTTCAAAACCGATGAAAATTATACAACATGCTATGACTTACTTTTTCTCACTTCATTTCTGAAGTGACATTAAACCGACCTGTTACAAATGAGAATTTGCATCCAATATTGCTGCAATTAATAATCGAGTGTCCTACTGTCGATTAATCAAGTAATCGGCTATCATATATGTTTGCTTGGTTAAAGAGCAAATATGAAAATACACAAGAGAAAATGAGACATTTCACCTAATAATGAACGACTAATAGGTTTCCTCTTTGAGATCATGAACAGTATTTTTCTTCAATTCACATTGTGCGTTTAGCAGGAAACTGCATTTTCTTGTTTACAAACATTTCTATTGAGGCAATTTAAAAACACGTACAAATATCAATAGATTTCATTTTAGAGCTAGCATTTCTTTTGCGTATCAAAAGCAAGGCATTAATTAAATGTTTTCATCTTGTTAATAAAGGCACAATTTTATCCAACTGTGATATCTCAGTCGGAACACTAGGGGAACTACATGAAAATATTATTTAAATAATATAGTCATATAATGGTCAGAAGAGGTCATAAGAGGAGGACACAAGAAGACTGTTGCTTCATGTCGAATAGTTGGCATCAATCAGCTGTGTGCTGAGTGAATTATAACAAAGAAAAACTAGACTAATTCTTGAGAACACTATACTGACTAAACGGAACTGTAATGAAAAGGAAGCCCAGAAAGCGCATGGCCGGCCCTCCCGTGTAACTGTTTGCGTGATCGCTCACCAAAGCTAGCGGCTAATGCTAAAAAAAACGTGAATCCCACAATGCAATGTGTGTGGTTTTTTTTTTTTCAATAATTAATTTCCTTATTGTTACATTCATTTTTGTTGTCGTTTCTGTGTACAGTACGTTGCCAGGGATGAAATGGACCCATTTTTTGTTGATTTATGTTGCACTGAGGGTTTTCTTTTTTTTTTAATACAACCATTACTGTAGGTAGTGTCTGAAAGAGTGACCTCCTGGTCAATTCCTCTTGATGAATGTGCCCAACAGGGCATTTGCTAATAAGCGAAATAAGCTCTAATAAAGCTTTAGTATGGCCACCTATTTGCACCAAAATTATCTATGTTCTAAATATCTTTGTTATAATGGCCCTTTTCTGAATAGACAGTATCAGCGAAACTTTGGCTTGTTGAGCTATTGAGAGAGAGCTGAAGGTGTTTGTATCTCAATAATTGGGTAAAAATGGCTTTTCAAGCCATTGGGCTCGAGTCCGAGTGAAGTCACGAGTCATTGGTGTTCAAGTCGAGTTGTAAGTCTTCTGACATTTTGATAAGTCGAGTCTAAATTCATGACATACTCTGGTAGTAGTAGTAGCAGTAGTAATGCCATCTTGGGGTAATGGAACCAAATGAAGACTTGCTACTTTGTTTTAAACAGGGATATTGTTTTTGTTGAAAGAAACAGAACTTTTTCAAAGAAGCTTTGGTTTTGTAAGTTTTTGCAGTTAATTTGTGATGTGCATAAAAATGTATGGGGAAGATTTGTGGACGGAAAGGCTCGTTTTAGGGGGTTGGGCTCTCCCCCTCTAAAGCACAGATGTCAGTTCTTGTTGACATGCCAATATTGTCAAATTCACTTGTAATGTACATGATATTTCTCAGACTGCCTGTGGTATGAATTAGAAGAACAGGATGTTGCTATACCTATAGAAGAAACATTCTTACACTAGAATGAACTGAAACAACACTTTCTGGTGTTTAGCGTTACTTTAATTGCATCAAAACATTTGGACGTGGCAGATTTCTCTGAACCTACCAACTAAAACTCTTGCTTTTTAACCTTTATTCATCTCACAATGGGGAATTTTGCATTGTTTCAGCAGCTATAGAGGATACAGGAAGTTAAAATAGCATGCAAGGAGGAAAAGGTGTCGTGTTAGCACATCCATCCATCCATCCATCCATTTTGCTCCACCTATCCGGGGTCGGGTCGCGGGGGGCAGCAGCTGAAGCAGGGAAGCACAGAATACCCTCTCATCTTCTTTGTCTAGCTCTTCCGTAGACGTAGTCTCTCCAGCGTTTCCTGGGTCATCCCCTCCTCCCAGTTGAACATGACCAGAACACCTCACCAGGGAGGCATCCAGGGGGCATCCTAACCAGATTGCCCAGCCAACTTAAATAGCTCTTCTTGATGCGGAGGAGCAGCAGCACTACTCTGTCCCCCTCCCGGATGAAGCCATCACAACTACATCATTTGCAAAAAGCAGAGATGTAATACTGAGGTCACCAAACCAGACCTCCATAACGCCTTGGCTGCGCCTAGAAATTGTGTCCATGAAGATAATCAACAGAACTGATGACAAAGGGAAGCCTTGGCAGAGTCCAACACTCACTGGAAACAAATCCGACTTACTGCTGGCAAGGCGGACCAAACTCTGAGACCGATCATACACAGGGACCGAATAGTCCATATTAAGGGGTCCGGTACCGCATACTCGTGAAGCACCCTCCACAAGACTCCCCGAGGGACATGATCCAACACTTTCTCGAAGTCCACAAAGCACGTGTAGACTGGTTGCGCGAACTCCCATGCACCTTCCAGAACCCTGCTGGAGGTGTAAAGCTGGTCAGCAGTTCCACGGCCAGGATGAGTACCACACTGCCCGAAATTGGCCAAAAGTGTGAATGCGAGTGTGAATGTTTGTCTGTTTATATGTGACCTGTAATTGGCTGATGGCCAGTTCAGGGTGTACCTCGCCTCTCGCCCAAACTCAGCTGGGATAGGACTCAGCACACCCAGAGAATGGATGGATGGAGTCAACATGTTTGACTGCTAAAGGCAAATTGCTAGCCATGACCTGCTAGCCAGAAGCTGAGCTCCACTGTGTTTGTTTACAGACTCGGCATGTGGCCAGAGTGATAGGCAGTTACACTTCTTGTCTCATACCTAATATGTTCTCTGTTGGAACCCTTATAACTGGCCTGCCTTTGATTAACATTTTTTTAATGATGATAACTAGTTTTTTTTAGCAGAAGTAAGGAAAAATTGTGTCAGGCTTTCGTGGACCACATAAAATGGCATGGAGGCCTGCTCTGGTCCCCAGACCTTAAGTTTGACACCGTACTCTTGTGGAAGACATGATAAGAATATTGTGTAAACGGCATAGAGTACATTTATAGTTACATAAAATCAGAACTGCTGTTTAAGGTTTTGAGCATCGTGGTGATGAAGGGCTACGTGTTCGTAACTTCTTGAGCTACTGTATCTCATTTGCTTGCATAATGTTGAAGCAAAGAGAGCGTATTGTCACCTCTAAGAAGATGCACATCTCTTTCCCCAGGGAGATGCAGTCTGATGGTGAGGAAGAGGGTCTTGCCACCAGTCCACTGAGTCTTGGAGACAGGGAAGAGGACGCCGACAACCAAAAGAATTCCACAAGAGCCAGCCAGGCCGGCCTTGACAGCAACACCATTCACATCCCTGTCACCATAACTGCCCCACCTGGAGAGACCACCATTATTCCCAGTGAGCAGAACCTTTATCACATCACATTATGCACACTTTTCTGATAAAGTATTAGTACTCTGCGCACTTTCATCTTATGAGGAATTGTTTTCAGATGGGGAAGACATGAAGACATGCTTGTTGTAAATGTTACGGCTATACATGCCTTGTTTCCTTGGCTGAAAATCAGCCCACATTTTGAAAGCAATTACGACAATTCGAATGATATAGGCATAGTTTTTTTCTTTCATTTGTCATCTATGATAAATACATATGTGTGTTTTCCCACATTAGTGAACAACATTGACTCCGGCAACTTCGGAGTCAACGAGGAAAAGAAAGCTCTGGAAGAGGACGATGCTGTCAGTCGGCCTCGGCAGATCCTCCCCTATAGTTCCATGTTCATCTTTGGACAAACAAACCCGTAAGTCATTTGGCTAATAACTGGCATCGATTTTTTGGGGTTAATTAATTCATTGAAAAAATGCACAATTTCCACAGTTCTGCTGTGTAATTAATTCAATGTTAAGCACACTTCAAGCCACCCTCAATGTTTTTTTTAAGAAACTTCCTTAGATTGTGTAAGTGTCCCCATGCGACTATAAACATCGGATAAGAAAACACAACAACTTGTATTTGTGTTGGAATACCTAGGAATGTATTGTTACCTTGCTAAAGTCCCTCACTGCTGATAATGCATCTTAAGTTGTTTAATATTGCTCCTTAGGTATCTCGACAAACCTGATGAGTCATTTTGACTGCGAGGGGAATGCTTATCGTTCATGGCTTGTTTGGCTAACAAGAGCTGTCTCTTCATTGTATGCACTCTGAAAATTCCGTGCGTGCGTGCGTGTGTGTGTCGCAGGGTGCGGCGGCTGTGTCACTACGTGGTCAACCTACGCTACTTTGAAATGTGCATCCTGATGGTCATTACCATGAGCAGCATTGCCCTGGCAGCTGAGGATCCTGTGCAGTCAAATGCACCGCGTAACAATGTGAGTCAGTCTGTGAAGATGGCTGTACGCACAAGCTTCTGAAGTATCGTAGTGTCCAAGTTTTCACATTCAAAGACATACTGTAGGAAGTCATGTTTTCATGTTGTCTTATTTTGACTGAGCGATTCCTCCCTATATAATTGCTAACAAGGCTTGACAGTTTGTCCAAGTTGTGGTAGGACTAGGAAGCACCGCAAAAAAGGGTTTTGTTTATAGATAAAACGGGAAGGTTGGTGCATACCCAGTTCAGAAAGTCGCTTGTAACACAAGAATTCACGTCTTGTGTGAGACCCCAAAAAGACGTGTGACCTGATATTTTGTACTTTGACAGAGTGGCAACACCAATTATTATTCTGCAGAGGGTCAGCACGATTTTGATGTGACACGCATGCGTGTTCTATGTCTTATTTGCGTGTCTCGAGGAGGAGGGTGCAAAGTTGACAAGGCTCGAGATCCCTGACATGTGCTATTCACACATCTCACACTATCATTCTGTAGCATCTTTTCTATCTCTGTTTGTTTTGCAGGTCCTCAAGTATCTGGATTACGTCTTCACTGGAGTGTTTACTTTTGAGATGGTGATTAAGGTAACTAACAGATGTCAAAATAGAAGCAGAGTCTTTGGTCACATTTTATTTTGTTTACTGTGTTGGGAATGAAACAAAATAGCTCAACTAAGTGTTTGTGTCCTTTTTGTCTGATATAATTGTGTTCATTCTTAAGATGATTGACTTAGGACTGCTCCTGCACCCCGGCTCCTATTTTCGTGACCTATGGAACATTCTTGACTTCATTGTGGTCAGTGGCGCTCTTGTGGCATTCGCCTGCTCGTAAGTTGTCTTCTTAAATGCTCTTGCCGTGTTTTTTTGTATTTAAGCATTTCCATTGTATATACTGTATTGTGTAACCATAAAGAATTATTTTATTTGAAGCACCATATGTTTTGGAATTCCACATCCCATTCAAAGCACTGCAATATATTGAAATAACTTACCTGGCATAAATTGCCTCATGTCAGACTTTTTGGTGCTGCCCCGGGTTAATTGGCCCAATTTGCCTCATTTATCAAACTCCTCAAACTAACGCTACATTTAGTTGCCATGCGCCACGTTCGAAAGAAAATCCTTTATTGTGGAAATTAGATTGGGAAAAACAATGTCATTTTCTTGTTTGAGATTCAAATTTTAGATTGGATATTAAGATACAAACTACCATCCAAATGTAGCATGTTTACATATTCTAATGAATGAATAAATATTCGAGTTTTACTCATATGTTCAATGTTGTTATTAAACTAGCATTTGGAGCAAATGCAGTAGATGCCTATTCATGCTTATTCTCTTCACCCAAAAATGTGGAATATTTTCAAACACAGCTTGTCACTTCGGTGGCAGATTATAATACTGTAGGTGTTTAAATGCAAGACGTAAACATGCTTTGTGTGTATTATTGATCCACCGATGTTCTATATGCATCAATCAGAATGATTTCTTCTAGTATTGATTATTATTCTTACTTCCCTGTGCTTTTAACATCTCTCATGTGGACCTGCGATTTGGGTCTCCCAAGTACGGAGCTGATTGCCCATTCTCTTTTCATTCTTCCACATCTGCCATTGTTTTCACACGGGCTCTGTCTTAAAACTCTTTACAGATTCTCACCTGTATGATCTTTTTGTCTGCTTTCTCTGATGCGTCTCTGTCTATGTACATGTTGCTGATTCTTGTGTGTTTGTCCCCTTTTTTCACGTTTTTTCCTTCCATCCTCGGTTTCCGCCTTGGATTGCTTTCAGGAGCCTAATGGGGTAATGCCTGAGCTTTCAGTCTTTTAGTCTGTACTTGTCTGTCCTGTTTGGATCTTGCTGCTCGTCATTTTCAGACTTAATCGATTTATCTTCTGCAACCTCACCGCTGTATGAATGTTTCAGTCTTACTCATATCAGTCGCAAACAGAGATACTGGCGTACGCATGTGTATGTTTGTGTTATAAAAGAGCAATTTACCAGTTTTATCCGATAATGTTGGCATCAATGAGCTATTGTGCATACCTTACTGGCTAAGACAACGATTTTAAAGGCTAAGCCTAAACATTGCTTCAGGTGCAAAAGATGCGTGCTGTAATTAGCATGTGAAAAGTCAAATTTAGAAGCAAACTGAAATGTATTCAGTACCTTTAAAATGGCGAAGGCCACGTATCATAAACATCCATGAAAATACAAATATAACGAATGTAAAATCTGAGGGTTTTGTCAGTATCTCTGTGACTACTAATGCACGGTCCTGCCCTCCTATATGACCACTACTACGCCTCTAATTAGCTCATGCAGGTTATCAGATGCAAACGTTTCCTCTTCATTAACCCGTCATCCAGTCTCCCTTCCTCTCCAGCATTTGGTCGTTCGGATCACCATCATTTACCTCATCAACTCATTTTTAGGATATAACAGGCTGCTTTCACATTGGAAGACCTTTTTGGGAACGTGTTGCAGCCAGAAAATTCTCAGTTCGTGATTAGTTGTTCAAAACAATAAAGTGTATCAGTTTGAACATGAAATATCTCGTCTTTGGAGGGTATTCCATTAAATGTAGGTTCGACGGGATTTGCCAATCATTGTATTCTGTTTATTTCTGTTTAACACAGCGTCCCAACTTCATTGGAATTAGGGTTGTATATGTCAACTCATCTGGCTAAATATGTTTATCCAAATGCAACGTAAGAATTGAATTCCTAAAATGTGATCATTACAAGTACGGGGAGAAACTTTGCAAATGTTAATTTGATTAAAATCTCCCTTTATCCATTGATTTAAAGCCACTTTTAATGTATGAGGTTCATTACAATTTGTATGTAAGGAAGGTTTTTCGTTTTGATACCGTACTTCCAAAGAGAATTCAACTTGATAGAGTTCATTCGCATAGCCTGTTTGGATGAGTCTTCATTGAATTTGGTTGAATGAATATACAGATACAGTATGCTTCTAAGCAACTGAATATTCATGAGCCAAACTATTGCTATTTAGCAGTGCGGGAGGTGCTAAGTGCCGAGGCACCGCAGCAGAAATCACATCGTAAAGTGTGATTTTTCTTCACTCTTAGCTGGAGCGTGAATGTCGTCCGTCATGCCGTCTATGCTCTTCCTTCGCAGTGTCCTTTCATTGTCAAGCAAGTCGGGTCATCACCTTTACCCTCCGTCACCATTTGATTTCAAATCTCCCGAGTGTGAAAAGCCCATGATTTGCCTTTTCATCCACTTGAAGCGCTTCTCATCCGTTGTCCTTTCTTAAGCCCACTGTATGAGGTCATCATTTGAAATGCCGCCTTTGTACCTTGCTTCACACCATGTGATTATACGCTGAAATAGTTGATTTGGCTTGATTGTATTTTGTTCTACCTTTGGTTTTGGGCTTTGCAGGGGTTTGGGTGTTAATGCATTGTGTGTGTGTTTGTCTGCTTATCATTGCTTTTTTTTCCATCAGATCGCAACAAAGCGTGGCCAGGTGGGAACAGTCCTTATCTACCTTTTGCCTGTCCACACTCCTTTCCCTTCGTTCCTACATGTGAAGCAAAGAATGCTTCTCTTATCCACCTCTTAAGATTTGTTGTTGTTGTTGTTGTTGTTGTTGGCCTCCATCCCAAGGTGTTTGGGATATGACCATGTGTCCCTCTTCCGTTGTAGAACAAATAGCTCTGGACATCAGGACAAGAAGACAATATTGGGAGCTCCAATTCCTAGCTTTCAGAAGGTCAACATGCAGTTCATACAGTATGTTGGATGAATCTCGATCTTCTCCGATGTTTCTGACATAGAAACAAAATTCCTCATGGCAAAGATACTGGTCTTGGCAACTGTCAAAAACAATGCATACAAATTTGATTCAACCTGTTTGCCGTTTTCACATAATGAATCAGAATACCTCAGCGAGTATGCTCTTAACGTGATCTGAGGCATTAAAGCTTCTGTGAGTAAACATCGAGTCGGGAAGCGCTCCGACTCTGAAGGGGCTGTCGTCCACACTTCCGCTGAATAATGATGACCTTACATACCTGGATCCTGAGCTCTTTTAGCTAACACTGCTGACTTTCTGAAAGCTATTGGGAGACTGCTGTTGCCATCTGAGCGCGTTCAGGTCCTTCAATAACAAGAGGTGGCATTGTCTTTTCATCTTGCATGCCCGGGTAGTCGAGTAATGTGAGCATGAGAGGTGCATGTCCTTTTGTTAGGCTGTAACTGTGGGAGGAGAAGGATGGAACCACACTTCTCCTTTTCTTTGTGCCTACCTTTCAACCATGTGTTATGACACATAGAACTAGGTCACCGTGCTCATCATCATTTGTTTGAGTATTATAGTCTTGTTGGCAGGATTATTGTGAACGTTATGGAAGGATTTGCCGCAGGGGGTTGGTTGATTTCATTATTTACACTGGAATAGTCAGGAAGCTTAACAGCTCCACTGTCCATATTTTCCAGGCTACCGGAAGGTGGCTGATGGAAAAATCACCCCCTCCATGAAATATATGAAAACTGGGGTTGTTTAATACTGTAGGTATATTCAATAGTTTGGTGTTGGTACTTTTCAAGTTGAAAAAGCATAGCAAAATCTTTTTCCTTTTTGAAGATGCGGAGATAGATCCTCTGGCCAACAACAATGCGGTGTGCCACCGGTTATGTTCAGCGATTCAACTCGCCGTTAGTTATCCACGAGTACGTACGAGATAGAAAGTTAATATTCGCCAAGACAGTTTGACCATCAAAACCAATACATCAAAGCCGTGTCTCCCTCTTCGCTTCGTGCTCGGTGGCTCCTGCCAGCTAAGCCGGCCTCTCCCGTCACAAAGCTTCTGGCTCAGCTCAAGAGCCGTGAGGACATTGACCCTGCCAGTAGTATACTGTATGCTTGTCAATATTATTATTTCATTCGCTATGTCTGCACCACACAATGACAACAAAGGCTATTCTATTCTATTCATGTTTAGTCTTCATATACACTTTTTTTTTGCAGACATTTCATTTGGTTTGATTTTTTTATGCAGTGTAAATAAAGTTGAGTTGCGAGGTGAATGTCTCAAAGATGAAGCCATGCCAGTCTACGTACACATGGGCCTGTACAGTAAAACTATGAATGGCTTTGCCGTTACCTGGATAGATGTAGTAATTGTAAAGCTTATATGTCATTCACAGTCGATATAATAATAATAATAATTCCAGCAGTCAGTGAGTGAACTTCGACGAGTCTGGCGCTGTCATTGTCGTCACGAGGTTCACCCTCCAACCGGAAGTTAACGCGCCACCTTTTCAGTCTTAAGCAAAAATAAAGGAATTGGCCCCACTGTTCCGATACTTTTGGAGTGGAGTGTAGATTTTCGCCGTCATCAAGAGTTCCTTGCTCCCATTTGCCCTTCCTAAGCCTACCAGTCCAGTGTTTATCTTTCTTTGTGTGTGAGACACCTTATTGGGTGATGGGATGTTTTTGGTTTTTTGTCCCAAAACAATTTTAAATGTGGACTCCTGGGACGACAGAACGCTTTTCCACGTTGTGTCAGTCCATCTCAGAGGGGCTGGGGCCCAAACCGGCCGCCGGCATTTCTTGGTGGTGTTGATGTATGGCTTTTCCTTTGCATGCTTGTATTTATAGATGCAGTGACAAACTTTTAAGTCCCAATGGTTTTCTGAAGTGTTCTTGATCTTACCTGGCAATGACGCCGGTTGTTAATGCAGTGCCACCTGAGGAATTGAAGGTCATTGGCATTTAATGTTGGTTTTCGGCCTTGCCACTTTGGTGTCAGAGAGTTCTCCAAATTCTCTGAATCTTTTGATAATATTCTGGACAGTAGTTGATGGAATCCTTAAATTCCTTGCAATTGTACATTAAGAAATGTCGTTCTTGAACTGCGGGACAATATGCTCAGCGAGTGGTCAATGTCACCCATCCTTACTTTTCAACAACTGAGTGTTTTGGGAATGCTCCTTTTTACACCCAATGATTACACTCACCTGTTTCTAATTCATGTGTTTACAGGTGACTAGAAATAGGTGTTTTTTGAGCATTGCTCAACTTTTATTTGGAGCGTGTTGTTGGCATCAAATTCAAAATGAGAGAAAAAACTAATATAACATTCATCAGTTTTACCATTAAATATCTCGTCTTTGCAGTGTATTCAGTTGAATATAGGCTAAAAGTGACTTGAAAATCATTATATTCTGTTTTGATTTGAATTTTACACGTCGTCACAACTTCATTGGAATTGGGGTTTGTAGCTTTCATTGTATGGAAAGACTGCTTTATATATTTTGACTTTGTCAGCTAGGAAAACTATTCATGTATTGTTTTAATTCAACCTCGATCTACCCACTGTCCTTGGCCAATATCAGTCTTTGAGTGAGTGATGGTTCCGCTGTACACAATCTTATCAGGATCAGAGCATCCCAGATCTTAGTTCATTAAAGGTGCCGCATCAGCCAAAGAATCATGCTAGTGGTTCCTGCAAAGAAGCTTTTACCTCGACAAGAGGTTGATTCTTTGCTGATTTACCCTGGGTTTATTGTTGTTATTATTATTATTTAACATTTCTAAGTTGTATGTTATTCTACAGAAACTACCTGGTTGAAGTGATAGCAAAAACTACCATTGGAGTTTCCATATTTCACAACTCATTCTTGAATTGGACGGGGTACTTTTACGAATGGATTTGAGATATAAATGCAAGATTGCATGGAGGTCTTAAATTGGTGACACTTTTGCTTTGCTCCATCAAAATGTACCTTGCACTGCTGATGTAAAACTGGCTGCTGTAGAATAACATTATGTAACCCTCACTTGAATGCATTTTAGTACTAACAGATTATAGGCAGGTATTTCCCCTTGTGTGTAGCATTTACTTGATGTACTGCGGTCAGCTGCTCTTAGAGGATGGAGGCGTGAAAGGGTTTAATGCTAATGGGTTACTCAACATCTCACAAATGTTTCTGTCATCTCAATCTCCACAGGGGGACAAAAGGCAAGGACATCAACACCATTAAGTCCCTGAGGGTCCTCAGAGTCTTGCGGCCGCTCAAAACCATTAAACGTCTGCCCAAACTTAAGGTACAACAATCCAGTCTGTCACTCAAAATGCTCATTCAGGTCAAAGCAAATGTCAGGTGACACAATTGACAAGTGACAACACTGTGTCTGTGTACAATAGGTGTATTTTTGAACAACTTTGTGTATAAACACGCACGTACACACACACACACATATGCACACACATACGCGCGCAGAAACAAGCGACCAAAATCAGTTTCCTCCGCAGGGTGTTCCGGCTCTCCCTTAGAGGTAGAGTTATAAGCTCAGTCATCCGGGAGGGGCGCAGAGTAGAACCGCTGCGCTTCTGCATTGAGAGGAGCCAGATGAGGTGGCTTGGGGAGGTGGACACCTCCCTGGTGAGATGTTACTGGAACATCTCACCGGGGAGGATGCCCAGGGGACGACCCAGGACACGCTGGAGAGACTATCTCTTCTGGTTGGCCTGGGAATGTCTTGGGATCTCCCCGGAAGAGCTGGACGAAGTGGCCAGGCCAGAGATAGGGAAGACTTTCCTGCTTAAGCTGCTCTCCTGCGATCCAAGCGGAAGAAGATGGATGGATGGATGAAGCTATGGAAGAGTCGGAATTTAAATTCAATCAGAGATTGCTGTCACTGTGGAAATATGCTAAATAAAGGAATAACATGCCATACTTCACACCAAAACATAGCAATCTCCAGATTCTGTTCTTTGGGTGGGATGGTGTGGCATTAGTAGTTGAGCACTTGACGCTTAGTAGCTTTCTGGCATTGCAGAAACATCATTGTTTTTCTCTCAATTTCTTTGAGGGGAAAAGTCAAATAATACAATAAGCTAAGTGTTTCGATTTTAAAAAGTAATTTTTCGGAGCAAGCGGTACATTGTGCTGAAACTGCTCTTTGTGTCCTTGCGTATGCTAGCGTAAGCACATTCATTCATTTGCTTGGTTCCTTTCTCGCCTCACCATATCTTTGTCGGTTCCGTTCCCTTCAGCTTGACGTACAGTAAATATCCAATTAAGGATGGAGTCATGCTATGAGGCAAATGATTAGTTTCTGTACCTTCTGTGTCAAGTGTCTTGATTAAAATGGTCTGCTTTGGACTACATCAATCTCAAATGACAGTGTCACTCAGGTGTGTGAACACTGACCATTTTTTGGGGGGAATCTTTTATTTTTTTCACAGAAGATGAATTAGCTCAGAAGAGTGAAAAAAGAGTGACTGAGCGAAATTGAAGCTGACAGGCTGACATGGTTTCTTTGATAACAGAATGATGGAGAGGCTGTTAGAAGAAGAGAGAAATATACTGT
The DNA here is from genome assembly GCF_024500385.1 of Phyllopteryx taeniolatus. Taxonomy (NCBI): domain Eukaryota; kingdom Metazoa; phylum Chordata; class Actinopteri; order Syngnathiformes; family Syngnathidae; genus Phyllopteryx; species Phyllopteryx taeniolatus. The sequence continues at coordinate 19,935,810 of NC_084516.1, forward strand.
CTCGGCTCACTCTGTGTAAAAAAAACAAAACAAACTTGATTGCGATTATCCATGCACGAGAATATATATGGGCTACGTTGCATGCATATCACAATGTATACACAAAGCACTTCATCTCACAATACACCCAACACAAGCAGAGCAAAATTTAGAGGAGAAAGACAAACATTGAGGGACTACTATATGTAGATCCAGGCTGTCTCCTTTTTACTGACATTCGTGTCGTCTATTTTCCAGGCTGTGTTCGACTGTGTTGTGAACTCCCTGAAGAATGTTCTCAACATCCTCATCGTCTACATCCTCTTCATGTTCATCTTTGCGGTTATAGCTGTGCAGCTTTTTAAAGGCAAATTCTTCTACTGCACTGATGAGTCTAAAGGTCTCGAGAAAGACTGCAGGTACACCATTTTGAGCCTTTGGCCTTTGTCTGTTTCTTGTGTGATACTTTTAACGCCAGCCAAAAGAAAGGCCTACTCCAATTCAGAGTCTACTATCTTCATCATGAGCCTCATCCACATCTACTTTTCCTTTAAAGTTACATTGTTCTCTGTTTTTCTTGATTACCAATGAGCCTCTTCTCCCGTTTCTCAAAGGGGTCAATTTCTGGACTATGACAAAGTGGAACGCGGACGTGACGTAGAAGCTCAGCCCAGAGAGTGGAAGAAATATGAGTTCCACTACGATAACGTTCTTTGGGCCTTCTTAACACTATTCACCGTCTCCACAGGAGAGGGCTGGCCTCTGTAAGTCAGGATGATCATCACATTCATGCTGCACATTGGTACCCCAATGGAAAGGTTATGAACGTTGCTGTGGTAAGGATCAGCTAGTGGCAGAATAATTATCATTGAAGCCTCAGCGACAAAGTCCAATTCCACCACGGAAGACGGAAAGTTTTCTTCTTGAGTTTAAGCAGTAGCTACACATGTAGCTACTGCATCTTTCTCCTACAAAACATGAATTAGTCCAATCATTCTTTGATTTTCCACTATCATATCATCATGAAGTTTGCCCAAAAAGGATTTATATCATTACATGCCTTCATTGTACTGTATGAATTGAGCCACTTAGTTGTCTGTCGTATGGCTAACTCAACTTGCATCAGTCACGAAGAAAGGAAAGTTTATAGTATCTCCTCTTGTGGCATACAGTATATCAGATGAATTTCAAGTATTGGGGGAATGTTTCCAGCCATTAACAGAAAGTTAGCTGGACCCATCTGATATTTTGGCTTGGATTACAAAGCAGTCTTTGCTGTGCAGGGTGCAATGTATTTCGACATGGATGATGTGTACGAATCATCACTCTAAATCCCATTACTTGCTTTCAGGGTTCTGAAGCACTCAGTGGATGCCACGTATGAGGACCAGGGCCCCAGCCCGGGCTTCCGCATGGAGACATCCATCTTCTATGTGGTGTACTTTGTGGTGTTCCCTTTCTTCTTCGTCAACATATTTGTGGCTTTGATTATCATCACCTTCCAGGAGCAGGGAGACAAAGCCATGTCTGAGTGTAGCCTGGAAAAGAATGAGGTATGAGAGTGAATGTTTTGATCTTCTTGTCTTCATGCAATGAGGAGAAATGTTCTTGTCTATGGTATTCATGCTTTGGTAAAGGCACAAAGGTCTTGTGTCGCAAATGCTTCATTGAAGGAAATGTGTTAGACAACTCTATTTGACTGTTACGATTTGCGAACACAAGCCAAATTACAAAATGTCGTTTGTTTCTGTGCTCTTTATTTGTTTGTCTGTGTATTACTGGCTTGTGATCACAGAGCATTTGTCGTCTTGTCTTTTTTATAATACATTAACACTTTTGGTGCGAGCCATCTGCTTCTCTCCTTTTTAAAATGCTGATTGATTGTATGCTGGTTGGAGTAAAGCTCCTGCTGTGAAAAAGAATTGCATTCAGTTTCTGATGTGTCTCTTTATCAAATAGAGGGCTTGCATTGACTTCGCCATAAATGCTAAGCCGCTGACAAGATACATGCCGGAGAACAAGCAATCCTTCCAGTATAAGATGTGGAAATTTGTGGTGTCGCCTCCATTCGAATATGCTATTATGACTTTAATTGCCCTCAACACTGTGGTGTTGATGATGAAGGTGAGTGAGAAACCACATATTTACATACACAATATGAAAAGACACACGCTTTTTTTTCTTGCTGTCTGACATGGAATTAAGATGACCAAATTCTTTCTCATTGCTAAATACTATAATAAGAATTTTAGACGATATTTCATTACTTTCTTCGAAGTCAGAGGTTTATATGCAGTAAAATGACTATGCCTTGAAACAATTTGGGAAAACCCTGATGGCGATTTCATTTCTTTGGGACCTTCCGAGTTTTATTGACAACATTTGAGGTAATGAGAGACACGCTTGTGAATGTATTCTAAATAGGCACACCTGAAACACTCGGCTTCTTTGTGTAACATCATGGGAACGTGAAAAGAAACCAGCCAAGCTATCATGAAAAGAATTGTGGACTTGAACATGTGTGGTTCATCCCTTGGTGCCAATTCCAGATGCCTGAAGGTGCTATGTTTATCTGTTCAAACAATTATACACAAGTATAAACACCATGGAAATGTCCAGCCATCATACTGTTCAGGAAGTAGGTTCTGTCTCCCAGAAATGAAAATGCTTTGGTCTGAAATGTGCATATCAACTTAAGAACAAAAGCAAAAGACTGTGATGATGTCGGCTGAAGCTGGTGAGCGTGTGTCGTCATCCGCAGTGAAATGAGTACTGTACTGATATGGCCTGAAAGGTCACTCTGCCAGGAAGAAGCCATTACCCCCAAAAGAAACAAACGAACGATTACAGTTTGCGAGACCTTAATTTTTGGAGACATGTCCTGTGATCTAATGAAACTCAACTTGAACTGTTTGGCCATTATGAGAAATTGAGTATCATTACATTTGGAGGAAAAAGAGGGGAGCTTGCAAGTCCGAGAACATCATCCCAATTTTGAATTCCGGGGATGACAGCATCAAGTTGTGGGGTTGCTTTGCTTCACGAGGGACTGGTACACCTCATAAAATAGATGGCGTCGTGAGGATGTTTTGGAGTGGCCATTGCAAAGCCCTGTTCTCAATCCTATTGAAAATGTTTGGGCAGAGCTGAAAAGACGTGCGAGCAAAGTGGCCTACAAACTTGGCTCAGTTGCACCAGTTCTGTCACGAGGAATGGGTCAAAATTGCCCTTAGGTGTGAATGTGTGCACAAATGGTTGTTTGTTTATATGTACCCTGCGATTGGCTGGTGACCGGTTCAGCGTGTACTCCGCCGCTCGTCCGAAGATGGTTGGGATAGGCTCCAGCACGCCCGCGGCCCGCGTGAGGATAACGCGCTTCACAGGTTGGCTTGAATGAGCTAAACACGTAGAAGTTGAAACGGAGCGAATCGCTTGAGAAATAGGGAAACTGTAGCTTCATTTGTAAAAAATGTGAATTTGGGGGCTTTTATTTAGAAGTTTTGTGAAATTTGGAGAATGCGTATAGTTCACAGGTTGGCTTGAATGAGCTGAACACGGAGAAGTGGGAAAGGTGCAAATCGGTTGAGAAATAAGGAAACAGCAGTCGCCAAATTTGTAAACATTTGGAATTTTGGGCTTTTTGGGGAATGGGCGTGGTTCCCAGGACGGCTTCCATGCGCTGAACACATAGAAGTTGACACGGTGCAAATCGGTCGAGAAAAGTTGAAGCAGAATATGTCCTAATTAGGACATTTTGTGGGTCAAAAGGTGGAAGAAAATTGGTGAAAATGATGGAATTTTTGGAATGTTGACAATCGATCCCAAGGTGAATTGAATGAGCTGAACATTCTGAATTTGGAATGGGAACGATGTGAATGTGTTTTGTTGAATGTTGAATGCCATTGGAAATCAATGGGCATTTTTGGGAATTGTGGGAAATGTGAAAATGTTGCGGCTTCGATGAGTAATGCCACGTGAGGCGTGAATTTTTCGAACATCCGATAAAAGAATGCCGAAGGAGAAGCCTGTCAAAAAAGTGGGCGGAATAATAAAAATACGGATAAAACGGAAGATGTTTCGTCTTATCACGTCTCATCATGTCAGACAATGAGAAAAATGTTTTGCCTTTCTATATAGTATATGTATATGTATATCTGGTTTGAACTGTATGTATTCCTCATGGAAGAAACAGTTACATTGCACAGACTTAAGACTCGGGTCGCCCTGAAAAAGATAGTTGCAAAGTATTATGGCACAATATTCTTTCTAACACTTAATGGCTACAGTTGATGTGCACCCACAAAATGTATCAAGGTCCAATGAAACAGCATGAGACAAAGTTCTCCCATTTTCAATATAATAATGACAAAAATATCATTGCTGGGAAACGTATTTTGATAAAAATGGAAGTCCATCAACACCTTGGACCTCAGATCAGGATGACGGCTGACAGCCTTAGCCACTTCATCTTGTACACCAACGGCACGTCTATTGATACTTTCATTGAGTTATTAGTCAGCTAACACAGCCTGATAACGTCTGACTGCTGTATTTTTAGCTTGTATTCTTTGTTGAATAATTTGAGTGTGAAAGTGTGCAATTGTTAGTTATGTCTGGAGGCTGACTCATCATATGCTGTTTTGCGGAGCCCTGGGATCAGGCGACCATGGGTGAAGCATTAGAAAACGTACCAAAGTAGGCAGTGCATACCTCACAAAATTCATTTGACAGATTTCTGCAGTTGAAGTTCAGATTGCATGAGCTATCTTCTCCCCACACACCACTGGGGAATGTAATGAAATCTTTCATCAGGCACGCTCCATTTATGTGCCTTTTGCCTTTCCTCTTCAGTTTTATGGAGCACCAGACCTATACGAGTCCATGCTGAAATACTTGAACATCGTCTTCACTGCACTCTTCACTCTGGAGTGCATCCTTAAGATTATTGCCTTTGGTCCACTGGTGAGGATATACTGCTTTGCACTATGCAAACACTTGTCCATATCATTTGCTTTGTTTGAATTCTTATTACTTCTCTGTTGGAGCTCTGTAAAAAAAAAAAAAAAAAATGACTGCAATCGTCGAGAACGCTAAAAACATCAACTCTTTTAGCTCTGCGCTCTGGCAAATTAGGAAACAGTCACAAAATACTACTTAGCGTAACATTATTGTAAACTATTCATATTCAATACAAAGAGGTAAAATTACTCTTACCAATAAGCACAACTAAGGAGGCGAGAATTAATTCAAAGACAAGATAGTTTGCATCTCCAGATGGAGCCATCTGGTCCACACGAGGTGTTTCATCCCAAGCATACTTCCATTTCTTACTTTGCTTTTCTTAGCAGTTACCTACACGTGTTTTCTTGAAGCTCGCCGAGTGCCCCTCAGTCTCTCCCTCTAGGAAGCAGTTCCGCAACGCCAGGCTCCACTTTTGAACAGCATTTGCTGTTCACCGTATACCAGAATTGACTATTTCGATTTGATTTTCTCTCTAACCAAACCCAATCTGCGTTTTAAGAAAAGATGAGTAAGGATTTCAGTTGGGAGCTGTCAGATTAGTTCAAGTATTATAGAATAAATGTGTCTATTTTGAACTGAACTATTCGCAATACAGTGGCTTGGTTTTTATTTTAGAATTACCTGAAAGCAGCCTGGAACGTGTTCGACTTTGTGACAGTGCTGGGAAGCATAACAGACATCCTGGTGACAGAGATTAAGGTAAGATTTGCACCTCATCGAGCGCTCCCCCAGCATCACCGATCCCTCAATGCTGACGTGAGCACACAAGTATGCTGCGTATGCTCAGTCGCAGCTGCAGTAGGAATTCACCCACGGCAGAAAAGATGAGATAACTGGTTGTGTTTTATGAGCCTTCATTAAGTGCATTTTTTTTTACTTCGCCAACATCAGCCGCCATGGTTTAAAGTGATTAACATGTCAAAATGGCATAATCAAGGCGGCGCGCTGGACGATTGGTTAGCACATCTGCCTCACAGTTCTGAGGCCCGGGGTTCAAATCCCCGGCCCCGCCTGTGTGGCGTTTGCATGTTCTCCCCGTGCCTGCGCGGCTTTTCTCTGGGTATTCCGGTTTGCTCCCACATCCCAAAAACATGCGCGGTAGGTTCATCGACGACTCTAAATTGCCCGTAGGTGTGCGTGTGAGTGCGAATGGTTGTTTGTTTCTATGTGCCCTGCGATTGGCTGGCGACCAGTTCAGGGTGTACCCCGCCTCTCGCCCGAAGATAGCTGGGATAGGCTCCAGCATACCCGACCGAGACTCTCGGTGTAGAAAATTGATGGACGGACGGACGGACGGACGGATGGCATAATAAAAATTCAGCTTTGCATGACTTTATACAAGTCGGAACAAAGCAGCTTCAGAGTCGTGAGCTTTAAATGTGCATTTTGGCCACTTGATGATAAAAATGAGCAACGTGAGCATGCATCATGCATTTACGATTGTATGGCAGTCTCGGCTCATCATCACTCAGAAAGAAAAGGCAGCTTCACTAAATGCTAACTGATATTAGTAATGGGACTGATGGATGGAATGGGGGACTGAGACAGGTTGTTGTGACTTTCTATGCGGCAAGTGGGATTTCTATCTTTGTGTGCTTTTTTTCATCGTGTGATTGTTGGTCCGCACTCTGTCTCTTTTCTCTCATGTTCCTTTCTTTGTTTCTCTTGTCAATCTTTCCATCCTCTGCTGTGTCTTTCCTGGCGCCTGTGCCCTCATTCTGCCCTGTGTCACCACTGACACAGACGGTAAGTGGCTTTTCTTGTCGCCTGCTGATTATTTTATTTTCCCTTCCAGTGGTTAGTTTTGTCTTGCTTTAAAAAAATAAAATTAAAAAAAAGTCGTGGTTTCTCAATGTGACACGTTACTGCGAAACAAGAGAAGCTGATATTGTGACGGATCCCTAATTGATGAATGTAATTAATGACCTTTGATAGTTACAGTAACTCGCGCATTGCCATCGACGGCTGTTGAATTCAAATATCCATGGTAACATGGAGGAATGGCAGTGATTACGAACGCCACAAAAATAACACTTGATCTTCTCTCATTGTGCTATTTCTGTCTAGTTGATGATGTTGAGTTTTGGACTAAAATGTTACGTTGAAGGTTGAGTTGTTTGACTCACTATTATTCTCAACTTGCAGCATAAGTTATAATAAAGTTGTTTTTGTTTTTCATGTCAGAATAAATTCTTTTAGAACTTTGAAAGCCCACCTGGAAAATGAAAGTGAAAAATAAGACAACATTTCAGGGGAAAAAGAGGAGTGCGTAGATACAGTACGTACCAGTAGATTTTGGGACATGGCTGCGTTCAGAGTTACCGAATCTCATTACGTAGCTCCAACAGTACGTCTAATGTCTCTCAAACAGTATATTTAATCATTTTGATCATGAATTTTGACATGGTCATAAATCCCAACGGTATGTTTTGTGAGACGACAACATACACACTAATGCTAATGGTAAGCTATAGTGGCATTAACCTTGCAGCTATGATTTCAATGTACAGGTATGTTGGGGTTTGTATAGTGAGGTGGTAAACTCACCGGTGAAAAAAAAAATAGGAAGCAATCTCTCCTTTACCTTTATCTTAAAATTCATGGTACACTGGCTTGTAATGAACTCAATCTCTCTCGTTGCCGTGGTGACCCTTAATCAGCGACTGCAGTTGTCTCTATAATTGTTGCAAGAACCAGGGCTCCTATTTTGTGTTTCAGCTAGCAATGGTGCTAACACCAGGGTTTTATCTTATGTTCAGCTTCATAAAACCTTTCCATGTACAATGTTGATTTAAAACACGCATAGCACATAGGTTGTCTTGCGTTTGCTAGTTTCTCAGTAAGTATTTCCAGTTCAAAAATGCTCCTGTTGATTTGCTGTCTATTATTCTTGGGAGCTCGAAGGCAATGTACACTTTACAAATGAAAGGTAAGCATTTGCCCTAAGGTTGTTGCTTTGTGAACATTTCCCTGTTCCGATTCATCTCCACCAGGACAAGATGATTAACCTGAGCTTCCTTCGGCTGTTCAGAGCGGCTCGGCTCATCAAACTGCTACGACAGGGCTACACCATTCGCATTTTGTTGTGGACGTTCGTTCAGTCGTTCAAGGTGAACAAACAAACAAACCCTCGAAAAACAATCCATTTTTTCCTCATGCACATTTAAATACAGAGTGGACTGGCATGGATTTACTATCTTGACGTTCAAAATGCAGGAGAGTGTTTATTCCTAAAGATAAGAAAGCAACTCCAAATAATTGGGTTATTTACCCATTGTGATTCATTTGTGGAACAGAGACATAGAAAGCTCCAAAGGTTGCAGAGGAACACTGCAACGTCTATGTTGACTATAAAAAGTCACAAACTGCAGCTGGATTTTCATTTGCTGCTGAGGACATGTCAAGCTCAATGCAAAACGCCAGGCTACGGCTGAGGGAATTTATAGCGGCGAGAGCTTTTAAGGTGACCGAAAATGGACGGTAGCTGCAGTGCTAAAAGGTGGTTATTTCATTACAGCAAATGTCTCCCTCTTCCTAAATTGATCTTTGAAAGAATCAACCCTGCAGGTAAGGTTGGAAGTTTCGATTGCTAAATAAGAGCGGTACATAGGTGGCTCTTCATAAGCTGCAGGGTCAGTCAGATTTGTCTGTGTGCGAAGATAATCGAGAGGCAATACTCAAGGGTTGACACTGGGGTCACTGTAAAATGGAGACATGAAATGAGAAGCATGTACTGTGTGCTGTATGGTCTTACATGTGTTTGTGTTTCCAGGCCCTGCCATATGTTTGCCTGCTCATTGCAATGCTCTTCTTCATCTATGCCATCATCGGAATGCAGGTGAGTTGTTGTATGGCAAGCTAGACACTAGCAATACAGGAACATTTTGGAATCGGACCTTCCTCTTCATTCCATTTATCCTAAAAATAAGAACAAGATAAATCATTGCAAAAACGTTTCCCCCATTAATGTGACGCATTTGTGAACCTCTACATCATCATTATTATTATTATTATTATTATTTTTTTGAGAGTTAAAAGTAGAAATAAACTGAAATAATGGGGTTGCACAAGTGTGGACCCCTAACCTCATAACTGGGATGGGACTCTGTTTTAAAGAATTCACCAAACACATTCAAACTCATGTTAAATGGGAGTCCGCACACACCTGCTACATTATCAGACCTTAACACAATCTCCCGAACACGTGGGGAAATGTATTACGGTCCGATGGACCCAAGGTTGAACTTTGTTTTCCTCTTAGTTGGAGAGTCTACGTCGAAGGTTCTGGCTATGTTGAAGAGCTCCGCTATAATCCAAATGCTTAAGCGCTTCAGAAAACTACTTTGCAAACAACTCCAGCTGATTCACTCCCGTCGCAGGTATTCGGTAACATCGAGCTGAATGAGGAGACTGCGATAAATCACCACAACAACTTCCAGACCTTTTTCCAGGCTTTAACACTTCTCTTCAGGTGAACACACTTCCATACTCCAAACACGCTGACACAATCACTAATATTGCAGTGTTCACTTGATATGTCTTTGCTTTGTATTTTGTACGCTGTTTTGCAGGAGTGCCACAGGTGAAGCGTGGCATGAGATCATGCTTTCGTGTCTCAGTAATCGGTCATGTGACCAACTCTCAGGAACTACAGGGAAGGAGTGCGGAAGTGACTTTGCGTACTTCTACTTTGTCTCCTTCATTTTCCTCTGCTCCTTCTTGGTCAGTTGTCTTGCCCCTTGTTAAACACACTAACATACTGTGGATTCATGTAATTGGAAGGCGATTAGAAAGTGGGTTTAAAAACAGCTTGATATGTAAACTGGACGATGTTTACAGATGTTGTTTATTCCTGTGTTTGTCATGTTTTCCATTCACTAGATGCTAAATCTATTTGTTGCTGTCATCATGGACAACTTTGAGTATCTGACCAGGGATGCTTCCATCTTGGGTCCTCATCACCTCGATGAGTTCATCCGTGTATGGGCAGAGTATGACCCTGCTGCGTGGTAGGTTCTTCAGTCCACCTCCTTTGTATAGCTCCGCTTCAAGAGGGCATTCTGCTGAGGGTCTCGGTGTTCCAGCTGAATGAGTCAGTTTCATCTTAGAAACAGCGGCAGGGTGAATGACAGCCTGAGCTCTGTGCCAAATGAGAAGGGTGGCGAGCACCCAGCCGGTGCGCCTGATCCAGGGAAATCCAGCGGACGTCCCCGCCTTCCTGCTCAACCGAGTGCCTCTGAAGATGTCAATTAGTCACGGACTCACGGCAGTGTGAAGGGAAGACTTTTTCCCACAACACACAAGTTTTGTATCTCTGCAACGCTCGCCCTGTTAAACCGTACATATTTTTAGTAGATAGCCTACGTAAATCTCAATAAAATGAATGTAAGGATTTACAGGAGCCTTGTTTAGGAGTCAGGACTCTACCTAACATCTGACAGACAATATGGAAGAAAGATTCTTTTAAAATTTCATAAATAGGAATTATTTGGGCGGCACGGCGGACGACCGGTTAGAGCGTCGGCCTCACAGTTCTGAGGACCCGGGTTCAATCCTGTGTGGAGTTTGCATGTTCTCCCCGTGCCCGCGTGGCTTTTTCTCCGGGCACTCCGCTTTCCTCCCACATCCCAAAAACATGCATTCATTGGAGACTCTCAATTGCCCGTAGGCGTGACCGTGAGTGCGAATGCTTGTTTGTTTATATGTGTGCCCTGCGATTGGCTGGCGACCGGTTGGGGGTGTGCCCCGCCTCCTGCCCGATGACAGCCGGGATAGGCTCCGGCTCGCCCGCGACCCGCGTGAGGAGAGGCGGCTCAGAAAATGGATGAATTATTTGCTGTCAGCGAGAATTTATTTCGTGTTTTAGCATAGGGTAGATGAATAAAACACTAAAATCAAGTGCTTAAATTATACCCCCTGTTTTAGTGTTTCAATTTAAAATATTTGCATATTTGCCAGTATGTGCTATTTCCCTAAGGGGTTGATTGTTTTTTTTTGTTTTTTTTTTTATCCCCCTGCATAGCGTGAATGGGTTTGAAAAGGTCATGTTAAGATTATGAAAATTTTTTAAAAAAAATGCCCCAACTAAGGCTACATTAACACTACGGTTAATATCAAAAGTCTATGCATCCCTGCTCGAATGCCAGTTTTCAGTGATATAAAAAAAATAAGACGAAGATCAATCATTTCACAACCCTTTCCACATTGAATGTGACCTAAAACCTGTACAATTCAATTGAAAACATTTTTGAGAGCGGAAGTAAAAATAAACAAATGAAATAATGTCGTTTCACAGTCGGGCACAGCCTCTTATCACTGCCGGTATGTTCGGTACAAGCACAACACTGCTCATCACCAAAAGAACAGTGAAGCATAGCGGTGGCAGCATCATACTTTGGGGCTGTTTTTCTGGGACTGGGGCATTCATTAAGGCAGAAGGTATTGTGAAAAGTTCCAAATAGCAATCGGCATTAACACCAAACCTTGAGGCTTCTGCTATAAAGCGAAACAAAATGTCAGGAAACATTTGCCTACTAGAACATCTGGAATTGATTTGGGCTTCATCAGAGGCACTTGCAATGGCGGTAGGTGTGTACTGACTTCCATTGAACATGAGTTTGAATGTGATTGGTTGATTCTCAACACAGCCACATCCCAGCTACTTGTTCAACTACATTATCTCAGTTTATTTTTTGCTTCCCCTCTCAAAATGACGAAATACGTTTTTCAATTGAGTTGTACAGGTTATAGGTCACATGTATTCATCGGGTGTCATTTTGATATCCCCAAAACCTGGCACAACCCCGAACAGGGCTGTGTAGACGTTTTACATCCACTGCATGTTTCCAGCGGCCATGGCAATCCTGTTTTTCAGGCCGCCATGGACAAAATGGGATGGTCTCGAGACCCCGCGGGGGGGGGGGGGGGGGGGGGGGGGGGACGAGATGAGGAATCACGACCAGGCCGTTATTACTCGGAATGCTCGGCCAGATTTTGAAACTGTCAAATAAATTTGCATGCGAGTGGAGTGTGTAGTGTGTATGTTAATATCGGGCTCTTTTGCATGTCTTAGTACAAGCGATTGTAAGTGAATTTGTTGTTGATAATATTACCAAACCTTTCGAGCGGCAGTTCGTGCCCCCTTTACGCTGAAGCAGACTCAGGACCCGAGCCTCATTTTACAAACGTGTTCCAAAGCTGCCCGGCGCCCACGTTTCATCCGTAGAAAGCCTCGACAGAACTTGGAGCCGCCGGGCCAGGCCTCACACTTAGCAACTTGGCAAGACTAAGCAAACGGAGTTGCCATGGCTGCTGGGAAAATAGTGTAAATGGAGCCTAAACTGAAAGATTGCACTAGGACTTCAAACAAATGTATCTGTTGTACAGTATCTTAACTACATTTACAGTATATATTCTTCTTCAGCATGGCATTTTTGAACCTGGAATGACCTTTGCCCTAACCTGACTGATCATGTCTTATCTTTTTCAGCGGAAGGATATGCTATCAAGATATGTATAAATTGTTGCGTTTGATCTCGCCTCCCCTGGGTCTGGGGAAGAAGTGCCCAAACAGGGTGGCCTATAAGGTTTGAATGTCTGTTTTTGTTTCCTGGGCTGCCAGAGAACAACATGAGCACACATGCATACCAATGTGCATTGATCCCTCACTAACCAGCAGGCGGCTAACCACAGCAAGTCGAAGAAACAACGCCACAAGTCAGGCTCATACAAAGGGCACTAAATACAACTTCTTCAAATACAATATTGGAAGAAGTGATCGCAGATTTTGGAGCATTGTGAGCTTTGTTTCCACTTTGGTTAGTGCTATTGAGAGGATAGAGGGCATCTTTGAATGCATACTCCACTACCATTCCGCCATTTTAGATACTATATTGAGTATCTGCTTCTGAAAGCTTTAAAGACAATACAGTGGTTTGGAGACATGTCATCTTCGAAGCTGTAAAAGCAAATACACATGAAGGTCAGCAACAATACACTTCCCTTTTTTAATCCAATAAGTCATGTTATGTTCATTACACATCTATTGCACACACACTGACTGCGAGTGGTGCGGTGGTGGTGGTGGTGAGCGAGCAAACATCTGGACAACTGCTAAAACCTTCTTCTCAAATACATTCAGCCCTGGCATGCACTACCATTGCCATTTGGCAAAACAAATAATCCTTCAGTGTGACAAAGGCTATATTAACTTTATGCTACATAGACAATGTGTGAGAAAGTGGGGCAAAATCATGCCTCACCTGAATGAAGTGTTTTTACGTTTTGTCACCTGGAGATACAGTACGCTCACTCAGAGTAATAATAAACACATGCACTGATTCAAAGTTCGTAATGTTAATCCTCATTTGCATGGATGATCAATCCAATGAGGACAACAATGACAGATGGTTCATATGGCTCTAGCATCAAAACAGGCTGCCCTGTGAAGTCATTGTAGCTAATGTGAATACAAATTTCAGAACAAGCTCTAACACCTGCAAGCAGAACACATTTTTTGTGAAAAACAACGTTGGGAGTATTCATTTGACACTGAATGCACTCTAACTTTTGAATGCATAACCTTCACTGGGATCCCTCCATCCAGGTAGTTCTCCAGAACCTTCTCCCTAACTTTCACCTCTGGGATCCATTCCTGAATCCTTAAATTCATCGAGGATTCCATATCATGATATCCTGGAAATCTTATTAACAAGGATTTCTGTGTCCCCTTCTCTTGCCCCTCCCCACTCTCCTTTCCATTTGTTTTTATGAAACTTTCCCCACTCCTCCTTCGTTACTGTACCATCGGGAAATCTCCATCCCTTCCTCCATGGCCTCCTATCCTCTCTGCGGAAAGCGGCCGTATGACTTATCGCGATATGTACGAGATGCTTCGAGACATGTCCCCTCCTCTAGGTTTGGGAAAGAAATGCCCACCCCGCATCGCCTATAAGGTAGAATCCCTCCCCCTTCATGTTTGCCTTGGCTTCTTCAGTCACCGCTGGTTTCCTGCTTCCAACTGTCAAACACCATCCAATTTCTATCAGTGTGTCACATTCAGAATCTTCTGGGCTGCTGATGTATTTTATTTTGTGAGGATTTGTTGACATCTATGTTGAGTTTGAATAAATTCCTTTCTGTATAGATTAGCTCAAAGCATGTTTTCATTTGGAGCAGGGAAGGAAAAACGAAAAAAAGACTTGGAAACTTTGACCAGAACCCAGACTGGAAATGGAAAGCAAATTTATGTGTTCGATACTAAACATCAGCACAGTGGAGATGTGGCTTACGTATCTGTCTGGCACATCTGGGTCCAAAACGAGACTGTGGCCCTCTTGTGTGGCGTTTGTTTGATCTCTGCACTTGCATGGGTTTTCTCTGCGTACTCCAACGTCCTCCCACACTCCAAATACATGCAATTTGGGTACATTGAAGACTAAATTGTCCTTCCGTTACCAGTCCATGCATCTTACTCAGTCTGTAGCTCATTTGGAACCCCAATAAGGACGAGCAGTATAGTAAATGGATGGATACAGTATACAGTATATTTCATCTTTCTCTATAGACATCTCTCAAAGCGATACGTTAATTACGTTAACGGTTAAATGAAAGCAGCAGCTGCTGGTAACTTATTTAATGGTCTCATGCCACACCTATTTTTCTCCTTTTTGATTTTTATGTCCTTATTAGGTTTGCGGATTTCAAAGATCATTCGCGTTGAAAATGCCCAGGATGCCCCTTTTTCAAGCTGGTTTCAAATTGGTTCAAAACGCCTGGCAGATTAGACGGCTGGATTTCTCATTAATATTCAGTATGTAAATAAGCTTTGCTCTGTTTATTTCTGGTCTTCTTAATTCATTATGGATTTTTACCGCGGGACTAGCGTAAACACTGAATGTGTTTCGCTTCATTGAAGCCAGACGTACCAGAGACGAGGAGGAGGTCTTCCCCTGGTAGATATCAACATTATTTCTTAATAGAGAAACAGAGACATAGAATGAGTGAGTGTGGCTAATGTTCTTGCTAGCTTGGTTCAGTACAACCGACAGCTGTAAACGTAGTACCAGATAGGCCAACTTCCTCACTCACCATTCTCCAGGTTGGTAGCAGGAATGATCAAAAAGTTCCAGATGCCCACAAACAGCAATGATGGTTTTATTCTCCATTTTTATGCTAAATAACAGCAGGACATTGTGTATATTCTCAATGTGCGATTGGCTGTCGTGCCGCAGTGTCACGCAAATTTGAGTTGAGTGGGTGGGTACCAACCAGGAAGTGGGCAAATACTTGATTAATGAGTAGCGTAACTACGTCATAACGTCTGAAAATGACCGGCTCGTTTTTCTGCCTCTTGCCTTTCATGGGCTATTGCATACAATCGCCAAACCGCATAGATGTCACATTTTTGTGACCTACGTTATGCATAAAAAAGTTGACAAAATTGGATTTTGATGGCATGGGACCTTTAAAATTTTAGGGAGGTTCTCAATTTAGTCGCCGTGCATTTAAATGTCACTTTTGATTCAACTTTCAGTAGCTTCACTGCCTGCTTAACATCCTGTCTCAACCTTTTTTTACATTTGGAGTTTTAATCTCTGTTTACATATACTCCTTTAATCTAATCCCTGCACCAATACAACTAAAGTATTGACAGACATTCAGATGCAGGGTTGCTTGCTCTGGGCACTTTACAAATCTCCCCGGTGACTTTATCGTTGTTTTGTTATCTGGCACTCATTGTCCTTAGTTAACACCGCTGCTGTCAGGTGTGGGAAGTGGCTGAACCCAAGAGCAGGCGGAGGCTGATGTAAAATGATGCACAGTTTATTGAGCAAAGGCTATGGAAGTGGTCCTGGATGTGTTGACAGGCGGCGGCGTGGCAGTGGACAGAACGGGGGGGCTGGCAGGAATGACGGGGGTCAGGAGCACCGGGAACGAGGAGGAAACGAGGAGTTGAGTATCTTACATGAGTACGGTGGGCCGTGGTACCGCTAGGAGAGGCTGTAATACTTTGGCGAGGATTTCCGGGAACAGGCAGGCTTAAATGGAGGTGGTGATGAGGGTTGATTGGAGACAGGTGCGTGGCTTGAGGAGAAGCTGAAACGGGGCACGGGAGGGCGCAAAGCGCCATCCAGGCTCCAATACGGTACTGCAGGGCAGTACATGACAGCTGCTGTGACTTTCCATACATACTCCGTACTACGCATTCTTCCCCATTATTTCCCACCTCCTTTTTCTTGACTTCATCTCGCTCTTTGTCTTTTTTTTTTTTTTTAATGCTTCAAGGATCTGAATGCAGATGTGCATGTACCACCCTGCCTGCCTCAATGTCAACGTCTTTACTTACTATGTGAAATCTGCATGAACAATAAATACAATGCAGCACTGACTGAAGTCATGCATTACAGATCCTTAAGACCACTACAGTCAGCATACAATATTTCACATTCCGGGCTTCCAGAACCTATGTTGACTATACATAACATACACGTGACATAATAAGCAAAACATCAAGAAATAAATTCTAATTGTTATAGCCTGAAAATGTTCACCTACAAAGTAATTCACAGAATATTTGTGCTCTTCAGTTCAATAAGTGTATCGCCCGACATTGCAGACAGAGTGGATATAAAAGTTCTACACACTCCTGTTGTTTGTTTGTTGGTTGGTTGAATGCTGTGTGCACACTAGAACAGCTGAACTTTATTGAAGGTTACTCATAGGCACTTTAAATGTGGGTGCAGGTTTGAATTAGAATTCTGAACACAGCCACATGCCCAGTTATAAGTGGATGTGCACACCTGTGCAAACACATTACCTCAGTTGTTCATTATTACTTCCTGTATCAAAAGCATTTCTCCCCCCCCCCCCCCCCCCCCCCCAATTGCGTTGTACAGATTATAGGTCACATTAATGGTGGAAAAGGTTTAGAAATGATTCATCTTGGTCTCATTTGTTTATATCACAAAATCTTTTAAAGGGGTGTGTGGACTTTTTATATCCACTGAATGCATGTCCACCAGTGACGTATTTTCTTCTCTAATAATATAGACATACCCAGAGCTAATAAGAGTGTATTCTTTGCACCTACAACAGCTCCAAGAGCAGGGTGCGTGTTCAGTGCATTCTGAACAAATCGTAGTTGAACTTTTAGCACAGCAGTATACCTAACTGGTACCCAACACATTTCCCATTGTGAAATATTCTTTGCTTTTCGGCTCTAAAATGTGCTAATTAAGGTTGGTTTCAAGTTGACAAAAAAAAAAACCAATTGTGTGATATATAGTTGAATCATAGTTCAATTGAATCCATTTAATACGTTGCAGCTCAAAGCTCAAACTATGATTAAAGATGTCTCCGCATAAATCAAATAGAGTGTTGCCAAAAGATTTGTGTGTCTAAAGCTGCCTTCTCTTTTTCCTCCCATTCCCATTAGCGTTTGGTCAGGATGAACATGCCTATTGCCGATGACAACACAGTGCATTTCACCTCCACACTAATGGCCCTGATCCGCACGGCCCTTGAGATCAAGCTGGCATCCGGTGAGACTCTTTGCAGCTGGAATGATGACTATGATGCTTATGACTAATAATCATCATCATCATAATTAACAATGCATATTCCATGTACAATTCTTTCCTTCACAGGAGTCTTGGCGCAACATCTATGTGATATTGACCTGAAAAGAGAATTAAACAGAGTTTGGCCCAGCTTGTCGCAGAAGACTGTTGACCTGCTGGTGACACCGCATAAATGTAAGGCCAATTTCTGTTTAGGGTGCTATGGAAACAAGTAGCAAAGGTATCACGGTCACTGGTATGTGAGCGTTTGATTTTGTTTGTACTCTGGCGCCATCTGCTGCCAATGTGCGCTCTTGTTTTTTTCAGACAATGAGCTGACCGTGGGGAAAGTGTATGCAGCTCTCATGATCTTTGACTACTATAAGCAGAATCGTGCCAAGAGACTCCAGCAGCAGCATCCTTCAGGGGGAGTTCAGGTATATTACCAAAAGTTCACTCGTGGACCTTGGTCAAAATGGAATCCGATAGTTTTGTGAATTTTTGCTTTTGCTTTAATTCTGTTCGAAAGGAGAGAGCAGTTCGCTTGTACTTATCAGCTACTGAATTGTGAAATATAACTGTTGAGATAATGGGGTGAATACATCTTTAAAGTAGAAAATGAATAGTCACTAAAATGATAGCAAAATGGAACTGGTACTGAATGAATGTTACTTTCTACATTTGTCACCATACTTTTGGGAAAATGAATATTGTGAATGCCTCATTTAACAAGACAACAAGACACGGTCAGAAGCTAAAGAAGAAGAAAATTAATGGATTGCAACTCCTAAAAACATCGAAAATGTTGCCAAATTATAAAGCTTTAAGGACAAAATTATACTATCAATGTAGCTCAAATGATTTGAAGAGGTGGAAGTGGTAATACAGTAGAGTATAGTGATCAGGTGGGGCAGAAGTACCCACAGCCTGTACGTAAGTATGAGCTGTGTGTCGTCATCCGCAAAGGTTGAAAAACCTCGTGAGCCTATTTTGACAAACGTAAGAAAGTCAAGATGTCTGTTCGAATTCGGGGAGTTGAAGTCACCAAAATGTCAGGAAATTCATACTCGAGTAAAGTACTGCTACTTCAATACAGTAACAAAGGATGTATACTTCATTACTTCCCACCATTGGTAGTGATTAACGATGATTTATGTTTATTCCTTTTCGAACATGTAAATAGTCAGACATGTGTAAGCAGGCGACTTACTGTATGTTTGTGTTGATTATTTCTATTTTTTTTTAACTACATTGTTTTCTATTGTTATGTCTTTGCTGATATTGTTGGGGTTTTTTTTTTTTTTCCACTGTACTGTATTATTCTTTTGAAGTATTTTACTTTTATACAAAAAAAAAAAAAATGACATAAAGTACTATAACTTGTCTATAATGCCCACTATTAATAATGGCTTTTGGTCGTCTTGCAGAGTAAACTGGGGGCGTTGTTTCGTCCTATTCTTCCCCTTGGTCATATCAAGGAAGTAGAGCCCCCGATACCCAGTCCGAAAAAGCTGTTGCCTCTACACCCTGAGTCAGAAGCAAAGACGTCACCTCTTCCGCCTGTCACAACCGCTGCCAGCGCCTCCGTAAACAAGGACACAGTGTGAGTGTTTGCAGTCAGCAACGTACGTTTGGCGTCACACGTATAGTATTCTACCCAATGTATCTACACAATGGACAAAAGTCTTCAGGCGCATCTTTTCATCCATCAGGGGTCGACTGAGTCCCCCTTGCATATTCCTTTTGTGCACCTTCAATAGAAAACCAAAAGGCTATCATCATTTGTTGTGTTTCATCTTATAATTCAAATCATTATCATGTGGCATTTTTTTGCGATCCGGTATTGTTAATATGAAATGTAACAAATATGCAGGCGCATTTAAAAAAAATAAATAAATAAAAATTATATTGTAGGAAAACTCAATTTATATCAGTAGTTCGATTCAAACAGTGAAACAGTATATTATGTGGATTCACTTCAAGTATACTGTGTATATTGTATATACTGTGTGCGTCTGTGTGTGTGTGTGTGTATATATATATATATATTTTTATTTTTTTTATTTTTTATAGGCTTTAGAAGGAGGGAAGTGATATGAAAAGAAATATGCACTTTTGCTCCTATTTTTCAAATGTAACTAAAATGATGGTAATCACGGAAATTTCCAAAAGCAACTGTAATTTCATTTCACATTTCCTCTCAGTATTGTAATGGATGACAATTATATAAATTTGATATCAAATTTTGTAATCTAGTTACATGTAATGAGTTACTCCCCAACACCGCTTGTTAGCATATGCAGTCGTAAAGTAATTGACCATTGGTGGACCCCTCATGTGTGCAGCAAACAACAATCAAACAAATGAACAATCCATGATAGAGAAAAGTTCGAAAAAGTCGGTTTAAGTAGTAGAAGTGTTATGGTCAACAGTGGTCAAAAATATACATTAAGATGCAGCATGCATTCAGGGCCAGTTTTATCACCAGATGTAAAAAGCGCGATCACTGTTGCCGCTTTCCACAGCGGAGGAACAACTGCTTTCTTTACTCACACCTATTTCTTTGCCTGAAGGGTTCAGCAGCAGAAGATCATTTAGTAGCAGATCCTTTCACATAAACAGGAAGAAATTGTTTGCGTGTATACAGGAAAGTGCAAATCAAATAAACAGATGGCCACCTGATGTTTTGTATCAGCAATCCACAAGAGCGCCCGAGATCAACTTTAGAGACCTTAGAGATAAATGTGGCGAGGCAAGTAGTGACGTGTCTGAGGTGTGCGGAATCATAAGAATCAAAAGAATCAAAAGGAGCAGCGCCATGAATCACCTTCCACAATTCCAACCTACACAAGCCACACTCGGGTGGCTGGCTGACTACATGTCTCATGAAATAGAGAGTGAGCTGGTGCCTGCTCCAGACCTTTACACCTAAATGTTATACGATAGCGTATAAATAATACAAATCCGATTTTTGTTATGGGGAACATTCGACCAATTATTGTATTAACACGTAGTCTGCAATACAAATGGGGATGAGCAGGCCGCAATGAACGCCGAGTGGCCAACTTGAATCACATGATATGATGCTCTGCGACGTTCTTTTAAACAGCATGCGAGTTCATTGAATGATATGACGCGCGGCAGGTCGACACGCCCTCTGGTTCTACTCGGGACCAAACTTTGCTCATGGCCTCCTGGAAGCAAAAAGCGGCAGTGAAACAGGCCAACATTTGATTTCGATTGCTTAGGTTGTGATTCATTCAAAATCAATTCTTTCGGGTTGCGATTTGAATCGATATTGATTTAAATGTTCCCACATCGATGAAGTCACAAGAGTAAAAGGTAACCTTTGACACTTGTTTTTGGCAACTCCAATGAAAATGTTTGCTTCTTGACCAAGAATTGGGGCGCTTCACCAGAAAGAATTGTGCCCATGACCATAGTGAGGATAAGCGGTCCAGAAAATGAATGTATGGAGAAACAATTGTTGTTTTTCTTCACAGTTTTGACCAGAAGAGTTCCATAAAACATTCCCAATCTGGAGATGTTTGTCAGGCGGCGCTGAGACCCAAAGGGCGCAGGAAACTACAGAGAGGCCAGTCAGAAGATGTGCAGTGTTCCCTAAGGCCGCAGGTTTCCAGACAGACACTCACAAAAAAAGCCCCACCGCCAAAAACCCAACGAAGCAATGAAGAGCCTGCTCTTGTCACGCATGCTTCATTGTGGTTTCAGGAAGTGGTTGAAATGAAGCCGCTCGGAAACATCTCAGACGCAGAGATACGCCCCGCCCTGGAAGACCACGGCAGAGCAGCTTCTTTGCCGCGACTCAATGCAGAGTACTACGTAAGCTCCTCGCTATTCGGGGTGCTGTATCCATTTTGTCAATCATTTGCTTCCAAGTCTTTTATGTTGGAAGTATTGGTGAAAACTAACTAACTCCGAATAGCAGCTTGGCCTCTTAAAATAACTAATGACTAGTTGGACCTTTTTAGCATACGCGAACGATGTGCACATTGTTTCCTCTATCCTCTTGCCACAGTCTTTAACTAACATCGATCACTGACGGTCGCAAATATTGTTGTATTCATATTTTTTCTGCGGAAATTATCCAGAAAGTCTTTAGAATGAAATCTCACTTTTTAGTCCACTGTCACATCTATATTATACTTAATGATCAAGTACTGCATTCCAATGCAATGCATCGTATTTGTCATTTTCAGTCAATTGAAATGGTTTAATTTGAAGCCACTCTTTGAATTGTTGTAGCGTTTCTGTTTCCTGAATATTTATTAAGAATGTTGTCTGTGTCGCTCACTCGCCCGTTTATCACTCAATCTCTGTCCCCCTTTCTCTCCCGTCTCACTCTTCCCGTGTTTATGTTGTTGCTTTTTGGCTTGTTGGAAGAGGAGGTTGGCATTACGCATCTTATACGAAAAAGAAATATTATGAGCCAAAGCAAAAGGTATAAATACACATATCATATTGATAATTGGAGCACAATTCTTTTGCATCATGTGTTTCCAAATTCCACCCAGTTTCTGCATCACGCAGGTTCATGTTAAGGTCATAAAAGGAACATAAATTGTACAATTGGCGGGATCTGTGGGATCATGTGGGAACATGCAACATTAGTTGTATATTTCTATGGCAGGAAACCCCTAAAACCACGGCGGAAAGAAAAGCAAACTGCCTTTCCAGACTTTGTGAACTTCAAGTGATGATGATCTTTTTAGAGAATGCTGGTGACAAATTGTTGGGCTACTGCCAACCTTGAACTTCATCAGTCTCTCCTCTTCTGTCTTCGCTTTCTCCTAATTTGGATGCCCATTGCTAATATTTTGCCCACCTCCCTCTTGTGTGTGCTGTCTGATAGCGGAGCCACCCTCGCCACGCCCCTGGGACCCACCTGGCAGTATGTACCACCTGTTGTGCCACCTCTGTGTTCCTCTCCTTTCTCTTCTGTGTCTGTGAGCTTCTGTCATCTCAGTGCAGAGTTTGCATCTTCATGGAGAACGTGACACCGCAATATGCAACATTATTGGTCAGAAATACAGTATTGTACAGGCAATGAGAACATTCTTAGATTTCATTTCTAGCAGTTGGCATCGGTTTTCAGCAGCTAACTAGAGTAGTACAGTTCTATTCTTCAAAAGTGTGTGTGTGTGTGTGTGTGAAAATAGTAGCATGTTGTTTTCTGTGGATCTTTGTGTATTCGTGTGTGACTCAACCAAAGCAGGGGACAATGACTCTGCTTTCCTGCTTTGGAATAACAGTCCAGTCAAAGTGGATCTATTGTGTCGTAGAATGATCTTTCTTTGAATCATCTTCTTCAACTCTGCAAAACAAAAACTCATTTAAGTTGACTCGGAATTTTGCGATTGTGCGTCTGTGGATTTTCACACCAGAATGATTTTAAGACAGCACACCAGATACAATGACGTTGTGATGTTTGTTGTCCC
Source organism: Phyllopteryx taeniolatus (assembly GCF_024500385.1). Classification (NCBI taxonomy): domain Eukaryota; kingdom Metazoa; phylum Chordata; class Actinopteri; order Syngnathiformes; family Syngnathidae; genus Phyllopteryx; species Phyllopteryx taeniolatus. The sequence goes on from NC_084516.1 coordinate 19,958,830, forward strand.
TGAATGGCTCTGCTGGTTGTACTTCAGACTTGGAACACAAGGAAAAAAGAACAACTCAAATCTGCCTGTATCGAATTTTCAACATTTTCCTGATTCATGCACTTTCCCAAAAATAAGGTGCTGTTTTCTTTATTTCATTTTTAGGTAAGTTTCAGTGACCATCAAGGTTAAATCAAGGCGTTCATATTGAAAGGACAACAAAACAATTAATAATAATAATAATAATAACAATCGTGAAAATATTTGCCGCCTTTCAAATAACAACATAGACTCACCTTTGGGTGCTTGGACTTGGAAAAGCTTTGTTTTATATCAGGCATTAAAGAACAATTACAATTAGACTTTCCTTAGGATTTTAAAGTAGTCATCAGCTTTGTTAGTCTGTCAGTTATATTGAAGTAAAAAACCTTCCGTTAAATTCGGACACCATGACTGGCAAAAGTCCATCTCTGTATAGCAGTCGTGTGCAAGCGGTCAGGAGCATTTCCAGTCATCACAATCGCGCACTTTTGTCAACGAACCATTTTTTAAGAGGTATTTTAAGAGGGTTTTCTAAATCGACCCCGTCTGGTTTACAATGAGGCAGCGGCCATACGGTTAGCATGATATTGAACTGTAATGAAACACATTAGGAGTAATATAGCTTTTGTTTGGAGTTCGCAAAAGTAAAAAACAAATTCAAAAAGTCATTACCCAGCCTGTTCTTTGTCGTAAGTATGTAGGTTCTTTCTTCTCCAAACTTTTCAACATCTGTATGTGGAGGTTGAACAGATTTTGTAACAGCAACAGTCTGAGTATGAGTCTTTCCAAAAAAAACCTCTTTTCATGATCTAGTCAAGTGGTTTGGCTCGTGTCGCCATCGTGTCACACCATTCTCCTCGCTGCTTTCTGCTTGTTTTCCATTTCCAGCCAATTGTTGACCTCAGTCCCATAAGACGCTCAGCTTCCTCGCTGACCCCACAGCACAACCAGGAGGTCGTTCTTAAGGACTACAACCCGATACGACCGGGGCAGCATCAATCACCGGCAGGGTCCGGACCGGCCCAAGGCCAGGACCGAGTCCATCACCATCATCACCACCACCGCTGCCACAGACGCAGGGACAAGGACAAAGACAAAAAGCAGAAATCCCTGGATAGAGCCACATCAGTGAAGCCGCCGAGTACTGTTGGTAGGTCAAAAATGTTCTTGTTGTCATATTAGAGCACTTTTGATTTCTGTCATATCAACCGATTATATTTACTGGAGAGTGATCAGGTGTCGAATGCAGGATTGGATTTAGCTGAAAGTTGTTTGGAGACAACCTGATTTTTAGAGTGGAAGTTATTTTTAAGCCTGTAAGGAAAAAATATGAGCAGTTGAATTGTGCAGCAGTGGCATTCTAGACCAATTTCAATGGGGTGACTCGGCTGGGGCTCGGGGTTTTGTGGGAGGGGCACAGTTTTGAACACACAGACACTCTCTCTCTCTCTCTCGCTATCATTCTATTCTATAGAATGGTTAACTAATCAGAATCAGAATCATCTTTATTTGCCAAGTATGCCCAAAAACACACAAGGAATTTGGCGACGGTAGTCGGAGCCGCTCGAGTACGACAACAGAGAACACTTCGGAGACATAAAGACATTGACAAAAAAAAAAACACTCATTGAGAAGTAAAGGGTTGCTAGTTATCTGGTAATGCCGGTACATTTTGGATTTTATTCTTTGACAATTGTGCAAAAAGATGCAGAGTCCTCTAGCACTTAGAGCAGTTCGAATGGCTAATATCGCAATAGTCCGGTGCAATGACCATTGTGCAAAGGGCGCCGAGACTTCGAGGAGTGTATGCGGTTTAAAGTGACGAGTAGCTCGATCATCTGGGACAATGTTGATTGTGCAAATGTTGCAGATACTCCTCAGTCAGTGTGCAAATGGGGCAGATGCTACTCTGGCATGAGTGGCCACTATATGCAAATAGCTAAGCTTAGCTAGAAGCATGCGGTCAACTCAAACTTAGTTTAACGCCTAGTCTGACAGGCTGCTACTGTAATTCATGAAATTCGCTAGCAATCATTTTAGAGCAGAAGTATTTCCTTTGTAATTCATAGTAATTGTTTCTTGGTTCCGATTGGATGGTAACTTTGCGCTGGGGCTTACAACAAAGCACACTAAAGGATCCCACTTGAATACTGAATCGCGAGATCCATTAGTTCCGCCTTTTTCGTGTGTGCAATATCACAATTTTAATATTTACAGTACGTACCGTAGTGCCTGGAGAAGTGGACGCAGACTTGCCGCTATGCCGAGCAGCATCGTTAGTGCGCATGAGATGCTGATGCTTTTGTCTTACTACAGTACTGCATAGTATCTGTATGGAGGGGTGCCACAGGGTGGTCCAGGCACAGTGTTAGGGGGCACTGCCCCCGCCCCCCTCCCTCAGAACCGCCATGCTTGTGCAGTTCAAAAACTGAATACTGTGGTTGAATAAAGATACATTATAATAAATAAGCTAATGGGTCGAAGTCGAAGACAAAGAAGAAGAACAAGAGGTGGAAAGCGGGTTCTTCGGCAGAAAGAGAAGAGGAAAGCACAGAGCCTAGAACTGAATGTGGGGACTTTGAATGCTGGGACTATGACAGGAAAATCTCGGGAGTTGGTTGACATGATGATTAGGAGAAAGGTTGATATATTGTGTGTCCAGGAGACCAGGTGGAAAGGCAGTAAGGCTAGAAGTTTAGGGGCAGGGTTTAAATGATTTGACCATGGTGTAGATGGGAAGAGAAATGGAGTCGGGGTTATTTTAAAAGAAGAGTCGGCTAAGAATGTCTTGGAGGTGAAAAGAGGCCCGATGAGAGGCGAATGGAGCTCATCAAGCTGTCGAGCAGAAATCTCCTGACAGCGAGACGCCGGTGAAAAAGGTAGTTTACTACCACCAGCATTTAGTTGTGGAATAGTGTATTCAAGTATTAAGGGGTAAGACTCGAAAATAAAATATTGTTTGAAGAATCTCTGGACTCCGTCTTTATCTATATACTTTATGTAAATTGGTTGACATTTCAATAACGTCGTGAAATCAGGAAGTGTTTTGTCGACACCTTGCACAACCCCAATTCCAATGAAGTTGGGATGTGGTGTTACACAGAATACAATGATTTGCAAATCATGTTCAACCTATATTTCATTGAATACACTACAAAGACAAGATATGTCATGTTCAAACTGATCAACTTGATTGTTTTCAGCAAATAATCATGAAGTTCGAATTTGATGGCTGCAACACGATCCAAAAAAGATGGGACAGGTGGCAAAAAAGATGAGTATGGCATAGTTTACCGGGTACATAGTTTTATGAGGTGAACGATACTCATGTTTAGGTGGTGGGGTTTCGGCCGGGCAGACAAACGGACGGACGGATAGGTAGCTAGATACTGTAGATCGATATGGAGCCTGCACATTGTTTTAATTCAGCAGAACAGCCTCCGAACATCTGCTTCTGTGCTTGTTACTACACAGATTGTGTGGTCTGCACTTGCTGAGTAAGTTTATAGCGCTGTAGAATATGCAGTATATTGTGGTTCTCAGCACGGCTGTCCTAAGGGACGCCAACATGGATGTTAACATTGTCAACAAATACCACATAGTAAAAGTCAATCAACTTGAAGAGCATAAGCCAAATTCTTAAAACGTGGTGCTGTATTCATGTTGTCAAGTCTTCTTGTACTGCGCTTTAGTATATGCATTAACAAAAGACATTTATTTGAGGAGCTAAATCAGTGAACAAAAGTGAAATGACACATTGATTGCTAAGTCATCTTGTAACCTGAATTAGTGCTGGAATTGTCGTGTGAATTTAAGTCGTCAAAGTAAGGTGTAGTTGGTTGACTAGTTGGTCAAAGGTGATGCAGCATTTTTGTTTTTCCCCGCTGAGGCCACACTTCTGAATAGTCTTATTGTTCTTTTTGCCTCCCCCAAGTGTATAACACTACTGGTATTGTCGCTGTAGACGAGTATGTGCGTTTCGCAGGTTTGGAAGACCTGAGACAGAGGCTCTTTTATTCACGATACGAAGGCGCAGGGAGGGGAATGACCTGGATTGGATGTTTGAAACGGGTAAAGAAAGTGTCATTCTGTCATCACAGGTGGTCATTGGTATGAGGGCGGAGGCTATTACCCCTGCCTCCAAATGAATGTCAGCCACTGCCTGATGATGATCATTAGACACAGGGGTGCGTTTATTTATTTGCATTTTTTCGATGTTGCAAACAAACATTTACAGAGGAGTGTATGTGTGTCTAATAGCGCATCAAGTGTGTGTGTGCAGCCCAGCCACAAAGGTTGTCAGGACATCAGTTCTATTTCCCGACATCATCTGTTCCTGGGCATATCCCTGGAGAAGCAGAATGTTTGACTGCTCATCCAGCTAATTCATATATTTTACAGCAAAGCCACACTCACAATATGAAACACGAGTCAACATCCAACCCCTGACCCCTTTTTGCTACCTAAATCTCTACCATGCTGTGTGGCAATGAGAAGTTATATGGCTGATCTGACTGTGAGCCAGTCTTTTGCTGTTTCCAGTCGTATACTTTGCTGTCAGTTTCGTGAGTTATGATTCTTCCTACCACATGTCCGCACCTTAGGCTTACTCAGTACAGGGCTTGGGCGCTCGCTTCCCAGGAAAATGATTTACCTTCCATCATTAGATCATTAGCTTTAGTTCAAGCATGTGTTCACGTTCCAGTGTCCATTGTTTATATTTGAAACATTTTCTACTTGTTTGTTGTCCAGCTAAACAATTTGTTCCTTTCATGTTTACTTTATACAAACTAATTGGTTTGAAACGCAGAAACCTACTGATAAAGTACTGGTGTAAACACATTCTTTCATGTTAATTCTCACTCGCTTCAGCAAAGTGTTTGTCTAAAGTATGTTAGTAGGCTATGCTGATCTATCTATAGTTTTGAAAAATATCTCTTCTATTTTTTTCTTTTTGTGACAATTTATTACAAATTAGTGCCATCTTAAATTGTAATACAATGAGAATGAAATGAAGTACTCAGCATTTTGGCATATTAGCATCAGATTATTATCAGTATCAAGACTTTGATGTGATTGTGTAAGCATTTGTGTCTGTTCCAGGGAAAGAATCACACAGATTTGGGTGTTGCTCTGGACAGCCTCCAACATGAGTCATTGCAATACCATATGTCTTAGGTTTAGCATATCAATCCAGATGCCATTAAAGCGTTTGGGCCCCTGATGTTATACAGTCACAGCCGGAGACGACGTGTTCGCCGGAATGTTTAATCCCTTAGGATCCCAAATTTTCTGTGAAAATGCAATGCAGTATAACTTTACGACATACTTAACAAAGCTCATCCCTATGCAGGCAAAAATAAAACTTTTTTCTCGTAATACTTTTCTTGCAATCTTTCCCGAGTATCCATCCATCCATCCATTTTCTGTTCCGCTTATCCTCACTAGCGTCGCGGGCGTGCTCGCGCCTATCCAGTCGCTCACCGTGCTACTCTTTCACGAAAATTTACAACATTCATTCATTCGTCTTCCGTACCGCTTATCCTCACTAGGGTCACGGCTGTACTGGAGGCCTATCCCAGCTGACTCCGGGCAAGAGGCGGGGTACACCCTGAAATGGTTGCCAGCCAATCGCAGGGCACATACAGCGGCTGAAATAAGTATGTAACACGTCACCATTTTTCTCACTAAATATACTTCCAAAGGTGCTTTTGACATGAAAAGATGTTGAGAACAACCCAAGTCATCCATACATACAAAGAAATTAGAACAAATAAGCTCAGAAATTAAGTTGTGTGTAAAAATGTGAAATGACACAGGCAAAAAGTATTGAAACACACGGGAGGTGCAAAAAGGCATGGAAAGCCGAGACAACACCTAAAATCTATCAACAATCAAACAGCAATCCAGCCCCTTGTCAGTGCAAATTAATATCAGCTGGTTCAGTCCTATTTGATGGCCTACAAAAAGGTCTCATTGCCAAGGTGTGAGTCAAGACACATCTCATGATGGGTAAGAGCAGAGAGCTGTCTCAAGACCATCACAAACTAATTGTTGCAAAACATAACGATGGCATTAATTACTGCCGCATATCTAAGCTCCTGAACAATGCAGCCCTATGGGGGGCACAAGCCAGTGCAAACTGTAGGCCGGTCCCAAGCCCGGATAAATGCAGAGGTTTGCGTCAGGAAGGGCATCCAGCTTAAAACTTTGCCAAACAAATATGAGCGTTCATCCAAAGAATTCCATACCGGATCGGTCATGGCCCGGGTTAACAACATCCGCCACCGGCGCCGTCAACCTGCAGGGCGCCGTTGGAAATTTAGCTACTGTGGGTCGAAGAAGAAGAAGAGGTGGAAAGCGGGTTCTCTGGCAGAAAGAGAAGAGGAAAGCACAGAGCCTAGAACTGAATGTGGGGACTTTGAATGTTGGGACTATGACAGGAAAAGCTCGGGAGTTGGTTGACATGATGATTAGGTGAAAGGTTGATATATTGTGTGTCCAGGAGACCAGGTGGAAAGGCAGTAAGGCTCGAAGTTTAGGGGCAGGTTTTAAATTATTTGACCATGGTGTAGATGGGAAGAGAAATGGAGTCGGGTTTATCTTAAAAGAAGAGTTGGCCAAGAATGTCTTGGAGGTGAAAAGAGTAGCAGATCGAGCGATGAGGCTGAAACTTGAAATTGAGGGTGTTATGTGTAATGTGATTAGTGGCTATGCCCCACAGGTAGGATGTGACCTAGAGGTGAAAGAGAAATTCTGGAAGGAGCTAGATGATGTAGTTCTGAGCATCCCAGACAGAGAGAGAGTCGTAATTGGTGCAGATTGTAATGGACATGTTGGTGAAGGTAATAGGGGTGATGAAGAAGGGATGGGTAAGTACGGCATCCAGGAAAGGAACTTGGAGGGACAGATGGTGGTAGACTTTGCAACAAGGATGCAAATGGCTGTAGTGAACACTTTTTTCCAGAAGAGGCACGAACATAGGGTGACCTACAAGAGCGGAGGTAGAAGCACACAGGTGGATTACATCTTGTGCAGACGATGTCATCTGAAGGAGGTTACCGACTGTAAGGTAGTGGTAGGGGAGAGTGTGGCTAGACAGCATAGGATGGTGGTGTGTAAGATGACTCTGGTGGTGGGGGGGAAGATTAGGAAGACAAAGGCAGAGCAGAGAACGATGTGGTGGAAGCTGAGACAGGACGAGTGTTGTGCAGCTTTTCGGGAAGAGGTGATCCAGGCTCTCGGTGGATGGGAAGAGCTTCCAGAAGACTGGACCACTGCAGCCAAGGTGATCAGACAGGCAGGCAGGAGAGTACTTATCTTCTGGCAGGAAAGGAGAGGAGACTTGGTGGAGGAACCTCACATTACAGGAAATCATAGATGGAAAAGGGTGAGCTAAGAAGAAGTGGGACACTGAGAGGCCCGATGAGAGGCGAATGGAATACATTGAGATGCGACACAGGGCAAAGGTAGAGGTGGCAAAGAAGGAGAAAGGGATCTATACAGGCTGGCCAGACAGAGGGATAGGATGTGCAGCAGGTTAGGGTGAGGAGGAGTTGATGAATGAGGAAAATGAGAGAGAAGGGAGAGTAGAAGAGCCAAGCGTGGTGGACCAGGAAGTGGCAATGATTAGTAAGGGGGAAGTTAGAAAGGCATTAAAGAGGATGAAAAAAGGAAAGGCAGTTGGTCATGATGACATTCCTGTGGAGGTATGGAAGCATCTAGGAGAGGTGGCTGTGGAGTTTTTGACCAGCTTGTTCAATAGAATTCTAGCAAAGATGCCTGAGGAATGGAGGAAAATTGTGCTGGTGCCCATTCTTAGGAACAAGGGTTATGTGCAGAACTGTGGGAACTTTAGAGGAATAAAGTTGATGAGCCACACAATGAAGTTATGGGAAAGCGTCTCCACTACTCTTTCCCATAACTTCTAGACTCAGGACATAAGTGAGTATTTGCGAGCAACAGTATGGTTTCATGCCTAGAAAGAGTACCACAGATGAATTATTTGCCTTGAGGATGTCGATGGAAAAGTATAGAGAAGGTCAGAAGGAGCTACATTGTGTCTTTGAAGATCTAGAGAAAGACTATGACAGAGTACTCAGAGAGGAACTGTGGTACTGCATGCGAAAGTCTGGCGTGGCAGAGAAGTATGTTAGAATAATACAGGACATGTATGAGGGCAGCAGAACAGCGGTGAGGTGTGCTGACAGACGAATTGGAGGTGGGACTGCATCAGGGATCAGCCCTGAGCCCCTTCCTGTTTGCAGTGGTGTTGGATTGGCTTGCAGATGAGGTTAGACTGGAATCCCCGTGGACCATGATGTTTGCAGATGACATTGTGATCTGCAGTGAAAGCAGGGAGCAGGTGGAGGAACAGTTAGAAAGATGGAGGCATGCACTGGAAAGCAGAGGAATGAAGATTAGTCGAATTAAGACAGAATATATGTGCATGAATGAGAGGGGTGTTGGGGGAAGAGTGAGGCTACAGGGAGAAGAGATAGCAAGGATGGGGGTCAACCGTCCAGAACAGTGGTGAGTGTGGTCAGGAAGTGAAGAAACGGGTCCAAGTTGGAATGCATGTAGGAAGGTGTCAGGTATGTTATGAGACAGAAGAGTCTCTGCTAGGATGAAGGGCAACGTTTATAAAACAGTGGTGAGGCCAGCCATGATGTACGGATTAGAGACAGTGGCACTGAAGAGACAACAGGAAGCAGAGCTGGAGGTGGTGGAAATGAAGATGTTGAGGTTCGCTCTCGGAGTGACCAGGTTGGATAAAATTAGAAATGAGCTAATCAGAGGAACAGACAAGTTTCGATGTTTTGGAGACAAAGTTAGAGAGAGCAGACTCCGATGGGTTGGGCACGTCCAGAGGAGAAATAGTGAGTATATTGGTAGAAGGATGATGAGGATGGAGCTGCCAGACAAGAGAGCTAGAGGAAGACCAAAGTGAAGGTTGATGGATGGCGTGAGGGAAGACATGAGGGCAGTTGGTGTTCGAGAGGAGCATGCAGGGGATAGGCTTACATGGAAAAGGATGACGCGCTGTGGCAACCCCTAAAGGGACAAGCCGCAACGAAAAGATCTAATCTTCTGAACGTTCCAGTGAGTTGGGGCCAAAATAGGTAAGTGGAAACTCAATCATACCAACATAAATTTGCCTCAATTAAGGCCCGGGGGTGGTTCCTAAAGGCTCTGGATGTTGTGGGTCTATCCTGGTTGACCTCTGCAACATCGCGTGGACAACGGGAACAGTGCCTCTGGATTGGCAGACTGGGGTGGTGGTCTTTTTAAGAAGGGGGACCGGAGGTTATGTTCCAATTACAGGGGCATTACACTCCTCAGCCTCCCTGGTAAGGTCTATTCAGAGGTGCTGGCGAGGAGGGTCTGATTTAGGAGGAGCAGTGTGGTTTTCCTCCTGGCCGTGGAACAGTGAACCAGCTCTAGACCCTCGACAGGGTCCTCGAGGGTGCATGGGAGTTCGCCCAACCAGTCTACATGTGTTTTGTGGACTTGGAGAAGGCGTTCGACCGTGTCCCTCGGGGGGTCTTGCGGGGGGTGCTTCGGGAGTATGGGGTACCGAACCCCTTGATACGGCCTGCCCTGTAGGACCGGAGTCAGAGTTTGGGCCGCATATTCGGCAGCAAGTCGGACTCGTTTCCGGTGAGGGTTGGACTCCACCAAGGCTGCCCTTTGTCACCAATTCTGTCCATAACTTTTATGGACAGAATTTCAAGGTTCAGCCGAGGCGTAGATGGGTCCGGTTTGATGGTCTCAGTATTGCATCTCTGCTTTTTGTAGATGATGTGGTTCTGTTGGCTTCATCAAGCCGTGACTTCCAACTCTCACTGGAGCAGTTCGCAGCTGAGTGTGAAGCGGCTGGGATGAGAATCAGCACCTCCAAATCTGAAACCATGGTCCTCAATCGGAAAAGGGTGGCGTCCCCTCACCGGGTCGGGGATGAGATCCTGCCCCAAGTGGAGGAGTTCAAGTATCTTGGGGTCTTGTTCACGAGTGAGGGAAGAATGGAATGGGACATCGACAGGCGGCTCGGTGCAGCGTCTGCAGTGATGCAGACTTTGTATCGATCCGCTGTGGTAAAGAAGGAGCTCAGCCGAAAGGAGAAGCTCTCGCTTTACCGGCCGATCTACGTTCCTACCCTCACATATGGTCACGAGCTGTGGGTCGTGACTGAAAGAACAAGATTCCGGATACAAGCGGCTGAAATGAGTTTCCTCCGCAGGGTGTCCGGGCTCTACCTTAGAGATAGGGTGAGAAGCTCTGTCATCTGGGAGGATCTCAGAGTAGAGCCGCTGCTCCTCCACGTCGAGAGAAGCCAGATGAGGTGGCTGGGGCATCTGATTCGGATGCCTCCCGGACGCCTCCCTGGTAAGGTGTTCCGGGCACATCCCACCGGGAGGAGACCCCGGGGACGACCCAGGACACGCCGAAGAGACTACGTCCTTCGGCTGGCCTGGGAACGCCTCGGGGTCCCCCCGGAAGAGCTGGATGAAGTGGCTGGGGAGAGGGAAGCTAAAGCTACTGCCCCCGTCACCCAACCTCGGATAAGCGGTAGAAAATGGATGGATGGATGGATGGATGGGCAGTTGGCGTGTTCAATACTTTCCCTGTGTCACTTCACATTATTACATACAAGGTAATTTCCGAGCTTATTTGTTCTACTTTCTTTGTATGTGTGGACTACTTGGGTTGTTCCCAACATTTGGATACATTTTCATGTCAATAGCACCTTCGGAAATATATTTAATGAGAATAATGGTGACGTGTTAAAGACTTATTTCAGCCGCTGTATAAACAAACAACCATTCTCACTCACATTCACACTTTTTCAATTTAGAGTCTTCAATTAACCTACCATGCATGTTTTCGGGATGTGTGGGCAAACCGGATGACCCGGAGAAAACCCACGCAGGGACGGGGATAAATACAACATTAATACTGTAATGTTACTACTTTAATCTTGAATATAAGCAAGTTTTGTTTCAAAAAGATGCAACTTTTTATCTCGTGTTTATCTGAATTCCCCTTTAATTGACTATGCCCTTAGGTCAAGGAAAAACATATCAAAAGATATAGTAAATAAAATCCATAAATAAAATGAAGCTACAGTTTTGTGGTTTTGTGCACTTTTTCCTCAGACTCATTCACAGACCCCTCAGCTGAAGGCATGTCTAGAGAACGAGCTAGGGAGCGAGATCGCAGTCGCCCGCACGAGAGAAGGCATCACTCCTCTGCAGGGGAGAAGCAACGCTACTACTCCTGTGAGCGTTATGGCTCCAGGGAGACAAGCCATGCCAAGTCAGCCGGTCCGAGCCGATCCACATCTCCAGGAGAGGGACAAGACACTGTTGTCCTTAGACAAGTGAGTTACTTGCTGGCAAAACAAGGAAGCCTGTTTTGTTTTTTTATCTGAAACAGCACTCACCTATTTGTGTGATCAAATGTCAAACATCCAAATGGGTTCTCTCATATGTATCATTTAGGGAAGGTTATGGGTGATCGTGAGGTAAGTTAACCAGACAAAGTCAGGGGAAAAAAACTACTGCTGTGTGATTGTACACAACACATCTGCGGCAGGGCACAAATGCTGGCTGATCCTCATCTCCGTGCAAGCGCAAGGTTCGCTGTGTGTGTTCGCCAATTTGGCAGCCGGTCTGCGCCGACCGAGGCGTTTGGGCGCAGCGAGGGTGTGCCCTTGGAGATTGCGCCTGGTGGAGAGACAATTTGATGGCAGAAAATCCATCTAAACTTATGCCCGCTCAAACCACGTGGAAGGCCTGGCGCAAGGTAGACCGCTGGTCTAACGCGGTTTTGGTGAATTTGATCAAGGCGCAGGCAGACAGATACTGAGCTCCTTGGACATATTTAAGTCGGCAGTGAGTTATCATCAGCTCATTCTGTATTTAACAAGGGTACCCACTCATATTGACGGTTGCCACACTGTGGCCAGAGCAGTGACCATGTTTCACACAGGCACAGATCGCTGCGATTACGCATCGTCCTCTTCTGCACTGAGAATGGTGCCAAGTCTCTGTCGAGACTGTCAGTTGCGCCACATTTGACAGGAGCCGCTTTGATTGGTAGCGACGGAAGTCGGCTGTAAACACTCCTGTAGCGGCTGGTCTACGAAATTACCAACACTGTTCTAACCCGCCTCTGTCGCACAGGCTGTTCACGAAAATAGAGCACTATATCCTTAGGTCTTATGTTGTGCAATTTAAATTCCAAGTCATGACTGGACTGTACATGAAGAATAGACATACTGTATACTCCCAGCATTAACAATATGTACACCTGCTAATAGGATTCAATACAAGATCAGTGTAAAAAGAAGAATTGCCTTGACAAACGGTAACTGATTGGTTTTAAATGACACATCTATAGAGGTATTCATTTACCAGTACAGTGAACACCCGTTTATCATATGGGATACGTTCCAGACACACTTGCAAACGGTGTAAAACTGCAATTGAGCGACCATGTCATTTTTTTTCTCCTACTACCACACACTCTACTGTAGACACGCTAAACACATTTAAACTTATTAAATGTATGAAAACCATTGTTGATATATTCCCTAGCAACTGTTTTCACACTCCCGCTGTCAAGTCATGGGAGACTATTGTAGAACATCTCATTTGCACAGTTCTCTAAATAGGCAAATTGTGCTTGTCAATCCAAGTTTACTGTAAAATTTACACCAAACAATAATAAAGAATTAAACCTTGTACATTTCAACTCTGAAATGTTCAACCAGACGGTAAAGATTTGTATAACGAAAGTCTGCTAACTTGATGCTAAAATACAGTATACATAAGTATAATACAAAACGCTGTAGTCGGGCCAAAGGACATTAGCATAGATGTTACGGTAATTATTGAGCTTGAAACAACTGCTATTTTAACACACAAAGCAAAGCATACATAGAAGCACCATACAACAACAGTCGCAGGCATATTCTGTCATCTCTCTGGGAAGAAATATTCAAATGGCAAAACATGGCGGTTTATTACACTAAGGGGGTGTCCTCCTCTCGCTATTAATTCCGGGGCATCTCTTCCAGTAGAACTCAGTGCTGCCCGGCATGTTGGGCCACGACATGTTACTAGTCTGAAGGAGTGCAACACTGTGATGTACAGTAGCTGGCGTTCACTGAATTGTGGTTGCAGTTTGCGGTGGTTTATAGGTGCACCACTGCTCCCATGGGATTACACGTAGGCAAAGAAATATCATTGGATACAGGTACAGTTTAGCTAATATTGGAGTGGGGGAGTTTATGTTTTCAGTAAAACACCGTCACTACGGCTCATCTGAAAGCTTTAAAACCAATTGAATACTTTGTAAGTAAGAAGAGTTAGTAGTATTATATAGTAGTAGATTTTAGCTGGCTGGTAATAATACAGTGTGTTTTTTTTTTTTTGTTCCAGCATGGTAGCACTGGGGGTAAACCCGCCCCCTCTGGTTCAAGCACACCAGGTCGTGGTCGCAGGCAGCTTCCCCAAACACCCCTGACTCCTCGTCCTGCCGTTGCCTACAAGACTGCAAACTCCTCCCCTCTCTCTTCTGCTGCCAGCGCCACTATAGCTGGACAGCACACTCGTGTCAGCCGTGGCCTTTCAGAACACGAGCGCTTGCATGGGGACAATGACCGCTCCCCGATACCGGTCACCTGCATTGGTTCTGACCCAAATTTAGACCGGCAACAGCAGGGAACTTCTCAACAAGCGTTTATTGAAGAAACGGAGGACTTCCAGGATGCTGTTAGCAGCCAAGTATTGTCACACTCTGCCCGAGCCGGTGCCTCCGCAACCACCTCATCTTCCCACGGTACTGCTGCTGCTGTGCCCGTCACAGCAGCAGCCACACAAGGGCGTGCAGATATGGTACCTAACGGGTACCACTTCACCTTTGGGGGAAACTCTGTATCAAACAGCAGAGGAACAGGAAGCCTCAGGGAGAGAGAGGATGAGGACTGGTGCTAGCACGCAAGGATACTACAGAGGTTTTTTCCGATGCACTGTTGAAGGAGCAACTTGGCCGTGTTGCTTATGTCAGATCGCGTGAGCTGGTCAAAGGGGAAAGTGCTGTCAAAGGGTTGTGTTGCAGTGTTACACAAAAAGCTGTCGAAGGAAGCAGAATGCTGACTTTTTTTTTTGTACCCCTTTTCAAACCCTTGCACCAAAATGCTTTTGAAGACCCTTCAGTATTTTGCCTTGGCCAGTGTTGTTGAAGACCGAAACCCAAAATCTTGAAGTACTATGTTTTAGACTCGTCCGAACGCCTCACTCTTGAGCTACTTGGATGCTTTATTTTGTCTTGACATGCAGGTCAGGGGTTTCGATGTAACATGCTCGCACCGAAACATCTGACTGAAGGGTCATCATTGACCAAGATGATTTTCTGTCGGTCTTGGAACTTTTCTGATTCACGCAAAGATCAACAAGTGTCACTTTGAGGCAAAAGAAACAAACACGAGCCATTTTCATGGTCAAACTTGGTTCAAATTGGGGGGTGCACACAGGGACAAGGACAACAATTTTACTGCAACATGTGGCCGAATACTAAGTGCCTCATTTTACAAGATGTGAGTAGGAGTCTGGCTTCTTGAGTGGGCGGTCTGTGTTGAACACACAGTCAAGCATGTAAGTCTGTACACAGCTGAGAGAAACGGGACAACATAAAGCTGTTTCAATCTGTCGGAATGGTCTAAAAATAATAATAATCAAATACAAAAAATAAAGTAAAAAAAAAACTAAAAATAACATTTTTATATGCTGAGTCTTGTAGTTGGTGAATCCAAATTAAAGATCCAAAGTCACCAATGTAGTGCATGCCGAGGTCTTGAACATGTCCAAAAATTGTGTCTGTACTTTATTTAAGGGTGCGTGCGAAGCATTTGCCTTTTTCTTAAAACACACTGCCAGTCCACTGGTAAGCAACAGATGGTCTCTCAAAGGACAAAAGTGCCATTTTTGAAATATCAAACTAGAACTCACGTCAGAAACGTGGAAATGTCCTCCAACAGAAGGGATGATACTGAAGTGTGCGCATGCTTTTTTGTGTGTGTTCTGGCTCTAAGAAAAAAACTGTTTGATTTGTTGTTTTAGTCATCATCCTTTTCGTAATACTTCTCTATCATGCCCACAGGATGGACAAAAGAGAGGAATACAGAAATACAACTAAACAATTGTGCTTTAAAGTCACATAGTATTGAAATATCTAAAGCAGGGGTGACCAACATGGTGCCCACAGACACCATGAGTAGTTCGGAGGCCTGTTCTAAGAATACCTCACCCACGATTTGCTAGGAGTGTTGTAGAAGTGATCATTCGTTTGCAGAGATTTATAGAAATCCATTGTTGCATATCGATATTGATCTGTTTCCTACCTTGTTAAATCCTTCTTGATAATTGTGAAAAATCATTAACATGTCATTTCAGAAGTGTGTATCACACTGGCAGCCATTCACATTAATCAGTATCCAAGAAGTAGCTTTCAGTTTCGAAAAGACCCCTGATCTGGTGAAATGACCA
This sequence comes from Phyllopteryx taeniolatus, assembly GCF_024500385.1. Taxonomy (NCBI): domain Eukaryota; kingdom Metazoa; phylum Chordata; class Actinopteri; order Syngnathiformes; family Syngnathidae; genus Phyllopteryx; species Phyllopteryx taeniolatus. The sequence goes on from NC_084516.1 coordinate 19,974,402, forward strand.
CTTTTTAAGAACTGATGAACTAAATATACCAAAGACTACTTTAAAAATGGAATACATTAAATTGAGCTTTTTCACACATCGACCTTAATTCAGTACTATTTAAAAGCCTTGCGCTGCGGCGACCCCTAAAGGGACAAGCCGAAAGGAAAAGAAGAAAGCGTTCCTCTCCCTCCTATGTGAAGTGGATGTTCTTCAGGCGCTGGCGTGGGTTTTCCCGGGATACTTGGGCTTCCACCCCAATTCCAAAAACACGCATCTTAGTTTAATTGAAGACAACGAGTGACTGGTGACCAGACCGGGCTGTTCTCCACCTCTCACCCAAAGTCAGTTGGGATAGGCTCCAGCTCACCCGCAAGCCTAAGGAGGGACAAGTGCTATATAAAATGGATGGATTGCTGAATTATTAGGCTTCACTCCGTTTGTATCCCACAGGTCGACAACATTTTCTTTTTGTGATCTGGATTTGCATCGCCACTATTCCATTGATTTTGTGATTGAGGGCATCTGTGGCCCACCTCTGTGCATTCCTGATGATATTATTTTTGCCACATAAACTCTTAAATCTGTTGGGTTTCCTTACTCTTCACTTTCCCCTGAAACTGCAGTGAGTGAGTACTGATGCATGTCTGTCCAGACCTTGAACAAAGATCAGGACCAGTGTCTTTGTGGAAATTCACAGACAAGATAGTTTCCAAATTCTTTTAAAAAGGACTACTGTGTCCGCATGTGCATCAATGTGGGCTGATTATGTTGCATGCATGCACACCTTCTGCAAATCTCTCCATCCCTAACTTGCAATGACTGTTGTTCATCTCGAAGTTGTCATTATGGTTATGTTAACATTGGATGATGGGTTTTATCTGTTCCTCTTTCTTTACTGTCACATATATATATATATGGTATCTGGTCTCGAATCACCACCCAGATCTCAGGGTATATCAGCCACTTGAAAGCTCAGTCAGTCACAATGAAAGCCTAAGAAAAAATAGTGAGCCAACACACAACACGTCATCACTCGGTAACTGTTAGTATGACACAATAATGGGGATGTATATCACAGAAAGACCTTAATTCTTTACTTAAAGATCACTCTCCCACGAACGGATGAGTTCCTGGCCCAGGCTCATCGTGTTAATGATTTGTTGTTCAATGGACGTTTCTGGGGCTACAAACAATAATTTGTCCAGATATTATGGTTGCCCAGATGAGGCATGGGGGGGGGGGCTTCATAAATGAAATCATGTACAAATATGGAAAATGTATCTTTCTGAGCAATCAGGCAGACTGCCACAACCCCATCAGATCAGATCAAACGGTGGGATGGGCCACGTTAGTTTTGTATGTTTAATTCGAATTGAATTGAGTTCTTTATTTTGAACATTTGAAACAAATAAAAAAAAGTAACAGAAAAACAACAAAACAAGATTTGAAGACACAAATAAAAGATCAAGTTAAATCACACATATTCGAACAGTCAAACTTGTTTTCTCCTACTCCTAGTTTGAAAGATTTCCCTAATTAAACATGGGCACATGCATCACAAAGGACTTTTGGATTTGATTTTGATCTCGAGGTGTGCAGTTAGTTGTCATATAAACAGAGAAGAAAGATAAATGGGAGCGCCCAAAGCATCCTTCATTTTTGTATGCGAGCTACTATGTTGAGCAAAGCAACACTACAGTATATACACTGTTGGATAATTAACAATGGATGTGTTTATAGTGAGAAATCACGAGAAAGTCATTGCTTTGGATTTGGTGTATTACATTTTACAGTGTCCTCACCTCACCGTCACAAACCATTCTCATACATTCCCAACTGTGGAAACGCTCGTGTCATTCTTAAATGGACTGGCCATCAGCCACTTTGGATGTGTTGGATTTGGGTTTCAAAAATAGACAATATTTTGAACCTTGACCTTGATCAGGGTGTCCGATGTCTTCAATCAACGTTTTCTATGGCCTCCCATTGGACATTTCCTGTTTGCATGTTCTGAAAAGAAATGTGCATGTGCAAAAATGAAAAAACAAAACCAAAAAAAAACATTGTTTGACTTCAATACGTCCATGACTGATAATTTGCCGGTTGTGTTTCTGATGCTTTACACAACCAGAGTTTAAATTTAATGAATTTGAAGACCATAGTCACAAAGTTTCCACAAATGTCCCTCCCCAAAAAGTGGAAATGTTTTTGCAGAGTGGTTCTAAGGTGTCTCAATCCTTCGCTGCCTGATCTGTTACTCAACTGACTCCTGCACAGTCAGTCTAACTGTACCGATTTTGTATGAATATAAATCCTTGAATAAAGAAGAATGATTAAGAAATAGCTGTTTTACATTCCTAAAAACATCAAGGTTATGTTTTAATCGATATCAATTTCTACATACGGTATATGGAAGACAATGGTGCCTTGAGATATGAGTGACCCGATATTTTTGAGATAGGAGCCGTCATCGTGGCAACGAACTCAACTCACTTCACAACTTGCAGCAGTTTGGCAGCTCGAACTCGAGAAAACATCTTGCAAAAAAGGAGTTTCGATCTATCGCCACTCGCAGTTGAAGTTGAATGTCAAACTAAACATAAAACAGAGAGAAGTAAATGTGTATTTAAAGCAATCAAACCACTTTGCCTCCCGCAAGCTCACTGCTACCCAGATGGGGGAAGACTGTAGTCTGACATTTGGTGGCCATTATGGTCATGATAAACAAGAAAAAGGCCTCACCTGTCACCAGGGAGGACAGGCCGTGTCTGTTGAGCACGCTCCACAGAATATGTCTGGCCCAGCTATACCTTTTTTCCAGCGACAGTGGCCTGAAGCCGTCCGTCCAAGCCAATGAATTACTCCGCGTGACGGCAAAGTATGAAAAGTGCAAGTATATGAATTGCGCTGACCACACATGCGCCAGAGCAACGTCACATCCAGCCTTTCAGCCAAACCAACCAGAGCCCTGTGTGTGTGTTGGTACTGGATATAAGGGTCAAGGCAACACACTAGTTCATCTACAGTAAATGTTTTGCCTCTCATTTTTGCACCAGTGCCCAAAATTCTCCGTCCCTTCTCATATTCACATTCAGTAGTCGCACAGTGTGTCTTTGTTTTACAGGACCTCTTTTTCTTTTCACTTTGCGGAGTTATCATTTTGATTGGATGAACCAATTTGCATGCATGGAATGGGCACTGACATGAACCCTGAAATGTCGTATAAATGAAACCGTGTGCCATCCACAGTATGCGTGCGGTCCAAAGCGGTCTGCAGACGTGCAATGTGGAAAGTATGAAATGGCTTGAACAGGAGTTCTGAAACTCTTATTCGTTTGTGGGTGCATGCATGACTGTATTATACTGCCTCCCGGTGGCGAAGTGGCACACACCAGAAGGAGCCTAAATGAATGCGCTACGATGCATAAATTGTTTAATTCTTCACATTCCATTTAATGATGTCATTACTATATATTTTTGTACAGTAAACTATTCTATCGTGCTATTTTTCCTCATTGAAAATTTAACATTTAAGGATGTTTTGGGGGAAATAGAACAAATTAATGGCATTTCCATTCATTTCATTGGGAAAGATGATTTGAGATGGAGAAGTGTTTTGAGTTACGAGTGTGGTCATGGAACAAATTAAACCTGTATCACAAGGCACCACTACTGGGTACAATTTTAATTGAATGCCCTAAAAGTTGTACAATACAAAATTCAACCAAATATTCCAGGAAATACGCCCATGAATTCATACAAAAACCAAACTCTCCAAACTCTGTTTGAACAGCCATCGAGCATGATGTCAAACAGGAACTCTGCAAAGACTCATTAATAATCTCAAAACACAGGTTTTTGTCATCATTTAAGTTTTAGATCACCAAAAATGTTTTGGACTATCGCCATGGAGTGTCATCTACTAACAACTTCAATGAGAGGCACTAAAAAAATCTGGACATCCTGTATGTCAATATAAAGGGAGTGTACGGCTTCTTTTCCTTCCCTTCTGGGGGATATATATATATATATATATATATATATATATATATATATATATATGTATATATATATATATATGTATATGTGTATATATGTATATATATATATATATATGGATAATAATAATAATAATACATAAATACAGTTGAATTGAAAGTTAATAAAAGAGGGACTATTTTACGTGCAGAGAAGTTTTTAATTTTTTTACGTTTTTGTATTATTATTATTATTTTTTTTTTTTCTTAGTTGGCTGGATCTCTTCAGGTCAGGAGTCAAGTGACTGGCGGTCTTCCAGCGGAAGTATCCTGTCTCCTATTGTATTAGCATTAGCATTGTACTAGCATTCTGATTGGCCACATCAGAGAGAGTAGGCGAGCCATTTTCACAGGCTAGTCTGACTTTATGATTCGATGTCGGTTCTGGAGGAGAGAGCGGATGCTGGCTGTGAGGGAAAGAATGTTCTTGAGAAGAGGAGGACAGGTGAAAGACCAGTGACTTTGTTTTAAATCCATGACAAGCAGACGTTTCTACCCGCAACGCACTTTGGCACCGTAATTAACGGACGAGATGTGGCGCTGGTGGTCTCCCTTGACCCTAACCCTCCTCGGGCCTCATTAGCGTGTGCTCGGTCACCCCCGAAGATTTTCTACGCTTGCATGATGACGGAGGAGAGTCTGGTAAGAGAAGCCTCAATTGTAGCCTAAAGTAGCCCAGACAACGTATCGCAATTCAATTACATACAAATTGTATTGCATTTAAATGAGTCCTATAAATGACACAGAACGGGTTTCAATCGGTGACGTAACTGTGAAGTATTGAATTCAAACGCATGTTGTTTTTTTGGAATGTCTTTCAAACGAGCACCATGCACGAACGTTTTATTATTGTCCAGCATTTCACTCTTTGAACCCTCGCTCGCTATAGAACGATTTATCAAATTGAGGCCCAACAAGGTACTTTTGCATATTGCTATAACAACTTGTCTATTGTCTGTTATCAATTAAGGATGGGTAAAATGATGACATTGGGGCGATGTGAGGCTGCACGAGCTTCATGTGAAAATGTACTAGAACCTGCTGTTGTACTATATGACAAGTGGTAGTGCTATTTAAGTAAAAATGGCATTTTCAACCCCTTCGTGTGGGGCTGTCAACTTTGCCTGATGTGCCACGAACAAGTTGTGGTGGTTGCTCAAATGTTAGAAGATAGTGCTGTGAACATAATTTATTCACATTTTACATTCACATAGCTCCTTTGCATGATACCCTCCTCTTTGGTAGACAAAAAACAACAAAACAAGGTTTTCAAATGATTTATGTTTATTTGGACTGAATATTCATGATATAAATGACCAACTTGTTGAGGAAAAAAAACAACTCTTGTTCACAGCGAATCTGGGTTCAGAACAATATTTAATGTAGTATTAAAACTAGAACTCTTTTTGGCATTGTTAGCCATGCAGTTTGTAAACATAATAAGACACCACAAAGAAAACATCATCATAAACAGTAGCCATCATCCTATCTATTGCAGCCTATCCTAAACTTGAGATTGGGCCCATGGTCAGTTGTTACTAAGTCACACAACGGGATAGTTATTCGACTAAATACATGTATTATATGGAAAAACCTGTTACCTGGCCCTGTGTGGAAAAAGGAATGGTCCGCTAAACCTTATTGGTTGGGCCATTCTCAGCAGCAACAACTGAAATCAAGCGTTTTCTGTAGCTGGCAATGAGTCTTTCACACCTCGATAAAGTTTTTTTTTTTTGCCCACTCTTCCTTGCAGAATTGATTTAATTCAAACAAAATTGAGGGTTTTTGAGCATGAACGGCATTTCACTTCATTTCAATCAGATTCAAGTCCGGGCTTTGACTAGGCCACTCCAAAACCTTTATTTTGTTTTTTTAAAGCCATTGTGAAGTTGACTTGCTGTTTTGTTTTGGATCATTATCCTGCTGCAGAGCCCAAATGCGCTTCAGCTTGAAGTCAGAAACTAATGGCTGAACATTCTCCTTCAGCATTTTCTGTTAAAGAGCAGAATTCATGGTTCCATCAATCACAGTAAGTTGTCCAGGTCCTGAAGTAGCGAAGCAGCCCAAGAACAACACACTACCACCACCATGTTTGACTGTTGGATGATCTTTTTCTGAAATGCTCTGCCACCATTTCGCCAGATGTAACGAGACACACACCTTCCAAAAAGCTCAACCTTCAACTCGTCACTCCATATCATTTTCTCCCAAAAGTCTTGGGAATCATTCAGATGTGTTTTTTAAGTAAGTAAGTAAGTAATATGAGCCTTTATGTTCTATTTGATCAGCAGTGATTTTCGCCTTGAAACTCTGCCATGAATGTCATTTTTGACCAGTCTCTTTCTTATTGTTGTGTCACGAACACTGACCTTAACTGAGGCAAAGGGAGACCTGCAGTTTTTTAGAAGTAGGACAGCCACTCCTGGGAAGGTTCACCACTGTTTCATGGTGTATCTATATGAGGCTAATGGCTCTCCCTATCGTTCGCTGGAATCCTAAAGCTTTAGAAATGGCTTTGTAACCCTTTCCAGACTGATACATGTCAATTAGTTTATTTAATGTTTAAGTGATTTCTTCATTGAACAGATCTGAAGGTAATCAGGTTTGAGTGTGATCAGTGAAAACTAACCAAAAGTTGTGATTAGCCACAATTATTTCATGATTTAACAAGCGGTGTAATTACTTTTTCACACAGGGCCAGGTAACTTTGAGTAATTTTTTTCCCCTTAATAAATGAACTCACCATTTAAAAACAGCATTTTAAGTTCACTTGGGTTACATTTGTCTCATATTTACATTTGTTTGATGATCTTAAACATGTACATTGATAGAGAGAGAGAGAGAGAGAGAGAGAGAGAGAGATTTGTGTGTGTGTGTGTGTGTGTGTGTGAGTTATTCTGACTTTTGGAGTGTGAACCAGAAAAAGAGCAAGCTGTTGAGACATACTTTCAAAATCTGGTTTCATCTCAATTAGAGGTACAACCTCTAGTATCATGTGATTATAGTGCCTGATAAATACTAATTAGTACAGAATACAATAGTATGGTTTGCGTTAAAAAGAAATGCACGTAATAGGATCTGTGGTGTAAATGCTCATATTTGAAAATATGTTAACTGAGTGACCAGAAGTCAAGCTACAACTAAGCTTGTCTCTTATCATGCTCACAATAAGTTTTTCAATTGCATATGTAGAAACAGGCGCCAAATCCAATCCATAAGTACTCCATCTAGATTAAGTTCAAGAAAACCTCTCGGCGGCTTGGCTCTCTCATCAGCGTTTGTTTTCTCAGGAGTGTTGATAGAGTGACAGAAGTGCACATGCTGTTGGGTTTACATTGTGTTGAACTTCGATAATCCTTTCATGACCTACTGAAATTGATCTCAAATTGGCACTGTGCCAGGCGCCTGAGTGAGTTACGTCTGAATTCCACAGCAGCGCACTGTTTATTTTGCTTGGGTTGCAGCACATTTCATCTTTACTGTCATCTTTGTTATATAGCTGGCAGTTAGTTAGAATGAGACTACTACTGTCTACTGAACATTAACTTCTTCAGTGTAACTGTAGCCTCATAGTTATATAATACTGGGTAATATGCTCCCTGTGCTCTGTTTAGACTTATTCCAAATATACCTTGCTTAGTGATAATTTGTCAAATAAACACTTTAAACACCAGCACAATTCCCGAAATTAAATGGCAGTGCTGCTGTGCCAAAGAATGAATGAATGAAGCACTTCAACCTGGCTAGCAAACAACACAAAGAGGTGGTTTTTTTGCCTTATTACATTTATACCAGTTAGAGGTGTAATTAACATGAAAAATATCAATTGTGAAGCTGCGTTATGCGAACATCGGCCATTGCAGTGCAGTACAGCAGTAATCGCTCGTTTATAGCGGGGCTTAGGTTCTGGACCACTCCCACAATAAATAAACAAATAAATAAAAGTGTGTGTGACCACATATGTATTTTGATTATTTATACATATTTTAAAGCTGTATGAACATTATTGATCTTCTAAATTTCTGACCTTCTCTAATATTACTCAAATTATTTTTTAAATTAGTTTTAGGTGAGGAAGTGTTTCTTTTACTACAAAATTTTTTATATCCATCCATCCCGCAATATGGTAAATTATGCGCAATATGAATCGCCAAAGGTACAGAGAAAAGCCCAGAATATTCCAGTTTTATTGACTGATGAGACAAAGATGAACTTTTATCAAAATGATGGAAACGTTTGGAGAAGGCAGGGATCTGCTCACAATCCCAAACATTTAAGCTTATCTGTGAAACATAGCGGAGGTAATGTCACAGCTTGGTCCTGCATGTTTTTTTATTTTAATTTTTTTCTTGAACAACCTCACTCATCTATACTGTAACTCAGGATGACAGCAGCAATAGGAACTCAGAATCCTACAGAAACATTTTGTCTGCCAGTTTAGTGAAAGACACAATCGGGTTATGATGATGATGTTGATGACGATGATGAGGCATTGAGAACCGATTGTTCCGGTTCTCCCGGAATCGTTCAAATTAAAAAATGTTGGTTCCCAGTTTCGATCCCTACGGTATGCCCACCCTGAAGAAGAAAGTGGCGAAAACCAACAAAGAAGCGGCGAAAACTCACGAAGAAGAGGGCGCACGAAGACGTGCTCATGCCCAGCAGCGGTGGCAGCGAACAAAAGTGTGGCTTAACTTTGTTAAAAATAATGACTAGTCGCCTCAGTGCAACACTTGGCATAAGATTATGTTGTGCAAAGGAGGGTCTGACGTTCTCCCTCCCGCTCTGCACGGCGTTATCTCACCGTAACACAAACACTAACCTTGTGCCTCATCGGTGGGTAGATGCTGAGTTCCGGTGCGTACCCTTCAAAATAAAAGGCTACAAGCTTAAAACATGAAGTCCAGACAGTTAAAACTTGTACATATAAAGCATTTGACGTGATTAAACAGTCCCAAATAACTATTTTTACAATGCTATATTTAACTTTTAGCTGAAACATTAATGAAGGAATATTAAGTCAATTGGGTTAGTTCCACACACATTGCCTTTTTGTTCATAGGTTTGATATTGATATTGGTTGAAAAGAACCCCGAGTCAAATGTTCACTTTAGTCTAGGCTGCGGGCTGCTAAGAAAATGGATGTTCATAATTTGGACACCCTTTATTTAAACCATGCAAACATTTTTGACCCAGCCCCCTAAAAGAATCGGAATTTAAGAATCGTTTGGAACCGGAATCGAAATAAGGAACCGGAATCGGAACCGCTCAAATTCAAACGACGCCCAACCCGAATGATGATGACGCAAACACTTTCAAAACATCAATCCATCACAGCTTTCTTTGGGCCAGAGGGCAGGCTACAAATTGATCTGGTCGCCAGGCAATTGGAGAGCACATAGAAATTAAACCGCCATTCACATTTCTGGACAATTTAATCTGAAATTAACCTAACATAGCGGCACAGTGGACGACTGGTTAGCACAGATCAAATCTGGCTTCGCCTGTGTGGAGTTTGCATGTTCTCCTCCTGCCTGCATGGGTTTTCTCCGGGTACTCCCGTTTCCTCCCACATCCCAAAAACATGCATGGTAGGTTCACTGAAAACTCGAAATTGCCCGTAGGTGTGAATGATAGTGCGAATGGTTGTTTGTTTATATGTGCCGTACGATTGGCTGGCAACCAGTTCAGGGTGTACCCCGCCTCTCGCACAAAGATAGCTGGGGTAGGCTCCATCAAGCCCGCGACCCTAGTGAGAATAAGTGGTACGGAAAATGAATGAATGAATGAATTAACCTAACATGTCTCTAGCAAGGTGACAATATTTCCCAAAAATCACAGTCTGTCAAAATGCCAAGTCTGACTGGAATGGCCTCGTCACCCTGAGTGCAATGCACTAGGAATTTGGAAAATCAGATGATGGCTTCCAGAAAAGAATTCTTATTTTTTGTCCATCCATCCATCCATTTTCTGAGCCTCAGAACTTTGAGGGACACGCTCTAACCAGTCGGCCACCGTGCCGCGTTTTTTTTTTTGTGTGTGTTGGAAAAATTAGCCTTTTTTTCAGAAAATGCTTTCAAATTAGAGTAAAACAATATAACTTGATTGTTGCTCAACATATCACATCAACCCTTTCTTTTCGTCTGCCAACCCTTCCCCCTATAGGCTGACAAGTTTCTGTTAAATACTGTATATCCACCAATAAGCTTGTGCGAGCCAAAATTCCGAGGGGCTCTGTAAGTCAAAATTACCATGATGTTTCAAACGCCATCAAAAAAGCAAAAACAAACAAACAAAAAAAAAACATCCTAACAACTCGAATTAAGTAGTCCAAATGGAACATTATTTGTGAGAACAGCAGTGTGGGCAGTAGAATAGGTCACGTACTTTAGTAATCAATTGGTTTTTTTGTGAATTTATATTTCGTATGGAGGGTTTTAGAGGCGTTGGAGGTGCTCATTCCATGTTTTTGTTGTTCTTGTTTTGTTAGAAAATTCCACAAAGGTGGCAGCCACTTGTTACATTGCTAATGTATGTTTTTGAAATGTGGGAGGAGAAAATGAAAATCCTAACTATAGCAATGTTCATACTTGTAGTGTAAACCTAAAAAAACATGCACACCAACTCAGTGTTCAGATGCACTTTGTAATGCCGATAAAGAAAATGCCCACCTCTAACCTGCTAACCAATATCTGTTGTAAGTACTTAGTTTTAAATACCGAATATGCATGCTTACGACATAAAATAATAGTATACGTTCAATCACATGAGTATATATAAGTTATATATACTATCCACTGTATAGATGCTATATACGTGGAGTCCATTTACCATTTTCATCTCAAAACACAAAACATTTTTTCCATGTAAAGTGGCCTATAGAAACGCATCTCTTTAACTTTCAATATGGACATTTCTCTGTATCACATGCAAAGCATTAAGTTCAAATAATTGTGATTAAATGTAGAAATGAAAAATAATGACAATTTAATTTCAGGATTGTAGTGACCAAAACATCTGCGTTATCAGTATCATCACTTGAAAAAAACCCCATTAAAAATAGATACACACATTATCATAATTTAAAGTCATACATCTTAGGCCTTGTACGCGCATAAAGACAATTGGCCTGTTTTTGTGCTTACACCTGGGAAACATTGGCACGTACCCTGAAGTTTCTTCTTCGTTGGTTTTGTGTGATGATGTGTGATCACGTGAGACTTCGAGATCGGGTGTGCAATACAATCTTTATGTCTGTGGTCTGCTGTGTTGCGATTCTTGGAGTACACCACACACATGAAGACCAAAACTTTCATCTTTATGTGTGGAGTCTGTAGCAGATAAAAAAATCTTTTAAGTGTGGGAAGATCTTTATGTGTGTACCAGGCCTGAGGAGCCCGGGTTGTTAGCGGAATTTATAGAGTCTTTGCTGCATGTTCAGGTTTTTTTGCCCTGCTAAGTAGCTATTGAAAAGCTCAAGCCAACAAACGACGGAGGTCTCATTATTACTTGACAGTTGGTATTATGGGTTGTCAAGTGCCAAATTAAATCATCTCCAAGCTATTTTTTAAGGTTAATGTAAGTAATTAAGTTGTAACTACATTTTGAGTCTTGTCGCTATGAGTCGTACACCTCCTTTTAGAATGGATAAAAAAATAAAAGCATGACAACCCAACCTTATGGATATTAACAACATTACCCATTGTTTTCTTAATATTGATCTTTACAGAGGTGGCACGGTGGACGACTGGTTAGAGCGTCTGCCTCACAGTTTGGAAGATCGGGGTTCAATCCCCGGCCCCGCCTGTGTGGAGTTTGCATGTTCTCCCCGTGCTTGGGTGGGTTTTCTCCGGCACTCCGGTTTCCTCCCACATCCCAAAAACATGCATGGTCGGTTAATTGACAACTCTAAATTGCCCGTAGGTGTGAGTGCGAATGGTTGTTTGTTTGTATGTGCCCTGTATTGGCTGGCAACCAGTTCAGGGTGTACCCCGCCTCCTGCCCGATGATTGCCGGGATAGGCACCAGCACGCCCGCGACCCTAGTGAGGAGAAGCGGCTCAGAAAATGGATGGATGGATGATCTTTACAGTACCTTCATCTCACTTTGTGTCCCAAATCTCCGTAAAACTAATGCCTAGATCAGACTACAGGATTTTGGCCTGATTAGCTATCACAGGCGATTTCCCAGATCGGGCCCGACATATTTTGTCAGGAGCGCCAAACTTCTTGTAGTGTGACATAATCCATGACCAATAATTTGGCCCTACGATAGCCCTATGACGCCAAAATGAAAAGTCTAGCATGTTAGATTTCTTTGGATAGTGTCGTGCGACATATCAACGACAACTATCTGACGGCGCACCTTGAAGTCGACCAATAGGATTGCGTATTGTGACCGGCGCATCGCCTTCCGTGCTTGCCGTTGTCAACATACTTGCACGCCGATGTCAACATTTATTCACGCGCACAAACCGATGTTTACTGAAGCTTTAGAGCATGATTCGACAGAACCCCGGCATGTTTACGTACAACTGTTAGTGCAAACAGTAGCTTGCTAGGCTGCATAACATTTTGTTTCCTGGTTGTGAACCATATCGTATTAAAAATATGTGACCATACCCCAATCAATCCTTGAATGAACGTCCGCCCCCGAGCATCAGAGACGACCACCACACGTTTTTCCTAATTTTGACGGAACGGACAAAGAATATAATTTTAATTATAATAATTAAAATAGATATTTTTTATATTTTTTTTTAAATGAAAATCATCAACGTATTTGTTGGGAAATGGCTCGTTGTAACGAGCTTGCGCATCACTAGTCTACTGTCAGACTACGGTGATAAATTCACAGAAAATGGACTTCACTGTCCATCAACGTCATTGGCTATGAACTCCCACAATATCCCGTTTAGTCATAAAAAGGTTGTGGAGCAGCCTCAAGTCCAAGTAGGGCCGTGTTTTTGTTTATTTGTTGGAGGCAGAAATTTTGAGTCCCTTTGGAATGGACGAAAGGATGGCATTGGATGTGGGATATAGGTGGTGTTGTAAGCCCCATCCTCTGTTTAGATGTTTAGAGATGGTCTTTTCACCTTCACGTAGATGGCCTCTGTAACTCCTCTTTCATTTATTTTCTCTGTCCAGAACATGCACATTTTTGTCCTCAAAAGACTGTCTCTCTTTGTGGTGCAGGAAGATAGCTGAGTCTCGACCTGAAGAATTGGCCAGTCTGTGTTGTCACATACGCTTGCTCAGTGTTTGCTTTGTTCCCCCAATATATGCATGTGTGCATTCCTCATGGCACTTGACCGCATACACCAGATTGATTTTCTGCCTACGGAGTGTCTGGTCTTTGGGGTGTACCAGCCTTTGTCTCAGGGTGTGAGTAGGTTTGAAGTATACCAGACTGTTATGTCGGTTGAAAATACTTCAGACAGAAGTAAATACGTATGGAATGGCAGTATTGTTGCGTCTGTCCCCCTTTCTCATCCACCACGCTCTTGTCCCTTCTCGAACTCGATGTACTTTTCACGAACAACCAGCCGGGGTTACCACAGGTTTTGAGGTCCTCATTTGAGAATGTTCACAGGTTTCTGTTTCTGTACTGTTATACCTGTATGTAGTTTTAATGGTTTCTGATGAACAGCTTGTGTTATCACCATTTCTACAGTAAAGTACACTGCACTAGAGACAATGATATCTTTATAATAAAAAGCATAAATGTAACCTTCACGAGATGGGCATATATTCTTATGTCTTAAGAATCATGGGCAGCATGTTCAGTGCTGAAGAATACAAACAATACATACAGTATACAAATACTAAATTACACAAGTGTCACATTTTTTAGATTGATTAACTAGCAAAGAAATAAAAATGAATAATAAAGACAACCAGAAGCCGTTAGTGTATGGTAATAAATGAGTAACTTTACACTAAGCATTCCTTTTCACTGTGGGTTGTTAAACGTGATTACGACCGTTTACATGTGAATCTTGAAAGCAAAACTCGACTGGTGGTGATATATGTTAACCATCTTGGTGTCAAAGCAGCTTTGCTTAGACTTCATGTTACACTGCATTATCAGCAAGAACATAACTCAGCTCCAACCTTTCATTCTGTCTTGAGTGAGTCTGGAATGAAGTCAGAGTCAGAACAGATGTGGGAAGACTAATAGTTGAGTGAAATGAATAAAATAAAGATAAAGAATAAAGATATCATACACTTCTCACAATCTGAAAGTTCATATTCTCCTTTTCTGCAATACATTCTCCATGACCTCATTTTTGCCGGATATCAAAAACACTCATGGGATACTTAAGATTGGAGGATATATAATGCACTTTATCAACTGGCTACATTGCAAATCAAGCCAATGACAAGTTTGTAATTTTTGGCAAACCACTGAATGAGATAACAGTTTTTAATGGTTTTTCAAGCTGTCAGAAAAATATGAAACAAGCTTTTGCGTAACATTAGTGCAATGACATTTATAGTGTTTATAATAACATAACGCCAAACCGACAGTGAAGGATAGTGGTGGCAGCATTATGCTTTGGGGCTGTTTTTTTTCCTCTGGAACTAGGGCCTTACTCAAAGTGGAGGGAATTATGAACAGTTCCAAATAGCAGTCAGTGTTAGTAGAAAACCTTCAGGCCTTTACTGTGAAGAAAAAGAATGTCAGGAAAAGCCAACCAGAATATCTAAACTTTATTTCAGGTTAATCAGAGGCACTTTAAATAGTGACAGGTGTGTGCTGACCCCCATTTACAACCCCAATTCCAATGCAGTTGGGATGTTGTGTTAAACATAAATAAAAACAGAATACAATGATTTGCAAATGATGTTCAACCGATATTTAATTGAATACACAACAAAGACAAGATATTTAATGTTCAAACTGTTAAACCTTATTGTTTTTAGCAAATAATCATTAACTTAGAAATTTATGGCTGCAACTCGTTCCAAAAAAGCTGGGACAGGGTCATGTTTCCCACTGTGTTACGTCACCTTTTTTTAACAACATTCAATAAACCTTTGGGAACTGAGGAAACTAATTGTTGAAGCTTTGTAGGTGGAATTATTTCCCATTCTTGCTTGATGTACAGCTTAAGCTGTTTAACAGTCCGGGGTCTCAGTTGTCGTATTTACGCTTCATAATGCGCCACACATTTTCAATGGGAGACAGGTCTGGACTGCAGGCAGACCAGTCTTGTACCTGCACTCTTTTACTACGAAGCCACGCTGTTGTAACACATGCAGAATGTGGTTTGGCATTGTCTTGCTGAAATAAGCAGGGGCGTCCATGAAAAAGACGTTGCTTGGATGGCAGCATATGTTTCTCTAAAACATGTAGGTACCGTTCAGCATTAATGGTGCCTTCACAGATGTGTAAGTTACCCATGCCATTGGCACTAACACAGCACCATACCATCACAGATGCTGGCTTTTGAACTTTGCGTCCATAACAGTCCGGATGGTTCTTTTCCTCTTTGGCCCGGAGGACACAAAACAATTTGAAATACCACAGAACGCTTTTCCTCTTTGCATCAGTCCATCTTAGATGAGCTCGGGCCCAGAGAAGCCGGCGGCATTTCTGGGTGTTGTTGATAAAGGGCTTTGCTTTGCATAGTAGACTTTCAAGTTGCACTTACGGATATAGCGCCGAACTGTATTTACTGACATTGGTTTTCTGAGGTGTTCCTGAGCCCATGTGGTGATATCCTTTACACATCGATGTCGGTTTTTGATGCAGTCCAGCCTGAGGGATCGAAGGTCAACGGCATTCAATGTTGGTTTTCGGCCTTGCGGCTTACATGCAGTGATTTCTCCAGATACTCTGAACCTTTTGATGAAATTATGGCCCGTAGATGATGAATTCCCAAAATTCCTTGCAATTATACGTTGAGGAACATTGTCCTTAAACTGTTCGATTATTTTCTTATGCACTTGTTCACAAAGAGGTGAACCTCGCCCCATTTTTGCTTGTGAATGACTGAGCAATTCAGGGATGCTCCTTTTATATCCAATCATGGCACCCACCTGTTTCCAATAAGCCTGTTCACCTGTGGGATGTTCCAAACAGGTGTTTGTTTGAGCATTCCTCAACTTTCTCAGTCTTTTTTGCCACCTGTCCCAACTTTTTTTGGAAGTGTTGCGGCCATAAAATTCCAAGTTAATGATTATTTGTGTGATATAAAAAATGACAAACAAAACAATAAAGTTTTTCAGTTTGAACAATACATATCTTATCTTTGTAGTGTATTCAATTAAATATAGGTTGAACATTAATTGCAAATCATTGTATTCTGTTTTTATTTATGTTTCACACAACGTCCCAACTTCATTGGAATTTGGGGTTGTAACATTATCGGTGAATTCTGAAATAGCCATATCTCCAGTTGTAAGAGGGTGTGCACACTTGTGGAGCTATATTATCTCAGGTTTTAATTATCCATCCATCCATCCATCTGAGCCGTTTGTCCTCACTAGGGTCGCAGGCGTGCTGGAGCCTATCCCAGCTATAATCGGGCAGGAGGCGGCCCTGAACTGGTTGCCAGCCAATCGCAGGGCACATACAAACAAACAACCATTCACACTCACATTCACACCAACAGGCAATTTAGAGTTGTCAATTAACCTAGCATGCATGTTTTTGGGATGTGGGAGGAAACCGGAGTGCCCGGAGAAAACCTACGCAGGCACGGGGAGAACATGCAAACTCCACATAGGCGGGGCGGGGGATTGAACCCCGGACCTCAGAACTGTGAGGTAGACGCGCTAACCAGCCGCTCACCGTGCCACCAGATTTTAATTATTATAATTATTTTTTACTTACCCTCTTTAAAAGATTGGTTTTTCATTTGAGTTGTACAGGTCACATTAATGTTTGAATTATTATTTTTTTTTTGGGTGATTTATCTTTGGGCGGCATGGTGGGCGACTGGTTAGCACAGCCGACTCACAGTTCTGAAGACCTGAGTTCAAATCTTGCCTTGCCTGTGTGGTGTTTGCATGTTCTCCCTGTGCCTGCGTTGGTTTTCTCCGGGTTCTCCGGTTTCCTCCCACATCCCAAAAACATGCATGGTAGGTTAATTGAGGACCCTAAATTGCTCATAGGTGTGAATGTGAGTGTGAATGTTGTTTGTTTAAACTGTAAATTATGTACCCTGCGATTGGCTGGCGACCAGTTCAGGGTGTACCCCGACTCTCGCCCAAAGATAGGCGGGATAGGCTCCACCTCGCCTCCGAGTGAGGATAAGCGGGAAGGAAAATGAATGAATGAATTATTTATCCTCGTTGGGGCACGGTGGGCGGCTGGTTAGCACATCTGCCTCACAGTTCTGAGGACCCAGGTTCAAATCCAACTTCACAAGTGAGGGGTTTGCATGTTCACCCCGTGCCTGCGTGGCTTTTCTCTTGGTACTCTGGTTTCCCCCCACATCCCAAAAACATGCATGGTAGGTTCATTGAAAACCCATAGGTGTGAAAGTGAGTGTGAATGTTTGTTTGTTTATATATGCCCTGCAATTGGCTGGCGACCAGTTCAGGGTGTACCCCACCTCTCGCCCAGAGTCAGCTGGGATAGGCTCCAGCACGCCTGTGACCCTACTGAGGATAAGCGGTATGGAAATGAATGAATTTTTCTTGGTCTAATTTTTTATATCGCAAAAACCTGGATTTTTAACAGGGGTGTAGCGTTTATGGGTCAAATAAGAATTTAATTAATTTAGGGGAAAAGAATGAGCTGGATGCGACGCTTGCGTTACTTCTGGTTTATCGTAATTTTAAATTTAATTGTTAAGATCAAACTAAAATCCAGCCCAATGGGGGGCACAAGTCTGACTCTCAAACTGTAGGGCGGTCCCAAGCCCGGATAAATGCAGAGGGTTGCGTCAGGAAGGGCATCCGGCTTAATACTTTGCCAAACAAATATGAGCGTTCATCCAAAGAATTCCATACCGGATCGGTCGTGGCCCGGGTTAACAACGTCCGCCACCGGCGCAGTCAACCTGCAGGGCGCCGTTGGAAATTCAGCTACTGTGGGTTGAAGTCAAACAAGAAGAAGAGGTGGAAAGCGGGTTCTTCGGCAGAAAGAGAAGAGGAAAGCACAGAGCCTAGAACTGAATGTGGGGACTTTGAATGTTGAGACTATGACTGGAAAATCTCGGGAGTTGGTTGACATGATGATTAGGAGAAAGGTTGATATATTGTGTGTCCAGGAGACCAGGTGGAAAGGCAGTAAGGCTAGAAGTTTAGGGGCAGGGTTTAAATTATTTTACCATGGTGTAGATGAGAAGAGAAATGGAGTCGGGGTTATTTTAAAAGAAGAGTTGTCTTGGAGGTGAAAAGAGTATCAGATCGAGTGATGAGGCTGAAACTTGAAATTGAGGGTGTTATGTATCATGTGATTAGTGGCTATGCCCCACAGGTAGGATGCGACCTAGAGGTGAAAGAGAAATTCTGGAAGGAGCTCGACGAAATAGTTCTGAGCTTCCCAGACAGAGAGAGAGTCGTAATTGGTGCAGATTGTAATGGACATGCTGGTGAAGGAAATAGCGGTGATGAGTAAGTATGGCATCCAGGAAAGGAACTTGGAGGGACAGATGGTGGTAGACTTTGCAACAAGGATGCAAATGGCTGTAGTGAACACTTTTTTTCCAGAAGAGGCACGAACATAGGGTGACCTACAAGAGCTGGGGTAGAAGTACGCAGGTGGATTACATCTTGTGCAGACGATGTCATCTGAAGGAGGTTAGCGACTGTAAGGTAGTGGTAGGGGAGAGTGTGGCTAGACAGCATAGGATGGTGGTGTGTAAGATGACTCTGGTGGTGGGGAGGAAGATTAGGAAGACAAAGGCAGAGAAGGGAACCATTATGTGGAAGCTGAGACAGGAAGAGTGTTGTGCAGCTTTTCGGGAAGAGGTGGGACAGGCTCTCGGTGGACGGGAGGAGCTTCCAGAAGACTGGACCACTGCACCCAAGGTGATCAGAGAGGCAGGCAGGAGAGTACTTGGTGTATCTTCTGGCAGGAAAGGAGAGAAGGAGACTTGGTGGTGGAACTTCACAGTACAGGAAATCATAAAAGGAAAAAGGTTGGCGAAGAAGAAGTGGGACACTGAGAGGACCGAGGAGAGGCGAAAGGAATACATTGAGATGCGACACAGGGCAAAGGTAGAGGTGGCAAAGGCCAAACAAGAGGCATATGATGACATGTATGGCAGGTTGGACACTAAAGAAGGAGAAAATGATCTATACAGACTGGCCAGACAGAGGGATGGAGATGGGAAGAATGTGCAGCAGGTTAGGGTGATTAAGGATAGAGATGGAAATATGTGGACTGGTGCCAGCAGTGTGCAAGCTAGATGGAAAGAATACTTCGAGGAGTTGATGAATGAGGAAAATGAGATAGAAGGGAGAGTAGAAGAGGCAAGCGTGGTGGACCAGGAAGTGGCAATGATTAGTAAGGGGAAGTTAGAAAGGCATTAAAGAGAATGAAAAATGGAAAGGCAGTTGGTCCTGATGACATCCCTGTGGAGGTATGGAAGCATCTAGGAGAGGTGGCTGTGGAGTTTTTGACCAGCTTGTTAAATAGAATTCTAGTGCGTGAGAAGATGCCTGAGGAATGGAGGAAAAGTGTACTGGTGCCCATTTTTAAGAACAAAGTTGATGTGCAGAGCTGTGGAAACTATAGAGGAATAAAGTTGATGAGCCACACAATGAAGTTATGGGAAAAAGTAGTGGAGGCTAGACTCAGGACAGAAGTATTTGGGAGCAACAGTATGGTTTCATGCCTAGAAAGAGTACCACAGATGCATTATTTGCCTTGAGGATGTTGATGGAAAAGTACAGAGACGATCAGAAGGAGCTACATTGTGTCTTTGTAGATCTAGAGAAAGCCTATGACAGAGTACCCAGAAAGGAACTGTCTGGAGTGGCAGAGAAGTATGTTGGAATAATACAGGACATGTACGAGGGCAGCAGAACAGCAGTGAGGTGTGCTGTAGGTGTGACAGACGAATTTAAGGTAGAGGTGGGACTGCATCAGGGATCAGCCCTGAGCCCCTTCCTGTTTGCGGTGGTGATGGATAGGCTGACAGATAAGGTTAGACTGGAATCCCCGTGGACCATGATGTTTGCAGATGACATTGTGATCTGCAGTGAGAGCAGGGAGCAGGTGGAGGAACAGTTAGGAAGATGGAGGCATGCACTGGAAAGCAGAGGAATGAAGATTAGCCGAAGTAAGAATGAGACGGGTGGTGGGGGAAGAGTGAGGCTACAGGGAGAAGAGATAGCAAGGGTGGAGGACTTTAGATACTTGGGGTCAACCGTCCAGAGCAATGGTGAGTGTGGTCAGGAAGTGAAGAAACGGGTCCAAGCAGGTTGGAAAGGGTGGAGGAAGGTGTCAGGTGTGTTATGTGACAGAGGAGTCTCTGCTAGGATGAAGGGCAAAGTTTATAAAACAGTGGTGAGGCCAGCCATGATGTACGGATTAGAGACAGTGGCACTGAAGAGACAACAGGAAGCAGAGTTGGAGGTGGCGGAAATGAAGATGTTGAGGTTCGCTCTCGGAGTGACCAGGTTGGATAAAATTAGAAATGAGCTCATCAGAGGGAAAGCCAAGGTTCGATGTTTTGGAAACAAAGTTAGAGAGAGCAGACTTCGTAGGCCACCTCGGCCGGCATTCTGCCAGCAAGACGAGAGGAGAGAGGAAAAAAAAGACTCGACTCACGGAGGAAGGTGTGAATTCAGAGTTAAATACCCCAGAGGCAGGGCGTAGGAAGAGTGATTGCCGACTTGGAGAAGACCACACCCATCAGCCTGAATCTTGTCTACAAATTTGATCAATTAGTTTTAAAATCTTATTTATATAAAACACTCCCAACTTTGTACTCTCACACACATAGAATCATTGTTTAAACTTTGGTCATGCAGATGGGTTGCTTATTGTTCAATACAACATTTCGTACTGCTTGACTTCAAATCATGAGGAACAGCTTTCAAAATATTGCAGAGGACCTGTGAAACTGAGAATAGAGACACAGACACCAAGGCATACATTTGGACTATTTCTACAGAGTTTGCAAGATATCAAAACTGACATTTTATTTTCTGTTAACAAACATCAAAGGCACGTCCACAAGTTCTGACACTTGTAGTTCCTCTCAACGCCAGTGGGTGGCGCCTCACATGCATGTTTGAATATTAACCACATAGTCTTCCTGAAGGGTGTGTTTTGATGTCAGGAATCAATATTTGATGGGAAGCTGCTAATTAGGTGTGGGTCCACTTGAAGGACACCAGGCATTGTCCTAGTCGCCGTCTTACAGCAGGGCAGCGTGGAGGAGTGGGGTTCTCGTGGTTGCAAGTCTCTGGCACCTCAATTTGCGGAGCGCATGTCCGCTACAGGGGTGTGTATACTTTTTTTTTACTATGTCTCACTGTGTCATGGGTGTGTGTTCTGGTTGTTGTTTTCCCCCTGTCTCGTACACACCTACTCCTGAGAGCATCTTCCCCAACTGTGCCTTGTTTACCCTAATTACATTCCAACATTCCTTGTCTCCAGGTCATTGACTCATAGTAAGACGAGACCCTGTTCTGATTTTTGACCTTGCCTCGTTGGCTCACGTTTTTTGGATACTGTTGCCTTTTTTGATTACCTGCCTGTGTATCGACCTCTGCTCGTATATAAAACGCCGGCTTAGGGAAGGGCAGTGCTTTTACTGCGGGCAGTTGGGTCATTCCGTGAGCAACTGTCACGTCAAGGTTGCCGGTGCCGGTACCAAGGGTACGGGAGCGGTGAGTCTAAATTTCATTAAGGAAGACCCGACCCGGGTTCTTCCTAAAGAGACACGATGCTCTCCTGATCAAGAGATTCATACACCTGTATTGATTGACTCTGGTTCTGACACAAATTTACTGAACTCCCTCCTTGTTAGACGTATGCACCTGAGAACCTTTCAAGTAAGGCGCCACCGCAACACTCATGCTGCAGACGGCGGTTTTATGGGCAAAATCACTCACCCCACCCAAACACTCACATTGGCATTTCCTGATACTCACTCGGAACGCATTCGTTTTCATGTTTTTGACGCCATGAATTATGACCTTATTTTAGGGAACTCATGGTTGAAATTACATAACCCCCACATTGACTGGTCCTCTGGGCATGTTATGTCACGGGGCAGCAATGGCGCCCAGAACTGTTTCAAGCCTCCATGTAATGTTAAGGGATATGTTTCTCATGAAATTCAAAAGACCCCATTAGAGGATCCTGACCTATCTCAAGTGCCCACCTGTTACCATGACATTAGAGATGTTTTTTTCCATATCCAAGGCCAAAACCCTTCCACCCCACAGACCTTATGACTGTGCAGTTGACTTGCTGCGTGGGACCACACCTCCACGGGCGAGGTTGTTCTCTCTTTCAGGCTATGAAGGAGTATGTGGAAGAATCACTGGCAGCCGGGATCATTCGCCCATCTTCATCACCTGCAGGAGCAGGATTTTCCTTTGTGGACAAAAAGGACAAGACCCTGCGACCCTGTATCGATTACTGGGGTCTCAACGAGATAACTGTGAAAAACAGGTACCCTCTTCCTCTCATCTCCACCTCCTTTGAGTTCCTGGAGGGAGCTAAGGTTTTCACCAAGCTGGACTTAAGAAATGCGTATCATCTTGTCAGGATAAGGGACGGGGATGAATGGAAAACAACATTCAACACACCAACGGCACATTATGAGTATTTGGCAATGCCTTTTTGGACTCACTAACGCTCCAGCTGTTTTCCAAAACCGTGTCAATGATGAATGTGTATGTTGTCGTCTATTTGGACGATATTTTGATAAACTCCCCGGATGAGGAGACTCACATTATTCATGTCCGCTCTGTGTTGCAGCACTTTCTGCAGAATGAACTTTATGTCAAGGCAGAGAAATGTGAGTTCCCCAAGGCGTCCGTTTCTTATCTGGGTTTCGTGCTGGCTCATGGTGAAGTCAAAATGGACCCTTGCAAAGTCAATGCCGTGATTAATTGGCCCACTCCCACGTCACGAAAGGATGTACAAAGGTTCTTAGGGTTCACAAATTTTTACAGAAAATGTATTAGAAATTTCAGTTCTATAGCCTCGCCTTTGCATGATCTTACCTCTCCACACAGACCCTTTGTGTGGAACCCGGTTTGTCAGTCAGCGTTACAGAAACTGAAATCGAGCTTTACCTCTGCTCCCATCTTCACTTTGCCAGATCCCAACCAGCAGTTCGTTGTAGAAGTTGATAGGTCTGATGCCGGAATAGGAACAGTGCTCTCCCAGAAATGTCTCAAGGATGGTAAGTTACATCCTTGTGCTTATCTCTCTAAAAAACTGACTCCAGCCGAGAGAAATTATGACATAGGTGACCGTGAACTGCTGGCGGTCAAGGTGTCTTTGGTGGAGTGGAGGCACTGGCTGGAGGGGGCACAGACTCCGTTTTTAGTTTGGACCAATCACAAGAACCTCGAATATCTTAAATCTGCTAAAAGATTAAATGCTAGGCAGGCTAGATGGGCTCTATTTTTCTCAAGATTTAATTACATGTTATCCTACCAACCTGGTTCTGAAAATGGTAAGCCAGATGCTTTGTCACGTATTTCCTGCGACGAGAATTCTTTGTCCCACCCGAAAACTATTTTGCCCCGGTCATGTTTTATTTCTGCTTTTGTTTGGGGCGTTGAAACTGTGGTAAAAGAGGCTCTGAATAACACGCTTAGCCCTGAAGAAAGGCTTTATGTGGCCCCGACCTTAAGGGGAAGAGTCATCCACTGGGCTCACACTAACTGGACTGTATGTCACCCAGGCATTGCCAAAACGCAATCTGTGGTCGAACAGCGCTTTTGGTGGCCCAATGTTAGGACGGATGTTATCAATTACGTCAATGCTTGCCAGGTGTGTCCTGCTAACAAGCCCTCTCATCAGCATCTTTCGGGAGAATTTCGACCCTGCCAATCCCAGAACGTCCTTGGTCAGGCATCTCCGTAGACTTTGTGACGGGATTACCGGCCTCTAAAGGAAATACCACCATTCTCACAGTTGTTGACAGGTTCTCTAGGATGAAACACTTCATTGCACTTCAGAAACTCCCCTCAGCGAAAGACACTGCCGAGTCGATGATTAACCATGTATTCAAGTTTCATGGTTCTCCCTAGAATGTGGTATCGGATAGGGGCCACCAATTCATTTCACGATTTTGGAAAGAGTTTTGCAGTCTAATAGGTGCTACAGTCAGTCTGTCATCTGTGTTTCGTCCTGAAACCAACGGACAAACCGAGAGGCTGAACCAGGACCTGGAGACTGGGCTCTGAAGTCTCGCTTCACAGGAGCCACAATCCTGGTCTCAGAAACTGGTTTGGGTCGAGTTCTCTCACAACTCTCTCCCCTCTGCATCCACTGGTCTATCGCCTTTTCACATAGTGCATGGTTACCAACCATCTCTGTTTCCTGGCATAGCCCCAGAATCCACGGTTCCAGCTGCATTGACCTTGGTGAGATGCTGCAGGAGGACCTGGGAGCGAGCCTGCCAGATGCTGCTCCACCAAGGACGGTCCTACAAATCCGCAGCTGACCATAGGAGGACACCGGCCCCAAACTACAAAGTGGTTCAGCGAGTGTGGCTCTCCAACAAGCATATTCCACTCCGGGTGGAGTCCAGGAGTCCCCATCACAAAGGTCATCAACCCTGTCACCATGAAGCTTAGGCTCCCAAGGTCGACGCGGGTCCACCCTGCATTTCACGTCAGCCTCCTCAACCCCGCCCGGGAGTCCCCTCTACTCCCGCCTTCCAGGCCCCCTCCTCCCCCCCGGTTCGTGGATGGGGGGCTACGCTCTTCACGGGGAGGCGGCTGTTGTCGTCTCGTCGGAGGGGGAGGGGGTTTCAATATCTGGTGGACTGGGAGGGCTACGGGCCTGAGGAACGTTCATGGGTGCCGTCTGGGTTTATTGTGGATCACTCACTCATTCGGGACTTGCACGTTGCGCATCCAGGGGCTCCGGGGCCGTCTGGGGCCGGCCGTTAAGGGGGGGGTGTACTGTCATGGGTGAGTGTTCTGGTTGTTGTTTTCCCCCTGTCTCGTACACACCTACTCCTGAGAGCATCTTCCCCACCTGTGCCTCGTCTACCCTAATTACCCCATGCATTTAACCTCCTGTCTCATTCTTTCTGGTTGCCAGTTCATTGTACCTTGTTGTCACGTTCCAGCATTCCTTGTTTCCACGTCACTGACTCATAAGAAGACTAGACCCTGTTCTGATTTTTGACCTTGGCTCTTTGCCTCACGTTTTTTGGATACTGTTGCCTTTACCTGCCTGTGTATCGACCTCTGCTCGTATATTAAACCTCTCTTTTTTTATACTGTCCACCTGAATTGGAGTCGTGCATTTTGGGTCCTGTCCTCTGTTCCGTTCATGACACACTGAGCTTCTCTGAATAGCCAGAATTTATTCAAGGACATCATTCAACAACTCGTAAAAAAGTACATTTGAAAATCAATAATGATTATAGTTTATAATTTTCAAATGTATTTCAGGTTGAAGGACATACATAATATTGTATTAACAGATATTTCAGACCTATAAAACCATAACTATTCAAATTGTTGAACACGCGCACGCAGACTTGCACGCATGCACACACAAAACACACACGCACGTGCATATGCAGAGATAAATATTTGATTAGTGTGGATTAAAACCCCTTTGGAAAATCTTTGACAAGTCTCGTCATTCTACAAAGAACATTTTGACTCACAATGACAGTAGACATTGAGATGAAGGGCAGCAAGCCAAGACAAACACGATCAAAAGCCCAGCAACACACAGTTCTCCTCGAGCAGGGTGAGCTTATGATGTCATTGCCAGTATAATGCCAGCTGCATGCCCAGGCATCTGCATCTCATTAAATGATGAAATGGTGGTTCTTGGTTTACTGCAGAGCCACGATCTGCAACCCATTAACTCATAGTAATGTACCCCTTAGTATGTGATATAGTGTACTCTAGGCGGACTGGGTCATTGGTCTGGTTATGTGTGTGTGTGTGTGTGTAGTCACTTGTACAATGTACATTGTGGTTCCGAACATTGTGGGAATGGAGGGAAAGTCCCGTATAAAGCAGATGAACACTCCTCACCAACTGTTATCTCTTCCTGATCTGAGTGAAAGGGGATTTTAGACCAAGTTTGTTGGTAGCCTAGTACACAGTCACTAATTAATCACAAACCTTCAATTATATTAAAGTCTGTATGATTGTTGTCTACTCGTTAACTTTTAAATTGATAAAAATTTGTATGAATTACACCGTATAATGCCAGCTGCATGCCCAGGTATATCCTGACAGTTATGCAGGCTCATATCTACAGTATGGTGTCTCATAATGAGGGGTGATTTATTTGACTTGAGAACTATTTACCCTGAGGGATATGGATATACTTTATTATTTATTATTTTGAAAAGTAAATGTGATGCCAAAAAGCATCTAACTTCCACACCTGAGAGAATAATTACCATAATTCATGCATAGTATGACAGGTATTGACAGCTATTAGATGGCAGGCCAAGTAACGTACCTGCACCCACATACAGCACAGATTTCTTTCTGTACATTGATAATGTATAGTCACAGACATCTTTTTTGTATATAGTATATGTTATAGAATGTGTATATTTTTGTAATAACAATACTGGTTACAATATTCAACCAATTCTTCATCCATTTTCTCCCGCTTATCCGAGGTCAGGTCGCAGGACAAGACCCTGGCCAAGAATGCTCATATAATCTCATGCTCATATGAGCTAGCTTTTTTGCTCCTAAATGAAATGTGGTTAATATAAAGTAGCTGTAATACCATTTTAAGTGAGGCAACACCAGCACATTTTTATTTTATGAACAAGTGTCAAATAGGGAAAAAAGGCGGTGGTATTGCTGTTATTTTTAAGTCATTATTTAAGTGTAAAGAAATTATACTGGGTGATTTGACCTCTTTTGAATATCTCTGTTTTTTTTTGGTTAAAGGTGACCCAAAGGTTATTCTTAATAATTAAGAACTTGCTCTAGCACTTCGAGCACTTCGAAAGACTAATATTGCAATAGTCCGGTGCAATGACCATCGTGCAAAGGGGCGCAGAGACTTCAAGCGAGTGGTGCGATAATCTGGGACAATGTTGATTGTGCAAATGTTGCAGATACTCCTCAATCAGTGTGCAAATGGAGCAGATGCTACTCTGTCATGAGGCCGGGTACACCCTGAACTGGTCGCAGCCAATCGCAGGGCACATATAAAAAAAACAATCATTCACACTCACATTCACACCTACAGTAAATTTAGAGTCTTCAATCTACCTACCATTCATGTTTTTGGGATGTGGGAGGAAACCGGAGTACCCGGAGAAAACTTGAGAAATACTTGTGACTTGCAAAGCAATAACTTCACCTCAGCTAACAGCCAGTCTAAAAGTGAAATTAGTGACTTGCAATTTAGCAATTTAGAGGTGAACTCAGCATGTGCACATCATCGCATGCAATGCTACTTTGATGAGCAATAATCCTCAGGGTGGGATTTCCCCCTTCCTCCGTGTAGTTAATGCTAACATGTTTAATATCTATTTTTCATGTGACTGGTTCCAGTGTTCTTAAATGGTACTCTGCAGCGGTTACATAAGCATTTATATCTGTTTTCTTAAACAGGGATGAGACATTCTGGATAACAAATGCGACGTATGATGAATCCAAAAACACTGGTTTTGAAACAAAAGAAGAGTGAAAATGAATATACAGTCATTTTATATTATTTTGTGTCTAAAAACATAATAATTTATGCCTAAAAACATAATAAACAAACAAAATCAAATAAGATAATTATTTGAGCCCTCACTGATTTGGTAAGTTTGCCCACCTGACAAAGACACGGATGATCTGTCATTTTAAAGGTAGGTGTATTTTAACAGGGAGAGAGAAAATGTAGTCAATCACATAAAACAAAAGATTACAATTATTTTGCAATTGATTAAGGGGAATTTGCCGCTTGTTGGCCACTACAGAGGTCAGACATTTCTTGTAGTTGATCACCAGGTTTGCACACATCTCTGGGAATTTTGCACCACTCCTCTTTGCAGATCCTCTCCAAATCCTTTAAGATTTCAAGCCTGTGCCTCAAAGCTCCAGCTCCCTCCGCAGATTTTCTATGGGATTAAGTTCTGCAGTCGCTAGACAACTCCATGACCTTAATGTGCTTCTTTATTTTGAGTTTTCTGGCTGAGAGAAGGAGGTTGTCACCACCCAGGATTTCAAAGTACAAGGCTCCATCCATCTTTCCCTCGATGCGGTGAAGTGGACCTGCCCCCGTTGCAGGAAGAAAAAAAACCCAAAGCATAATGCTTCAACCTGGTGGATATGGTGTTCTTGGGGTCGTAGTCTGAATTACTCTTCCTCCAAACACGGCGAGTCAAATGGATTCCAAATAGGTTGATTTTGCTCTCGTCTGACCTTATCACCTTCTCCCAATCGTTCTCTAAATTATTCAGGTGTTCAGTGGCAAACTTTGGACACCCCTGTATATGTGCCTTCTTGAGAAGGGGAGCCTCACAGGTGCTGCAGGATTTTAGTCCAGTACAGCGTCGTGTGTTACCAATGTTTTTCTTGGTGACTGAAGTCCCAGCTGCCTTGAGATCATTAGCAAGCTCCTCCCGTGTAGTTCTGGACGAATGCATAACCTTTCTCATGATCATTGATACCCCACAAAGGGAAATTTAGCGAGGAGCCCCAGACCGAGGGTGATTGACAGTCATTTTCTAATTTCTTGCACCAACAGTTGTCTTCTTCTAACCCAGCCTCTTGCCACTGGTCTTTTAGCCCATTCTAGCCTTGTGCAGAGCTACGATCTTGCCCCTGATGTCCTTAGATGTCCTTTGGTCTGGCCCATGATGGAGAGGCTGGTGTCTGATTGATTGATTCAGTGGACAGGTGTCTTTATACAAGTAACAAGTTGAGATACGCGTCTTTCATACAGCTAACAAGTTTCCATTAGAGGTACTTTCTTAAAGTGAGAGGACTCGTCTGTGGAAGCCAAAATATTTCACTCAATGAAATGCAAATACATTTGTATCATTTGTTAAATGTGATTTTCGATGAGATATTGTCTCTCACTGTTAACATAAAGCTACCATGAACATTATTGACCACTCATGTCTTTGTCAGTGGGTGAACTTACAAAATCAGGAAGGGATTAAATAATGATTTCCTCCACAATTTCCCTAACCCTGGCGGCACGGTGAAGGACTGGTTAGCACTTCTGCCTCACAGTTCTGAGGACCAGGGTTCAAATTCAGTCTCGCCTGTGGAGTGTTTGCATGTTCTCTCCGTGCCTGCGTGGGTTTTCTCTGGGTACTCCAGCTTTCGCTCACATCCCCAAAACATGCATGGTAGGTTAATTGAAGACTCTTAAGACCAGTTCAGGGTGCACCCCGCATTTCGCCCAAAGATAACTGGGAAAGGCTCCAGCACGCCTGTGACCCGCGTGAGGAAAAGCGGTATGGAAAATGAATGAATACCCTAACCTTAGCACCCAAGTGTAAATGGTCTCTATCAACCCTGTGATTGGCAGGTAATTAGTCTGGGATGTACCTAGTTTCACGGTCCATGTCAATTATTTTTCAGTGACCCAGCACAGGATGAATAGATGCAATTCAGAGAATCCATTTATTATAGATTATTAGATTTAATCTAACACCTAAACTTCTCAAATTATTTTTTTTTTAATTAGACAGCAACAATGTGTAGACTCGTTGACAAAAGGATTGGAACAATGAGGGCAATTCCTTTATTTTTTGGTGTAGACTGAAAACATTTGGGTTTGACATCAATTAATGAATATGAGACTCACATTTCATTTTTTTTTTTTTTTTTTTATCTAGGTGTTTACATTTGGATGTGACCCCCAACTGCAAGCACAAAATAAAAATTTAAGTGACGGAATTAAGGAAGTGGAAGACTACTATCCGTTTAAAACTGAGTTACATGAAATTAGGAAATCTATTGCGCCGATTTTGGCAAAGCCAGCAATCGCATCGTACCCATGCTTTGTTTGATTTAACTCATTCCGAGTCTCCATCCTGCATAACATCGCGTTTACAACATGGGACCGTACAGCCAAAACCCTGCTCTGGGAGAGGCCAGCACCAGACATTTATCAGAGTGCCCTGAAGTGACCCAGATACAAGGAAATGCAGAGCTGAAAGGAGTTGTGTCAAAGTTGATATGGCATGACTCCTTCTTGTGGCTATCTCAAAGTCAGTATTTGAATCATTCAGAAGCTCCAAAATCGCATCGCTGAATTAATGATATTGATGATTATTTCTGTGTCTGACATTTAAAAAATGTTTCCATACGAGCTGAATTGATCTGCTCGCCCCTTCTCCTCCTATTTCACCTGTACCTCCTTGTCATGGTCATGGTGCCGTTTGCGCCTGCCTTTCAGGCATAATATTTAAAGATGCAGAATCAGCCATCACAATTCATCTTAGGTCGTATAATCACATGAATCTACTTGCACATACTGCACTGCAGAACACGCAAAATGAACTGTGCTGTAATTTAGCGTGTTTGCCAGATGGAGCCCTTGGTGCGCCCTGTTAATAAAACACCTTTCACATCTTTTTGTGGGGCAATCAAGTTTGCAAACCTTTTGGTCATTCATTTTAACGGATGTAACACAGTGGCGTTGCTAGGCCTATTTTAAGGGGTCTTCACCTTATGACCTCACCAAATGATTTGGTTGTTTGTGGTTAGGCGAATGATTTTGGGTGTTAAAATGTTCTTTAGTCCCCCATTAGTCATTTGGTTATTGAAGAAATTATTATTTTTTCCATTCCAGGTTCTTAAATGAGCTAATAATTCATGTCAGATTGTCATTGAGTGCATATCAATCAAAACATGACAGGACCACCCAGCCCTACTAGTGTGTGGATTGAAGTATACCACTGAAAAAAAAAAAAAAAAAGAGTCTTTCCTCCCTCCAGGACATTTACATTTTGTGCTGTTGCAGATGAGTGCATGTTGGAGATTTCCGATGCGAAGGCTCATACCTTCTGGTACTGAATGTGATCCACTGGGGCTTGTTTCAAACCACAGCTGTGATAGCCATTCAGTACATTTACTGTAATTGCTTCACTTCTCCACTGGACCATTAGGCCTGTTAATAGGTCTGTCTTCACCGATTTTTATATAAACTCACCTCTAAGGGACACACTCTGGCAACAATACTCCTCCATTGCTTCCTTGGTTCTCATCAAGTCAGCAAGTTAAAGGCTGTACAAAGTACAAACAGAAGGTCCCAGGTGAGGCATCTGTGACTTATTCATTGTTCACTCCTTAGCTAAAATTCAGTGTGGCCATAGGTGTGCTCCTCACTCAGATCTTCAGTGGTGATGCTGAGGAACACAGTTTCCTGTGTTCATTAATTTCCTTCTTATCTGAGCTGGTGATACTTGGTGGGCATGTTGATCGTTTTTCCATTACAGCAGGTGGAAGTCTTTAATCATCTTTCCATTAGGGCTTCCTCCATCTACCCAAGTAGGGTCCGGTAATTGTACAAGCACTGTAATGGAGTTATCTGTCACTCCATCATCCAGCCTATTACAGTAATAAGACCTTGCCACAGGGCGCCATGGAAACTAACTCGGTTCCCCTTTATTATGACTGTTAGATGATGTCAGGCCAAGAAGCTTTTGGCACACAGGGACAGACTGATTATTTAAATTGGATTGAAGTTGCCCGTATCAACATTAACCATTGACTCATGGCTGTTAATGATTTTTGAATTCCAGAAATCATGAAACATTCATCCATCCTCCGTACCGCTTATCCTCACTAGGGTTGCGGGCGTGCTGGAGCCTATCCCAGCTTTCTCTGGGCAAGAGGTACAACCCGTCGCCAGCCAATCGCAGGGCACATATAGACACAATAACCGTTCACACCTACGGGCAATTTAGAGTCTTCAATTGACCTACCATGCATTTTGGAATGTGGGAGGAAACCAGAGTACCTAGAGAAAACCCACGCAGGCACAGAGAGAACATGCAAACTCCACACAGGGGAGGCCGGATTCGAACTCAGGTCCTCAGAACTTTGAGGCAGATTTGCTAAACAGTCGTGCCACATCATATCACAACATAAAATACTATTTAAAACATTTTTGCCAGAGCATATTTTTTTTTTGGGTGTTGTATTTAGTATTTGTTTGGCCAGCACCTCTTATTGCTTCTTGGGGAACCGCATGCATCCCAGGCTAGAGGCCAGAGACTCTTTTGTTTCAGTGTGTTCGGGGGTCAGCCCTACCCAGGGATTTCAAAAGTGCTGCTATTCAGTACTTCTGGAAAAGTACTGATACTTTTGCAAAACATAAGTAAAAGTACTGGAGCCACTCCCTTAAGTAAAAGTACAAAGGTACACACTTATAAATGTACTTAAGTAAAAAGTAAATCAACATTTTTTAACCCAATAATAAAATACATAGGCCGACTGGTTAGCACATCTGTCTCACAGTTCTGGGGACCGGGGTTCAAATCCCAGCCGCGCCTGCGTGGAGTTTGCATGTTCTCCGGGCACTCCGGTTTCCTTCCACATCCCCAAAACATGCGCGGTAGGTTGATTGAAGACTCTAAATTTCCCGTAGGTGTGAATGTGAGTGCGAATGGTGGTTTGTGCCTTGCGATTGGCCAGCGACCGGTTCAGGGTGTACCCTGCCACCCGCACGAAGATAGCTGGGATAGGCTCCAGCAGCCCGCGACCCTAGTGGGGATAAGCGGTAAAGAAAATGGATGGATAAAATACATTGAGTGAGATTTTTGCATCTCTCTATGGCATGGTTTCTCTGGGGGCAACAATGGACAAAACAAGCAAAAATAAAAACAGGTAGGCTTAAATGAAAAGATGAGCATTTGTTTGTACTATTGAAAATAACACATTTATTTTCCCCACTGCCACAAGGGGAAATAATTATAATGTAATAAAGACGTTAATCCTTAATGCTCATGAAGAAAAAGGATTAACGTAACATTGATCACATGTGTTTGTTGAATGTGTCTGTTATTCAACTGTCGTGCTACATGTATGTTGGATTGTTTTTCCATTAAACCCTGACTGTGGGTTGTGTGCATTAGAATGACATCCAGGTCAGTTCTTCTGTATGCTAAGTGAAGCCAAGATGAACGTTACCTGTCCAACTTCTTCTGCAAGCCAAAAGTGTAACCACAATGAATAGAAACATTAATTTGACACTGTTGTCAGGAAGTACTGTAGTCAAGTTTACAGTACCTTACTGGCAACAGTTACTGTAAAAACCCTATCAAATTTCTAACAGTGTGCTGAACATAGTGAACTTGTATAATTATTTAATGATACGCCTCTTGTCATCTTTTATCATTCTGTTCATATTCTGTTAATAGTTGTCTGGCCTTTGAAACCGTTAACGCAAATTGATTTATTTTCGATTCTTAAATTTTCATGGTTTCACACAGCCGTTGTTTTTCTTGTTCCTTTTTTAATTTTTTGGGGGGGGAGACTTCTGCATCAGCATTTGATAGATCTAGTGTTTACATGAATTATCTTTACAGTGCTTAATAAATGTATGAGACCACTGGTTATAACCAGAAGAGACCTTCCCACATCATGAGGTGCTTCCCTGCGGGCTCTTTCAATTTCAGTAAGGTCGAGATCGTTTTACCATGTTGAACAGAGAGGAGGAATTTGAAACTGAATTCACTTTTTCATCCCTGAATTTGACCAGGTTGCTCGGCTTCTCTTCTTCTGAAATGAAGTAAATTTTACTGATGAAATAATGTTTCTGTTCAGGCATAGCAATAAATAATTATACCTTAATAATGTGCTTTACTATTTTTTTTGTGGAACATTTTGATAAAAAATATTTCACATACGGGTGAATTAACAATTACAGAAACGTATGAATGAATGATCTTAATGACTGCTGCTGTTAATTTTTGAAAAGACTGCCTCCATATACAGGACTGGGGTGTCACAGTGTTTCTTTACTTATTGATGTTTCAACAAGGCGTGTGTATGCGACGCAGACTAAAAACATTCATCTTCATTCTTTACAGATCTCAGACATCTCACACATCTGTTTTACTTTGAAAGGAAACATAACAGGCATGACTGTCTGACCCTCCCTTCTTAATTGCGTGATCCTGTGATTATAGCGCTTGAAGAAAAGCACATGTTTTGAACGCTTCCCTTGGGGCCAAAAGGAAATGTTCTTTCATGAACACTGCTGCACACACAATCCATGCGCCTTTAAAAATAAGTCAATAATAATAACGATTATTTT
This sequence comes from Phyllopteryx taeniolatus, assembly GCF_024500385.1. Classification (NCBI taxonomy): domain Eukaryota; kingdom Metazoa; phylum Chordata; class Actinopteri; order Syngnathiformes; family Syngnathidae; genus Phyllopteryx; species Phyllopteryx taeniolatus. Next base: position 20,008,793 of record NC_084516.1, read on the forward strand.
GATCAATATTGTAATCACGATTATTAATGACGCTTATTCCTCATGTCGGGGAAAAATCTTCATTTTTACTGCACTACTTTTCAACAAACAATATGCAACAGTTTTCAGTGCAAAATAAATCTTTCAATAAGAACAAATGATAAATAATAATCATAAAAAAAAAAAAATGTACCCCAAAAAATTCTACTTCATCAAGGGCTAACTAAATAAATATGCTATTAGAAAGTGCAATCACAAATTGCAACTTAAGCGGAGCAAGTACAGTAAATGCATAAAAGGCAATAACATGAGGCTGTAAACAGCGTTTTTTTTCATTTGAAAATCCCTGTCAATATAGTGAATTGTCAAGGAAGGGTATGTCTCTGTTGTTCTGCTTGACCATTGGTCAGTTGTGCCGGTCACAAACTTCAAAGAACTCACATTTCTGATTTGCCTCTTCATTGACTCCCGGGTTGTTTTTCATTGCCATCAGGCCAGCCAAAAAGTTGAAGTCAAGTCAATGGTTGTTAATAGTGTCTTACCATGACACGCCTCCTCTCAGCCAACGTGCTCAGGGCCACCTTCAAAATAAAAGCTTTATATATTAGTGTATTGGACATCATTGCCATTTTGGGGTTTTATTTTTAAGTTGGCCCCGTACCACGGTGCAGGTGCTTAAAGAGCCCCAGAAAGTAAGTCTTCGTTTTTTATCCAAATATATTAAATATGTTTGAAGATAACTGCTTAAAACTTGCAAAGGGTCAGTCAATAGAATACTGAATGGTTGAGATATCGCCTAAACCTCTTGTTGACTTTCTAAATTTTGTGGGCGGGGCATAAAAATATCCCCCGTAATGTCAAGAGATTTGCCCGTATACTTTCCGTCCCCCACTATGCGGTTCTAGTTTGGTGAAAACCTTGGCTCCCTCCAGGAACTCAAAGGCGGTGGAGATGAGAGGAAGAGCGTACCTATTTTTCACAGTTATGTCGTTGAGACCCTGGAAATCGAGTCTTGTCCTTCTTGTCCACAAAGAAAAATCCAGCTCCCGCAGGGGATGAAAATGGGCGAACAATCCCGGCTGCCAGTGATTCATTCACATACTCCTTCGTAGCCTTGTGTTCCGGCCGGGAAAGAGAGAATAACCTCCCTCGTGGGGGTGTGGTTCCAGGCAGCAAGTCAACTGCACAGTCATAAGGTCTGTGGGGTGGAAGAGATTTGGCCCTGGACTTGGAAAAAACGTCTTTAATGTCCTGGTAACAGGTGGGCACTTGAGATAACTCAGGATCCCCAGATGGGGTCTGTGGATTGTCATTTGAAACATAGCCCTGAACATCACATGGAGGCTTGAAACAGTTCTGGGTGCAATTGCTGCCCCATGACATAACCTGCCCAGAGGACCCGTCAATGTGGGGGTTATGTAATTTCAACCATGAGTTCCCTAAAATAAAACTAATGAGAATCAGGAAATGTCAATGTGAGTGTTTGGGTGCGGTGAATGATCTTGCCCATAAAACCGCCGTCTGCAGCGCAGGTGTTACGGTGGCGTTTTATTTGAAAGGTTTTAACGTGCATCCGTCTAACGAGGAGGGAGTTGAGTAAGTTTGCGTCAGAACCAGAGTCAATTAATACAGGTGTATGAATTTCTTGATCAGGAGAGCATAGTGTCACTTTAGGAAGAACCCGGGTAGGGTCTTCCTTAATGAAATTTATACTCACCGCTCCTGTGCCCTTGCTACAGTTGCTCACGGAATGACCCAACTGCCTGCAGTTGAAGCACCGGCCTTCCCTCAGCCATTGATGTTCCTCGGGGGAGAGACGGAACCAAATGATCCTTGACGGTGGGGGATAGTCCTTGAAAAAATGCTGAAAAATTTGCTCCATAGTCTTAACGAAAAAAAACCCCATGAATGACACGCGGCGGAATTGCGGCTCCATTCAGCAGTAGCCCACGCCTCCGCACGACCAGTCAGGTGGGAAATGACAAATGCGATTTTTGCCCGCTCGGTGAGGAAGGAGTGGAGTTCGCACTGGGTGATGAACGGCTTAATATTCCCGGAATCTCCAGAGAACCTCTCCGGTCGAGAGAGCTGTGGGCAGACAGCAGCGGAGGTGGCAGGTGGCTGCATGGTAACTGCTTCACATGGAAATGTTGCTACCGTGGCGGTATCGGGTGTTGTGCTAACTGGTTCCTTCTTCTGAATCATTTTCATAAGAACTTCAAACTGTGAGGCCACCTGTCTCATCATATTGTCCTGATGCTTTGACAGTCCCTCTAGATGAAGGTGGAGGGCAGCAAGCTGCTCATCCTCCTTCGAGAGGCGTTGACCCTGCGCTTGAAGGCCTTTGTGCACCGGGTCTGAGTCTGCTGGGTCCATGTTATGGCCAGTTGGTTCTGTCATGAACGGAACAGAGGATAGGACCCAAACATGCACGACTGCAAAACAAATGGACAGTTTAAAAAAAAAAGGTTTAATATAGGGGCAGAGGTCGGTACACAGGCAGGCAATCCAAAAAAGGCAACAGTTTCCATAAGCGTGAGGCAAAAAGACGAGGTCGAGAATCGGAACAGGGTTTAGTCTTACTGTGAGTCTGTGACATGGAAATAAGGAATACTGGAACGTGACGACAATGTACAATGAACTGGCGACTAGAGAGAATGAGACACGAGGTTAAATGCAAGGGGTCATTAGGGTGAACGAGGCGCAGGTGGGGAAGATGCTCTCAGGAGCAGGTGTGTACAAGACGGGGAAAACAACAACCGGAGCACACACCCATGACAGTTTTGTATTACTTGAAGTACAACCCCTATTCCAATGAAGTTGGGACGTTGAGTTAAACCTAAATAAAAACAGAATACAATGATTTGCAAATCATGTTCAACCTATATTTAATTGAATACACTACAAAGACAAGATATTTCATGTTCAAATTGAACACGTTCCAACACGTTCCAAAAAAGCTGGGACAGGTGGCAAAAAAGACTGAGAAAGTTGAGGAATGCTCATCAAACACCTGTTTGGAACATCCCACAGGTGGACAGGCTCATTGGGAACAGGTGGGTGCCATGGTTGGGTAGAAAAGGAGCTTCCCTGAATTGCTCAGTCATTCACAAGCAAAGATGGGGCAAGGTTCACCTCTTTGTGAACAAGTGCGTGAGAAAATAGTCGAACAGTTTAAGGACTATGTTCCTCAACGTACAATTGCAAGGAATTTAGGGATGTCATCATCTATGGTCCATAATATCATCAAAAGGTTCAGAGAATCTGGAGAAATCACTGCATGTAAGCGGCAAGGCCGAAAACCAACATTGAATGCCCGTGACGTTCGACCCCTCGGGAGGCACTGCATTCAAAACCGGCATCAATGTGTATCACCACATGGGCCCAGGAACACTTCAGAAAACCAATGTCAGTAAATACAGTTCGACGCTACATCCGGAAGTGCAACTTGAAACTCTACTATGCAAAGCAAAAGCCCTTTATCAACAACACCCAGAAACGCCGCCGGCTTCTCTGGGCCCGAGCTCATCTTAGATGGACTGATGCAAAGTGGGAAAGTGTTCTGTGGTCCGACGATTCCACATTTCAAATTGTTTTTGGAAATTGTGGACGTCGTGGAAATTGTGGACTCCGGGCCAAAGAGCAAAAGAACCATCCGTACTGTTATGGACGCAAAGTTCAAAAGCCAGCATCTGTGATGCTATGGGGCTGTCATACATGGGTAACTTGCGCATCTGTGAAGGCACCATTAATGCTGAATGGTACATACAGGTTTTGGAGTAACATATGCTGCCATCCAAGCAACGTCTTTTTCATGAACGCCCCTGCTTAGTTCAGCAAGACAATGCCAAACCACATTCTGCATGTGTTACAACAGCGTGGCTTCGTAGTAAAAGAGTGCGGGTACTAGAGTGGCCTGCCTGCAGTCCAGACCTGTCTCCCATTGAAAATGGGTGGCACATTATGAAGCGTAAAGTACGACAACGGAAACCCCGGACTGTTGAACAGCTGAAGCTGTACATCAAGCAAGAATGGGAAAGAATTCCACCAACAAAGCTTCACCAATTAGTGTCCTCAGTTCCCAAACATTTATTGAATGTTGTTAAAAGAAAAGGTGATGTAACACAGTGGTAAACATGAGCCTGTCCCAGCTTTTTTGGAATGTGTTGCAGCCATCAAATTCTAAGTTAATGATTATTTGCTAAAAACAATCAAGTTTATCAGTTTGAACATGAAATATCTTGTCTTTGTAGTGTATTCAATTAAATATAGGTCGTACATGATTTGCAAATCATTGTATTTTTGATTATTTTGATTATCCAACTTAATTGGAATTGGGTTTGTATCATGAACCCAGTTCTACCAGTGTGGTGTACAGATCGCCATCAAAATATGCCCACAACTTGAAAAAATACATCTTCCCTGAAGTGCAATGTGTTTGTTGTTATTTGGGCTAACATGTCTCTGCCGTCTGGCGCCACACGCATTGTGTGTATCCACCACCCTATGCCCCCACGCCAGCCCAACAGCAGTTACCATACACGGCGAAGGTCCCGCACAATGGCGAAAGACTTTCTGCCACTGCGAGGAAGAGGAAGTGGAAGGGGGGGGGGATAATAATCCGAAAGGCTGCAAGTCGCAACTCATGCACCAAAGAATCCCCCCCTCCGCTTCTCTTTGCGATGCGTTGCAGCTGACAAGTCCCTCCGCTGATTTACGGCCCGCTGAATTTCAGCGGAAACAAAGAAGCAGAATGTGAAAGCGTGTACTGTGCATCGCTCCTCTCCCCGCAGATAGATTGGAGCTGCGATAGAAGTGCTTGATTGACAGCTAGAAGCAGGATTTTCAGAGCACCCAGTGACACTCCCACAGCAGCTGGAAGCTCAAAGAACATCGCAATTCTTGACCATTTTGAAGTGAGTTTTCCCGTCATTTGAGATTTTCTTCTTTTTGTATCCATTCATTCATTCATTCATTCATCCGGCTTGTTAACATTACTCTTTTTTGTGGTGTGTTGAATTTACAAGACATTTGTTTTGGCCTGTTCTTTGGCACTTTAATGACGCCTTAACCATATGTTCGCCCGCCGGTGGCTGGCTGGCTAGGTTGTGGTCACTGCTGCGAATGAAGCACTTTTCACATGCAGCAGTGCCAGTATTTGAAATGTAAAAAAATCACAGACAATGATTCAAATTGGATTAATTGTGCAGCCCTACACCAGCGGGTCAACTATTTTAAGTTTTCAGGGCTTTATGGCTTTATTATAGCTCATTTAATTTAGATGTTTCTTCATCATCAACAATCTCCACCCGCCTCCAAGTTTGTGCATGTTGTTGATTAACAGAGGTGGGAGTAAGTCACATGTGCAAGTCACCAGCAAGTCTCAAATCATAACCTTCAAGTCTCAACCAAGTCCCAAGTCACAGTGGGAAAGAATCAAGCGAGTCAAGTCACGTCATCACTAAATTTCAAACTAGTGGGGTCGAGTCATTACTTGGCTTAATTAAGCAAGTCGCAACACAGGTCATACAATCTTGATCCAGTCGCAACATATATGGGAGTGGTAATAAAATGTTCATTCACATTTAGTTTTTTCACAGATCATAACACTAAGAAACATGTTCACACCTTTTAAAAGTTAAATGAACGAGAACTGAGATTATGATTGATTGAATTTAATCGCACTGAATTGTTTCAAAGTTGTATTTCAAATTCAGTTTAACTCATCTTTATTTATGAGCAAACTATGCTGTGACAGCCTTGTAACTCCTACGGCTCTTAAGAGCACACCAAGAAACAAAACAAAACTGTTATAATTAGATGTGCACCTAATGGGCTAATGGAGAATGAAAGAGATTCATAATTAAGGGAATAATACGTGACATCAAAATGTTGCCATCTTTCAAAACAATAGTGAACAAAATCTGGATTCCTCCTGTGTCCTCTACTTGAATGAAATCACTCAGGTTTATTTATTTAGAAGCAAATGTTGTTAGATTGCAGGTTGTGTTTCATACATTTTAAAAACGTAGTGCAGACATCTATCCCTGAGCCGACACAACAGATGACATTTTAATGGTGAGTAGGGTGCCATCTGACATTTGACAATAGCAAGACTATTTTCACAAGTGTGAAAGTAAACAATGGAATTCTATATTCTTTGTTGTGGAGGTTATTGTTGTTTTATTATTCTATTTATTTCTTTTTATGTTCACACATTTTAGATCGGTTTGCATGGTGAAAAGACACATGCGTGCTGTGGGGATCTTCTCCTCTTGTCCCTGTGTTTGCTGTTCCGGTACTGTGGGGGCGGGACTTTTTTTCACTCCTTCCTGATATCGGGGGAGGGGCGAACCACTGCGGTGAACTCCTGGGGAGTAATGGTAGTGTGATGGTGACTCCCCATGTTCCGTGGGTGCCGGGGTGGTGCCGGCTGGCACCCACCTGGGTCCCGCGCTCTGGCTGCCCTCGGTAGGGCCGGCGCGCTGCCCAGGGTCCCTCGGTGTGGGACGTGTCCCGTCCGCCGGGCTGCTCTCGGGTGGAGCCCTAGGGCTGATCCCGCCCCTCGATTGATTTGGTGGGCTCCTCAGCCGCCGCGGTGCGGCCACAGCAATTACAGGACAGTTATGTCAGTACGGTATCAATTTACTTGCATGTATCTGCAGGCACACACCCCTAGGACTCTTTCACTGGGTGTGGGGTCACGCACTTACTGCAAAAAATAACTCATGAATATGCAAATCGCTTGTGTATCCCCTCACTTACACTCTCGTCCTGTAGACTTTTAGAATTTTACAAAATTAATGCCACCACACTCACAGCCGGGTTCACGACCCTCGTCCTGCATGCTTCTTCTTCTGTCCTTGTCCTGTTCTATCTTGTCCTGTCCTTCCCTCACAGGGTGTAGCACTACAGCCCCATGCAACACTCATATTTCATGTTTCATTGTTGTCGATCATGTAATGATTTACTTCTCTCATCTTGTTTACAATTAGTGCTTTGTCTTTTGTCTTTGTTTCTTTCTGCCTTCTAGAAACTTTGTTCTGTTCAACAGATCAAGTCAGATTCTCAATAAACCTCAATTATAAAACCACAGCGGAAGCTTAAAAAGACGCCACTGTGACACAGTCAAACTGTTCCGGCATAAAAGGGATACCGATTTTCCATTCCGCTTGACCTAACAGCCGAACGGGACAAAAAAATAAAAAAAAAATAAATACAAATTGTGAAACTTCAATGTACACATTCGGTCGTATGAAAATTATATTCGCTTGTCACTACTCACAATTTGTACTGTCCTTACTAATGGTGGAACAAAGTGATCCCATACAGCAGACCTATAACCCACCAGGCATCCTCCAGCGCCGACTCTTTCGTTATCCCCGTAAGTCTTCACACCTTTTTTTTTTTTTAATCTTCACAGCAGACCGCTAGCAACGCTGTTCACTTCTTCTACATTGAGCAGTTGGCATTATATTTTAGGTACTACTTTCTGCTATAGAGTGCACACTGCTTCCTTCGCCCATTAGTAAATGAGAGAGAGAGAAAAAAAAGAGTTTTGCATTTCCTATGAACCGAAACTAAAGGTTAGGACAATTATCAGAAACCGTCCCATCCCTACTTGCGTTACTTAGCTGTACTAAATCGTTCACAATCATCCATCCATTTCCTGAGCCGCTTCTCCTCACGCGGGTCGCGGGAGTGCTGGAGCCAATCCCAGCTGTCATCGGACAGGAGGCGGGGTACACCCTGAACTGGTTGCCAGCCAATCGCAGGGCACATATAAACAAACAACCATTCGCACTCACATACACGCCTACGGGCAATTTAGAGTCTTCAATTAACCTAGCATGCATGTTTATGGGATGTGGGAGGAAACCGGAGTGCCCGGAGAAAACCCACGCAGGCACGTGGAGAACATGGAAACTCCACACAGGCGGGGCCGGGGATTGAACCCCAGACCTCAGAACTGTGAGGCAGATGCTCTAACCAGTCGTCCACCGTGCCGCCCCGTTCACAATCACATCATTTTTATTTTTAATCGTCCCAAGCCAGTCTATAAAACTTAATGTTTGACCCTATTTAGCTAAACTGTTAAATATGTTCACCTGTCTTTGAGAGTTTTGAAGTTTGACGTTGTTATTGTCTAGAGTTGCAAGCCATGCAGGTTGCCATCCTCTTTTTGCAGACTTCATCAACAATATAATCCTTGAATCCAAATTTGATTATCCTTGGAGCTCCTTCCATTGTTGTTCATGGAGGCAAGTGCGTAACAATGCAGTCTGTGTTGACACGCATGATGTCCCAAAACGTTTCTTTCTCTCAAAAATGCAGGTGTCCAACTGTGAACGGGATGCCTTGTCGTGTAGTTCAAGTCAAGTCGAGTCTCTGGCTGCCAAGGCTGAGGTTATGTCAAGACTTTCTGAACTATTTGGCAAGCAAGTCATAAAACTGGCAACTCGACTCGACTTGAGTGAAGTCATTTGACTCGAGTCGCCCCAACTCTGTTGATTAATGTTTCTAAAGCAGTTAAATGATGAATATACTGTACACAATTGTTCTTGTTGATAATCTTATCATGATGTCGGCCATGTTTTAAAAGCACTTATATTATTATTTATATATGATATATATTTGACCCCCAAAACATCTTGTCGAGCTCATTAGCAAACTATTTGACCTCATGTCGCTAGCGGCGGTTAAGGTTAAGAGGGCAGCAAAAGCAATGAATCAAATAATTGATCTCTCGCTTCCTCTGCTCGCTTCTCATCCTTCTCTTCTTTGAGAATTCCTGGTAGGCTGTTATGTTGGAATTTTGAGTGTGACTTGAAATATGTTCCGTCAGTGCCATTCCTGTTGGACACAGAGTGTGACCACAGAGAGAGCTCTGTGTTGAAGGCATGTGTCTGGCAAGGCTGCCAGGATGCAAAAAGTAAATCGCTGACAGATTTGGATTCAGTAATGAAAGCAGTGGTGCACTCCTCTGGAGGTTAGAACATTGTTGAAAATGTTTCCATGTTCAAGAGGCTAATCATGTGCATGTGCTGCTGTTTTAATACTGAATCACTCACTGATGAATCAGAAAATGTCAGTGTTACACATTAAACCGCTTCTGTTATCCCCATTACCGTCAGCCTTGCCCTTTAATAAATGGTGCCGAATTGGATCTTTTATCAAGACAAAATTGAATTGGCGAGACCCCAAGAAGCAGGGGAAAAAAACAATAAAAATAGAGTCTGTCAATTTTCCAATCTCAAAAAGTACTTCAAGTCACACAAAACAGCCGAAACAAAACATTTTGTGGAAGATGCCATTGACAACTAACCACTATTTAGCTCTGTATGTAACAAAAGACAAAAAGAAAAAAAAATACAAGCAATTGGGGAATAAAAATAGCAATCATACAACAGAGAAAAGATGCATGTGTTGCACTGCTGACAGGATCCGAATTTTCCTGTATCATCCTAGTTACTTACACTGCTCGTCTACCCCAAGCAGTGCCTGATTACGAAATGAAGATGTCTCTCACAAAGGCTTACCTCTGAGCAGGAGATTGCATATTGTCTACCCCTTACTTTTGCTTAATGGTGAAACACATGGCGGGGAGTGGGGGCTTTTTAAAACCGGATACAATTTGTCAAAGCTCTCTGACTTTTTAAAGTCAATGAGTCGATAAGTGGTTTTCCGCTTTTTAGTAATGGCATCAATAAGTGGTCTATTCACAGCATTGTAAGCTCAACAGTATGCTGTAATTGCCCACAAGTGAAACGAGGTGGTTTCGGCATGTTTGCCAGCTGGATCTCATGACCGAGACGTGCAGCAGATCTCTGTCAAACCACTCCGTCAGTTGAATTCATCTGAACGTGAACTACAGATCAACTTACAATTTTCAAATAAAATCATTCAACAACTTTCAAATGAATATGATTCAACGGTTTTGGGGGGAAAAAAACCAAAAAAACTATAGTTTTGATTTTTCAACAGGGATCTAAAAGTTCAAACCAAATTCACTGCAACGCAGGAATGACAACAATCAATAGCCAGAATAAAAATCAATAAATAAGCCCGGGGGGCGCACTTGACATGCGTCGCACTGGGGGCATAGACTTTAGAATCTTCGGGAACATCGGAATGTATCCGGAAGTGTTTCTTCTTCTGTTTTGTGAGATTACGTGTGATAGCGCGAGACTTCGAGATCGGCGGTGTATCGCAATGAGTCAAAAAAGGACACAAAATGCAAATGATTAAAGGGTTTTTGAAAAAAAAAAAAAAGCCTATAGATTTGATTTCTCAACAGGGATCTTTTAAAGTTCAAACCAAATTCACTGCAACGCAGGAATGACGACAATCAATAGCCAAAAACAAAAATCACAGCAGGGCTGGAAAAAAAAGAAGAAAAGTAACAACTCGTAAAACTAAGGGCAAAAGTAGCAACAAAAATTCTGTGCATATAGTAGAGAGAATAAAATTCAGGAATCTAAAACTAAATGTTATCAACTCTTTCTAACATGGAAAGAGTAAGGCTTCCTACAACAGGACATGGCAGGATGCAAGACGATCTGACAAAAGATGCATAGATGCATGCTATAAATAGGTGGAGACAGTCACCCTATTAGTTTACAAAATAAAAGCTGACATGACAGCTGGGCTAAAACTGAGAACTTAACATAACTGACAAGACATGACACTCCCATAGAATTCTTATTTGTGTGGTTTTCTGTGTTGAGATTTTCTGGATCCCACCACACACGACAACCAAAAGTGTTGAATGCCTGATTTTTTTTCTCTTTGTATGCAGAGTGAAAAAATGTTTGTGTGTACCAAGCCTTAGTTTCTCCTAAATTTGAAAGACTTTTTTTTACAATGAATTCCATGCTTCCAACCTTTTACACTGTGGAGAACTCCTTTATTTTTTGCCTTGTTCAGAGCCTGTAGATCCATCCATCCATCCATCCATCCATTTTCTGTCGCGCTTCTCCTCACGCGGGTCGCGGGCGTGCTGGAGCCTATCCCAGCTGTGATCGGGCAGGAGGCGGGGTACACCCTGAACTGGTTTCCAGCCAATCGCAGGGCACATACAAACAAACAACCATTCACACTCACAGTCACACCTACGGGCAATTTAGAGTCTCCAATGAATGCATGTTTTTGGGATGTGGGAGGAAACCGGAGTAACCCGGAGAAAAGCCACGCAGGCACGACGGGGAGAACATGCAAACTCCACACCGGCGGGGCCGGGGATTGAACCCGGGTCCTCAGAACTGTGAGGCTGACGCTCTAACCAGTCGGCCACCGTGCCGCCAGCCTGTAGATATAATGGCCAAAGAATTCTGAATGTATGTCCAAATACCATATGACTAGTTCTTCACTGTCTCTTATTAGATGAGGTGAACATTCTGCAGGAGTTTTCCATACAGTTGCCCAACAGTCCGAACACCTCTATGGTTGTGGAGGATGGCAGGTGTCCAGTCCTACAGGTGGGACAGTACTCCATCTTGGCTCTCCCTCTCCCGCAGCTCTTCACTGAAGGGTAGGGTTCCATCTACACACACTCATGTCTAGTCTTTCATTTTTAGTTAGAGACTTACAATCGGTTGCTTTAAACTTGAGAAGAATGAGAATTCATGATTTCTGTTGGTGTTTATTTTAAAACAAGATACAGTAAACACTATCATAGGAGGAAGGAGACAGTGTATATGGAAAATTAACTATACAGCATTTTCTGAGAGAAGCTGACTGTCTCTCTGACTGAAATGAGTTCAGAAAATATTTCAGTACTTGTTTTTATGACAGAGTTCGGTTGCTACGGTGGTGATGTCATCTCAATTTGTACGTCAGTAGAAAGACAGCATAGTCTATCACCAAGTCTTGAGTACAAGAAATACTGTTTATGTCTGAAAAAAACACCACATGAAAAATGAAAAGCAATGCACGCATGTCTGTACTGTTGTATACCAGTGACCCCCCTGTACTGCTCTGGATGAATAATAACTGTTGTGTCAAGTTCTGATAAAAGAGCCGCTTTGGCAGCATGTATGCTAATCTCAGACTGCAATTGTGAATACAATTTCTGCTTTCAGCACATATGAGGCACAGGCATTAGCTTTTACCTCTCCAATGTTACTGATTGAGCCAGTCATTTTTGACCAATGGAAAAACCAATCAGTTCGATGCTTGACAAATGATTTTACACCACATTGCTGTATATGGACGAGTTATTTTCATGTCTTCTTTGTACATTTCCATGTGTTCCGTTTGCCCTGTGTGTGTAAGCTGGAAATTGAATTCTCGTCTTTATCATGATAAATCCATAAATAGACTGGATCAGTGCCGCTGATGGCAAATGTTTGTGTTTAGGTTCGCTGACGAGTTCAGTCTACTGGTGCAGCTGAAGAGTCCTCAGAGAGTTGAAAGCAGCGTATTCACCATGCTGAGCCCAGACGGCCATATCACGCTGCAACTGCGAATCGGTGCTTTCACCGTCATCCTCGCTGGAGCACGGCAGCGGCACTATGAGTGAGCCTACTTTCATGCTTCACATCAGTTTGCTTTGGCTTTTGGCTTCTTATAGCATCCATACTGGTCGACATACTTGGGCTAATACAAGGAAATGGTCAAACAACTTTTATCATGGAGTATTTGCATATGTAAAACTAACAATTGCTTGTTACAATTTCTGATGTCTTCGTAATGAATGTTGTGAAACTTCAGTTGAGCAGCTTTCAGGACTGTTTTACTCATGATCAATTTACTTCAAACATTACCCTTGTGTCAGTTTATTTGGTGCAATATGGTTATGCTTTGCCCTTTAAGCAAAAAATCCAGATGTCAGAGTGTGATTAAAATGTTCATGTGAGGTTGCATGAGAAAAAGTCACTGCACATTCTAAGTCTAAGGGAAGCTCATCACCGTCATCACGAAGCCGCTTGTCAGATGTGCCTGCAACAGACACATTGCCCAACACAACGATTGAAACACAGCCTTGCTGCCAAGTCATGGGTGGGCAAGCGAGGTATGTGAATTTGCAGAATTGTGGCATCTCAGTTTGCTCAAATTCAGAGTGCCTGTTCACGGACACATTTTCCGAAATGGCAAGGGAACTGAGTACTTGGTCGTTTCATTTCCGCTTGATGGGTGGGCAGGAATTCCAGAGAACCAACTATTATTTCTAGCTTTTTTTTTTTTTTTTTTTTACAAGAGCACAGTAACTGCAAATTTGAAATTTTAGGGGCTCGAAAATGAAATTTAGGGGCATAATCTGTAAATCAACTCACAAAGTAAATATTCTCATTTCTTCAAATTGTCACTGTACTGCTGACCAGAGGTGGGTAGAGTAGCCAAATATTGTACTCAAGTAAGAGTACAGTGTTCCCTCGTTTATCGCGGGGGTTACGTTCCAAAAATAACCCGCAATAGGTGAAATCCGCGAAGTAGGAAACTTTATTTTTTTTTTTTACAATTATTATACTATGTGTTTTAAGGCTGTAAACCTCACCATTAAAATTTTCTCACATTTCTCTCTTGTTTAAACACACTCAAAGTTCAAACCTTTGTAGGAAAAATAAGTACATTATTATTATTATTATTGTTGTTGTTGTTGTTGTACTTATTATTATTGTTAATATTATTGTATAACGAAACAAAGGTCAAAACCTCTTTTAAGGCCCATTTGTTTAAGAAATAAAAATATAAACATTTTCTGACAAATAACGAATTAAATTGTAATGAACAACGTATGAGGTTAGAAATTATTAATTGCGTATTTCATGCTTCCTCTGACCGTCCCTCTTCGTCCTGACGCCGCTCCGCTGTAGCGTCCTTTTCCACAATCTTTTTTCGAGAGAAGAACATAGTTATAGGTACCGTCATTTCTCATGTATAATGCGCACCCATGTAAAATGCGCACCCCCAAAGTTGACCTCAAAATTCTGGAAAACCCTTCTACCTATGTATAATGCATTTTTACAATGCATGATTTTGCTTCTACCCATATGATCAAAACATGAAGTATTGTCTGTATTTTGATATATTTTTTCAAAAATTATTTTGAAGTTAAGCACTTTATTTGAACACATAAAACTTTATTTTTATTGACTAGCTCTTATTTTGAAATTCACAGCCCTACTTTGATTTAGTATATGAGAAAACACACAGTTGTGCTCATATGTTTGATTACCCAGGCGAAAGACATTTAATTTTATTTTAATGGGACATTTAATTTTATTTTAATGGGATTAAAATTAAACTGTCAAGAATTTCAGAAAAGCATTATCACTAAACAACACATAACCATAAATAAATTATTGATGGTTGTTGTTCAGTCATCAGTCGCATTTAAAAAAAACAACAAAAAAAACAACAATATTTCACAAATTCTGCCTGGGTATGTAAATGTATGAGCACAATTGTACATATATGCAGTCATATTGGAATTAAAGTGTAGTCTACATCATGTGCATTATACACAAGAAAGTATGGTAGTTGTTGCCGCTCTTTTTTCTTCTGGGCGAGAAGATTCTTATAAACTACCTTCCTTTGCCTTTTGGGTGCGACCGCAGGTGCCCTTGTCGGTGCAGCACATTTGTTGGTAGAGTAACAAAGATACATTATTTATTGTAAATATATTTTTGGGAGCAATTGAGTACACAAGTATATACAGTAAATGAACAAGTCACATTCCTGCATCTTGTGGTCGGATCGGTGATCGTTTTTTTAAACTCGCTGATCGGTCCCAAAAATCCTGATCGTGTAAAGCCTACCCGTTACTACCCACCACCGCTTTGACAATAAATGCAGAAGCTAGAATATTTTAAAGTCACATTTTACTGTGCAAGATTTGACAAAAAAAATCAACAGAATAAGTTCTAAATCTAAAATAATGAAAAATGTAAGTTAATGTTTAGGCAGCATTGGCAGTGTGATCAGGAAATTTTGCGTTCCTCTCATGATGTATCAACACCAACATTTGCATTTCAATGAATTTGAATTTTCAGCCAGGTGAACGTCCTCAGCGACGGATCCCGAAACAAAATGTCTTGCCTTTTTTTCACCATGAGCTTTTCCTCACAAAACAACTTGGACAAGGATTTGTCTCCTCTGGTTCAGTAGGTTTATTGGGGAGTAAGCACTGAAAGTCCTCTTTACCATTGTTGATTGTTTACCAGCGCTACAGTATATGAAACCTTTTAGATTTGCCTGATAACCCCGAGGCTTGCCTCTTCTAATGCTAGCAGTGGTGGTTCCCCCCCCCCATTGTTGCTTTGGAGTTAATGTCGGTTGGCACATCAGCTCATTTGAGCATTATCCCTAACAACTTGGCTGAAGTGTGAAGCAGAACTTTCTCAGCAAAGAAACATCGGTAATAATAATGTTTTTTTAAATCATCAAAGCTACTGATCGCCCATGCCAGAATAGATGAATCAAGAACATGAGATTGCATTCATAGATAATAATAAAACTGCACCAAATAAGCAATTCTGAACTGCGTTCCAAATGATCATTTAGGTAGGATTGAAGTTAAATAAACATTTGAGTTTTAGTCTTTCTGGGGAACTTTTTGCATATGTTGTTTTTTTCCTGTATATTTAGATCACTGATATGAATCACTCGGTTGTTTGATTATTAGTTTATGTACCGTGCCTAATTAAAGGACAATTATTTAAATAGGCTTTTCCACGCCAAGGCAGTTTGTATCCAAAAAAGAGGAATTTCAAGGAAATCATTGTACTGTTAAATAATGTGTGTGAGTCAGAGAGCAAATGGGTCTCTTCAACATAGGTGCATTACGGAAGCTTTCTGGCAGCCAACATGCATTGTATTAAGGAAGCAGCTGTTAAAGACCACTGATGAGCAGCAAGCCCTGCAGTATACGTTCTCTGGAGAACCCCTCAATGCAGGATCCTCCAAAGGCTTGCAGTCATGCATCAAGCTTTATTTTGACCACCCTAATCGAAACGCTTACAGTAGGCTCCAAAGATGAATTTTCAAAAGGTTTTATTCGCTGATGAATGCTGTGCAACCTTGGAAGGTCTTGATAGTTACAGTTCTGGATGTTTGCTGGATGGCCAGCATGTCCCAAGAGTGATGTTTTGGACTGGAAAGAGGCATAATGTTATGGTCAGACCCTGAGTGGTGCTTAAAAGTGTAAAATATGTGGAGTTTCTCAATGAGCATTTCCTGGGATGATATAAGAAGAAGAACTGTGCTAACATAACATCAACATAAATCCTACTGAGCACCCGTGGCGCATCCTTAAAAGAAAGATCTATGATGGTGGGCGACAGTATTCCTCCAAAAAGCAGCTTTGGGAGGCAATTTTTACAGTCTCAAATGTAGTAAAAAGTGACTTGACTATAAAATGTTTTTTGTGTGTCAAAATATACATATTTTGTTTTTTTTCAACTGCATAATAATTTTGAGCTCTTTATCGAGAGTCATTTTGGAAAAGAAAATCCTTGAGCCATCATCTATCTATCTATCTGTTTTCCCCCATTTGAACTCTTCCTCTCTGTACACACTCTTCCTCAGGTTCCCCATCGGCTATCTGACTGACGGAAAGTGGCATCATGTAGCAGTCGGTGTGTCTGGCCAGCGTGTGGCAATATATGTGGACTGCACTCTGCTGGGGAGTGTGGACTGCGACAACCACGGGCTGGGGATCAAAACTGATGGACTCTTCATCATTGGAGGCATCATTGAAGGCTTTGAGACTCCATTTGAAGTAAGCTGTCTACATCCACTTGATTTTATAGAGGCACTGTTCATTGTACTGCTCTGATTTGGGATGGTTTATATTGTGCGGATGTGCCTCATGGGGTAAGTAATCAGTGACTATATAAACTTGTTTACCCGATAAGGACCATTTGCGGTGACTACAGTGTTGACAGTCAACAACGACAAAATGGGATTCACGTCAATATCAAATGTGTTGACATTTCATGACACTGCCAGTCATGAATTCAACAGGTTAAACACAATGAACTGGCACGCTCTCTCACACACACTAAAAGACCACCACCCCTTACACCGTACATTGTCAGTGAAGGGAGCAGGTGCCAGAACAACCCTTTGAGATCTCTACCTTTAGAACTCCTCTCTTTGTTGCACGTTCGGTACAAACACATCGAGCAGTAAACCGTATATCCAGAGGGCTACACTCTTGTTTGATACAAGTCCACACACACAGGAAGGAACAACCAAGACCAAGAAGAGATTTGTGGCCCTGTCCAAACCCATTCCCTATTCACTTGATAGACAGACGAAGAAACCATCTGTCTTTGTAAAATAGATACAAAAATAGGTAAGACAGTCTCCAACCATACAGTAACTACCTCCGGCAGGTATCAGTGTTACACTGTATAAAAGAAGAAAAAGAAAGATGATTGCTATGTTAAATATATTATGACATATGATTTCATCTGATGCATTCCTGGCCCTGAATTAGTCTTTAGTCTGTGGTTGTCTCAATTGCTGCATCGTGTTCATTGTGTTCACACACACACACACACACATCGGTTTATTACTGGTTCAGTTGCATTTGTGTTTGTGTTTGCATTTCCGAGCCCAACATGTAACACCACCACAAGTGGTGGACATATTTTCCCTTAATGGAAATACACAGTAAACTGCATGTCTGTTCCACAGACATGCAGTTGGATCGCTCTTTGTTTATTGCGGTCTGGGCCTTTTCTGGCATAGTTTGCTTCCTCTGCCTTTTTGAATGACTTCCCAAAGCAGCTATGCTTAAAGGGGCTTCAGGGGGGCATTCATGCACAACTCCCGCTCCCCTCGTCAGATGAATTTACTATTTATGTACTGATGCGACACGGTGAGCGACTGGTTACCACATCTGCCTCACAGTTCTGAGACCGGGGTTCAAATCCCGGCCTTGCCTGTGTGGAGTTTGCATGTTCTCCCCGTGACTGCGTGGGTTTTCTCCGGGCACTCCGGTTTCCTCCCACATCCCCAAAACATCCGTGGTAGGTTGATCGAAGACTCTAAATTGCCTGTCGGTGTGAATACGAGTGCCCTGCGATTGGCTGGCGACCAGTTCAGGGTGTACCCCGCCTCGCATCCGAAGATAGCTGGGATAGGCTCCAGCACGCACGTGACCCTAGTGAGGAGCATTCCTGAGGTTGACAAAGCCCAGGATATTCCTCCAGGAGTGGAACTGTACACTCACCTGCCACAACAGTAGATAATGCACACCTGCACAATCTATCCATCCATTTACCAGTTATCTTCTGCTGGGAGGCGGGGTACACCCAGAAGCGGTCGCCACCCAATCGCAGGGCACATGGAGACAAACAACCATTCGCACTCACATTCACACCTACCGGCAATTTAGAGTCTTCAATCAACCCAGCACGCATGTTTTTGGGATGTGGGAGGAAAGCGGAGTGCCCGGAGAAAAGCCACGCAGGCACGGGGAGAACATGCAAACTCCACACAGGCGGGGCCGGGATTTGAACCCCGATCCCCAGAACTGTGAGGCCCATTTGCTAACCAGTCGGCCACCCAGCACAATCTAGTGCGATCCAAAATGACAGCTGTATCAAACATTCTGCTTTCACAAAGAAATTTCACAAAGTTCACTTTATTGTTGCAGTGGTATTGAATTAACATTACATATATCATTTAGTTTGTATTTTGCAGGCCTGCTCCAGAAAGGTCATATATAGATCTGTTTCTGTTTTGGTTATCTTAGATGGCCAGTATATAAGTATCTTACTGTGCAGTGATGCAACACTAACAACTACCATGCTTAGTGGTTGCTTTGAATTTTTAGAATTGTTCACTGCTCACTGTCACCGAAGGGTTACTTGATATTATCAGTGTGACTGTATGCACCAAGTACTGTATTTAAACGCATTTCACTTTAAAGCGATGCTTATCTGTACTTATATAAGCAACACAGTCGCACTTTTTCAAACACATGCCCGTAAATGCGCAGTGTACTTTTTGCACACTGCTTCCAGTGTATTCCTCTGTGTGTGTCTGTTATTGTAGGGCCAGCTGCGTCAGCTCACCTTCCTGATGCGCAACCCGGATGCTGCTCAGCAACACTGCAGCCACCATCCGCCACGCTGTGGTGGGGACGCCTTCAAGCCGCCACGCTACCTGCACAACAGTGCTTTGGAGGTGAGAAAAGGAACAATCGTACTGTTCACCCAAGGAGAGTGTAGTTCGTCTCTGTGTGAGCATCTGAATGTGCGTTAGCTTTTGGCTCACTGTAGCTACTTGCGAGGGTTGTATGTTTGGCTGCACTGTTTCATACAAAGCTGAAAGTGCATTGGCAACTTTTTTCCCCCCACTTGACTCGAGTGAGGCTGTATCTGAATCTGGCTCATAAAAATTTGAGTTCATGAAAAAAAATTACAAAAATCAATGATGGCTCGTCACTTGGTACCACTGCATAATAATATCGAAAAGAAAATGGAACTGACTACTTGGCTGCATATCAGTACTGTATACCTCTGCTGTGTAATGCACTAAGCTGTTTGAACTGAGTCTGTCTCCCAACAGATTCTCCCGTCGTCCTCAAATGACTTCAACAACCTGATGGGACAGCCAGAGGATGAGGTACTATTTGCCCCTCGCACCACTGGAAATCCATTCTCTTGGCAACTTAACTCTTGAGAAATAGCTGCTGCATTGTTAAATTCACACTTGACTCACATAGGAACAAAAACTCATCAAACGTAAAATCAATACATGAATATTTAAATAAGTCTAGTTGCCAGAGTTCACAGTGGCTCTGTGGTCTGCACTGATAATGTGGGCAAGCTGACCACCATGTCATCATGGCGATTATTTCCAGCTGTTTATAGGCAGGCGGTGGTGTACAATTAGTCTTGTTTCAGTGGTTTTGGCCTTTCATCAGTTGCTCTCAATAAACCCAACGAGCCAACTCGTCTCATTATGGCAACATGGAGCCCAAGCAGCCACTTCACTTCTTGTGACTGGCCCGCTGTGTGTGATGGTAAAAGGAGTGAGTCAAGAAACAAAACACCACTTTTGACCACCGTGTTATGACCATTGATGCCGGTAACGCATTATAAATTATATACAAAGTAACACATTACTCCAAAATTCCGCCATTTTGAGTAACAAGCAAAGTAACATTGTTGGTGGGAGAGTAATCAAACCGAAGTTAGTTTTCCAAACCAGCAATAGTTACTTTTGAGTCATTAATGTCTCTCACCAAGTCTGGCTGGTGACTCAGGAAAAACACAGTCCGGCCATTCCATAGCGTTTAAACATTCACACAAACCAGTGATTTCTCAATTAGCAGAAGAAAGGTGATTGTTGATTCTACAATGCACAGTACCATAAAAGTGCAAAGAAATCCACGATGGAACTATCACCAGACTGTTTTTTGTTTGATTCTTGTTACTTTTTTATTTGCACGTTAAGAATACAGTTTTACTGGTGTGTTAAGTGCGCAATGCATGGTGGGTGAATGATTCATACAGAAGTGCACGGTCATAAATCAGTCATGG
This sequence comes from Phyllopteryx taeniolatus, assembly GCF_024500385.1. Classification (NCBI taxonomy): domain Eukaryota; kingdom Metazoa; phylum Chordata; class Actinopteri; order Syngnathiformes; family Syngnathidae; genus Phyllopteryx; species Phyllopteryx taeniolatus. The sequence goes on from NC_084516.1 coordinate 20,029,273, forward strand.
AGATTAAGGACTGACAATACTAAAAGATTATTGACAATGAAAAGTGAGAAGTTTCAACTTCGTCTGTAGGCTAGTGTAACGCGCTGCACGGCTGACATCACGGAAGTGCCGTCAATCGCCCACAGCTTTGCTAGTTAAACAGTTGCATTATCTGGTCACCTTTTCTTGCTCTTCGCATCGAAATTGCGATGGTGGGAACAATAGTTTGTGTGTGTGTGTGTGTTTGTATGCCCCCAATATAAAACTGCCACTCACTTTAACATTTACACGCACACACAGAGAGACAGACACAGTTGGACGCATAAAGTATGATCAATCTGCATTTTAGAACGCAGCGTTATGGCTTAGTACTCCGTCGAGGTGCTGGAAATTTCTGCCCTAATTTCTGTATGGTGCGGCAAAATAAATAAATAATAAAAACAACAGGTACCTAGTCATTTGAGGAACAAAAAAGCATTTCCACGAGTTGAAAGCACACACATGAAACCCATCGTGGTCTCTAAACCAATCAGAGATAGTGATGGGTGGGGACCCTCCGATTGGCCGGTGTGTGTATGCGTGCGTTTGAAATGCGAGCGCTCCCGTACACAAAGTTCCGTTTTCTGACAGCGAGCCGGTAGCAGCACAGTTACAGAAGATTGAGCGGCGTTAATGGAATTCCTTCCAAAGCCTCACGCCGCTGCGACGATTTGGGAACATTTTGGATTCAAGCTAGCTGAACGCGGCCATCCCGCTAACACCAACTGCTGGTTTGCCCAATTTGCATGAAGTCGCAACAAAGACGACGACAACTTAAAAACCTCATTTTCGACACAGCCATCCCAGCCAACGTCTTCAGCTGGAAACGTTTCCCGTCAACTTGCAATGATGCAAGACAATGCAAGTCCAAACATGCCAACGTGTATGGTCGCATTATATACAGTATAACGTACTCGCTATTGTAAGAATGTAGCCAATGAACATATTGACAAAGCAGCGTTTAAAGAAAGGCTGCAGACTTTTGTAATGGAGTACAACTCTTGAATCAAAGCAGGTTGCTTTGATCTACTTGTTGCGTCGTTATTAATGTTGCTACTTGGCACTTTTCTAAAACGAATGCAAACTTGATTGGCAGTATATTGCCTGTTAAGGCATTAATGTTTAATATTTGTTGAAGTGCAATTTTTATCTGTATATGTATCGGGGACTCATTGTTCCCGGGACTCACATAGTCTCAATTGTAAAAGGATGGATGAGACTGACTGTGTGTATTTGAAAGTATGCTTCAACCAGGCTTATTTCACAATTTCAAATGTTTTTGTTCCATGCAGAAATAAAATGTAGTGTTCTCTGTAGCAGTTCATTGATTTTATAAATGCAACACACTGTTGTTTTTATACATACATTTTCTCATCATCGTTTTAGACGTCAAAAGGGTGATGTGTGGCTACTGGTGTTTTTGTTTGTTCATTAGTTTTTGGGAGACAGTCCAAATGGCTCTTCGAGTAGTTAAGGTTGACAAATGAGGCAATGGCAAAAACCTGGATAAGCAACAGCTCACAATATTGTGGCTATTCTCTGTATAATACAACGTAGACATCAATCTCCAGACCAACAGAAATATACAGTAGTTCTTGAAATGTTTCTTTACTCTGGCTACCTTTTAGGAATACATTAGAAACACCTGCATAGACCAAACCAAGAGCTCAACTGCGACAAACGCACACAACAATTATATTTACACACAATTAAAAACATTTTCTTTTCCTAGAGCGTCTGCCTCACAGTTCTGAGGACCGGGATTCGATTCCCGGTCCCACCTGTGTGGAGTTTGCATGTTCTCTCCGGGTACTCCGGTTTCCTCCCACATCCCAAAATGATGAGTGGCCATTTCGAATCATTTTGAATTGCAACTCATCATGTTGCAGCAAAGGAAAGCGGTGGGATTCCTTTGTCGCTCTGGAGCCTGCTTCCAATTAAATGCATACAGCGACCTACGGAGGTGCAGCCATCCAGTTTCTGGATATTAACAAGAAGTATTTCTCCTCCATTAAGGTCTGCTCTTTTTGTCTTTGGTGCATAACATTTCTGACACAAGGCCACATTCTTGGGGTTTCCTGAATTTGATGCATATTATGCGTGGGGCCACCAGCTCACTAAGATGTTAAACACTCCCCGAGGTCATGGGCCTCCACTAATTAATTACTGTGATCCAAAACCGGGGCTATGCACGTTATAATGTGTTGATAGTCCTGAACTTTCATGCTGACCCTCATTTATTGATAGTTTCTTTCTAAATGACATTCATTTTGAAGTTTTTAAGAGGGGGCACTGGCTAGAGTTTGTGGCTCAACCAAACCACCTAGAAGGGTTAGTAAGGTTGTGTAGGACTTGTCAACATCTAAACACTTGGTTAAGCTCCGATCAAGCAGACATAAATACAATACAATCGAATACAATGTGTTTGTAAAGCACATTTAAAAACAACAGAACTGACCAAAGTGCTGTACATGAGCAATATAGGATATAAAAAGTAATACAAATATAAAATATCTTTTTAGAACCTCCCCCGACCTGGTTCTAAAATGCTGGCCGAGGAGCAACTGTCATCTGATTGGCCGACAGATGTAAGCAAAGCAAATGTATTTACATAGGGCATTTCATACACAAGGTAACTCAATGTGCTTTACATGATTAAAAGCATTTAAAAACAAAGAAAAAAAAACAGCTTATAAACATTTAAATGTAGGCGTTCTTCCTTTAAATGCGGTGACTTGGCATCATGGCATCTGAAGGCTGCCACACACACATTTCCTGGTTTAGCGAGCCACGCCGCCACGCCGCACTGTGCCAAGCCAAATCAAATATTGTGTTTGACATCAATACTTAACTATATTCATAATGTATAATATACCTCCATCCATTTTCTGCACCGCTTATCCTCGGCAGGGTACATCCTGAACTGGTTGCCAGCCAATTGCAGGGCACATATTAACAAACAACCATTCACACCTACGGACAATTTTGAGTCTTCAGTTAACCTGCCGTCACATGTTTTGGGGATGTGGGAGGAAACCGGAGTACCCGGAGAAAACCCACAAAGGGACGGGGAGAACATACAAACTCCACACAGGTGAGGCCAGATTTGAAACCGGGTCCTCAGAACTGTGAGGGGGATGGATGTGCTGACCAGTTATCCACCATAAATGTACAATGTACCTGTGGATGAAAAAGCAAAGCTTGTGACCAGAATGTATGCGAACGTACGCACATGCTGGATACTTCCAATAAATGGAGCCAGCGAGGCTCCTTTCAAATATCCACACTCTCTCTTTAGAAACCTATTATTCTATCTTTTTATGGTTTATGTGCGGGGGTGCATCGGCAACTCTACACGATGTTCCGGTTCAGTCAGGTTTCGACAACGTCGCGCAGTGTGCGGCACGCTTAAAGCAGCTTTTGTTCTGTGGTCAACTGAGGAGGTGCGGGCATTTTTGTCCGTATTGGCAGAAGATGAAATACAGCGAGATGGAAGGCACAAGAAAAAAACGAACGCGTCACATTCTTCTTGATCGCGCGCAATCCCTCCCACTTTGGATTGGTGCCCGTTGTAATGGGAAAGCAACGGGGCCATTCTGGAACTTGTAATGGAAAAACGACAAATGAATTCGGTTTGACTTACATTAACATTTAAAAGCTTCAGAGCCATTCAATCTTTAATGTCCTACAGGCAATCCATCAAGGGCGTTACGCAATTAGAGACAAGGGGCAGGTCAATTTGGGTATTGTGATGATGTTTAATGATAGCCCCTAAGGGGAGCAGGTACCGGGAGAAGAGGATAAGCCCAAGAATGGAACCTTGCCGGACTTCGTTTTCAAGAGGTGCAGCGGATGACCAATGCTTAACAAGAAACAGAAACACTTCGATTTCACAGATCAGACCAAAACCACCGAAGAACAGTGCCACTAAGGCCCACACAATGCTCCGTACAAGAGATAAGGATATCGTGGTCCGGCAGCTGTAGGGTCTAAACAAATAAGAACGTCAGTGTCAGTAGCTAAAAGCAAATCATTCAAAACTCTTAGAAGTGCGGTGTGTGTGTTAAAAGCAGATGGGGAAACCTCGTGGACGCCATGTGCATATAAAAAAGACTGCAATTGTCAGAGTATAACTTTCTCCAGTATTTTTTTTTTAAGTAAAATGGAGTTCAGAAATGGTTCTAAAATTGTTAAAAACTGTAGTATTGAGGTTTTTTTTTTTTATTTTAAATAATTAAGGGTTGCACCACAGCCTGCTTAAAACATTTTGGTACATCACCTGAAGCAAGACAGCTGTTTATAATAAAGTCCATAGTATAATAACTCCAATAGTGTCCCAAATTTCTTTAAAAAAAGCGAGGAGGGATAACATCCAAGGGTTTAATTTGAGAAACAATTTCTTTCTTTTCAGTAGAAAGTGCGACAGGCTCAAACTTGTGGCCAGGCCCAGTTATAAAGGTGAAAGCAAAGTCCTGCACTGAATGCCAGAAATTGAGAAAGAATGGATGACGATGGATAATGGCTTGCAGATCGTGTCGGAAGACTTTGAGAGTCATGAAACAATGATATTCAGCATATCGAGTCTGCGCATTATCACCCAGCTACAAATCGGCTCGCTGAAAGATTTGTAGGAACTATGACGCAAACTCTCAAGTCCTCAAAAAGCACACAGTCCCTCAACCGACGCCTCAGTGCTTTTCTAATCTCATATAGAAACACGTCTCATGCTACGACAAAGGTTTCTCCTGCTTTGTCAATACTCAAGAAAACTCTGCACTTAACTTGACCTTCCGAGACACCAAAATACTAAAGACATTGTTCGCCTTCACCAGCAATCTCAAATGGAACGATGGGCAAAAGCAAAGTTCTGGAGATTAGGTGCTTGCCCAGAACTACACCAGTGATGTTAATGGACACTCGCAACAGTTGCAAAAACAGGTCCTGTGTCACAGTGGAAACCATTGATCATCTCATCTGGAGAAGACATGTTGATCAATTGCCCCACACTTCCGCTCCATGTGATGGCTCACCTCGCCTAACAGAGCTGGATGTCCATCAGGAGCAACATCAATCACCAGAGGAACTGCAGGAGTCACTTAAAGAAATTGACAGTGTCCCAGGCACGCTCAGGGGCATATGACGGGCATCGCTCACAGCCTAGTATGGGGAGAGATATGTCTCAAAATGATTTACACAATTATTATTGTTTTTAAAATCCCAAAATTATTTGGATGTGTTTTTCAAATCCACAAATATATCTCCGATTCACATTTTTCAAATCCACAAATATATCCGTGATTTACACATTTTTCAAATCCACAAATTATTTGCACGACAAGAAAGAAAAAAAAATCTGACCTTACGCCCACCAACTACTATGACACCCAAATTATATGAACCCGTTACAATAAAGAAGAAACAAACACTAATTAGCAGCCAAACAAACCCAGCTCTGACTAATGAAGTAACAAACCCACCTGAAAAAGGTGTTGGGGTGGAACGTGATCAAAGTCAGCCGAAGTAACTCCAAATGGATGAGGACGTTCTCTGGTAAAATACACAAACCCCCAGGAAAGGCAGATTATGAGACATGATCTTTAAATGCTGAGTTAATGTTTAATGATGACAGTCTATCAGTCAGTGTTCAAGGGACAAAAATACTCGCGAGTCTGCTCCCGTCAGCTTCAGATGTGGTACGGCAGCTTGGTACTTCAGCGCATCCTAGACATTACGTACAGCTGCGTGACTCTGCATATGGACTTGTTGAGGATGGTGAAGAGGTGTGTGTTTGCAAGGTTCTTGACTACTAATCAGAATCCAGGAGACAAGGCATCTGATTATCGTCAGAGGCTGCACAGTGTCCTGTGCACTGCTGTGAAGACAAGTGATGTAAAACAGGTGAATGCCGACCGACACTAAAGCAGTTCAAACGTGGCTGCTGGGACCACTGCCTGGTCTTCCAACTGGAAATAAAAAATGTACCTCCTAACTTTGCACAGCTGTTGCTTCAAATGCATTGTGAAGAGCATCCAAAAATGACAGGATGCAGCGCAGCGTCACTTTGGCTCCACCAAGACCAAGCCATTTGTAAACATTCACTCTGTGCCTGACATGCCTCCGTGTGATTCCAGTGCCAGCTTACTGCAGTCATATATCGCTGAAACTGAACATCTGCGAACCCAAGTAGCCCATTTACAAATGCAGCTTAACAGGAGGCTACACAAAAAAAGAGAAGAAACAAGACTTTCAAGTTGCCCTATTGCCAAATAACTCACCTGCACCAGTGGCTGAAGCACGGGCTCATCAAGTGACGCTGCAGAGCACACCTACTTCAAGACCACAAGCAAAAGTCCCTTATCTCACCTGTATTGAAGTTGAAATTAGGGTTTCCGGAACACTTTACAGGGGAGCTCAAGGTGGTCCAAAACCCTGACGCTAGCTGTCCCCGATCTCAGAGCAAGTGTAGAAGTTCCAGTACTCGTTGGCACAAGTACTCTTGACATCCTCTATAAAGGGTTTCATGGAAAAACTGAAATTTCCTCAGTCTGTGAATATGCCCCAGTAGTCAGACATTTGCAGAGCATCTACTTAAGCAAGGCACAACAAATTGGTCAAGTGGGCAGTCTAAAAGCACTGTCGTCATTGTGGCTGGAAAAATGGCTGTCAATTGCCGAATTAAAAATGAATTTGAATTTTTACTGTGTCCATTCTAGATGTTTTGTTTAATGGAGACTACCCAATAAGTATGTAATATCAGTGGGGGGGGGGGGATATATATATATATATATATATACATAGCCATTATAGGACGTTGTGTACAGAAATTTGATGGAAAAAATTGATTTATTCAATTTTGGAAAATGGCTTTAATATAAGATGTGAAAAAAGTGCATACTACTTTCTGGATACACTGTATGGCAAAAAACATTCACTTTTGGACAATTCAGGGTATTCAATGAACCTAACTTGCATGCTTCTGAAGTGTGAGAAGAAGCTGGACTACTTACAGAAAACCCACATAAGCACAGGGAGAATGTGTAACTACATAAAGTTGAGATTCAAATCCACAACATCTTGACTTATTAGTATTATTCTGCGATTGACTGGCGATCAGTGAATGATGTACCAGGCGGTTGGGTCCAGCTCAAACTAGAGCTGGTACCAGTCCTCTCGAGTCCGAGACTCTAATTATTCATTTTGATCATATTAAGAGTAGTAATAGTAGTGGTAATGTGGTGCTGCAAAATTTTGATAGGACATGAGAGTATGTAACATTTCTTCTTTTCTCTTTAACAAGTGACTCTTACTTGCATTAAACATTGCCTGATTATTGTCCATGACAGATGTTATGTATGAATTGGTTGGTCGGCAATTTTATTGCTGCTTTTATTGTTCCTCTCCTCTCTTCATTTGTTCCTCATTGGTACTTTCTTTTTAGTGGTCACTCTGCCTGAGGGGACAGCTTGTCAAAGCCGAGGTCAGTCCCAGGTCATGTAGCTGGGCCATAAAGAGAGTGTGGTCGAGCGGTTAGCCTGTGGTCATCTCTTGGCAGCCTACAAGTCAACATAATGGATGTCGTCAGCGAACTCTGGTTATTGTGCACGTCACATCATGTTGGTGCTGAATGTGCACTGTCAGCCAGACTCACTCACTCATACTCAAGTGTTTCCTAAAAAGAGAGAGATGCAATTATTTGTATTATTGCCTCTCTTTTAGTCCTCATGTTTGGGAATACAAAGAGTTTCCTAGCAACAAGAAGGCTTAGGTATAGTAGATGTGCTGGCACACCTTCTTTCACTATTGCATGACAGTTGCAGGCGGCTTACTCTCTTTCAACAGTTTTTGCTTGAAACCTTGACACTGCTTGCTTGTATCTAGGCCCCCTGTCGTGGTTTTTCATATTGCATTTATGTAAGGCAATATTTGTTGGTTATGCGTGTGCTTGCCTCTGTGAATTTTTAGGAAAACTACTGAACCCATTTCACTGAGGGAAACAATGTTAAAATGTCATTGGCTATCCAGTAATATTTGATTTACAATAGTTGAAACTAATTGAATTGCAATCCTTGACTTTTTGGATACACGGATTCAAATCAGGCCTCGCCGGTGTGTGGTTTGCATGCTCTCCCCGCGTCTGCGTTGGTTTCCTCCCACATTCCCAAAAATGCATGGTAGGTCTAAATTGCCTGTAGGTGTGAATGTGAGTGCAAATGGTTGTTTGTTTATCTGTGCCCTGTGACCAGTTCGGGGTGTACTCGAAGAAAGCTGGGATAGACTCCAGCACGCCCGTGACCCTAGTGAGGAGAAGCGGTAAAGAAAACGGATGGATGGAAAAAGATAATATGAAAATGAATAACGCTTTGCCAGCGAAGTTCCATTCTCAAGCTTAGTAGAGAATTTAAAAAACAATCTGGATGAAGACCATGTTTGTGCACATGCATCTGATATTTGCCTGACGCTTTCATTTGCTGCTTCATGTGAATTGTGGTCACTTTGACAACATCAGAGGTGGGTAGTAACGCACTACATTTACTCAAGTAGCATTTGGGATAAATTGTACTTGTCGAAGTCGTTTTAAAACTGCATACATTGTACTTTTCTCGAGTATTTATGTTAAAAAGAAACTGTACTTTCACTCCGTTACAATGATCTAAATGCCGCTCGCTACATTTATTTATCAATTATTGCTTATTTATCAACTATTTCGTGTGCGACCTATCTGCTTAGACTTCGACTTTGACTTACGCATTGGGCGCTGTTTGCTCCAATCCACTTTAAGCACTAGTGACATTGAAGTCGAGTTCACCAATCAAACGACACAAGGAACTCGCATGACCTCACACGACGTCTTCTATTGGGTTTCCCGGGTATAGGGATTAACACTAGATAAACGAGCCCAGCTAATCCATGTGCCTATGTGGCGACCATGTTGGGAAGGTCGTTGTTACCAGTGAAGGCAACGCCGCGTGACTCGTGTTTACATTTAGACGAAGAAAAACAACAGCTATCATGCATTGTAGTATTTGTCTGGCACTGTCTGACCAACCGTGGACATTTCAGCCCATTTCTAACTTGAGAAAACACCTTGCGGTAAATTTCAGATGTTTTGCTGTTGTTTTGGCTGTGCATATTACCCCACATTAGCTGTATTTTTAATCACAAGTAACTGTAACACATGCATCTCTTGAGGTACGCGCTAATCTCGCTCACACTGTACACACAGCAATATCAGAATTTGCACATTCGCATTTTATGTTGTTATTTTTATTTTATTGATGTTCATGCAAGTTACTCATCATTTAGTCAGTACTTGAATAGTTTTTTTCACTGTGTACTTTTTTCTCTTACTCAAGTGTTGTGAGGACTACATTTGACAATATTTGGCTACTCTACCCACCTCTGGACAACATTGTCGACTTTACATCAAATCCTTCCAAAACATAAACAAAAATCCTTATGTCGGTGTGTAAAATCTCGTATGGAATAACTATGAATGATTTTAAAATAATGAAATTCAGAATACAGTTCCAAAAATGCCATAGAGGCAGTGCAGTCGATTCAACTAGTATGTGATTGTTTCCTCTCTGACTTCAACGTGTGGATGTGAGTATCGAAAGGGTGAAGTCTGACTTTTAGACACATACATAAAGTAGCATGTAGAAAGTGAATGGTGCACATTCTTTCATTTTGTTGTTCTTGTTTTTAAAAATAAGTGGATAATACTAGAATCTATATACTCTAATGACATTAAACATGTCATACCATTTCATCCCACACAAACATGCTAACCTCAGTTGTGTTTTGAATGTATCTTTTTGCAAAGGAATGAATAGTATTGTTGCAATAAGCTGCTACTTCTGTAGATGTTACAATTAGGAAATAAACATATATCCAATCAGATGGCAACATGTTAGCATTATATCACTATTTAATTAATGTTAACAAAAGTTAACCATTTCAACAGTGTGCATCGATTTTTCTACATTTTCAAGTGCGGTAATATTTTGAGCACCAAACACTGGCTCATATGAGCCCTTCCTTGTTGGGACTCCCAAACCATTATCAGGGCAAGTCCCCCTCTTGCCTTCACCATGCAGGAAAGAAGAATGTTGCGAGCACGAGGACACAAGTCATCGTTGTTGGACGCACTGCTCGTGCTCGCTTGGAACACCCACACAAAAACACACAAAACAACTTTTCGAAATTAAAAACACCGCTTCCAAAATAAAAGCCCAGTGCTTTTTTTTTTTTTTTTTTTTTTTTGGAATGCATAATGACCTTGCAAGGATTGGGCGGGGACTGTGGACAGGCCAGATGTCGCCCCTGGTTCGTATAATACTCAGCTCTGCTAGAAAGGCACAGCTGAAGTAGAGTGACCCCAAAAATAAATCCAAGGCATTCATGATGAAAAGGCAATTGTAAATTCTGGCGCTATAGTCATACACCACCAAAATCACTCATGTCCTCAATCCGAAAGAAATATTTGTTAAATATTATAAAGAGGAAATGCCTTGAAATGCCAAAGTTTTGTTCTGTTAAGAATGTTCTTTGTGGAGCCAAGTCCCATCCATTTAGAAATAACTTCTGAACTGCTCTCATTGTGAAATCATGACCTACAAGGCCCTTCAATGACAAAGTATGACAGGTAGTGTGGGTTGTTGACAGAAGCTAAAGCTTGGATAATTCAAAAAAAAAAAAGGAGCGATTTAAGATTTGTAGAGAAATATAGAAGATGAATTCAAAGAAAAACAAGTCTTTAGCTGGTTTCAGCAGCACAGAATAATTTTGTAAAATGTATTTTTGCTGGGGTGAATATCCACACTGTGTTAAAAGTTTCAAATTGGTTTGAAGTCACTGTAGTAAACATAAATTAAGTAGTAATTAATAGAAACATTGGATATTGAATACATATATATAATATAAGAGCAAGCTGAGACCTGGAGCCTATCCCTGTTGACTTTAGTACACCCTGAACTAGTGGTCAGCCAATCACAGGGCAGAGACAAACAAGCATTCACACTCATATTCACACCGTTGGAAAACCGCAAGTCTTCAATGAACTTAACATGCATGTCTTTGGAATGCGCGAGGAGGCCAGAGTACGTGCAGAAAACCCACGCAAGCACAGGCAGAACATGCAAACTCCATACAGGAAAGCTTGACCCATGATCCTAACCCAGAACCTTAGAACTATGAGGCAGACATTTTTAACCACTACGCTACTGTGAAGCACTATGAGTGACTCACTTATCAAAATCTTGTTTCGTCATGAATAAAATGTGTTACGGTATCACCTTTTGACTTTTCCAACATTTGTAGAAGCACTGCACAGAACATGAGAGGGCTTTTATAAGAACAAGAATTCAAGAACAGTGATTTTCAACTATGCAGGACCCTTTGTAGGCGGGTCACATAGAAAATTTCAGGGGGTCCTTGGTTTACAAGGCACCGACATACGACACTTTGAGATTAGGAACGGCTTTGCAATGAACTATTTTGCGGTCTTTTTTAAGAATGCGGTCACGCGGCACAAGAACGCATGCTCAGTTACTGCCGTACATGTTTTTATTTTTATTGTAATGTTTGATTTATACGGTCTAGAAATGTTTTTCATAACTTCTGTGTTAGCATAGGTTAGTGATAGACCAGGGTGCGTTCTGACTGTCATGGCTTAGATTAGATTTAGTTTTGTGTCCCATGTTGTTCATGTCTTGGGTTTTTATCTCTTCTCGTCAGCCCTCCACCTTGTGTCAACAAGTCAGCACCCTCCAGCCACTCGTGTCTCGTCCAGGTGTTCCTCGTTCCCCGCTTGCTTTTGCTTCTTGTCGGTGCATTGTCAATGTCATATGCTGTTGTTATAAATCCTCTTTCTATGCTCATGTTGTTTTATGTTGCGAGTGTACTCCTAGTGTTTCTTAGTTGCTTTGAACTCGTGATGGCGAGATGAAGCTTCACGAAGCATTGTGACATAGTGATGGGACGAACAACACCGGTGCGTCAGCGCTGTGCCGAGAGCACACGACGGAGACCCAGTATTGGTGTGGCGTGTATCGTGTTAAGAAAAAAAACAAAAAAAATAATAATAATAATCATGCGACCGATACGGGAAGTGTGTCGTTTGGATGTGCCGCGCCAAACTGTGTCGCCATGTTGCGGATTTGGGGGATTTTTGCTTGCCCTCACCTTGTTCCACTCACTTCCTGGATCGTTCCAAGAATGTTTCCCCAAGTCTGGAATAATATTGATCTTTTGATGCCATACAAGGTCAATCTTTTTCTCCTTTGGACATTGTTTACTATTGGTTTTTTTAAATGAAATGTTTGTACTATTTTCTGGTATGAGGTTTGAATTGTCGTCAGATAAATTAACGTTTTATTTTATCGTAAGCGAAGTGTCAGCTCTGCTCCACAGAGCTCTTACATCAATATGAGCACTTCGCTAATGCTTGGGCATTAGAGCTGGGCGTGGCAATGAAGAATGTTGGAATTCTCACCCAAAGATTTTTTAAAATGGTTTATTACACACAAAAGGCTTTGTGTTTTTTAAAATGCCAGTCCTTTTAAGCATTTAACGAAAGATTTCCTTTTGGCTTGCAGTTTCTAACAAGCAAGCAGTGGATGCTTCTGTGGTAAACATGATCATCAGAGACTGTCAGCCACTCAGCATTGTTGCAAATGAGACATTCGGGGAGCTCCTGAAGCTTATCAACTCGCACTCGCATTTTCATGCTCGCCAGCTTCGTCCCGTACCCTGGGAAAGTTTTTGGTGTCTAAAAGGAGAAACCGCCTTGGTGCAAAGACACTTCAAAAACTTCTGTTCCTCCATAAAAATGCACATTTTTAGTTTTTTATTTTGTACGATTGAACACTGTTAGTATTAGTGAGTATTTTACATGCAAACTCATTTTAGCATTTACACAAAAGGTTTTAAGCAAATTTTAAACTCTTCTCATAAACAACTCTGCAAACAAATTGAGCAGCTGAACTTATACAATAAGATATTTTAAGGACTAGCAATGAAACATTTCACATGCTGATGTTGGGTTTGCAGCATGGAAGCTCTTCCATCTCATTTTCCTCTTGTTTCCCTGCAATGATTTTAGAACTACCGCAGGGCTCGCCATGAAGTGAGCGGCACAGTGTCAATACACTTTGAGGTATCGTCATCCCATCACTATTGTAACACTTCAGCCACTTCAGGTTTGAGTATTGGTTCATTTCTTGATGCTCCATTGAACACGAAGCCACCAGCTGGCCATGTGCATAATCACAGTATCAACAACATGCAGTGTGTGCTGCGTTGCATTTTTGTGTCTTTTTGGCTCTTGCGAATGACTATGTATTACAAAACAATGTTTGACCAAGTCATTTCCCAACATATATTTTTTCATGTATTCTCTGTGCTTAAAATGTTCATCGTCACTGGTATGGCATGTTGTATAATGTTTGTCTATCGCTTTGGGATTTGGAAAGTGCTTATTTAGAAATAACAGTTTATCATTTTTGTGTTGATTCATTTAAGAGCACGATTTTTTTTTTGAAATTTAACCTTGCTTTATGTGAACACAAATACTTTCCCCAGTTTTTGATAAAGAAAGGTAATTGATAAGCCTCCCTATGCGGTGCAGGTCCCGCTTGGGGTTTGAGCTCAGGTGACCACCATACCCCAGGTTGAGAGTTGCAAAGGGCAGCACCCTTTTTCCAAGGATTCCGAGGAGTGACTCGCTCTGTCCAAACTCTATTAGCCAAACTGAGCTGACCGCAAGTCGATATTAAAAAAAACAAAACACACACCTTTTGAATGGAGCCTGCATGACTGTCAAACCCTGGAAGCGCTTCCCGAATCGGGCAGCGTGGCTTCGGACGTCGTCCGCCCCTAAATGTAGCAAGCCTCAACATGTGCTTTGTGGAAACGCCCCCTCCGTGACTCGGCACGTCACTCCTTCGAACCTTGTTTTTTGAGACTGTGTCATTTCGTATTTCGAGTTTTCTGGCGGCCTGCTTTGCCCCTTTTGTGTTTTTGAAAATAAATACTTTCTTTTGAGATTGCTGCCTTGCCTCCCTGCTTCCCTGTATTTGAGTCGTACACCTTCTAACCAGGCTCCGTCACAAAAATTCACTACTCTGACACCGATTACATTCAACTTCAGGTTACGTTGCTTGAAAATATATTTTCATGATTGTTCTTTAAATTCTATAAAAGTTCAAATCCGTAAGGACAGGCAATTGATTGCAGGTTGTGTGTGCCCTTTAGAATGTTTGAATGAGGACCTTTAATTCAGCGCCTGAGGGTGTAGTGGCACACTCACCCGTTGCGGGCACTGTGGGATCAGTTCCCACTCAGTGACTGTGCAAATAGTTGTCCGTGTCTCTGACTGACTGGCGACCGGTTCAGTGTGTAGTTCGCCTTTCGCCCGAAGTCAGCTGGGACAGTTTCCAGCACCCCGTGACCCTAACCGGGATAAGCAGTGTTGACATCGGATGGATGGACTTTTATTACATGTGGCAGACAGATCTGGAAGTCATTAAGGGGAGAGGTTGCGCTTGGTTGTAGTTGTAGAGCGTTCAATGGAGAGCGCCGATTGTTCCTGCCGTCTGCCTTGCCAATGCCCAAACATGCACGGATGAGCTTTTCAACCCGAATCAACCTTCCTCTGCTCTGGCTCATTTATATCGTATTCCTACTAGGACACATCTTTTAGCTCCCAGTTACACTTGAAGTCAGACTTGTGACAGGTTACTGATGACCTTGGCAAGACTTTCACAGCAGGGGGTTCTCTTCTTTTTGGGCCAGCTTTGCGAATACAAGGTGAATATTTCCTTCTAATGTGGTTTGTTCTTGGACTCTGGGTACTGTGGATTTGTTCTCCCCATATCTGTACCTTGAAGTTGTTCTTGCCTTTGCCTTCGAGCAAAGTGAAAGAAAAACTCACATGATCTCATCATTGGGCTTGCTGTCGGTTTTCTTTGGAAAGGGCAGTCATACATTTGGTCCGATTCTTTCGGTACACCAATCGAGCAGTCGGTGTGTGGTTAGTTGATTTAAATGTTGAGCAATTATAACAATAGCCGAGCGGTTTTTGTTCACTCATTTTCCTAATGAATCGTAAATTGTTCCAGCTGTGACAGCATCATTGTTATTAGTTCCAGTGTGCTTAAAATACCTTAAGATAATTCAATTGCGATGTTGTGTTTGGAGGGTGTTCATTTTTCTTTCCAAATTAGTTTTTGTTCTTTAAAAGTAAATTTAAAAAAAAAAAAAAAAAAAAAACAATGTTGTATAAAAGAGCTATGGTTGACACCAGTGAAGAGGGGTGTGCACCTTGTGTGGGTGTGTTCGCTGAGCGCTGGATAAACCTCTTGTGCTCAAGTCTGCTTGTCGGTATGAATGGAGCACAGCTGAAGTGCAAACAGATCTGCAGCGTATCCTCCGCAGTCATGTTCCCTCATCTTGGATGGTGTTTGTTCCTGGGATGCTTGCTGTCGGATTTGGATGGGCATTATGCGCAGGGTCAAAGACGGCAACGAGTAAGTACATCTAATTAACGGCATTTTCATGGCTGCTATTAACTGAGAAAGTTCTGCAGAACAAAACGTTTTACATGGAATGTTCTCTGTATTTATGTGCAGTTCTGGCGTTTACTAACAAAATACAATTTCACGTTAAAGTTTGAGTTTTTCTTTTTACACAAATAAAATGAACATCATTTATACCTTCATACATTGAGCATGCTTTTTCTTTTAAAGGCAAATAAAGACTTTTTAGATGGATGTACACAATTTCCTTATACAGTATATTAATTGGTTATTGACAGTTGTGGTCAAAAATTGTAAATGTTTTTTTTTTTTTTCCCAAAATGCACAAATGTCAAATCGATGCCGCTGTGCAAACTCAATCTGTTTGAAATATTAGCTATTTTGTTGTGCAACTATAGCAATACACAAGAGTCACGTTATTAGAAACATATTTCCATGCAGCCATCCATTTTCTGCACCACTTGTCCTCACTCGGGTCACGGGCGTGCTGGAGCCTATTTGTATTATTATTATTATTATGTTTAACTTCTGCAGTACCATCACCAACCAGTGTGATAGTCAGCAATCAAACACCACAGCAAACTACTGTATGATTTATGTGCAGTGTTTAATGAGTTCCGATTAAAAGTGAGCCTCATGCTCTTTGTAAATGTAGAATTTATTTGACTGCTCTTGTATTACATCACATGCAATTCTGCGGGTTTGAAATGTAATTACCCGTGGATTCAAAATCATTTCTGCTGCATGTAGACACAGGCCTTCTGCTTTAAGCGTCCTTCAGTTTTCGGAAAAGGGCTTTGCAATTTTGACATGTCATTTTCAGTGGGTTGCTGTTTCACATGACAAATGATCAGTTACAGGTTTTTTTCCCCCCCACTAAT
Organism: Phyllopteryx taeniolatus; assembly: GCF_024500385.1. Classification (NCBI taxonomy): domain Eukaryota; kingdom Metazoa; phylum Chordata; class Actinopteri; order Syngnathiformes; family Syngnathidae; genus Phyllopteryx; species Phyllopteryx taeniolatus. The sequence continues at coordinate 20,045,708 of NC_084516.1, forward strand.
GGGATTGTTGGCTCATTTTTAAATTTGACCCCATCTTGTCTTTTTCTCTCTTTAGTTTGCAGAATGTCATCAGAGAGTCACACATGAATGATGATACATATTTACAGTAGAGTACCGTGCAAAAGGCCTGGGCCAACAATGTTTTCTGCCTAAATTAACTCTTTTATAGTGGTCATTTAGACAGAGTAAAGAAGTACAGCGCACACATTTCGTAGAGGGTTGACACATGGGCCAAAAATGAACCGAGTAACATTTGCTGACTATAAAGTTGTAATCGAAGGAATTGAATTTGACTAGGATATCACTTCGTCCTAGAATCAGAATGGCATTGGCCATCTGGGATTCAACCTCAATGAACCCGAAAGTTGCCTGCGTACTAAAAAAAAACACATGGACAAACAAACACTATGGCACTGCTCATTTTTACGTCACTTTTGTTAGCAGTTCAAATGTCTGCGCTTCACGGGACCTAAACGTCATTATAGAACAGAAGAACATTAGTTGGAAGGCTACTTCCTGGTTCATGGAGGATGACAAACAAATGGGCGGTGCTATTGGGACTCCGGGAGATGATAGCCACGCCATTACCGAAACGTAATGTTTTTTTTCGACCCTCGCAGTTTTTTTCTGCCGACTTAATCTCTGCGAAATTTTTCAGTTTCTTGCTTTGTTGTCTGAACATACTTTTTTTTTTATAACATTCATTTTGACATGAAAAAGTGTGTTCAGACAACAAAGCAAGTTGTGGCCTCCTTTTGCAAAGTATTGTGCATCAGTCGTGAGCAGTGTAGTCATTTTGTTGAAATGTAGACTCAGCTACTGGTGCGACATCAGCTGTATTCACAAGCCGAGTCATCTGTACGGCTCCGGCCAGTTGCTACTATTTGGCCTTTAGCCACTGGCCATCTGAATTTGTACATAGAAATCTTTCAATGTGTTTTGAGGTCCCCCACCTCTCAGGCATGCATGCTTCACAATCTTCTATTCCCAGACCACCACTGGGGATTTGGGTTCACACTTTGATCCTAACCAACAGTGGGATTTGGAACACGGGTGGTCCTGCAGAGTAAAAAAAAAACAAAAAAAAACAATGACAGCATTAATGCCAGGATCAGCAGAGTCTCAACAGAAAGTCACACGACACGCAAACTTTTGCGCATGAATATAGTCAAGTTTCTGGTTAGCATTTTCTGGTGACAGGATGCTTTTCGACAAATTAAAATTATTCATACTGTTTCACCAGACCGTTGGACACTTTGTATTTTCCTAAATCACTGATTCCAAACCAGGGTGCTGTGAGAGATCATCAGGGGTGCAAAGGGAAATGTAACATTTATTAATTACAAATACAGTATATCTTTGCTCGTCTGTCTATGCCAGTGACGGAATAAAATGCTCCTCCAGTAGATGGATGGAGGTTATATAAAAGGTTCTCATAATTTTGTACATCAAATGATTCCATTCAGTGCCTTCATTCAAAAGATTCTTTCATTTGAACAAGTCTTTGCAAATGACACATCACTACTTGAGGCCTGTCGACTACCAAAAAAAAAAAAAGAAGAGCTCGGTACGCAAATGCACGGTGACCTACTTTAATCTGGTACGCTTTTGATATTTTCAGTGCGCATGGGCACCTTTGCACCGCTTATGTGCACCCCTAACAAGAAATCTGGTTATCCACCTGTTGCCATTCATATTAAGAGAAGAAGTCATGGCTTCCTGTAAGTATATCAGCTTTGTGTTCAATTAAACAGACCGATTGAGTAAAATTGTAGATTGAGACGAGATCATCATTATTTCAGTCGTCATACATTTTGTGGCATTTTTCGCCGTGATATTTTTCTCACTTAAAAAGGGGGACTTGGCAAACGCTGACCTAAATCATTAGGCCTTTGCTCTCATTTTCCAGGTCAGCCGACTTCTGCCTGCAAGACCCAGCCAGTCTGAAAATGTTTGCATACCTGTGTCTTGGCTAGATTTACGGACCTTGCCATTTCATTAGGCCTTTTGTTAGGAGCAAGTTTTCATTGTGTGTGTGTGTGTGTGATGATGTTCTTGCCTAAAGCAATCATCCAGTGAGGCCATACAGACTCACACGCTAATAACTATTAACACAGTCCAGGTGTGGCCTGGCAACATTTGCCTTCATTCTTTTCCCTGCTCAGATTTGCACACAGACCGTGTAATGATCATCCTGTTGCCATGTCAAGTCAACCCGAATTAATTCACAGCAGCTCAGTTACAGTCGACTTCTCATGACATGTTCCGTTGTGTACATGGAATATTTGGGAGACGCACTGAATAATGAAATATCTGAAGTATTAGGCTTAAGCAGCAAGTCTGTGCAAGTTATACTGTACTGGTGACTTCCGTGAGGGTAAATGGAACAAAAGAGCTATGGTCTTGACAGATGCGCAACGAAGAATGATTTGATTGGCCAACCTCTAATCCAACTTTTGTAACACAGGCTGGAACATGCTTTTTTTTTTCTCTCTCTTTTATATATATATTTATAAATATATATATTTTAAAATATGTATATATATATATATATTTTAAAATATATATATATATTTTAAAATATATATATATATTTTAAAATATATATATATATTTTAAAATATATATATATTTAAATATATAAATATATAAAAATTTTTATTTTTTTTGCAAACCACAAATATGACCTTGTGTTGAACATGTGTATGAATCTGCTTTCATAGTTCTTCAATTGAACATATTTGCCAATTATGTGGGGTCTCCATTTGTTGCTTCATGTTTGAGGACTCGCACATACCGAATTCAGCGTACATTACGATGCTGTGTGATTATACAGGACATTTTTCTCATTTAAATATACAACACTATTTGTGTCATGCTCATTAAACTGATTTGAAGTTTTAACCTTATCAGAAAAAAACGACTTCGGGCCTGAGATCCCGAATTTAAAAGAGGTTTTGCGCTTGTTTTCACTGTAGAAAATGTGGGCGAGCACTGCAAGCGCAAAATAAAATATGAAGTGTTAGAGGAAGAGGCAAACAAACATATTACGGAGTTACAGAAAAGAAGTAATTGCGCCGATATTCTTGGGTAAGGCAGAAGAAGTTCTAAAATTCAGGGGTAACAAAGGACCATATACCAAGTCCTGATTGGTTAATGACTATGTTTCCTCTGTACTTAGTTCATAGAGGGTATTCCAAGTCCTCCTTCCTTGAAAACCTATAGGGGTGTCTGACAGACTGGGAGAAGATAAGCTAGGGCGACTTTGACCAGAGGAGATCCAGTGTCAGTTTGACAAGCAGAGCAGGCTGCCTGACTGGGGATCATGAAAGGGCCTTTGTTTTCTCTTGGGGCACCTTGTTCGGCCTCTTACCCACCTTCGCCCTTCATTCGCCTCACATTGACCTACAGTCTTACAGCGCATACAGTTTTCCAAACATATTGTAATCATTATTTACTTCATTAAACTAAATCCTCACTTGTTGGACACAGTTTTGAGTTTCTGAATTGGCCGCATCGTTCCTGTACAATGAAGAACATACAGTACGAGTCAAGTAGCCAAAGACCGACTGTATATTGTAAGTATGTTTAGGTTTTTTGTCTGTTGTTTTTTTAGGTTATTGTGTCAACTAAACTGCTCGAGTCAAGGAAGTTAGTTAAGAATAACAATTCCCAAACCATCAATAAATCATCCTTTTTTTTTTTTGCTGGCACAGCTCTCATCTGACTCACTTGTTCCTCATTTGCTTAAATTGCTCCCCTATAGGCCTGTGTTCCACCTGGCCATCAAAGTTCATTTGTTCTAAATGTTCCAGTATTCTGGGAATATGCAATGAGTTAGGGTAAATGACTTGTAAGATCTCACGTGATCGTATGCGCTACTACTGTATGATCTCCATATGCTCTGGCCCGCTATATCTCAGGGGGAGCTTCTCCGGGTACTCCAGTTTCCTCCCACATCCCCAAAACATGCGCGCTAGGTTAACATACAACTCTAAAATTGCTCGTAGGTGCGAATGTGAGTGCGAATCATGGTTTGTGCCCTACGACTGGCTGGCGACCGGTTCAGGGTGTGCCCCTCCTCTCGGCCGAAGACAGCTGGGATAGGCTCCAGCACGCCCGCGACCCTCGTGAGGAGAAGCGGTACAGAAAATGGATGGCTGGATGGAAATCTTGGTAAAATAACAAATTAAGGGAAATTCAGCTCCAAGAAATTGTCTTCTACTATATTGTTTTGACTTGTTAAACAGCACAATACTGTAGGGTCACTAGGCAGATTGCAAAAACAGCAACAAGGCTGCAGTGGCTAGAAAAGGTCGACACACCCCTGTTCAAATGCCAGGTGTTTGTGTTGTAAAAGAAGATCAATCATTCGCAAACTTTTTCCACCATTAATATGACCTGGAATTTGTACAACTCAACTGATTTATTTGTGTGTCTTTTGGAGAGGGGAGGTGTAAATAAACTGAAATAAACTTGAATGGGATTGACTTGGACTTGGGGTTTAACTTGCTGCCTTCTTGGCCAGGTCGCCGTTGAAAGAGATATTCTGTTTGAACTGTAAAGTTCAAATCTAATCTATTTTTTTTTTCTTTAAATCTGGTTGCAAAATGAATTAAATCTGGTTGCAAAATGATGTACTCCCTCTTAAAACTGGCATGCGGCTGTGTTCAGAAGTAACAGATCACATTCGACCTCATGATCAATGGGAGTGCACACACACGCCAAGATTTCAATTTTTAAGTAAAAAAAAAAAAAAAAAAAACATGCATGCATAGGCCCTTACGGAAACATTTGCTTTATCCACTAAAATGACTGAATGAAGAAGCTTTTCGCTAAGCTGACTTTAACACTTGTGACTATAAAATCGGGATGTTGCCATATGCACAGCCAACACTTCTGCAACTTACCCCAAATTTGGGGAGTGACAAAATTACACTGCATGGTAAAGCTGTTGTTTTTCAAAGTATGTAATGGAAACACCAGTCGCCCACGGCTGTCACGACTTACTTGAACTGGCCCGCAAAGCCCAATAAAAGACTTTGTGTACGCTCTTGTGTCGTTTGATTGGTGAACTTCAGTCAAACATCACTGTGGTAATCACAGCGGTCGAAAAACAGATGAATTGTGTTCCTAAACATACTGGAATATCAACTAAGAGACTTTTGAAGGAAGTAGATGGAATATTCTTCAGTATGTTGTGCCAATAGAGCATGCTTTTTATTCAGCGCAAACATGATGCCAGTGAAGGCCGGGCAAAATGTGGTAATGTCCATATGCTCGGATTTGCATCCAAATATATATATAAAAAATGCTAAAGTCCCAATAATTTTGACGTACTGAAAATGGGGGTACTGCATAGAATGGATGACATTCTTAAATACTTAATGCCATACTTTTGTAAAAGCTCTCGAATTATTACAGAAAGTCTGCACTTGAATCACATCATGATCATTTCATTTCAAATATATGATGGTGGTGTAAAGAGGCAATCACTGTCAAAATATGTCTGCGTGAAAATAGATCTTAAATGGGATGCATTTCTACTCAACCTGATTGATGAAGAAACCTCATGCGAAGTTGTCACATTTGGGGTTTGTTCGGAGGCGAGGAAGGCAAGGCAACAACACGGACGACCCGAGTGCAGGGAAGCAGGGAGGCAGGGAGGCAACACTGTCGTATACAAAAATCGGATTCAATTCCAAAAACGAGGATCATGAAAAAGTCTAAATGCGAAATTTAGACAGAGTCCAAAATCCAAACACAAAGTGACAAAGAAACACTTGAGTAAACCCAAAACAAGAAACAACACATGACTGATGAAATAACTGCGCGACGACTGGCGACGATGACAATGACAAACTGCAAAGATATGTGACGACGACGACGACGAAACAAGGGAACTAAATACAAACAGATTGACGAGACAACGAGGAACACCTGGACAAGACACGAGTGGCCGGAGAGAGATGATTGGTCGACACGAGGTAGAAGGTTGACGAGAACAGGTGGACGCAACAAGCAAATGAGCACATGACAAACATGGAACAAATCGAAAAGAAGTTTAGTTCTAATAACTTGTGAGGTGCTATGAGATGTACTGGATTGGAATACACCATGTCGATACAAAGCAATACACGTAATAAATACATGTACTGCTGGGAGGTACCATAGTATTCTATTTCATTCTAATAAAGTAGATTTAAAAGAAGGATTAGGCTGGAGCCAATGTAAATCATTGTTTCCTATAGGAAAACAAGTATCCAAAAATAACAAAACAAAGATCTACGCAGCAGTATCGGGACAGGGTCATCATGAACTTTAGAGCGTTCTTTCATCAACTCGAGCCAAAGAAAATAAGCATCTTGGATTACAAGACTAATACCTAAATCCTCAATGGGTTATATAGGCTGCGATTGGCTGGCGACCGGTTGAGGGCGTACCCCGCCTCCTGCCCGATGACAGCTGGGATAGGCTCCGGCACGCCCGCGACCCGCGTGAGGAGAAGCGCGACAGAAAATGGATGGATGGATGGATGGATGGATGGGTTATATAGGCAGAAGTGTAATGAAGGTGTGAAGCCAATGCTATAAGCGAAACAACTTTCTATTCATAGCATCCCTCTTCCTGGAAACACATTCCATTTTCGGAATTTACTTTTCATTGAGCGGCACGGCGGGCCACCGGTTAGAGCGTCCGCCTCACAGTTCTGAGGACCCGGGTTCGATCCCCGGCCCCGCATGTTCCCCCCCGTCGTGCCCGCGTGGCTTTTCTCCGGGCGCTCCGCTTTCCTCCCACATCCCAAAAACATGCATTCATTGGAGACTCTAAATTGCCCGTAGGCGTGACTGTGAGTGCGAATGCTTGTTTGTTTGTTTGTTTGTTTCTCTGTGCCCTGCGATTGGCTGGCAACCGGTTCAGGGTGTACCCCGCCTCCTGCCCGATGACAGCCGGGATAGGCTCCAGCACGCCCGCGACCCTGAACTGGTCGCCAGCCAATCGCAGGGCACATAGAAACTAACTAGAATGTTCAGCCCTCAGTTTGTGACTTCAAGCTAAAGCTTACTTGTGTTCTACAGCAAGACAACGGTCCAAAACACACCAGCAAGTCATCTCCTGAATGCTTTTGGAGCGGTCTAGTCAGAGTCCGGACATGGATCCAATTGAAAGGCAGTGGCACTCATGTTTGAAAAGCCTCCATTTTAGGAATTCAAAGAATTCCCTTGATTTCAGTTATTGATGCTGAGGGTGGCCAACCAATGATTAGGCTTAAGGCCCTTTAGTTTTTTTCCACACAGGGCTAGCTGGCTTGGAATCGTTTTGATCTGATATTTACATTTGATTGATGATCTCAAATATTAAAGTGGGGAAACGATGCAAAAAATAAACAAATGATTCAATAAATAGGAATTTGAGAAGGGTGCCAATACTTTCTCACAGCACTATATGTATGTCTCTCACAATCCACATTTTCTTTCTTTCTCCTCCTTATCTCTTAGCAAAATGTGATGTGGCAACGAGGCGCTTCTCGAGGAGACGGGACTCTGCCTTCGGGAACTAGTCGTAAAAGTTCCGTTGGACGCGGAGATGTCTTTGTCGTGGATGAGGACACTGAATTGTTGGATCTGACATTGCAAATTGGCGGACTAATTAACCCTCAGTGGAAGAGTTCCAAAAATGGACTTAGGGCCAACCAGAAGGGAAAGGCTGAAGTTGCATCAAAGGATTTGGAGGAGAACATCACTGCAGATAAAAAGGTTGAGCCTAGTGGGAAGACTTCATCAACATTCTCAGGAAAACCAACCAATGACATCATTCATCTTGACAGTAGAGATTCTCGCAAAAATCCTGTTGTGGAATTTACTCTTCCTTCTAAGTTCCCCTCAGATACACAACCCCCCGTTGACTCTGCTGCACAAAGGGTCATCAACCAAAGTCAATCTGTCAGAAAGCTAGATGAGCAGGACAGACAGATAACAACACAGAACTTTCCATACACTTACCATCCAGATAAACTCCAAGGAGAACTTCCACACAAGAGCAAATCTGAAACAGTAACCATTATATCTAGAGATAGAGACCTGGTCCTTGGCTCAAATGGCAAAATGTATCGTCTCAAACCTGGACCACCAGGCAGAATGGGTCCTCCTGGACAAGAGGTAAGTGTTTTCCAAGTTGTAATGAAATTGCATTTGATCAGTCGAGAGAAGCCATTACTGTAAGCTTTGTCAATGTGTGTTTCCTTCTCATGGTAAACATTTTGGACTTGGGTCCTTATGCAAACTGTGGTTTAGGTCCAAAAAGAAGAATTTGGGACTCTCTGGCAAGGGAGGAAACTTTCAAAAACTCACATTTTTCGCATTAGTGTGTAGAGCAGGAATTGTTTCATTATTTTTCTGTGGCTGTTCAGAATTACTGTATGTGCCTCCACCAAGCACAAAAGTGCAGAACAAGAGTAAGTATCGTGCAACCTCGATTTAACGGACCCGGAACGAACAGACTTTAAAAATAATGTCGAGTTGGAACTCAAACCCCCACCTTGTAGCAGACAAAGTCCGTGACTTCCAGAATTGGCCGCTGTTGTTTCCTGCCGTGATCCACAGACAGAGACTGGTAGGCCTAGCCATATTTCAAGGGTTGTGCCGCTGTTGTCACAGATGTTAAGACAAGATGCGCCAGTGCACAATAGCAGCCCAGCTACCAGACATGCCTATGTGGCAGCCATGTTCCCATCAAGGGCAATACATGAACATCAGCTTAGCGTCGAAGGCACGCAGCTCAGATGGGTCCTGTCGTAGCCACCTATTCTTATCTGTGGCTGTTGTTTACTAGGGCCTTCGCCGTGTACACATCTCTCAAAAATGCTGTGCTGACTTTGGTACAGCCCTATGACTGACTTGGGACCAGTTCAGGGTGTAGTCCGCCTGTCGCCCCAAAGTCAGCTGGGATAGGCTCGAGCGCCCTGCGACCCTGAACAGAATAAGCGGTATTGAGAATGGATGGATTTTGGTACAGTACACATTTATTTGTTTGGCAAGCCCTTCTCTGTGGCATCCAATCGTAATGGAGGTGGGAAAAGGAAGCGCGCTAACCTCGCAGCTCATGAAAGCGACTATCGACTTTCTGCCACCAGTTGCGCGCCGTTATCACGTCTCCAAAGCACCAGCGATCACGACACTTTCAGAGCAGTCATCCACAATCACAGCAATGTTTAAAGATTTTAGGTCAACGTCAAACATTTGCAAACTTTTTTACATATCTTTAAACCAATTTTGTACAGAACTGGGTGTTTTTAGGCCACGAAAATAAGTGCTTCCAATTAATGGACAAACCCCTCCCTCCTATTAGTCCGCCAAATCCATTTTTTTGCGAGAGGAGAACACCCGAGCCATGATTTTTCAGACAGACATGCTTAGGATTATTATGCCTTGGCAGTGAACTCCAACGGGCGGCACGGTGGACGACTGGTTGGAGCGTCAGCCTCACAGTTCTGAGGACCCGGGTTGGTTCAATCCCCGGCCCCGCCTGTGTGGAGTTTGCACGTTCTCCCCGTGCCTGCGTGGGTTTTCTCCGGGCACTCCGCTTTCCTCCCACATCCCAAAAAACATGCATTCATTGAAGACTCTAAATTGCCCGTAGGCGTGACCGTGAGTGCGAATGCTTGTTTGTTTATATGTGTGCCCTGCGATTGGCTGGCAACCGGTTGAGGGCGTACGCCGCCTCCTGCCCGATGACAGCCGGGATAGGCTCCGGCACGCCCGCGACCCGCGTGAGGAGAAGCGGCTCACAAAATGCATGGATGGATATTACTCCAACGTGATGAAGATATGTTTTAAGATACCTGCATACATGTGGACTTAGCCTGACATAACGCTAAATGCATACATATCGCTGAATAGCAGTTTTAGGATGAGCCTTCGAGCAGAGGATGTATGGCATGTACAACACCAATTCCAATTAAGTTGCTTACGTAACTTAGAAAATGCTGGGACAGGGTCATGTTTACCAAAGTGTTACATCACCTTTTCTTTTAACAACGTTCAATAAATGTTTAGGAACTGAGGACACTAATTGTTGAAGCTTTGTAGGTGGAATTCTTTTCCATTCTTGCTTGATGTTCAGCTTCAGCTGTTCAACAATGTCGTATTTGACGCGTCATAATGCGCCACACATTTTCAATGGGAGACAGGTCTGGTCTAGTCCCCGCAGTCTTTTACTACGAAGCTCCAGCACGCCCGCGACCCGCGTGAGGAGAAGCGGCTCACAAAATGGATGGATGGATTATTCAACAGCATTATTGCAACTGTATAACTGGTCAGTGGTCAGTCTATGGCCTGCTAAGTTTAACTCCTTGGCAGTCATGCTTGCTATATTGGAATCTACTGTACTGTATATATCTACGTGCATATCCATAAATATTTATGAATCTCTCTCTCTCTCTCTCTCGCTCTCTCTCTCTCTGTATATATTCATCCATCCATCAATTGTCTTTACCGCTCTATCCTCACAAGGGTCATGGGCGTGCTGGAGCCTGTCCCAGCTACCTCGGGACGAGTGGCAGGGTACACCCTGAACTGGTCGCCAGCCAATTGCAGGGCACATATAAACAAACAACCATTCACACCGACATTCACATCTATGGGCAATTTAGAGTCTTCTATCAACCTACCATGCATGTTTTTGGGATATGGGAGGAAAAAGGAGTACCCGGAGAAAACTCACGCAGGCACATGCAAACTCCACACAGGTGAGGCCGGATTTGAACCATCCATCCACCCATCCATTTTGTGAGCCGCTTCTCCTCACTCGGGTCTATCCCAGCTGTGATCGGGCAGGAGGCGGGGTACACCCTGAACCGGTTGCCAGCCGATCGCAGTGGATTTGAACCCTGGTCCTCAAAACTGTGAGGCAGATGTGCTCACCGGTTGGTCACCGTTCCGCCCCGATCTTACTCAAATATTGCTTATTTAATATTTGATATTGCTTATTTTGATTCCCACTGTAAGGTGTCTGTAAAGTAATTCATCTATTAAACTCTTTAACGTCATAAATTTCCGCAATGTATTGCATGCAGTGAGATGACAGCCCCTATTGCATCGAATGGTCAGTAAAAGTCACCTTTGTAAATACGAAGTTAAAGTGTTACATTACCGGTATAGAAAACATTTCATGTTCTCCCCGTGCCCGCGTGGCTTTTCTCCGGGCGCTCCGCTTTCCTCCCACATCCCAAAAACATGCATGAATTGGAGACTCTAAATTGCCCGTAGGCGTGACCGTGAGCGCGAATGGTTGTTTGTGCCCTGCGATTGGCTGGCAACCGGTTCAGGGCGGACCCCGCCTCCTGCCCGATGACAGCTGGGATAGGCTCCGGCACGCCCGCGACCCGCGTGAGGAGAAGCGGCTCACAAAATGGATGGATGGATAAAAAGTAAAAAGTCGCCCCCAAAATATTTACTTGTGTAAGTAAGAAAGTACTCAGTGAAAAAAAATACTCGAGTAACTGGTGAGTCATTTCTGATTTAAAAAAAAAAAGAACACAAATCCTAAACAGAGCCTAAACATCAAATAAAGTAAAAATCAGTAATATATGGGAGTCCACACACATAATTTTAATAAATAATCAATTTAACCATTTATACAAACCCACACAAATTGATATAGAAAAAGAGCTTACATTTTGTTTTTTTGTGGTCTCTTGAGTATTCATAATGTGAATTTATCTTTAGGGCTGTGCTGGAGAACCTGGATGGCCTGGATTTAAAGGTGATAAGGTAAGAAAAACCTGTTTTGGACAAAACTACCCATAATGCACATGAATCCACTCATGAATCTCATTAGAATGAAACAAGAACATTCTGAGTGCATCCCAATGAATTTCATTTCAAGTGCATATCATTTAGTATGAATATGCCTTATTCCTAATGTTAACTGATGAAATACTCCTGCAGCATGAAATCCAATTCTATCATGGCTGAGCTACAGTAAATAAACTGAATTGTGATGCATAAAGGCTAAGATCGGCCCTGAAGGGAGACCAGGAAATAAGGGTGACCGTGGACCTCCAGGACCACCAGGTTTACCAACCCTGTACCTGTGGAGGAACACTGCTGAGGAGTGGGCTGCCTTCCAGGTATGATATACACCTGATAGACTAAAAGACTCTCATGAATGTTCTGTTTGGCTAAAATGAGGTACACACACACATACAGTAGGTTATGTCATTGTTCCTCTAGTGTGTGGTTTGCTTGACCAACCCAACACATTGCACTCTTTTGTCCATCGGCAATCACGAGTCCAGTCCCTTGTTATCAAACCTGTACCCAGACCGACCTGTGAGCGGGTACAATGTGCGGCAGGATACCCACACTGATGTCAAACTAAAGTAGAAGACACCATTGCCATGGTTATCTCTTGCCAACTTCCCTCGTCATTTCGAGGAAACACCGGAGCGCGAATCAGCAATGAAAATCCCGAGGCAATGTCGACAGGTGGAAGAACCAACAGCAACGACCCTATGTGAAACAACCGCCCGTTCAAATGGTAGAAAGCTTTGTGTGTACTTGAGCAGTGTGATGAAGAGAAGTGGTGATGCTGAAGTTGATGTCAATTGTAGAATTGGCAAAGCAGTTTTTGTCAACACCAACAATTCCGTCAGCAACCAAAATATGCCTGTAAAATTGCCTATACACCAGTGAAACGTGGAAGAGCTCTGTAAAACTGCATGAGAGATTTGATCTTTTTGAAGAAGATTGAACATGATTTATGAATTATGGATTTCAGAGATCAGGTAACAAATGAAGAGATCCTGCAAAGAGCAAAGTCCAGACCACTCCATGAAACAGTCACAATCCGTCGCCTTAAGCTAGCAGGACACATCCTGCGACCGTTTAACAGCCGGCATGGAAAAACAACAATGACCTGGACTAACCTACTAACCCAAGATGGGAAATTAAAACGAGGCCCACCAAATAACAACTAGAGAAGAACATTTAAGAACAACCTAAAAAGAACTCACAAGCAACTTGAAGTGGGACACCGTTGAAAGCAATGCCGGAAACGAGAAGATTGGGGGCTCTTCTCACCTGAGCTTACGCTGCCGGTGGTCCGATTATTTATTTGTCACATTTCTTTTGTCAGACTCGATTTTGTTCTATGCTTTGTGATGACTGAGCAGAACAGGATTTTTTTCCACAGCTGTCAGATAATCAAGACAAAGCAGACTTTGGGTGGAAGTAGAGAATGGGTCCCAAAATCATTATCTTCACGTGTGTGTCCCTCTTATGTCCCTTGAACTTGACTGGGACATATCAAGACTGGACATGGAGTCGATGCGTGCAAAAAGAACATCTGTGCTCATCTGCTTATTCTTGTGGAATGCACCCCCAGCATTTTCAGAAGCAATGCTTTATTAGAGGAAAAGATGAGAGAAATGAATCTGTTAGTGGTTTGTGGGTTGTTATTATACATACTTTGAACTCGCATTCCGTCACCCCCAAGAGGCCTTTCAAAGACAAAGGAGGCAAAAAAAGTGACACTAATAGAGATGATTGAACAAAGGATGCTGAATGTCGTTTCATCATTGCTGAGTCTTCTGTGAGTTGATTTCATTAGTTGCTTACTCTTCTATGTACTTCTATGTATTTTATTATAGCAAACCAATTTCTACCAGTTACTCCGTGCTGGTTGGCCTGTAAGTATGCAGTGATAAATAATAACGCATTCAAAGTCACATGAATACATTTTTATCTATGTTGACCTTGTTTCTTTATGATGAGCTTTCAGAGTAAAGACGGCCCTGCTGGACCACCTGGAGAGATGGGCAAGACTGGCATGCAGGTTAGGAATTAGCACTGTGCATGATCAAGGCTAATTTAGAATGCTTTTCCTGATCTTTGCTTTCAGGGTCCACCTGGAGAACCTGGGGAATGTGGGCGACCAGGGATGCCAGGAGAGTTGGTAAGCACCAGATCCATAATTTGATCAAGATACTGTCGTTTTGAAACAGCGCTGCGTCAAATAACAAGATAGTTATTTATTACATATATGATTCAAGGAATAGGCCTACGTACCAAAGATACCACATACAAGATTTCGGCATCCCAATATGGAAAACAGTTAGATTATTACAATACAAGTCAAAACAGAGAGTAAAACATAATAATTGGGATATTTGAAATGTACATGCAATTAAAGATTAGAGCATTGCACAAAACATTCATTCATTTTACATACCGCTTATCCTCACTAGGATCGCGGGCGTACTTGAGCCTAACCCAGCCCGGTGTACCCGGGCGAGAGGCGGGGTACACCCTGAACCGGTCGCCAGCCAATTGCAGGGCACATAGAAACAAACAAGCTATCACACATGAACCGTAATATATGAAACAACTCTCCTGGAAGTCCACTGTGAGCTAATGGAAACAAGCTTGTGTTTGTAGATTGAGAAGATCAGAATCAGAATCATCTTTATTTGCCAAGTATGTCCAAAACACACAAGGAATTTGTCTCCGGTAGTTGGAGCCGCTCTAGTACAACAGACAGTCAATTTACAGAACACTTTGGAGACATAAAGACATTGACAAAAAACAACAACAACCAACAATTGTGCAAAAAGATGCAGAGTCCTCAGTTCGAATGGCTAATATCGCAATAGTCCGGTGCAATGACCATTGTGCAAAGGGCACTGAGACTTCAAGGAGTGTATGCGGTTTAAAGTGACGAGTAGTACGATCAACTGGGACAATGTTGGTTGTGCAAATGTTACAGATACTCCTCAATCAGTGTGCAAATGGAGCAGATGCTACTCTGGCATGAGTGGCCACTATATGCAAATAGTGCAGCACGGCGAGACAACTACAGTGAGTGCACGAGTAATACATAATACAGAAATGTGACAACGAACTCAAGTCCAAAAATTGCCAGAAGATCGCAGTCCAATTGCCAGATGGTGCTCTGGACCAAACGTTGGAGTTTGGGATAATTAAAAACACTCTCGCCGTAAATGAAGTGTGCTCCAAGTGGCAAACTTCCATGTCTACTGTCGTACTCTAGTTTGTAGTGTGTAGCATAAGAGAGAAAATCTAAATATCTGCCAATGTCCTATTTGATGAGCAGGGGAATTTTAGACATTGGAGCCTCCCGCCCCCTCCCCACAAACCAAAACAAGATGGATAAGCAAAGATATATTTGATTCAATAATTGCTATATAAAGCGACAAATAACAACTATCATAACTGAAAACAAACAAAAGCAAATAGCATTATATATTTGGTTAGATTTCTTTAAGTTCATACAAGTAAAGAATTGGGTGTGCCACAAACACTCAACATTTGAGATCTGTATGCAATAGTTCATGAACACCCATTTTTCATGAACTTCAGTGGTTAAAGAAAAGGACTTGGACTTACCCTGTCAGGGGTCGCCACTCGTGATCTGCGCTCGCCTGCTATCCATCGCAAGCAGAGCTTTTGCATGCTTTAAAGAAGCCATCCGGACACTTAGTGTAGCACTTCGTAAGCCATAAGTTCATCATTTCTTGATCCAACCACCCTTTCTCATTCACTGAGGGGGATTGGATTTTTGTTTGAAAATGACCATTGGTGACAATTTTGATCCATCTCCACAACATGCCAGCACCACTGTGAAGTGTGATTTCTCATGGCCAGTTGTTACTATAGTCACACTCTTTTGCCCTTTCTCTGCGACACTTCGGCCCATGGGAATGTCAAACGTGAGGGGGACCTCCTCCATGTTAATAATATGATCCGGTGTCACGTTGTGCTCAGTTACATGCTTTACATGCAGAACTCACGGAAACTGTCGACCTTGGCTTGGAAGTCTGCTGGCAGTTTTTGGGACACCGTTGTCCTTGCTCTGCTAGAGAGGCGATTGCGTTGCATGAAGCGGTAGGTCCTCCTGCAAAGTCATTTATATTCATCTCCCTGGCAAGTACCTGGGCGTGGAGACGCAACTGCACTGTAGAAAAGCCTCTCCCGGCAGCACGTTGTTCAAGCACCCCCGTGGGAACTCGTTCCTCTAGCTGTGGCCACCTAGCTTTTAGCCCGCGATTAGCTTTTTTTGTTTTCATCATTTCATTTAAGAGTAACTCTCTGCTTTTTTCCAGTCCCTTACAAGTTTCTCGCTCACTCCAGACTTTCCTTCTGCTGCTCGATTACCGTTTTCGGCTGCATATTTCACTACTTGCAGCTTGGAATCTGCAGAATATGATTTTCTTTTCGATGCCATTTTTGTTCAGTCCTTCTCAGTTGTTTTTATAGGTTACCGCTAACGTTGAAATGATCAATTTTCAGAGCTACAGAAGTAGCAGATACAGAGCGCCCTCTTGCGGTTGTCAGTGTGAAAATAACCTGAAATTATATAATTAATGTGTGAATAATTTCACGTATAAGTCGCACCCCTGGCCAAACTATGAAAAAAACTGCGACTTATAGTCCGAAATATACGGTACATTAAGTGTTAATTTGCATCAAGATGTGTGGTCGCCTCGGTAACGCGCTCTCTAGTATTGTTTTTGTTTTTGTGTTTTTCGTCCGTCTTTGGAGACCTTACACGACTCACTTACACAAGGGGAGACCTGCTAACCATCAAGGAGGCTACTCCGGACTTTCTGTCACCAACGTTTGCAAATCCGCTCAGTTTTTTCCCCGAGTTACTTACCGGAGCGGCGTCCGCGGTTTTCGCCGTATGGAGACGGAAGCGGCGCCACAGAGGGAAACGGGCCGGCATTCAGGTGAAACTCCGCAAGAGAGGACACAGATTGGCGTTCCCGTCGATCCACCTCGCGAATGTACGCTCCCTACCCAACAAAATGGACGAGCTTCATCTTCTGTTAAAGACCAGTAAAGACTTCGGACGTTCCGCCGCCATGTGCTTCACGGAGACCTGGCTTTGCGACGCTGTACCCGATGGCGCCGTTATGCTTCCCGGTTTCCACATTCATCGAGCGGACCGCGACATGGAATCATCGGGGAAAACAAAGGGCGGCGGGATATGCCTCTGTATATCAACGAAAAATGGTGTACGGACGTCACGGTGCTCAGCACACACTGCAGCCCGCATTTGGAGTCGCTATTTTTAAACTGTAAACCATTCTACTCGCCACGTGAGTTCGCATCATTCATACTGGCTGGCGCGTACATCCCGCCTCAAGCTAACACGAACGCCGCACTGCTAACGCTCGCCGAACAAGTCAACGAAATTGAAAATAAACACCCGGACTCACCCCTCATTATTCTCGGGGACTTTAACAAAGCTAAACCCGACCACGAACTCCCTAAATACAAGCAGCACATCGACTGTCCTACCAGGGAAAATAATACTTTAGACCACTGCTACACTACGGTAAAAAACGCATACCGCGCTATTCCTGGTGCAGCCTTGGGCTCGTCTGATCACTGCTTAATTCACTTAATACCGACGTACAGGCAAAAACTTAAATGTGCGAAGCCTACAGTGAAAACAGTCAAAAAGTGGACAAATGAAGCCAAGATGGAACTTCAAAGCTGCTTAGACTGCACAGACTGGAGTGTCTTTGAAAATTCAGCTGGCAGCCTGGATGAATATACGGACACTGTCACATCCTATATCAGTTTCTGTGAAGAGGTTTGTGTACCAACAAAATCTTTTCGCACATTCAACAACAACAAGCCGTGGTTCACTGCTAAACTTAAGCAGCTTCGCCAAGCTAAGGAGGGCGCATATCAGAGCGGGGACAGGGCCCTGTATAATCGAGCTAGAAACCAGCTTACTAAAGAAATTAACATTGCAAAAAGAAACTATGCAGCAAAGTTGGAAAAACAGTTTAGCGCAAACGACTCTAAATCAGTCTGGCATGCATTCCAATCACTGACTAATTACAAGCGACGATCCCCCCAAGCTGAGAACAATAGCACACAAGCCAACGACTTGAATACCTTCTACTGCAGATTTGAAAAGGACAGTTTCACACCACACACCCACCCGGCCGCTCCCGGGACCACAATCACACCTCTGACTTCTGCGTTAACCATTCATGAACAGGATGTGAGACGCATCTTCAACCAACAAAAGATTAACAAAGCGGCAGGCCCGGACCATGTGTCCCCATCCTGCCTCAAAGTCTGCGCGGACCAGCTCGCTCCAATCTTCACTCAGATCTTCAATAGATCTCTGGAACTGTGCGAAGTTCCATCCTGTTTCAAACGCTCCACCATCATTCCAGTCCCCAAGAAACCTGCAATCTCGGGTCTGAATGACTACAGGCCTGTCGCTTTGACATCTGTGGTCATGAAGTCCTTTGAACGTCTCGTGCCGGACCACCTCAAGAGTGTCACAGGTCCCCTGCTGGACCCCCTGCAGTTTGCCTACCAAGCGAACAGGTCTGCGGATGATGCAGTCAACATGGGACTGCACTTCATCCTAGAACACCTCGACAGTGCAGGGACCTACACGAGGATCCTGTTCGTGGACTTCAGCTCAGCGTTCAACACCATCATCCCTGAACTCCTTTCATCCAAGCTTCTCCAGCTCAGCGTCTCACCTGCCATCTGCCAGTGGATTTACAGCTTTCTGACGGGCAGGACACAGCAGGTGAGGCTGGGTAGACCATCTCATCCACACGCAGCATCAGCACTGGGGCGCCCCAAGGTTGTGTCCTCTCTCCGCTGCTCTTCTCTCTCTACACGAACGACTGCACCTCAGCGAACCCGACTGTCAAACTCCTGAAGTTTGCACATGACACCACTGTCATCGGCCTCATCAAGGACGGTGACGAGTCTGCATATCGACAGGAAGCGGAGCGGCCGGAGCTGCGGTGCGGCCGACACAACCTGGAGCTGAACACGCTCAAGACTGTAGAGATGATCGTGGACTTCAGGAGGCATCCTTCGCCACAGCTGCCCCTCACGTTGTCCAGCCGCCTTGTGTCAACCGTTGAGACCTTCAAGTTCCTGGGAATTACAATCTCTCAGGACCTGAAGTGGGCGACTAACATCAACTCCGTCCTCAAAAAGGCCCAGCAGAGGATGTACTTCCTGCGGCTTCTGAGAAAGCACGGCCTGCGACCGGAGCTGCTGAGACAGTTCTACACAGCGGTCATCGAATCGGTCCTGTGTTCTTCCATCACAGTCTGGTTCGGTGCTGCTACAAAAAAGGACAAACTCCGACTGCAACGGACAATCAAAACTGCTGAAAGGATTGTCGGTACCCTCCTACCCACCATTGAGGACTTGCACGCTGCCAGAACTAAGACTAAGAAAATCCTCTCGGACCCTCCGCACCCCGGTCACCAGCTCTTCCAGCTCCTTCCCTCAGGTAGGCGCTACCGATCAATGCAAACTAGAACTAGTAGACATTCCAACAGCTTCTTCCCTCTTGCGATCAACTTCTTAAACACCTGACCTACAATTCCATTACAACATGCTGGCAATTTTTTGACTTCGTTGTCACATTTCTGTGGGGCCAATGATGTATTACTCGTGCACTCACTGTAGTTGTCTCGCCATGCTGCACTATTTGCATATAGTGGCCACTCTTGCCAGAGTAGCATCTGCTCCATTGCACACTGTTTGAGGAGTATCTGTAACATTTGCACAACCAACATTGTCCCAGATGATCGTACTACTCGTCACTTTAAACCGCATCCACTCCTTGAAGTCTCAGCACCCCTTGCACAATGGTCATTGCACCGGACTATTGTGATATTAGTCATTTGAACTGCTCTAAGTGCTAGAGGACTCTGCATCTTTTTGCACAATTGTTTTTTGTCAATGTCTTTGTCTCCAAAGTGTTCTGTAAATTGACCGTCTATTGTCGTACAAGAGCGGCTCCAACTACCGGAGACAAATTCCTTGTGTGTTTGGACATACTTGGCAAATAAAGATGATTCTGATCAACTGTAATAAGGGCATGTTTTCATTCCACGCCAAAGAAGCCAAATAGACTTGTTACGCAATTGCGGGGGGGCGGGGGGGGGGGGGGGGGGGCACACAAAAAATATCACAGCATATGATAGCTAGCCCCATTACCCCATTAGCATGCAAATGTATTGGACCAGTGGTTTGGACTTCTGCCTCCCACTCAAATTTTTCAGGATTAGAATCTCAGGTGCGGAACCTCATGTGTGGAGTATGCATGTTCTCACCGTGTTTGTGTGGGTTTTCCCGGATACTACGGTTTTCTCTCACATTCCCAAAACATGCTACAGGCTACTTTTAGACTCCAAAGAAGTGAAATTATGTAAAACAAGATAAACAGTAAATTCAATTCATTACAGGTATCTGCTGTACTGTAGCGTGATCAATATTACAAACAATGGAGAACAGCACCATCTGCCGGATCTCACCCTAATGATGTAACTTCTCAGTGCACTTGTGTGTAGGTGTCTGCACTGCATATGTATACTGTATGGAGAAATATCCACCAATCATGCCTGCCTCTGCCTAAAACATGACATCAATATCCTTCACAGTGTGCAATATAATGTCTTTTTTTTTCTTTCTTTCTTTCAATCCCTGTAAATCAGTTCTTGTTCTCTGCCTGTCTTCAAGATGAGTTATTGCTACCCACCACCTTCATGTCAGGATGTTGTTATCCAGGCGATGCCTTGTCTGTGTGATAAACGGCTCGACTGAATCTCAGAGGTCCTTTGTACTCACACACAGCGCTAACCTATAATTTACAGTTTAGTATTATGGTTCTGATTCTTAGCGGGGTTATGAACAAGTGTTCTCCTACATCGCTTGTTCATTTAACATTTTTGTGACAACATGACCCCCCTCAGCTAAATGTTACAGTTGTAGTATTTCATATATAATCATTTATGTTGTGTGAAAGGGTGAGCGGGGACCCAGGGGACCTCCTGGAAGAGCAGGGCCCCCAGGCACAGATGGGGAAAATGGAGAAGATGGTCAGCAGGGGTCACATGGTGTTCCTGGATCACAGGTGGGTACTTGGGTTCTGTATAGAAGCTGTAAAACAGTGATTAGAGATGGTGAAAGAATACGTCATACCTGGTACAACAAAATCAGGCTCAGTTATTATGGTATATAAAACACTGTTTCTCATTAGATTATTTGAGATCTATTTAGTGTAATTATGACTTAAGTACTGCGTAAACGTCGGTTAGTGGAAGACAGTAATGTGTTCTGACTTGCATACAAATTTGGGGTACGCTGCTGCCGTTGGTGCAGTGAAATACTGTCCTTCGTATTTGGAAAGTAGCATTATTTGAACAGGCAAGAGTGGAAACGCAACTTCCGGCTGCATTTAAACAGCATCTCATATAATAGATGTCATTAATGTTGTAAAAGCAGAATCACTTAGACTGTATTCAAAATGTTATGGTTTGCTTTCATCGGCATCCTTCATTTCCAAACTAGAGATGTTGCACTTTCCTAAAAAGAAGAGATCAGGGCCAAGATGTAATGTTTTTGTACATTCAGTTGCCATGTTCATCCTCTGTTTCTGAATAAGCTGTTCTGCAAGGCACTTTGTAGTTTTGTTTAAAACACATGATGCATGTTTTCAAAAGCTATTTTTTAAAAATGCTTCTTGATTATGCTTCATTTCTGTAAAAGTCAATTGTGAATTAGTGAGGTGTTTTGAGTTCAAACTGAATTACTGTATGTGTTCTAATTCCTTCAGGGCCCATGGGGCTACCGGGGTGAGCGAGGTGCCAAAGGGGAAAAAGGTGATGAGGTGAGGGCTAAAATGATCACAGCTGCTTTTGCCAGTCGCTATTATTTCAAACATACACTATATTGCCCAAAAGTATTCCTTCACCTGCCTTGACTCACATATGAATTTAAGTGACATCCCATTCTTAAGCCATAGGGTTTAATATAATATCGGTCTACCCTCTGCAATTATAAGAATTTAAACTCTTCTGCGAAGGTTTCCACAAGGTTTAGTAGTGTGTTCATGGGAATTTATGACCATTTTTCCAGAAGTGCATTTGTGAGGTCACACGCTGATGTTGGATGCGAAGGCCTGGCTCTCACCCTGCGCTCTAATTTGTCCACTGTTCTATATCGTTGAGGTCAAGATTGTGCAGGCTAATCAAGTCTATCCACATCGACATCTCTCGTCCATATCTTTATGAAGGTTGATTTGTGCACTGATGCACAGTCATGTTGGAACAGGAAGGGGCCATCTCCCAACTGTTCCCACAAAGTTGGAAATGTCCAAAATATTAGCCCCAGAGCTCCAGTGAAAGGAACTCTGAATGCTTCAGCATACCAAGAGATTTTGGACACTCAAACAGTTTGAGGATTACCCCTTCCTCTTCCAACATGACTGTGCACAAGTGCACAAAGCAAGGTCCATAAAGACTTGGATGAGAGAATTTGGTATGGATGAACTTGGCTGGCCTGCACAGAGTCCTGCCCTCAACCCGGTTGATTTTAAGTGGACAGCGAGCCTATATTATCCAGTTTGAGCATTCTTGAACTCTCATAGTTTAATCTTGGCGTGACTTTGTGGCTTGCGTTCCATTCTTCTTTTATACTGATGTTGTCTAATTTTCGCTTTTGTACCACTGTGCTGGACCGCCAGGAGTATACGTGCATATGTGTGTACAGTACCGTTTCTTATGTCACTTCGTCACACTTTTCATCTTACCCATTGTAACTGAATAACAAGCAAGCAAAACACACTTGTGAGGTTACCCTTTAGCTGCTCACTGAGCAGCTAAAGCCATGATGGTTACTGCCAAGGTTTTCCACAACTTTTGAGGCATATTTTATTATTGTTTTTTTTGCAATACTTTTGGTTGAACTGTATGAATTTGGGCGGCGCGGTGTTTGGTTGATCGAAGACTCTGAATTGCCTTGAGGTGTGAATGTGTGCGCGAATGGTTGATTGTTTATATGTGTCCTGCGATTGACTGGCGATTGAATTATTACATGATTTTTTTTCTTCTTCTTCTTCTTTTCCCACAGGGTCTTATTGGTCAACAAGGTCCAAGAGGGCAAACAGGGGAACCTGGCGAGAAGGTACACCTGCGAAATTGTTTCCTATCCTGTGATTAAACTATTATATGGATTTGGATATGAATAAGCAATATAAGAGAGTCGGCCATTAGAGTATCTGACATTTGATGGTAAATGCAGCTATATTGAACGGGACAAGTCTAAGTCATGATCTTGGACTGTCTTTGCTCATTCTAGGGTTCAATTGGTTTACCAGGGCCACAGGGTCCTGTCGGGCCCAGGGTGAGTGCGCAACACTTATAAACTACTTCTTTCAGGTGAAGTTACACTATGTAACATGACATGATATGATCATGTTCATTACGTGATCAGTCATGAGATTAACACTTTTGCTGCCTTGTACGAGAAGACATGCTTTACAAACTACAATCAAACTGCTGTAATATAGGATGGAATCACATACTAGATATTTGCGCAAGACATGCGCCTCTGAATCTCTTTTAATCCTTAATTCACTATTTGTTTCTATTTACAGAATAGTGTAGTTTACAGGAGTCTGTGTTGACATTCTCTTTTTTGTTAATCATCACTTCCAGTGTCGTGTTTTCTGTCTTTATCGTATATTACTAGCAATACTACTATACTAGTATACTAGTGTATATTGTATATATTTTGCAGGGGGATCCCGGTATGCGAGGTGGCTATGGTCCGGAGGGCCCACGCGGACCCGATGTGAGTGATGTGCCGTATAAGAGTGCAGCTGTATAAAAGCTGGCTCCGATACGTTTCATATTTTTGTTTGTCATACCTTTTATGCTCCTTTTCGTGTTCTCAGGCTAACTTACTGTACTGTTTTGTGTGAGCAATATCATCAACTGATTACAAGTCCACAAAAAAGAATGAGTGCCTCCGGATCTGTTGGCCCTGCTTTCAAAATAATTGAGCTTGGCTGCCAGAAT
Source organism: Phyllopteryx taeniolatus (assembly GCF_024500385.1). Taxonomy (NCBI): domain Eukaryota; kingdom Metazoa; phylum Chordata; class Actinopteri; order Syngnathiformes; family Syngnathidae; genus Phyllopteryx; species Phyllopteryx taeniolatus. The sequence goes on from NC_084516.1 coordinate 20,069,595, forward strand.
AGCAGCGGTTTATACCAGCTGTGACGGTCACTGGATTTCAAGCCAAATCGTAATGAAATGAAGAGAGTCATGATTAAGATGACTTAATAAGCCTTTAGATATATTTATCCTACATTTCTGAAGAAGTTCTACTGCTGCAGTTTAATTGCAGCTTTCTCAGGGCAAGATCAGGCAATCCTTGACGAATTGTGTAACAAATGTCATGTAATCTGCTGCAGTCTATCATACAAACTTTGCTCAATGTAACACAAATGAGTATTTTCATTCTTATTATTTTTTTTTAAGTCATGGATGATTTTGAAATCACTAAATTGTTGTCCTGGTGAGGTATTGTATTGTGTGTGTAAGTGCAGTGTATGTTGTAAATCTTTACGCTGCTTGCGTCCAGGGTGATCATGGATTGGACGGCCCTCCGGGTATTCCGGGTCTGACGGTAAACTCAAGATAGTAAAAAAAAAAGATGACATTATCCAATACTTGTTTGTTTTATTCATGTTTTTGTGTGCTTGTCGTTGACAGGGTGCACCAGGCATCACAGGACAAGTTGGTGCTCAAGGAGCTAATGGCGCAAGGGTAAAATGGAAGCACACGTGATATATCCATGACAACTTTGATTTAGTTGTGTCATTGAAAATAATTTGTAAAGGTGTGCAAAACCTTGAACCTCGTTATCAATCGTGATATCATTTGAGATGTTATGAAATACAGTGGGACCTCAGGTTATGAATGACCTGCTTTATGAACAATTCAGGTTACGCACAAAATGTACCTCCATTTTGATTTGTGAACAGTCTTGGCATGGATGAGCGGAAGGATCTATAGTGTGCTTCTTGTGTGGAGTAACTATCATGCTCTGTGCATAATGCATTGTAATAAGTACTGAGCTAATATGAGCACTTTTTAGACTAACAGGTAATCTAACACGTTACTGTTTCCAGACAAGCAGTGAGATTAAAGTTTCATTTTTGACTATTGCAGCGATGATGAGTTGCAGAAGGCAAACGGAGGCTCTTTTTGACAGAGGTTCATTGTTAAACTCCACCCACACAAAACGGAGCCAAGAGTGGAATTTTATAGACTATGTAATGACATCTGCAAGGGATCTAGAGGGAAACACACAAAGGGGTCTAACTAGAGAAAGAAAATAACACTAATAATGATAAAAATAGAACATCGTGTGTTGGATTCAAGTTGAAAACGCGAGCATTTAACACATCCAGTATGGACGGGAGAGAGAGAGAGTTAAGTTGTGTTAAGCTAGTAATTTCCCCCAAATTACTCGGCACTAATATTATACAGTCTGCAAACGCTGGTGTGTTACTCACGAATGTAGATCAGCTGGTAGATGTGGCGGCCTGTCGCAGTCGTCTCGGGAAGCACGGAGACAGCTTTGGTGGAATGATGCAGAAAAATGATACACAAAATTGTTGTTCGTCACACCTCGTCGGAAGAATATCACCGTGCCTCTTCCTGCCTTTTCAGGGACTCGCTAGCAAATTCAGAGCGAAGCGTACCTGGTACTTTAGTAGCAGCTGCTCTGATCGCCGAGCTGAGTCTCCATCCCCAAGGCCCGCGGTGACCGAGCCGCGTGCCCGAACAAAGAAAGGAGAGGGGTGGCCGAGGCCAGCCCGTGACTGGCGAAGTTAGCTAGGGCGCGAGAAGGCGGGAGTCCGGAGTTAAATACCCCGGGGGCGTGTCGGAGAGGACTGCGGACCAGACAAGACCACACCCATCAGCTTGAATCTAGTCTACAATTTTGACCCATAAAATGGGTTTAAAATCACGTATTAATATAAAATACCCTCAACTTTGTACTCTCTGCTCACAGGTCAAGCATATAGACTGGCTGTTTATACTTTAGTCTTGGCAAATCAACTGCTTATGGTTCAAATCACATTTCATGCCGCTTGGAGTCAAATCAAGAAAACAATTTCGCGGCTGCGCTTATAAAGTTGACACACTGACACAGACATCAGGGCATACATTTGGAATAAAATATCAAAACAGAAATTTTCCTTTGGTTCAAAATCAAATGAGGGTCCACGGTTCGACTTTGCAGTTCCTCTCAACACCACAGGGTGTCGCCTTGTGTGCACATTTTTCAAGCCATCCCTTTTTGCTGCTGGCAATTCAAACGAAGAAAATGACTCTTTGATGACTGTAAAACAAGATTTGCTAATTCCTTAAGGGTCCAGTAGGCGTCTTCTTGTGGTAGTCTCACAGCAGGGCCGCTTGGAAGAATGCAGCCCATCACGTGGGGGGGGGGGTTCTGGCAACTGGGTCAGAGTCACTACAATACTTTACAATCTCCACTTTGCCGTAGTGCTCCATTGGTGTGCTTACCTCTGTCTCCTCTTGAATGGGTGGTGGAGTGTGTAAAATGTAAGTGTAATATAATTATGAGTCATTACTGTACATCAACAGCTATTTTGAGAGAGAATATTCCATGATCCACCAATAACCACCACGGTCAACCTGATTGATGGTTATTGTTTTCACTCACTCACTCATGTGCTTGAGAAGTACTGTATCTGCACCATTTGCACAATTGACATTGTTCCAGATTATCGCACTACTAGTCACTTTAAACTGCATACATTTCTTGAAGGCTCTGTGCCATTTGCACACATAGAGAGAGAGAGAGAGAGAGAGAGAGATCGGCATTACCACACTGGTAACCTCTTATTGCTCGGTGACTGTATTTTTATGTTTTTATGCCTCAAAAATATTCACTGTCCATTGACTGTCTGTTGTCGTACGAGAGCACCTCCAACTACCGTAGAAAAATGTTTTTGACATACTTGGCAAATAAAGATTTCAAATAAGAACAATTATTTTGCTATTGCTATCTTTCTGTGCTGACTAATTACTTTTGTATGATTTGTTTATTTTTTCCGCTTTCAGGGGGACATTGGCCCTGCAGGCAATGTTGGCCGCAAAGGCCCACAGGTATTAATTTGGCTTGATTATATTTACGCTTCAGTGTTTGAGCTTCCATACAATCTTAAGCAACAGTGTTTTGCATTTATTTCATGTCCTTCATTTTCCTTCAACCAGGGGCCCCCAGGTTTAGACGGACAGGTGGGGAATCCCGGACCCAGAGGGCCCCAAGTAAGTCAAGTTAAAGAAGCAGTGTGTACTCATTAGACATGTGTTGAAGTAACACCCCCGGCCAAAATTTGTGACACCGGATATATTTGATGAAGTATGCTCAGTATCTTTAGAAACAAGGATAAGCTACGGCACAAGGTAGACCGCGTAGCATCCATAATACTGTGCATAAGTTCTCCTGCTTTGACTTTGTTTCATAAATATAATTTGTTGACAGGGAGCGCCAGGACTCAGTGGTGGAGCAGGGCCTAAAGGAGATCCTGTAAGTACAGTATGTTGTTGGCTTATGTATTTCGTTTCCCAAATTATGCCATTTTCAAAAGATGGCAGCAGCAGCTCATCCGTAAGGTTTCATTCTCGGAGCGCAGTTTGCACACGTTGTCGTTCCGTCATATGCCTGCTTCCCTTTGTGGTTGTGCAACAAAAATACACAGCGGAGTGTAAATTGGATTTCAACTTGAGGGATTCCAATTCATTCCATCCATTTACTGCTTATCCTCACGAGGGTCGTGGGCGTGCTGAAGCCTATCCTCGTTAACTCAGGGCACATATAGAGAAACAATCTTTCCCACTCACATTCGCGGGAAATTTAGAGTCTTCAAGTACCCTACCTTGCATGTTTTTGGAATGTGGGAGGAAACCGGAGTACCGGGAGAAAAGCCACGCAGGCACGGGGAGAACATGCAAACGCCACGCAGGCGGGGCCGGGGATTGAACCCGGGTCCTCAGAACTGTGAGGCAGATGTGCTGACCAGTCACCCTACCGTGCCGCTTCAAATTCATATCATAAATAAAAACCACATTGAAAATCTCTATCCATAGTCATTCTGCCTTTGTTTCCCCCAGTCAGAGTTGAATTTTCCTTCTGCTATTTTGATGTGTCCTTATAAGTTGATTTGCAATTTACAATTATGCTTCCAAAGACATTTATAGACTTTTAAGTTATGGTTGCATGGACTTAAAAAGGAAGCACAAGTCTGACCTTCTATTGTACACAATATCATTCCCAGTGTTATGTTTTTCTGATTGTGTTGTGCATTGTTTTCTATTTGTTTTTACCCTAGGGGCCTGTGGGCACCATGGGTATGCGGGGTGAATCCGGCTTTGAAGGGCCGGTGGTGAGTTGCAGTCAGACATTCCTTTGGGGATTGCATTAGTTCATTTTGAATATGCACACTACGTGTATTTCTGCCTCGTTAAGAAAAAAAAAAAGAAATGACTTCTCTACCGTATTTTTGAGTTCTCCCCCCCTCGAACACCGCGGTGCCTTATTGTCGTAGAGGGGTTGGGTGATTGGGTCACCCAAGAAGAATAGTTCCCTAGCGAGGGACCAGACAAAAGTTGAAATGACTTCCTATTGTGCTGAACAACATTGGACCTATAGTACATTTCCCTAGTCAACACTGATCACCGGGGCCCCCTTTGGAGCCAGGCCTTTGGTTGGGCCTGCATCTGAGAGGTTCCTACTATATACACAGTAGTCCAGCTTGCCTCCATGCACAACTTAGGCCCTGGAACCAGAGCCAGAGGGGGTTGGACTCTGTTCCCTTGTGGATTTGCTCCCGCCTGTACATTGGTGTTCACCCCAGTGGCGGGACTGGTCTGGACCGTTGTTTCAACCAAGACACCATACAGCAGCTCATACTACCCACCGTGTTTGGAATGTTGGGAGAGATGGCTACTCCTTCGTTCTGCTGTGGACTTCAGAGCTCGTATGGACAATGACGGTGATAGCTGGAGATGCGTGTAATTGGGAGGAACGGCATCTGAACCAGACCGGTGTGTTGTTGTTGGTCCTCTGTGCTAATCACGAATTGTCTATAACGAACACCATGTTCAGGCATGATTTTTTTCCCCATTCTTGCTCAACGTCCAGCTTCAGTTGCTCAACAGTTGTCGTATTTTGCACTTCATAATGTGCCACACATTTTGAATTGTCCATTGAGAAACGTTGTTCCTAAACTGTTGGACTATTTGCTCACGCAGTTGTTCACAAAGTGGTGAACCTTGCCCCATTACTGCTTGTGAACAACTCAGCCTTTCGGAGATGCTCCTTTTATACCCAATTTGCCTGATTAATTCGCATAAAGGATTACCTATTGACCTTTTGTTCAGGGTGCACCAGGAGAGGCCGGTCCACTGGGTTTCCCTGGAGTTACGGTAAGCTCTGATAAGAAAAACAATTATTGTAATGTAATAATTTTCACTTTATTCAGCTAAATATACCGTAATTTCTTGTGTATAATTCTCGAGTATAATGCGCACCCCCAATATTGAGTCCAAAAATCCGGAAAACCCTTCTTCCTTTGTATCATGCACACCCATGACTTACCCAGTAATAAATATGCAATACATGTTAGTGGTGAGCCTCTCTTAATTTGTTTTTCTAATCAATTCTGATCAGTAATATTAATACTGAGATTTACATGTTCTTTAATAATGCATTTACTATTGTGGTGTAGCCTAGTGTTTAGTTTTAACACTGCGACTTTAAAACTAATTTATGGCTGTTCTCCAAGAAATATCCTACTGATATACCTCATTTTACTATGAAATAATGTTCTAACTTTTACGATACCTACTGCATGTATAATACACAATTTTGACTTTGAAGATTTTTTTTTGGGGGGGGGGGGGGGAATGGGCATTCATTATACATGAGAAATTATGGTAAATGCCAATGATTAACCCTGAAAGCTGCTTTTTAATATACAGGGCATTCGGGGACCAGATGGGGACAAGGGGATTCCAGGTCCTAAAGGAGATAAAGTAAGACATTGCTTGACATGCACCTAAATATATTGTCATGAAAGCTATATATATATTTGGGGCAGAAAGACTGCCCTTAATTCCAGACTATCAAATAATCACCAGCAAGAGGGTTTTGCACATATAGAAATAGACCTTATTTCAATAACATCCAGGGTCTGAAATGAACACTCATCAGGTGCCAAATGCGAGTCAATTTTCCTTTTGCTGTGTTCATCTCAGAGGGCTCGCCGAGTAAATGTTTGTCCTAGTGATGGGTAGATGAGGCTTCGTGAAGCGTTGCGGCACATTGGGCAAACTCTATTGATACTGTTCTCTGGACTGGGTCCCTGTGTTGCTTAATACAGACACTTGCAGGATCTTAAATATCATTACAATATTAGTTAGGCATGTTATGTGGTCTTAATCCTTAATTTAAGATATCTTTAACATATCTGTCTCTTTAAAATATACTGTCACGAGGAAAAGTAACGCGTTACTTTCCCCGGGAGAGTAATCAGATGACAGTTACTTCAAACCAGCAGTAGTTAGTTTTCAGTCATCAATGTCTCTCAGCAAGTACTGATTTGTAGCTGGTGACTCGCAGTCCGGCCATTCAATAGCATTAAACCGCTCACACAGATCACTGATTTCTCAAATAAGCGGAAAAAGCCATTGGGAGGTGATGTTGATTCTACAATGCACAGTGACGCTGCAGTACCATAAAACTGCAAATCAATGCATTTTTGTAATTTTCCTTTGTAAAAAGTGTATGTTTGTTGTTGTTCCTTTTTATTTACACATTAAGAATACAGTTTTACTGGTGTGTTAAGTGTGCAATGCATTGTCGGTTAATTATTCATACCGAAGTGTGCGGTCGTAAATCGGTCATGGAGGTTAAGGACTGACTCACTAGGACTTACAATACTTCAATAATATTCAAATGAATATGGACCAATAGGAGCCAATGTTTCCATGTTTGAATTAGGGAAGGTGAACGATCCAATCGGGGTATGATTCCAGTGAAGCTGTAATGCTGTGGAACAAGGAGTGTGTCAGGAGCAAGAGCCAGACTTTGTGATCGCCAGTGGCGTTGTTCGGCCTATTTAAGGGGCCTTCAGCCACCCTAAAATGTTCTTAAAATGTTACCCTAAATGATTTGGTTGTTTAAAAAAAAAAAAAAAAAACTCTTGACTCAGCGGGATAAACCACCAATAAGCATTTCCAGGATTGGTTCCTCTTCAAAACATAAACAATGAAAATAAAAACAGATCAGATGTAAAAATTGGAAAACAAAATTACAGTTATTGTGTTATGAGCCAAGGTCATGTCATTAGCTTCCATATACTGTAGATCAGTTGTTAATTAAATGTCAGCTGTTTGTGAAATTGTATATTTTACAATAGCGTTTAATAGAAATGATATGTGTAAAATGATTTCATATTTTGGCTGGTAAAAAAAATGCTTAGCCGGAGGATTTTTTTTCAGCTACCAGTGAATTTAGCCAATAAGTCAAAAAGTTAATTCCGGACACGGATAAGAAGAATCAGAAGAAGAAGAAGAATCATCTTTTATTATTGTCATGAACATGCATGCATGCACACGAAATTTGTTCTCTGCATTTAACCCATCACAGTGAACACATACACATGTTAGTGGAACACACTGGAGCAGGGGGCAGCTGAAGCGCCCGGGGAGCATTTCGGGGTATCAGTGTCTTGCTCAAGGACACCACAGCCGTGAGTCCGGGGGATGTTGGCGATCTTAACCATTGGGCCACGGCTGCCCATCACAACATCACAAAGTTGAGGAGGGAAGACTCTTGCTCCAGGGCAGTCAATAGTTTTTCACTAATTAACAATTTGCACACACCCAAATTTAACACCCTAATTCGAGGCATTTTACCGCAATTACAGCACCCCAAAAGAAACAGAGTGGAACATACTTCAAGCAGGTCACACCAGAACAAAGCAATCCACATGAACCACTTCATGCACCCAAGCAAACTTTTTTTGTGCCTTGGCCTGCATGCAGAAAAATCAAAGGATTCAGGAGTCTTCAATGAATTTAATACACGTTTTTGGAATGGTGACCCAGGGCCACAAACACAAGGAGAACCTGCAAACTCCACACAGGAAGGCCAGAGCCAGAACTGCAAGACGGATGTGCTAAGCACTCGCCCACTGTGCTGTGTATTATTGGTAGTAGTTTTATTAGTTGTAATAGTTTAATTTAAAAAACAAAATGTGGACACTGTGAGTCACAATCATTGCTCACACTCCTCAAATCAAGCAAATGTTGGATGTGTGATTGGCAGAAGCGGTCCTGGCCCGAATGGCGCCCCGTACGACGGCCATCAATTGCACCCCCTTGGCCGACCGATATTCTATACTGCCCTTCTAAATCGTACAACAGATCCTTGATGTAGGCAGCTTATACGAACATGACATTGAAAAATATACAAAAGACACATACGAAACATACAAAAATCCTGTCACTTAACTCACCCCCAAAGTCTAGCTGGCAATGAAAGGATCACAACCTGCTAACTTTGTTTCAAAAAAGTAAGATGTCTATCCTGGCTCAGCAAAGGCGCTGTGTATTGATTGTCTTTATTGCATTGTGTCTGATGTTTGTCTTAGGGTTTTCAAGGGGCAAATGGTATTCGAGGTTCTCAGGGGGAGAGGGGCCCCGCTGGGTTTCCAGGTCACCTTGGAGTCATGGGTCAACCTGGCCCCAAAGGCATTGAGGTACAACACTTTTGCTACGTTTCAGCCTAATTAATTGTCCGTGGAATTAAGAGGTAACGACAACTTTACATGTTTAAATTATGGATATATTCATAGAATACAATAATTCCCTGTAAATATGTTCAAGAATATGGTTTTTGGCAATATAAAGCCAATTAAAAAGATGATTAAAATGTGAATTAGTGAATTAAAATGGGATACAAATGATTATTATTGTTGAACACAGAGCGAGAAAGAGAGAGAGAGAGAGAGCACATAAAAATAAAAATGTGATGCAATGTGCACCGTGAAGTAATCCAATCCAATAAAGTGATTTGTTGAATTGTAATGTAGGCCATGCTGACATTAAAAAAAACCTACGAAAACTCAAAGTCATTGCCAAGAGGACGCTGCATTAAATCATTGAAAATTGCCTTCAAAAAAAATACAAATTCAATGAAATGAATGAAATACTCCACATGCTGATTTAAAAGGATTCTTTAATGTTAATCAATAATTATATTTAGCAGTTTAGCTCATTAATAGACAGTTTACTACCTGATTTAAATTGTAATTTGTTCATATAATATTTATATTTTGTTTGATTTTGACGAGAAAATGTTCTTATTGAAAGGTATACTTACCTCCTTTAGATGTTCTGTCAAGACGATTTACACAAAATCCAACTCGCCATTGACCTTTTAAAGCTTTTAAAATGATACATGATAGTTCGTGTTGTCTTGACCGGTTTATCTTTCCTCATTCAGGGCGGGAATGGTGAAATGGGTCATCGTGGAAAAAAGGGCAGCAATGGATTAAAGGTCAGTGGGCATCAGAATGACTTTCTATATTGATATTGATCTGAACATAATGCCACAGCTGTTAATGTTCTCTGCATGTCTCTTTAACAGCCAACCTGTAACAATAGAATGTTAAGCAGCTGGGATGATGAATTCATGGGATTTTACACAAATTTGAATCAGAATCATCTTTATTTTGCCAAGAATGTCAAAAACACACAAGGAATTTGTCTCTGGAGACAGAAAGACATTGAGAAAAACAATCACTGAGCAATAAAATGTTGCTAGTAATCTGGTAATGCCGGTACAATTTTTTTTGGGACAATTGTGCAAAAAGGTGCAGACCATTGTGCAAAGAAATATATGTCGTTTAAAGTGACTCGTAGTGCGATAATCTGGGACAATGTCGATTGTGCAAATGGTGCAGATGCTACTCAGGCACATGAGTGGCCAGTATTGGTCCACAACAGATATGCAAATAGTGCAGCGTGGCGAGGCGACTGCAGTGAGTGCACAAGTAATGTACAACCTCAATTCCAATGAAGTTGGGACGTTGTGTTAAACAGAAATAAAAACAGAATCCATCCATCCATTTTCTGAGCCGCTTCTCCTCACGCGGGTCGCGGGCGTGCCGGAGCCTATCCCAGCTATCATCGGGCAGGAGGCGGGGTACACCCTGAACTGGTTGCCAGCCAATCGCAGGGCACATACAAACAAACAACCATGCGCACTCACAATCACACCTACGGGCAATTTAGAGTCTCCAATTAACCTACCATGCATGTTTTTGGGATGTGGGAGGAAACCAGAGTGCCCGGAGAAAACCCACGCAGGCACGGGGAGAACATGCAAACTCCACACAGGCTGGGCCGGGGATTGAACCCGGGTCCTCAGAACTGTGAGGCTGACGCTCTAACCAGTCAGCCGCCGAAACAGAAGACAATGATTTGCAAATCATGTTCAACCTATATTTAATTGAATACAAAGACAAGATATTTAATGTTCAAACTGATAAACTTGATTTTTTTTTTTTTTTTTAGCAAATAATCATTAACTTTGAATTTTATGGCTGCAACACGTTCCAAAAAAAGCTGGGACAGGTGGCAAAAAAGTTGAGGAATGCTCATCAAACACGTGTTTGGAACATCCCACAGGTGAACAGGCTCATTGGGAACAGGTGGCTGCCATGATTGGGTAGAAAAGGAGCTTCCCTGAAATGCTCAGTCATTCACAAGCAAAGATGGGGCAAGGTTCACCTCTTTGTGAACAAGTGCGTGAGAAAATAGTCGAACAGCCGGGTGGATGAGATTCGCCCGGAGTTCCTCAAGGCTCTGGATGTTGTAGGGCTGTCCTGGTTAACACGCCTCTGCAACATCACGTGGACATCGGGGACAGTGCCTCTGGATTGGCAGACTTGGGTGGTGGTCCCCCTTTTTAAGAAAGGGGACCGGAGGGTGTGTTCCAACTACAGGGGGATCACACTCCTCAGCCTCCCTGGTAAGGTCTATTCAGGGGTGCTAGAGAGGAGGGTCCATCGGGAAGTTGAATCTCAGATTCAGGAGGAGCAGTGTGGTTTTCGTCCTGGCCGTGGAACAGTGGACCAGCTCTACACTCTTGGCAGGGTCCTCGAGGGTGCATGGGAGTTCGCCCAACCAGTCTACATTTTTTTTGTGGACTTGGAGAAGGCGTTCGACCGTGTCCCTCGGGGAGTCCTGTGGGGGGTGCTTCTGGAGTGTGGGGTACCGAACCCCCTGATACGGGCTGTTCGGTCCCTGTACGACCGGAGTCAGAGTTTGGTCCGCATATCCGGAAGTAAGTCGGACTCGTTTCCGGTGAGGGTTGTACTCCCCCAAGGCTGCCCTTTGTCACCGATTCTGTTTATAACTTTTATGGACAGAATTTCAAGGCGCAGCCGAGCCGTAGAGGGGGTCCGGTTTGGTGGCCTCAGTATTGCATCTCTGCTTTTTGCAGATGATGTGGTTCTGTTGGCTTCATCAAGCCGTGACCTCCAACTCTCACTGGAGCAGTTCACAGCTGAGTGTGAAGCGGCTGGGATGAGAATCAGCACCTCCAAATCTGAGACCATGGGTGGCGTGCACTCTCCGGGTCGGGGATGAGATCCTGCCTCAAGGGGAGGAGTTCAAGTATTCATGAGTGAGGGAAGAATGGAACGGGAGATCGACAGGTGGATCGGTGCAGCGTCTGCAGTGATGCGGACTTTGTATCGATCCGTTGTGGTAAAGAAGGAGCTAAGCCGGAAGGCGAAGCTCTCGATTTACCGGTCGATCTATGTTCCTACCCTCACCTATGGTCACGAGCTGTGGGTCGTGATCGAAAGAACAAGATCCAGGATACGAGCGGCAGAAATGAGTTTCCTCCGCAGGGTGTCCGGGCTCACCCTTAGAGATAGGTTGAGAAGCTCGGTCATCCGTGTGGATCTCAGAGTAGAGCCGCTGCTCCTCCACATCGAGAGGAGCCAGATGAGGTGGCTAGGGCATCTGATTCGGATGCCTCCCGGACGCCTCCCTGGTGAGGTGTTCCAGGCACGTCCCACCAGGAGGATATCCCGGGGACGACCCAGGACACGCTGGAGAGACTACATCCTTCGGCTGGCCTAGGAACGCCTCGGGATCCCCCCGGAAGAGCTGGATGAAGTGGCTGGGGAGAGGGAAGTCTGGGCATCCCTGCTAAAGCTACTGCCCCCGCGACCCGATCTCGAATAAGTGGTAGAAAATGTATGGATGGATGGAGGTGGCAAAAAAGACTGAGAAAGTTGAGGAATGCTCATCAAACGCCTGTTTGGAACATCCCACAGGTGAACAGGCTCATTGGGAACAGGTGGGTGCCATGATTGGGTAGAAAAGGAGCTTCCCTGAATGGCTCAGTCATTCACAAGCAAAGATGGGGCGAGGTTCACCTCTTTGTGAACAAGTGCGTGAGAAAATAGTCGTACAGTTTAAGGACAATGTTCCTCAAAGTACAATTGCAAGGAATTTAGGGATTTCATCATCTACGGTCCATAATATCTTCAAAAGGTTCAGAGAATCTGGAGAAATCACTGCATGTAAGCGGCAAGGCCGAAAACCAACATTTAATGCCCGTGACCTGTGATCCCTCAGGCGGCACTGCATAAAAAACCAACATCAATGTGTAAAGGATATCACCACATGGGCTCAGCAACACTTCAGAAAACCAATGTCAGTAAATACAGTTCGACGCTACATCCGGTAATGAAACTTGAAAGTCTACTATGCGAAGCAAAAGCCATTTATCAACAACACCCAGAAACGCCCCGGCTTCTCTGGGCCCGAGGTCATCTAAGATGGACTGATGCAAAGTCAGACGAGTCCACATTTCAAATTGTTTTTGGAAATTGTGGACGTCGTGCCCTCCGGGCCAAAGAGGAGAAGAACCATCCGGACTGTTATGGATGCAAAGTTCAAAAGCCAGCATCTGTGATGGTATAGGGATTGTGTTAGTCCCAATGGCATGGGTAACGTACACATCTGTGAAGGCACCATTAATGCTGAAAGGTACATACAGGTTTGGAGAAACATATGCTGCCATCCAAGCAACGTCTTTTTTCATGGACGGCCCTGCTTATTTCAGCAAGACAATGCCAAACCACATTCTGCACGTGTTAAAACAGCGTGGCTTCGTAGTAAAGAGCGTGGGTACTAGAATGGCCTGCCTGCAGTCCAGACCTGTCTCCCATTGAAAATGTGTGGCGCATTATGTAGTGTAAAACACGACAATGGAGACCCCGGACTGTTGAACAGCTGAAGCTGTACATCAAGCAACAATGGGAAAGAATTCCACCTACAAAGCTTCAACAATTAGTGTCCTCAGTTCCCAAACATTTATTGAATGTTGTTAAAAGAAAAGGTGGTAAACATGACCCTGTCCCAGCTTTTTTGGAACGTGTTGCAGTTAATGATTATTTGCTAAAAACAATAAATTTGATCAGTTTGAACATGAAATATATTGCCTTTGTAGAGTATTCAACTACATATAGGTTGAACATGATTTGGAAATCATTGGATTCTCTTTTTATTTATGTTTAACACAACGTCCCAACGTCATTGGAATTGGGCTTGTATAATTGGCCCGACAGAAATGTGACAACAAACTCAAGACAAAAAAAAAAATGGCAGCATGTTGCAATGGAATTGTAAGTTAACTGTTTCAGAAGTTAATGGCAAGAGGGAAGAAGTCTGCTAGTTTTAGTTTGCATTGTTCGGTAGCACCTACCTGAGGCAAAGAGCTGGAACAGCTGGTGACCAGGATGTGGAGGGTCCACGAGGATTTCGCACACGCTTGTCTTAGTTCTGGCAGCGTGCAAGTCCTCAAGGGTGGGTATGGGGGTACCGACATGCTTTTCAGCAGTTTGGATTTTCCGTTGCAGTTTGTCCTTTTTTGTAGCAGCACCAAACCAGACTGTGATGGAAGAACACGGGACTGATTGGATTACCATTGTAGAACTGAATAAAATTACCAGGAGTGGGGTTCGAACCCACGCGGACTCATGTCCATTGGATCTTAAGTCCAACGCCTTAACCACTCGGCCATCCTGGTATACATGAAAAGGTATAACTGGGAATACCTCTAGACCTGCTAACTGCTGTCACAAATCCTGTCTTCATGTTGAACAAGAACAGCCCAACACAACCATTTATTAATATGGTTACTGTTATACACATTGATTGATTGCTTTATTTGAACATATAACCCCGCCCCGTCCCCCCACCCCACCGACAAAACACACACACACATCAAAACACAACACGCAAATGAACACTATCGTAAAGAGGCACAGTCACATTCATTAATAGGTTTTCTTTCTTGAAGGGTCACAGAGGACCCGATGGACGAAGTGGAAACACAGGACCCAGAGGAAACAGGGTACATCTTTTTTTTTTGAATTCATCATGGCGCCACTACATGAAAAGAGCATTTGAATACAAAAATAAGAGAGGAGAAAACAGTAGGAACAAGAATGCCACTTAATGGCACATTTGCGCAGTCCTTTGCTTGTCCTCGCTTTATTATGATTATTTTTCTCCAGGGTCGGTCAGGTCAAAGGGGACCCAGCGGCCAGCCAGGTCTATCGGTAATGTTCCCTGTCAGAAATATGTTTACGTACAGACTGTTATTCGGCTGTGTATTGCTGTATGAGCCTTACGGAGCCAGAGGTCATCGTCATTTTTGCCAATTTTCATCCTTTATGTCATGCTTGAAAAGGTTATTAGAATTGTTCGAGATTTTGATGGTCAACAACTCCAATATGTTCTCCTTCAAGTAACACATGAACTTTGAACGTTTATGCAGGTCTGTTTGTGTATTTGATTGACACATTTTAGGGTTTGGCGGGTCACCCTGGACCAGAGGGACCAGAAGGAAAGCCTGGTACACAGGTTCCCATTCTCTGTCATATTTTAATCACCTGTAAATTGTAATGTGTTTTTGTGCGTGCGTGTGTGTGTGTGTGTTGTATAATCTAGCCCCTCCCTCTGTTTTTCTCTCTTTTTTTTTGGTTACATAAAGTACACGCAGCAATGGATTGGATTATATATTTTTCGGATATATTTTATTTTATTTACATTTTTTTTGTCAGTGCTTTACTTTCTCTTCGGATCGTCTGAGCCAATGATTTTGAAGGATATCCTACACGATAGTCCAGGCTTCAACCTAAAGTACCATCCATGATTTTTAGATGATCTTAAATGATTAACTTAACTGTTTTACTAAAATGCTAAATTTTATTATTTTTTGAACAGTTGATATTATCAGTGATCCTCGATTTGTCACATGAAGGGAGTTCGTTGTGATGGAGTGCAGGCAAAAGGCAGGTGGACCCAAATACAGGGAAGTGAAGCAAGGTAGCTGTCCAGGGGGGATCTAAAAAAAACATTTATTTATTATTTAAAAAAAAAAAAAAAAAGTACTTAATAGCAGGATGAAAATGATTACGAAAAGCTGAGGAGTGACTTGGTCAGGCTGATGGCGATGATGAGCGCAGTGATGAAACAAAACCAAATCAGAGAGATTCAGGCAGCATGGCTCAGGTGCTGGAGTGGTTGGTTGTCTCTCAACCCAAAGGTTGTGGGTTCGATCCTCAGCCCCTGTGACAATGTCCAAGTATCCTTGACGAACAACAAAAACACAGATCAAGACAGGTTTCCTTCGGTGGCAACATAACCTGAATTTGTACATACTGCACCATAGTCTACCACTCACCTATGCTAATGCAGTCAAGTCAAAACTCATTCAAAAAACTTCTTGGCCATAAATAGAAAACAATCAAATGAATTCTAAGTACAGCGGTCACTGAGTCTGATGCTGCTGTGAAAACTAGTTCATTATGCACCAATCATAACCTCAAAAAAGCGTGTACTGTAATTTCTCGTGTCTAATGAGCACCCATGCATAATACGCACCCCCAAAGTTGACCTCGAAATTCTTGAAAACCCTTCCACCTTTGTATAATGCCTTTTACAATGCATGATTTTGCTTTTACCAACATGATCAAAATATGAAGTATTATCTGTATTTATTCGGACACATAATACTTTTTTAAATTGACTTGCTCTTATTTTGAAGTTCACAGCCCTACTTTTATTTAGTAAATTAGAAAACACAGTTGTGCTCATGTATTTGATTACCCAGGCAGAATTTGTAAGATGGGTACAATTCTTTAAAGAAAACACGAAGGACCATGTGAAACACATTTTATTTTATTTTAATGAGATTCAAATGAAACGGTCAAGCATTTCAGAAAAGCATTATCATTAAACAAAACATAACCATAGAGAAATGAATGATGGTTGTTGTTCATATTTCACAAATTCTGCCAGGGTATGTAAACTTATGAGCACAGCTGTAGATCTATGCAGTCGTACGTAGCCCCTGTCCAATTGGAATGAAAGTTGAGGCTACACATTTGTTATAAGCACTAGGTGGCGGTGGCATATTCAAAGTCCTCCTAATCTTGAGGGGGCAGTGAACTTGTGGAATGAAAGTGTACAGCTTTTTCAGAACCACTAGATGGCGGCATATATTCATAAAATGTGAAAGTTTTTTCCATTTGCCCCTATATTGACTTTTGACAATTTTTTTTTTTTTTAACTGGTTGTCCAGACCTTGGTGTTTCAAATAGCTATGGTCAAATATATTAGCAAGTATAATATGCTCATAGATATGTTCATATTTAACATTTAATATCTCAAAAACAATGACATGTTTTTATTTTGATTATGCTGTAAATCTTTTGGAGAATATGGGGCTTTGAATCTGGTGATGAACAGAAAAAGTGATGAACATATAAAAAGTCACCGTTGACATAATATCATACTTCAATTCATACGGCAGAATTGCTTGTTTCGGTTTTATTAAAACCGGTCAAAAAAATAAAGAAAGAACAAATGAAAGGAAGAAACACAGAAAGGCTGTAACAAGAGACTCTGATAGTCTGATCAAAGGACGAGGGGAATTTCTTGCTCACTCAGCTAATCAAGATATTGAAAAGATGCATAGACCTCGAGCTTCTGGGACTACATGGTCTACATGTTTTGGACTGTTTGTTGGACTAAAAGCGTCCTGAAATATATTCAGTGTTTGCACTTTGTTGAACCTTTTCTGCTGGTAAAAACATGTTGTTGTTTTTTCTTTATTAGGGTCCCATGGGGCCAGCTGGCCCTGAGGGTAATAAAGGGCTGATGGTAAGAGGGCCGGTTCTTCACTCACCTTCACTTGATGACATCATTGCAGTTACCTGGCTTTTTAGCTGATCTTTTGTCTAATTTGATTGTGTTTGGGCGGCGCCATGGCCGACTGCTTAGCACGTCTGCCTCACAGTTCTGAGGACCGGGGTTCAAATCCCCGGCCTCACCTGTGTGGGGTTTGCATGTTCTCCCTGTGCCTGCGTGGGTTTTCTCCGGGTTCTCCGGTTACCTCCCACATCCCAAAATCACGCGTGGTAGGTTGATTGAAGACTCTAAATTGCCCGTAGGAGTGAATGCGCGTGCGAATGGTTCTTGGTTTGTATGTGCCCTGCGATTGGCTGGCGACCAGTTCAGGGTGTACCCGAAGATAGCCGGGATAGGCTCCGGCACGCCCGCGACCCGAGTGAGGATAAGCGGCTCAGAAAATGGATGGATGACTGTGTTTGACTTCAATACATTCATTCTATGTCATCTTAAAGAAGTCAGTATTTTTGTGAATGGAGGGGAAAAAAAATCTGTTGAAAAAGTGACAAAATTGAATGTTTTAATGATGAGCGTATACATGTATCAAACAGGCATATTTTAACAACAAAAAGCATTTTTATATATTCACACCAATACTCTAAAAATAATTTGTTTTTTTTCTGTGACAGTTTAAAAAAAAAAAAAAAAAGATTCAATTCTGCCTCTCATTACACTACCGTATTTTCACGACCACTTAAAAGTCTTAAATTTTCTCCAAAATGGACGGGGCGCCTTATAATGCCTTATCTGTGCACCGAGTTCCATCCATCCATCCATTTTTCTCACGCGGGTCGCGGGCGTGCCGGAGCCTATCCCAGCTGTCATCGGGCAGGAGGCGGGGTACACCCTCAACTGGTTGCCAGCCAATCGCAGGGCACATCGAAACAAACAACCATTCGCACTCACAGTCACACCTACGAGCAATTTCCACAATTAACCTAGCGTGCATGTTTTTGGGATGTGGGAGGAAAAGCGGCGTGCCCGGAGAAAAGCCACGCAGGCACGGGGAGAACATGCAAACTCCACACAGGCGGGGCCGGGGATCGAACCCCGGTCCTTAGAACTGTGAGGCAGACGCTCTAACCAGTCGTCCACCGTGCCGCCCACCGAGTTCCAAAATCTGTAAATGTTGTGTGACTTCGATGAGCTGACTGGGAGCATTTCCTGCTGACGCGCTGCTTATATAGAGGAAGGCGGACGTGGCTGAGGACAGCATGCGCCCGTTAAAGGGGGAAGGGTGCGCGTGAAAGAGGACGCCAAAGACACGCCCCCAGTAGGTATATAGCGCCGGTATGTGCATTGTGCAAAACAACATCGGTTTGGCTAAGGACCCCCGGAAATGGCACCTACGAAGAGACACGCTTACGAAGCCCAGTTTAAAGTGCAAGCTATCAATTACGCGGAAGAACATAGAAATCGAGCAGCCGCGAGAGAATTCAAGATCAACAAATCCGTGGTTCGCAAGTGGAGGAAGCAGGAAAACGAGCTTCGCCAAGTCAAGAAGACGAAGCTGAGTTTCCGCGGAAACAAGGCGAGGTGGCCCGAGTCGGAAGACCAACTCGAGCAATGGATTCATGAGCAAAGAACAGCCGGGAGAAGCGTCCCTACAGTCACCGTTCGACTGAGTGCAATAACTCGGAGCTTGCCATCATTCCGGGAGGCTTGACGAAGGAACTCCAACCGCTGGACATCCGTGTAAAGAGGGCGTTCAAAGTAAAGTTGCGAGCGGCGTGGGAGCGATGGATGACAGATGGCGAACGCAGCTTTACTAAGACTAGGAGGCAACGCCGGGCGAGTTACGCCACCATTTGTGAATGGATTGTGGATGCTCGGGCTAACGTGTCTGCTTTGACCGTTGTCTGAGCTTTCGCGAAAGCCGGCATCATTGCCGAACAGCCCCCCGGCAACCAGACTGACTCGGACAATGACGAGAGGGAACCCGGCGTGTTTGTTGGAGAACTTGGCCAGCTGTTCAGTTCGGATACAGAAGATGAGGACTTTGATGGATTTGTGGATGAGGATTGATCAAAAAAATAACGTGAGTACATTGTTAAATAAAGTACAACCGAACTCAGTTTTGCTCCCTCTGCCTTTTTAAAAACATTGTTTTAGCGTGCAGGCATGCTACCGTATGTTTTAAGCTAGCGTATGTTTTACCATGCCTGCGCCCAATCATACGGTGCGCCTTATGGTCGTGAAAATACAATAAAAGTCCATCCATCCATCCATTTTCTGAGCCGCTTCTCCTCACGCGGGTCACGGGAGTGCTGGAGCCTAACCCAGCTAACCCTAACCCGGGGTACACCCTGAACTGGTTACCAGCCAATTGCAGGGCACATACAAACAAACAACCATTCGCACCTACGGGCAATTTAGAGTCTTCAATCAACCTAGCGGAGAACATGCAAACACCACACAGGCGGGGCCGGGGATTGAACCCTGGTCCTCAGAACCACAAGGCAGACGCTCTAACCAGTCGACCACCGTGCCGCCCCTACTGATGATGATGATGCTGATGATGATGCTGCTGCTGCTGATGATGATGATGATGATGATGATGATGATGATGATGATGATGATGATGATGATGATAAATACTGACAAAAATGTCCAATAGTTTAGTCTATTTAGTCAGTACAAAACAATTTACTGCGATTGGCTGGCGACCAGTTCAGCACTTACCCCGCCTCTCGCCCGAAGATAGCTGGGATAGGTTCTAGCACCCCCCGTGACCCTAGTGAAGATAAGCGGTACGGGAAATGAATGAATGAATGAATGAATGATGAAACAATTGATGTATGTCTTAAACATATTCAATGAATGCATTTACAGTGGAATGCCCAGAGAGTTTGTTTTCAGTTGAAGCAAGCCAACAGACTCTACAAACTCCAATTCCAATGATGTTGGCACATTGTGTAAAATGTCAATTGAAACAGAATGCAATGATTTGCAAAACATTTTGAACCCATACTGTGTCTTCAATTGAATACACAACTGATGAACGTTCTTCTTTTTTGCAAATATTCTTTCTTTTTGAATTTGATGCCTGCAACACGTTCCCAAAAACCTGGGGCAGTCGAGGAATGCTGAAAAAACACCTGTTTGGAATCGGTTAATTGGAAACAGGTGATTGTTACGATTGGGAATAAAAGTAGCATCCCCGACAGGCTCAGTTCACAAGCAAGGATGGAGCGAGGTTCACCACTTTGTGAACAACTGTGTGAGGAAATAGCCCACCACTAAAAGAACAAAGTTTCTCAACATACAAGACATTTCGCCATTTCATCATCTACCGTCCATAATATCATCAAGGATTCAGAGCATCTGGAGAAATCTCTGCAACATTGAATGCCTTTGACCTTCGATCCCTCAGGTGGCACTGCATTAAAAACTGGCATCATTGTGTAAAGGATATTGCCATGTGGGCTCAGGAACACTTCAAATGTTCAAATACAGGTTTTGGAGCAACATATGCTGCCATCCAAGTCAAATCTTTTTCATGGATCTCCCTGCTTATTTTTAATAAGACAATGCCATGCCACATTGTGCACGTGTCACAACAGCGTGGCTTTGTAGTCAAAGAGTGCAAGAACTATCGTGGACTGGCTGGCCTGCCAGCAGTCCAGACCTGTCTCCCATTGAAAATATGACAACGGAGACCCCGGAGTGTTGAGTAACTGAAGTTGTACATCAAGCGAAGATGAGAACGAATTCCACCTACAAAGCTTCAACACTTAGTTTCCTCAGTTCCCAAACGCTTATTGAGTGTTGCTAAAAAATAACACAATGGTGAACATGCCCCTGTAGCAGCTTTTTTGGAACGTGTTGCAGGCATCAAATTCAAAATGAGTGAATATTTGAATATATCAGTTTGAACATTATCTGGTCTTTGTATTGTATTCAGTTGAATATACCAAATTAAAAGGCGCCGTCTCAGTTACGGGGTCTATTTCTGTATTGAACTCATACATGAAACATACGCTAGCATGCATGCAGCGGGAGCAAAACCGAGTTCGGTTGCGCTTTATTGAAGTATTTAACAATGCACTCACGCTATTTTTTGATCAATCCTCAGCCACAAATCCATCGAATCAGTAAGCCAAGTAAATGTAAACTGGGACTTCACATGGAGGGAATTCCTAAAAAGTCGCTTAAACAAACTAGTGTATGTCGGTTAGCAGATATGTGCATGGAAACGTGTTACTCATTTTAAAGTGCAAGCAGCAAGCAGGATGTTTACCTGTGATTACATTTACTTGGACAACCCTCATAAAAGACACATGACTTTTAGCGATTTGACAGCTCCGTGCATGTTTTTTAACAGCAATGACTGTTGTTTTCTTTTTCTTTACATTTTGGGTCAGCTTGAGTCATTTTCTTATTTTTAACTAATTGTGTTCAAGTCTATATTATGCAGTCTACTGTAACAGTGAATTTTCTTCTTTCCTTATTTAGGGTCTTCAAGGAATGTATGGAGAAAGAGGACCTGATGGAGCACTGGGTTCAATGGTACGCCTCAGTATACTGTATACCGATGTCCTAAAGCAGAGTTGTGAAAATGAACTGTGCTGATTCAGTTCACAAAACAACTGTTTGAAATTCACTTGGACAGCCAGAGACTAATTGGCTGAAAGTGTATTGTTCAATCTCATAGCGTGATGGCGATGTGTGGTGCTTTTATTTTGAAGGGCCCTCCAGCGTCTCCGGGATCTCAGGGGATTACCGGAGCCCCGGGCGAAAAGGTGTGTTCGCAGTCAACAAAGATGATGATGCAATGTGCATGTACACACAGTATATGATGTAATGCGTGTTGTCTCAGGGTTTCACAGGGAAGCCTGGCATGGCAGGACCGCAGGGCCCAGTTGGCATGTATGTAAGTGATTGTCTAGACAGCATATGAATCGAAACTCAATATCAGTGTGAATTCATTTGACCATACAATAACATCCTCAAATTCATTTTGCGGTCGTGGCTAGGGGATTAGAAGGGAGTTCAAAACGATTCAAGCAATAATGTGAGCGCTTTGAGTTTATGATGGGATACTGCTTGAGCTCCAACTTAGAAACACATTTTCCTGTAAGAGGCAATCGAAGTTTTATTCAACAGATTCATGGTCAAACAGGAAGTACTTTTGAAGTAACGTTTTATCATTCTGAATTGTTATGAAAGTGTAAAAAATAGTTGACAACTGTATAATACAACTTGTTGCTTGCGCTTAAAAAAAGTGCTGACGATGCATTAAGGACACAAATGGAATATGGAATTGCAGGGGAGAGAGGGTTGCTGAGGGTGAGTTGACCAGAATTTTACATTTTCAGATTATTTAGTCTCAAACAAGTGGAAAAAGAAGCTAGAATTCATCGGTTGTATATTTTACATTTTGCCAGCAATAAACTTGTAAATGTAATTGTTTAAGTCGTGTTAATTGCCATGTATGTAATTACAATGAGTTCAGTTAAACAAGTTAAGGATACTTTTGATCAGTACCGCTTTCAGCAAAAAAAAAAAAAAAAAAAAGAAAGAAGAATACTTCGTCAGCCACCTATTGTGCAAGTTCTGCCACTTAAAAAGATGAGAGTGGCCTAGGTATACCTCACCTATGAGAGACAAAATGAGTGGGGGGGGGGGAATCAAGAAAATCACATTGTCTGATTTTTAAAGAATTTATTAGCAAATTATGGTGGAAATAAGTATTTGGTCACCTACAAACAAGCAAGATTTTTGGCTCTCACAGACCTGTAATACATTTTGTGATTAAAAAAGTGAGTTAATACATGATTCATGTGATTTTTTTGGGATTAATCAGGAGGTCATGCTTTGTTTTTGACAGCCCTAATATATACATTATATTATATGTATATTTGTGTGTGTGTGTAATATTCATCAGTTATATTGACATTCTTCTCAATGTCCATTAGGGTATTCACGGCACCGCGGGCATGCGTGGGCATCCGGGAGCCACTGGAGAGAGGGTAACGTAATGTTTCCCTCCGCCTTCTTTAAGAATGTTTAAAGTTACAGTCGAAAAACATGAACACGTTGTTTGTGATAATAGGAATGTCAGCGTCAACCTGCAATTTTGGCACTATTAATACTTAGCCCAGTTAAACAAGTCAATTATTCACGTACAAATGAAGTATTACACACATCAAATCTTGTCTTTTGCACCAGGGTGAGACAGGTTTGCGAGGTTTTCCTGGGCCTGCTGGAAAGCCAGGACCTCCAGTAAGTATATACCAGTATTACTGTACATATGTCAGTTATGTTACAAGCCCAATTCCAATGAAGTCGGGACATTGTGTTTAACATAAATGAAAACAGAATACAATGATTTGCAAATTTTATGGCTGCAACACGTTCCAAAAAAAGTTGGGACGGGTGGCAAAAAAGACTGGGAAAGTTGAGGAATGCTCATCAAACACCTGTTTGGAACATCCCGCAGGTGAACAGGCTCATTGGGAACAGGTGGGTGCCATGGTTGGGTGGAAAAGGAGCTTCACTGAATTGCTCACTCATTCAGAAGCAAAGATGGGGCGAGGTTCACCTCTCTGTAAACAAGTGCGTGAGAAAATAGTCCAACAGTTTAAGGACAATGTTCCTCAGCATACAATTGCAAGGAATTTAGGGATTTCATCATCTACAGTCCATAATATCATCAAAAGGTTCAGAGAAATCACTGCATGTAAGCGGCAAGGCTGAAAACCAACATTGAGTGCCCGTGACCTTCGATCCGTCAGGCGGCACTGCATCAAAAACCGACATCAATGTGTAAAGGATATCACCACATGGGCTCAGGAACACTTCAGAAAACCAATGTCGGCGCTACATCCATAAGTGCAACTTGAAACTCTCAAATGCAAAGCAAAAGCCATTTATCAACAACACCCAGAAACGCCGCCGGCTTCTCTGGGCCCGAGCTCATCTAAGATGGACTGATGCAAAGCGGAAAAGCGTTCTGTGGTATTTCAAATTGTTTTTGGAAATTGTGGATGTCGTGTTCTCCGGGCCAAAGACGAAAAGAACCATCCGGACTGTTATGGACGCAAAGTTCAAAAGCCAGGATCTGTGATGGTATGGGGCTGTGTTAGTGCCAATGGCATGGGTAACTTACACATCTGTGAAGGCACCATTAATGTTGAAAGGTACAAACAGGTTTTGGGGAAACATATGCTGCCATCCAAGCAACATCTTTTTCATGGACACCCCTGCTTATTTCAGCAAGACAATGCCAAACCACATTCTGCAGGTGTTACAACAGCGCGGCTTCGTAGTAAAAGAGTTGCGGGTACTAGACTGGCCTGCCTGCAGTCCAGACCTGTCTCCTATTGAAAATGTGTGGCGCATTATGAAGCGTAAAATACGACAACGGAGACCCCGGACTGTTGAACAGCTGAAGCTGTACATCAAGCAAGAATGGGAAAGAATTCCACCTACAAAGCTTCAACAATTAGTGTCCTCAGTTCCCAAATGTTTATTGATTGTTTTTTTGGAATGTGTTGCAGCCATAAATTTCTAAGTTAATGATTATTTGCTAAAAACAATAAAGTTTATCAGTTTGAACATTAAATATCTTTGGAGTGTATTCAATGAAATATAGGTTGAACATGATTTGCAAATGATTGTATTCTGTTTTTATTTATGTTTAACACAACGTCCCAACTTCATTGGAATTGGGCTTGTAGATTTGTGGTTCTTTCTGATCGCGTGGGTGTCTGTTTAGTACGAAAATTATGCAAAAATCAAACATCATAACTACAATAACCAATTTGGACAAAACAATAATTTGGACCAAAACAAAAAATAAAAAATTGTGCTGAGTCCATTACATGCATTTCTGAGAGACCAAGACCAAGAGGAAGCATTCAGGGGCTTCTTTTCTTATGTACAGCCACTACAACCCAATCAGTTGACATACATATCTAAAAGCACAGTAAAAAAAATAGACATTAAACAAGTCAATAAAAACTACTTCAAGATATGACATTGACAAGTAGCTTTAAGTCTCAGTGCTGTTTTTCTGTCCATGGTAATGCTATTTGATGTGCTGATCTCTACATGAGAGAGAGGTTTTATCTGTAATTCCTGGACTCCCAGGTGGTTTTTCCTCATCATATTCCTTCTCTGGTCCACCACTGTCATCTCTACTTGTCCTGTCCTTAATTAAACTGGAGCAAAGCAGAGGAAAACAAGAGACAGATTAAGGGCCATGATAATATGTTTGCTGCAGCTTGTGTAAGTTGAAGATGGAATAAACATGTTTCACATTGACTGTTCTACTTTTGTTTTTAGGGTCTGTCAGGTTCCCCTGGAGAGAAAGGGCCCCAGGGACCCCAGGTGAGGATTTTTGTTATACCCATGTTTTTTTTAACATAATACCAATACAATGTAAAATATGCATGTTAGGTTAATTGAACACTATGCATATTATGCATGGTAGGTTAATTGAACAATTTCTGAAAGGTGTGAATCCGAGTATGAATGTATTTTTTTGCTTGTTTGTTTGTTTGTTTTTGTCTCTATATGCTCTGTGATTGACTGGCGACCAGTCTAGGGTATACCTTGCCGCAAGTCAGTTGGGACTGTCTCTAGCTCACCCATGACCTTGACCAGGAAAAGCAGTAGAAAATGTATGTCGGACATTTACTGAGATCATACTGTAAAGAGATGCATACAAATCAACATGCATCAGTAAAAATCTTTTCTATGTTTTAATAATTGGGAAATGAAATTATGCTTAACTGCACTGAAAAGAAAAGGGCATGTTTTATTTGATATCACCCTTTTGTTTTGGTTTGTTTTGTTTAGTTTTGTTTTGTTTGAAGACGGAGGACAGGTGGAAAGCGGGTTCTTAGGCAGAAAGAGAAGAGGAAAACACAGAGCCTAGAACTGAATGTGGCCACTTTGAATTTTGGGACTATGACAGAAAAAGTTCTGGAGTTGGTTGTCATGATGATTAGGATAAAGGTTGATATATTGTGTGTCCAGGACAGCAGGTGGAAAGGCAGTAAGGCTCGAAGTTTGGGGGCAGGGTTCAAATTATTTTACCATGGTGTACATGGGAAGAGAAATGGAGTCGGGGTTATTTTAAAGGAAGAGTTATCTAAGAATGTCTTGGAGGTGAAAAGAGTATCAGATCGAGTGATGAGGCTGAAACTTGAAATTGAGGGTGTTATGTATAATGTGATTAGTGGCTATGCCCCACAGGTAGGATGTGACCTAGAGGTGAAAGAGATAAATTCGGGAAGGAGCTAGATGAAGTACTTCTGAGCATCCCAGACAGAGAGAGCGAGTTGTGATTGGTGCAGATTGTAATGGACGTTAGTGAAGGAAACAGGGGGTGATGAAGAAGTTATGGGTAAGTTAGGCGGAATTTAGGGTGGCCTACAAGAGCGGAGATAGAAGCACGCAGGTGGATTACATCCTGTGCAGACAGTGTAATCTGAAGGAGGTTACTGACTGTAAGAAAGTGGTAGGGGACAGTGTGGCTAGACAGCATAGGATGGTGGTGTGTAAGATGACTCTGGTGGTGGGGAGGAAGATTAGGAAGGCAGAGCAGAGAACCATGTGGTGGAAGCTGAGAAAGAAAGAGTGATGTGCGGCTTTCTGAGAAGATGTGAGCCAGGCTCTCGGTGAACAGGATGAGGTGCTAAAGAGGATGAAAATTGGAATGGCAGTTGGTCCTGATAGGTGGCTGTGGAGTTTTTTTTTACAAGGTTGTTCAACAGATTTGTAGCAGGTGAAAAGATGCCTGAGGAATGGAGGAAAAGTGTGCTGGTGCCCATTTTTAAGAACAAGGGTGATGTGAAGATCTGTGGGAACTATGGAGGAACAAAGTTGATGTGCCACACAATGACGTTATGGGAAAGAGTAGTGGAGGCTTGGACTCAGGACAGAAGTGAGTATTTGCGAGCAACACTATGGTTTCATGCCAAGGAAGAGTACCACAGATACAGTATTTGCATTGAAGGTGTTGATGGAGAAGTACAGAGAGGAACTGTGGTACTGCATGGAGAAGTCTGGAGTGAGAAGTATGTTAGAATAGTAGAGGACATGTATGAGGGCAGCAAAACAGTGGTGAGGTGTGCTGTAGGTGTGACAGATGAGTTTAAGGTGGAGGTTGGACTGCATCAGGGATCAGCCCTGAGCCCCTTCCTGTTTGCAGTGGTGATGGATAGGCTGACAGATGAGGTAGACTGGAATCTCCGTGGACCATGATGTCCGCAGATGACATTGTGATCTGCAGTGAAAGCAGGGAGCGGGTGGAGGAAAGGTAGAGGCATGCACTGGAAAGGAGAGGAATGCAGATTAGCAGAAAAGTAAGGCAGAATATAAAACAGAATATACAGTACCTGCATGAATGAGAAAGGTGTAGGGGGAAGAGGGAGGCTACAGGGAGAAGAGATAGTGAGGGTGGAAGACTTCACATACTTGTGGTCAACAGTCCAGAGAAATGGTGACTGTGGTCAGGAAGTGAAAAAATGGGTCCAAGGAGGTTGGAACGGGTGGAGGAAGGTGTTGCTTCACTGCTTGGATGAAGTGCAAAGTTTATAAGACAGTGGTGGGGCCAGCCATGATGTACGGTTTAGAGACAGAGCAACGGGTGGCAGAAATGAAGATGTTGAGGTTCTCTCGGAGTGACCAGGTTGGATAGCAAGCCAAGGTTAGATGTTGTAGAGACAAAGTTAGAGAGAGAAGCGTTCGATGGTTTGGACACATCCAGAGGAGACAGAGTGAGTATATTGGTAGGAGGATGATGAGGATGGAGCTGCCAGGCCAGAGAGCTAGAGGAAGACCAAAGAGAAGGTTGATAGATGTAGTGAGGGAAGAAATGAGGGCAGGATGAATGCTGTGGCGACCCCTAACGGGACAAGGCGAAAGGAAAAGAAAAGACTATGGCTTCTTTTGTTCTTGATCTATTTCTATTTCACCCTGTATTTATACCCTTTAAACATAATTTCCCCCCCCCCAGGGTCGACCTGGAGATGAAGGACCCAAAGGGATTCAGGGTGTACCAGTAAGTAAAGGCTCTCAAATGAAGGCTGATCAGGGAACTGAATTTACAGTTCCAGATTGCGGCCGCGGTTATTAACAATTCTTATTGTTATTGCCGTTTTAAAATGTTATGTGACCCTTTTCGTTTTTGTGGGTGGAATGATAATACAAAATCTTAGCTGGGGGCCAAGTTTCAATATATTTTGGATTTTCTCCAATCCACACAGTATACAATGGATTTTTGGGGGCTTTTATCAGCTTTTTCAGGAGGCTTTTTTTGTTTGCTTTCTAGCAGAAGCCTAAAGGTTTTGTGCTTACACTGACTGATTGGAACTGTTCATAATTCTCTCTATTTTGACTAAGGCTCCAGTTCAAGCTGAAGAAAAAACTGCCCCAAAGCCTTATGTAGCCTGTAGTGGCAAAATGACTAATTTAAACTTTAGAAATGTAATATACCTTTGTATACTTTTATTATTCCATAACTCCGGTGTAACTTTGCTTAGACAGCAATCCTGTATGTCCTTGCAAATGTGCTCAATACAACCTGTTATTGTTTTGACTCTCCAAGTTCCTCAAGCTCTGCATGCACCCAGTCCCATGCCCTCCCACCACAGGATAGTTAAGTGTCCAGCTGGATGGAAAAGTACTGTGAACTGGCTAATGTTGAGTGAATGCCCATGTCTGGAAAGAAAGTGTCCCACTCCTGGAACAATGAGTCCCTGCAACTTATCATCACGGAGTACAGATACAGTAGTCATCCGCCATATGACGGTTGTTGCTTCACGGTCTCGCCATATTTCAGATTTTTATTTGTACAGTATTTTTGTGTTATTGTTTGTGTATGCTTTTGCTCTCTTTCAATATATTATGTGTCAGCGTTTTTCAGGACGATATATTTTCCCCAAAACTATCACGATAAATAACAGTATCGTTGATGATTTATTTATTCATTTATTTGAATGCCACTGATATAAAGATATTAGTTAAGTAGTTATAACTCTTAATCCCATGAGGCACATTAGGTCACAATTGCAGTTACTGTAATCTGTATTATTTTACAGGAGCATGTGATTGGCCCACTGCCCAACCCCAGCACCTGGTATTCCTAGTTAGTCTCCCATCCAAGTACTAACCAGGACTGACCCTGCTTAGCTTCTGAGAGCAGACAAGATCGGGCAGAATGTGGGAATTGGGTCAGCATAATGATAATCGAGTGCATAATAATTCAAGTACATCCTTTTTAAGAACAATTCCAATGAAAGATTGACATTGTAGTGTAGAATAATAAATAAAATATCTTAGATAAATAAACTGTAAATAAATCAGACTCAGCGGCACGGTGGTCGACTGGTTAGAGCGTCTGCCTCATAGTTCTGAGGACCCGGGTTCAATCCCCGGCCCTGCCTGTGTGGAGTTTGCATGTTCTCCCCGTGCCTGCGTGGGTTTTCTCCGGGCACTCCGGTTTCCTCTCACATCCCAAAAACATGCATGGTAGTTTCATTGACAACTCTAAATTGCCCGTTGGTGTGAATGTGGGTGCGAATGGTTGTTTGTTTATATGTGCCCTGCGATTGGCTGGCAACCAGTTCAGGGTGTACCCCCCCCTCCTGCTCGATGATAACTTGGATAGGCTCCAGCACGCCCGTGACCCTCGTGAGGAGAAGCGGCTCACAAAATGGATGGGTGGATGGATAAATCAGACTCAGGCTCTAGTTGCAAAAATCTGACTTCAATAAATATTAAACATTTGGCATATAGGTGTAGAGTCATTAACCCACAAAAGAGACCCAAAAAAATTCTTAAAGCCTGCCAAATTTGAATATTGATAACGTGTGCCGCTGTGCTTATGGTTTCTAAACAGTTGGTGCATTCTGTGGCTCCGGCATTAGGTCTTGGCTCCTCGCGGCATGAAACACGTCACTTCCGGCTCACAGTGGCTCACGTTGGCTCACCGCTGACTCACAGTGGCTCACCCGGTGGGTCACCGCTGGCTTGTGGATCCCAGCTGGATATATTTTACCATCAGCACAAGTCAGCATGGCTGGAGCTATACCGACTGGAAATCATTTGTTTCAGAGCAAAAAACATTTATATAAAAAACAAAAAAACCCAAAAAAAGCCGAGATGAGCAGGCGGTGAGCCACAAGTGACGTCATTATGCCGCGAGGAGCCAAGACGTTACGATGTTTTATTTGACTGACGCGTGTATTAAGATGTTGATGGCACTTACACGTATTAATGTACAGTACTGTATATTCACCATTATCAAAAACAACAAGCCGTTTCTAAGCACGTACGATGTCGTGGAATGAGCAGCAAGTCGAATATGCCGAGATGAGCAGGCGGTGAGCCACCGTTTGCCGGAAGTGACGTGTCTCATGCCGCGAGGAGCCAAGAACCCATGCCGGAGCCACAGAATGCCTAGCCCTTGCTGTGTGAATGTGTGTGTATGTTATGTGAGCAACACATACACAACTCCGTGACAACGTTTTATCGATGTCGCCCAAAAAAAAACGTCATTTGTACCTGCTAATTTTTGTGCGTCACAGACACGGGATGCACATCAAGCGAGATCCTTGTATATGTACAGATATGTATATATATTGTATTCCTTATTAACTTCTCAGTAATGTTCATGATTGACTGCACCTGGTATCATTGGATCATGGGAAAGTCCAAGGATCTCAGTGAAGATCTAATAAGCAGAACTGCAGGTTTACACAAATTGTGAAAGTCTTTTGGTGTCATTTCGAAACAACTACTGAATCCAAAATGATCAGTTTAAAAAGGACGTACATATTATACTTATACGTACTTATTTGGAGGTGTGATTAGTCTGGCACAGTCTCGAAGTTCCAAATTATCATCCTCAAAGAACATTGGTTAGGATGTGAGGGAGCAAGCCAGGAACCACCAAGGCTCAAGCCTGCCATAAACTCTCTAAACTTTTGGAACACCAGTGTCACTGTCCACAGCCAAGCAAGTGTGACATCACACATTACTCAGAGTTTCAGTTCTAAGAACACTGTACGATCTGTCAAGCAAGGAGGCGGAAGCATCATGCACTGGGGCTGTTTTGTGGTTCTGGTGCACTGCACACAGTGGATGGACTCATGAATAAGGAGGACTATCCGCATTTTTCGAACTCACCTCACACCAAAACCTGAAACTTGAGCGCAATTGGGTTTTTCAGCTGGAAAATGTTCTCAAACACAAATCAAAATTGTTTTGGGGAATGGATAAAGCATGCTAACAGCCTGTGGAGAGTAGCCTTCCCAAAGACCCAACCTCAACCTTATTCAACATTTGTCGACTATGTTTAAAAGCCTTTTCCATGCCAAGTAGACTAAATAATGAAAAATAAACTCCACCAATTTTGCCAAGAAGAGTGGTCAAATATCCAGCCAGAATTTTGCCAGACAAAAAAAAATCTTCTGGTATAGAGGTGAAACTTGATAAGAGATCTTTAACCAAATCTTAAGTATAATCATTCACCCTGGAAAATGGTTCAAATAAATAATTGAAAGCCCAAAATTAAAAAGAAATGTTTGCCCATGACAGTGTAAAATTCCGAAAACACCTATATAATGACTAGGACATTTTTGCTCTTCGCTGTATGCAAAATTCAGAATGTATTATTTTGTCCTTTGTATTAATTGTAACTTCAATTTTTGAACATCGTAAGAGCTATTTTCACCTGTGTGTCCTTTGTGTTTCCAGGGTCCTCCTGGTCTCCAAGGTGATGCTGGAGCCACTGGGAAACCAGGGCCCCGGGGAAGTAATGGGTCTCCTGGACCTCAGGGGCCACAAGGGCCAGCAGGAATCCTAGTGAGTGAGCATTTACCATCAACAGCCATTTGAATGTTCAATATACTGTACATGTTACTCCCATTAATCTGGCAATATTAAAAAAACTGTTAATGAATTGGAATTTGTGTGTAATCATGTTGGTTGCTCGCCACAGGGCCTCCAAGGTGCGACTGGATTAATAGGGGTAGCAGGGGAGAGAGGTGAAAAGGTAATCTACAGTTATAAAGATTCATTTAACAACAACAAAAACAAATTAAAATCGCTTTTCATGCTATACTACTTGTGGTAATAAACCCTCCTGTAACGTCCCTTTCTTCAGTGCACCAACATTTTTCATGCATGAAAGAGCCTCCGTTTCAGAATCAGAATCCTCTTTATTTGCCAAGTGTGTCCAAAAACACACAAGGAATTTGTCTCCGGTAGTTGGAGCCGCTCGAGTACGACAACAGAGAACACTTTGGAGACATAAAGACATTGACCAAAAAAACGGTCACTGAGCAATAAAGGGTTGCTAGTTACCTGGTAATGGCGGTGCATTTATTTTTTATTTTTTTTGACAATTGTGCAAAAAGATGCAGAGTCCTCTGGCACTTATAGCAGTTCGAATGATTAACATTGCAATAGTCCGGTGCAATGACCATTGCGCAAAGGGCGCCGAGACTTCAAGGAGTGGATGCGCGATAATCTGGGACAATGTTGATTGTGAAAATGCTTCGAAGACCACATCAATCCCACCGACACGCCTTCCCATGAGGAAGCAGAGTCTGGGTTCTCTGAGGTGGGCTCTCGTATCTCTGGGTTTGAGGTCACTGAGCTGGTTAAAAAGCTCCTCGGTGGCAAGGCCTCGGGGGTGGATGAGATTCGCCCGGAGTTCCTAAAGGCTCTGGATGTTGTGGGGCTGTCCTGGTTGACACACCTCTGCAACATCGCGTGGACATCGGGGACAGTGCCTCTGGATTGGCAGACTGGGGTGGTGGTCCCCCTTTTTAAGAAAGGGGACCGGAGGGTGTGTTCCAACTACAGGGGGATCACACTCCTCAGCCTCCCTGGTAAAGTCTATTCAGGGGTGCTGGAGAGGAGGGTCCATCAGGAAGTCGAATCTCAGATTCAGGAGGAGCAGTGTAGTTATCGTCCTGGCCGTGGAACAGTGGACCAGCTCTACACACTCGGCAGGGTCCTCGAGGGTGCATGGGAGTTCGCCCAACCAGTCTACATGTGTTTTGTGGACTTGGAGAAGGCGTTCGACCGTGTCCCTCGGGGAGTCCTGTGGAGGATGCTTCGGGAGTACGGGGTACCGAACCCCCTGATACGGGCTGTTCGGTCCCTGTACGACCGGAGTCAGAGTTTGGTTCCGCGTATCCGGCAGTAAGTCGGACTCGTTCCCGGTGAGGGTTGGACTCCGCCAAGGCTGCCCTTTGTCACCGATTCTGTTCATAACTTTTATGGACAGAATTTCTAGACGCAGCAGAGGGTTAGAGGGGGTCCGGTTTGGTGGCCTCAGTATTGCATCTCTGCTTTTTGCAGATGATGTGGTTCTGTTGGCTTCATCAAGCCGTGACCTCCAACTCTCACTGGAGCAGTTTGCAGCCGAGTGTGAAGCGGCTGGGATGAGAATCAGCACCTCCAAATCTGAGACCATGGTCCTCAGTCGGAAAAGGGTGGCGTGCCCTCTCCAGGTCGGGAATGAGATCCTGCCCCAAGTGGAGGAGTTCAAGTATCTTGGGGTCTTGTTCACGAGAAGAATTGAACGGGAGATCGACAGGCGGATCGGTGCAGCGTCTGCAGTGATGCAGACTTTGTATCGATCCGTTGTGGTAAAGAAGAAGCTAAGCCAAAAGGCAAAGCTCTCGATTTACCGGTCGATCTACGTTCCTACCCTCACCTATGGTCACGAGCTGTGGGTCGTGACCGAAAGAACGAGATCCCGGATACAAGCGGCCGAAATGAGTTTCCTCCGCAGGGTGTCCGGACTGTCCCTTAGAGATAGGGTGAGAAGCTCGGTCATCCGGGAGGATCTCAGAGTAGAGCCGCTGCTCCTCCACATGGAGAGGAGCCAGATGAGGTGGCTGGGGCATCTGCCCCCGGACGCCACCCCGGTGAGGTGTTCCGGGCACGTCCCACCGGGAGGAGACCCCGGGGACGACCCAGGACACGCTGGAGAGGCTACGTCCTTCGGTAGTCCTGGGAACGACTCAGGATCCCCCCGGAAGAGCTGGATGAAGTGGCTGGGGAGAGGGAAGTCTGGGCGTCCCTGCTAAAGCCACTGCCCGCGCGACCTGACCTTGGATAAGCGGTAGAAAATGGATGGATGGATGGCTAGGTACTGTGGGAAAGCACTAGTCCGATTCTCCCAAAGTCTTACATATCGTATATGCATGAACTGATGAAGCCTGCTCAAACAAGAGGTGAAATGGTCTCGTAAGACAAGCAGAACAGTCCAGTTGCGATCAAGTCATTTGACTGAGAATAAAAGGACCTGGATGAATGAGAATATTCACAGCCATACACAAGGATGGCGTATCTGTGAAAGCAAACCCAAACAAGACTGTATCCCTACAGGGAGGCTGCAAAATTGTGAAATGTGGATTCGGAATAAGGCAGAATTTTGTTCTGAAATGTTTTATTTGGCCTCGTAACATAACAGGAGGGTTAAATATATGATTTACATGTCAATTAAACTGTGTATCAAATGTTCAACTATCAAAAGTTGCTCTGTCTTACCTTTAGGGTTTACCTGGCTTAGGTGGCGATGCTGGCCCTGCTGGACTTGATGGCCAACAGGTTGGTTTCATAGAAACTCGAAAAAGTCATAAAGATTAGAAATCATTCAATTGGATATTTACCTGTCTGTTAAAGAAATTGAGTTTTGGATTTTGAAGAAATAGTTACTCTAAATAAATGAAGTAAATCTACAGTAGGTACACCTGTACAATCATCAAACCTAATACAAGAGCTGTATCACAAAGTCATCTGTTAATAAGATCAGATTTTGACTGACAGTATATTTGTTATTGTGGTTGTAGCGTACAGTGGTGTAGAAGTGCACTGCATCGATAATCATGTTTTTAGCCATCACTGGTAAATAAACAATTGACATGCAATTTTAAACCCAAGTCATTCTTTCACTTAACAGGGTCTACCAGGCCACACAGGAGATGAAGGACCACCTGGATGGAAAGGAGACCCGGTCAGTTCACGTTGAAGATTCATTCCGCAGCCTTTTTCAAAAAGGTTTAAAAAAGCTCCTACGGAAGAATTGAAGATTTAAATGACGTTCCTTTTAATCGTTGATTTATCTCCATCCAATGAAAAGACGACCTGAAGAAAAACACCTGTACAGTGCTCGGCTTTATCGGCGGCCTAATCCATAGAATGCCTTGCTAAGCAATACTGTTTATCCTGCAATGTTGGAAAAAAAAAAAAAGAAGCTTGGAATCGTGTCAACTTAATGCTGCTCCCTTTGTCTCTTAAATCTGACAGGGAAACCCAGGGCCTCCAGGGAAACCTAGTCCTCCAGGACTACCAGGACAGAGAGGACATGAGGGCCCAAAAGGACTAGAGGGTCCACCTGGACCCATTGGTAAAGAGGTTGGTTCATTGATGTGCTGTTTGTATGAAGATGATCCTCATTTAAAATTAGGGAGACTCACACAAATGCCTAGTGAAGAAATAAAAAACAAAAAAAAATCATAACACTCATTTTACACCATTTTCTTACCAAAGAGGGTTGGATTTTTCTTGTCATTGCTCCCTGTAAAGTATTTGCAATATTAATTCCGTTTTATGTTTTTGTATTTTTTTTTTTTTCAAGAGAAGCATCATTTCACAAATTTGATGGATGTTTATACATGCATTTAACTTTTTCATTAGTCATCAATGGTAGCTACGGCAACAAATTATTCATGACTGACAATCTTGATTCAAAGATTAGAGATCTTAAAAAGTGCTTGAAGAAAAAGTTCAACATGTCTCCTTCGCTACAGAGATTAAATGTAGATTTCAAAAACATATATCCTTCAAGTCAATGAAATCCACCCTAGTTTATCACTTCAGTGATTATATGTTGCTGTTTACTCTTCTGAAGGGGGATGTCGGTCATCCTGGTGTCGCAGGAGATCCTGGACTTAAAGGAGAGAAGGTCAGCTTTTCTAATAGTCTTGAACTTCTGTACGTCATGAAATGAAATGGCACTCTACTGTCTGTTTCCGGCAGGGTCAGGTGGGGCCCCTCGGCTTCTCCGGTCCTGAGGGCACTTGGGGAGAACTTGGAGAAAATGGGGAAAGAGGCCCAAAGGGGGAGAAAGGCCATATTGGATTAATGGTGAGACAAGTTTTTCTTTATATTGTTTAGTATGTTTTTTTTGTTTGTTTTTTTCAGTAATAGGAGTCATCGTCTTCCACTGCAACACAGAAGGCAGTTTTATATAAATCGTGTTTTTGTAGTTAAATCTCAACACTAGCTATAAAATGTATATATTTCCTTTCATTTTAGAGTAGCTAGAGTGATCACTGGAATTATTGAAAGACTTGTTTTGTAACACAACTTTTTATGGTTTACTACATGGACAAAATTGTTGCTTCCCCTCTGTTAATGGAAGAAAGAAAAACACAGTGGTTACAGAAATAAATCTTGCAAAAGTAGTAATATATAACAATGCAATGGACATTAACTAATGAAAATCAGACATTGCTTTTGAGTTGTGGTTCAACAGAATTATTTTTCAAAACCGGCCTGGACCAAAATGATGGTACCCCTGGAAACATTTGAAAAGAATTTGACCATGGGGACATGTTCCAAAGTGTGTATCGTCTAATTAGGATGACAGATGTCTTTTTGGGAAAGCGCAGTGCCCGGAGAAAAGCCACGCAGGCACGGGGAGAACATGGGCGGGGCCGGGGACCGAACCCCGCTCCTCGGAACTGTGAGGCAGACGCTCACCGTGCCGCCTATATGTAGCATATCATCCAATATTGCTTACTTGATGTGCTG
Source organism: Phyllopteryx taeniolatus (assembly GCF_024500385.1). Taxonomy (NCBI): domain Eukaryota; kingdom Metazoa; phylum Chordata; class Actinopteri; order Syngnathiformes; family Syngnathidae; genus Phyllopteryx; species Phyllopteryx taeniolatus. Next base: position 20,106,519 of record NC_084516.1, read on the forward strand.
AATGATTCTTTCTGTAGCTGCTGACTGCCATTCCCGAAACTGCAGTTGCTTAAGACGCAAACAGACAAATGCTTGTTTTGATGTCTCTTTTAATGAATAGGGTGAACCAGGTCTGGTCGGGGGAATGGGCCCTCCAGGTGTTTTGGGGTTCGAGGTGAGTCGGTGTCTGTGACATATTGAATGAATCACAGCTATCATTCAAATGTATTCCATCAATTCATGAAATATCTTCCTTTCTGTGATTGTTCTTCAATTTTGTACAACTTTTGTATGAAGTTTTAATACTTGTTCTCTGTTGTTTGTTTCACACCAAGGGAAGTGCAGGAACTTCTGGAGCCCCAGGCCCAAAGGGATTTCAAGGACAAAAGGTGATATTTTATCCAGTATGAGGGCCATTCCACATATGAAATAATAAATAAATGTGAAATAATAATTTCAAATAACTGCGATTGGCTGGCGAGCAGTTCAGGGTGTACCCCGCCTCTCGCCCGAAGATAGCTGGGATAGGCTCTAGCGCGCCCGTGACCCTAGTGAGGAGAAGCGGCTCGGAAAATGGATGGATGGCTGGATGAATTGCAAATAATCCCTGCAAAAAAAAAATGTTTCATTATAGTTGTCCTGACAGAAATGGTAACTGTAGCTGTAGTAAGGGTTGCATAAATATGATTTTGAATACTAAATAGCTCTTCAACCCCTAAAATGGCTTTTTTTCTCTCTTCATCACCGACTTACATACCAAAATAGCTTCCAGCACAATATACGATATGACAATTACAATCTCATAAGAAGTTTACTGTTGATGCTTCACCTGTACAAAGGAAATGATATGGCTGTTTATCAGCTGTTTTTCTTGAAAACAAACAATTCTAAAAGCAATGGTCCGTTTTTCAAAAACCTTGGTGTGTTGTCCACCAATTCTGGAAGGACTCAAATGCAGCACGCAGTTACGGTCATTTGAATTTCTTTTACTTACCCCCCTAGGGAGAGTCTGGGACTATTGGAATAGCCGGACCTAAAGGCTCAAGAGGCCCTGCGGTAAAGTCTTAATTCTTTGAAATATTTGTGTCCAACGTGTACAGAGAGATATCTTCGTGAATGTGTGTTGTGTCCTTTTTAAAGGGAATACCTGGAGTGCGGGGTGTCAGAGGGGACAGCGGAAAATTGGGACCATACGTAAGTGACAGACATGAACAAATCAAATGTGCTATTCTTTTGGATTATATTATATGAACACAGATTTGTTACCAAATGTCTCAACATCAATATACATTTAACAATAACAAGACTATTATACCACTACTCCAATTTCCTCTTTTGTGATGTATAAAGGGTCAAGTCGGAAAGGGTGGTCCTAAAGGTGACCGGGGAGCTAAGGGGGAACCGGGCCAACAAGGAACAAAAGGGGAGCCTGGAGCCCCAGGCCCACCAGGGCAGCAGGTCATTGGCTCTATTTACTCGGTCTGTGTTCATGGAGCTGCAATGTTCAGAATGAATTCCCGATCCAAGTCAATTCTTGTGAAATTCTTTACAAAAATCAATACATTTGACAAAGTGAGTTGGAATTGACTTTGCAGGGAGAAGAAGGCTTACCAGGAATCCAAGGTCCTTCAGCTCTTCCTGGCTTAGAGGTAAATGCAAATGTACCCAAAATCTTGTTGTGTCCACCCAGACGTTACCTAAATCCTTTGATTTCTTCCACACCAACTTGTTTTGTTTCTTCTGTACCCTACAGGGGGCTCCAGGAGAGATGGGACCCCAGGGCCCTCCAGGTCCCATTGGGAACACTGTAAGAGTGTCAATGTCTTCAACACAGTTTATGTTATCACCGTTGCATCAGATAGCAGTTTTTGGAAGCAGTAAATATGACTTTGCAGGGAGGGCAAGGCAGACCAGGACCTGAGGGTAAACAGGGCGTAAAAGGTCAAAAGGTAACACGAGTATGATATTCAGATTTTACTCTTATTTCTCATATTTGCGTGCTTTGATGTTTTGTTTTGTTTTTTTTAATTGAAATTGATTTATTTTTTTACATCAAAATCCAGAATGTATATAAAAGCATCTTCATGTTAGCGTCTGGGCACTCAAATAAAAAACAAATGTTGACCTTTTGTATTCTGTTCGACACACACACACACAAAAATCTATTTTAGATTAACATAATATGTTTTTGCTTTAGTAACCAAGTACAGACATTTTTTTAACTATTGAAATTAGGACTACTGGACTACTTCTACCACTCAATTTACGAACAAATGTTTTATCCACCTTATTGAACATTTTTCACCGACAATGTGTTCAGTGTAATCCATCCATCCATCCATCCATTTTGTGAGCCGCTTCTCTTCACGCGGGTCGTGGGCGTGCCGGAGCCTATGCCAGCTATCATCGGGCAGGAGGCGGGGTCCACCCTGAACTGGTTGCCGGCCAATCGCAGGGCACATACAAACAAACAAACAACCATTCGCACTCACATTCACACCTACGGGCAAGTTAGAGTTGTCAATGAACCTACCATGCATGTTTTTGGGATGTTACACATATGAGTTTTAGCGGCACTGGTTAGAGCGTCTGCCTCACAGTTCTGAGGACCGGGGTTCAATCCCCGGCCCCGCCTGTGTGGAGTTTGCATGTTCTCCCCGTGCCTGCGTGGCTTTTCTCCGGGCGCTCCGCTTTCCTCCCACATCCCAAAAAAAAAACATGCATTCATTGGAGACTCTAACTTGCCCGTAGGCGTGACCGTGAGTGCGAATGCTTGTTTGTTTATATGTGTGCCCTGCGATTGGCTGGCAACCAGTTGAGGGTGGACCCCGCCTCCTGCCCGATGACAGCCGGGATTGGCTCCAGCACGCCCGCGACCCGCGTGAGGAGAAGCGGCTCAGAAAATGAATGGATGGATGGATGGATGGTGTTTTAGTGCGGATTTGGTAGCCTTTTCAGTTTAACATGGACACTCCCCTTCAACAGAGTCTTATCTCATTCAAAGTTCACCAGCTCCACTGTAACATTCACCTTGATTGGTGTCATTCAATTTTTTTTTTTTTTTTTTTTTTTTTTACAACAAAAGATATGTTTCTATTAATTGGCTTGTTATACTTAGATCATTTATGAAAATGTGAAATATTTCCTTGACAGTGTATTTTTGAACTAACAAACTTTCTTTTACCCTCACAGGGAGCTCATGGCAAGAGTGATTCCCCAGGAAAGATGGGTCATATTGGGCGAAGGGTAAAACCTTGTCTCTATTGTTGTGTTTTGGTTGCAGTACTACAGGAGATACAGTTTTCAGCATGAAAGAGTTACAAAAGCAGTCATTTTTTTTCCTGTTAAAAAGGAAAGTAAAAAGGTGTTTTAATAGAGGCAATGTGTGCAAAATGCCGGCTGGCTGCCACTTTGTCACCAGCAGTTTTTCTCCTCTGCACTTTCTTTGTTTTGCTTCATTGAAAAACATTGCAACCATGGCCACAGGGGAAACGGGGCAAAGCTGGAATCCGAGGAGCCAGAGGAATCAGAGGACCAAAAGTAGGTTATCTGAAAACAGCACCTCATGTTCTTTGCACATTTGATGACATCTTTAATTGTGAGCTCACTGCAAGTTGTCTTTTATGGTTCAGGGTGAAAAAGGAGAAACAGGACTAGCAGGCCACCTTGGCTGGGCAGGGAGCATTGTGAGTGACTTTTGTTTTTTCGTTTCGTTTGTGTTGTGGTGTTCAGCACCAATTACATTGTGATTGTGCTCATTGTGCTTAGTAACGTCAATGACAAAATGATCAAGACGTTCACTAATTGTTCAAACATGTAATAATCACCTCATGGGCATTCTTGATGTGTTCAAGGGTAACCCTGGTTTACGTGGAGAGATGGGGGATCCAGGTGTAAAGGGAAACCAGGTAAGCTGTTTCTGAGCTTTGTATTGCGGCAAAAATCTATTTTGTTGGAACTTACTTGCTCATTAAAGAGTTGATCAACTTCAAGGTGAATTTAACTCGTGGAATACACTGATAGTGTCATGGGTCACTCGCCTGACTTCTGTGCACTCAGTGACGATGTAAATGATTGTTGTCCATCTAGTTGAAGGTGTAGTCAGTTCAGACAGACTTCGGCTTTCTGCCATCCTCGACAGTATAAATGTTATGGATGGATTCAGCAATGGTTATACTGTATACTCAGTGGCTACAAATGTCGTACAGTTGCACAATCGAATAAAATTCAGTATCAGAACATTTTTGAGAATGACCACAATCTATTTCATCTGGCTTTTGTCATGCAAGTCAATACACTGATGAATGAAAGGATGATTAGAGTGTATGAATAGTTGCTACATCTACTTGGGGACAACGCTTCGTGTTTACTGCACACGAAAAATACATGTTATGGGGAATGTGTTGTACAAACAACAATAAATGTAATTCATATGGATAACCGAATGTTCAACGTATGGATTTGTTATACTAAGAATCTTGTAAAAATGAATTCACTGATAACTCATGTCAGTGAATTGGTCAGTTGAAGTAAAAAAAAAAAAGGAGGGAACTTTTTTAACACCTATTGTTGATAAACTGCAAATAGTATTCCACATACAGTACTGTGCTGCCACCTGTGGTGTGCATGCCTCAGCCTGACGGTGGCAGTAGTGTGACACAGGACTGACGAGTTGACAGTCAGCAAACTAAACTTCAGCCGTTCCAATTGTTTCCACAGAGCAAACATATTCCCGTGAGTAATGTTGGGTTATGTGAATGTGTTTGTGCTGTCCTTAAAGTAAAAGCTGTTTTTATCATTTAAAACATCCAGCCAACCATTTTCAACACCGCTTATCCTTAGGGTCGAGGGTCGCGGGACACCGGAGCCTATCCCAGCTGACTTCGGGCGAAAGGCAGGCTACACCCTGAACTGGTCGCCAGTCAGTCGTAGGGCACATATAGACACGGACAACCATTCGCACTCACATTCACACCGCCACTGAGTGGGAACTGAACCCACCAATGTCAGGCGAGTGTACCATTACCCCATCAGTGACTAATTTAAAACAGGGGTCACCAAACCTTTTGAAACTGAGCTACTTCTTTGGTACTGATTAATGTAAAGGGCTACACATTTGATACAGACTTCTGAAAGAACAAATCAGCTTCAAATAACCTTTAATGATACAAACCCCAATTCCAATGAAATTGGGATGTCGTGTAAAATGTGTTGCAGGCATCAAATTCATCCATCCATCCATCCATCCATCCATTTTCCAAGCCGGTTCTCCTCACGCGGGTCGCGGGCGTGCTGCAGCCTATCCCAGCTGTCATCGGGCAGGAGGCGGGGTACACCCTCAACTGGTTGCCAGCCAATCGCAGGGCACACATACAGAAACAACCATTCACACTCACATTCACACCTCGGGGCAATTTAGAGCGTCCAATGAACCTACCATGCATGTTTTTGGGATGTGGGAGGAAACCGGAGTGCCCGGAGAAAAGCCACGCAGGCACAGGGAGAACATGCAAACTCCACACAGGCGGGGCCGGGGATTGAACCCCGGTCCTCAGAACTGTGAGGCAAACGCTCTAACCAGTCATCCGTATTATACATGGGTGCACATTATACACGAGAAATGATGGTATGTTCACTTGACTGTATGTTGAAAAGGATTTGCAAAAGATATTCCATTTTTATTTACGTTTTACGCGACATCCCAACTTCATTGGAACTAGAGTTTGTATGTTATTATTAATAATGATATTCATCTATGTGAAAACACTAATCATGTTAATGGTTTGTCACAATATGTATCATCAACGATTCAACAATGTGAGACACCGATAAATATCAATATACAACATACAACATTTCAAGTGTTTACATTTCCAAATGATCACTTTTAAAAGATCTGTAGGAAATTGCAATGTTCCATCACTAGTGAGCCATTTTAGACCGGATGTCCCAGGGGACTGCCTGATACAACTACAGGCACGATGTTGGTGACCACAGTAGCGATGCGGCTTTCCCTTGGCCTAGATCATAACATCTGCAAATACAGTAGGTCTCGCAGGGTTTAAAACTAGGGGGGGGGAAAGTCTCGGTTCATAGTTCGAATTCTACAGTATTATTGTGAAGGCAGAATTTTCTAAATGAATCATACAGCTTTTTATTGGGTCAGTGATACCCTAACTTTTACCACCACTTTCTGTTTTGTATAAAGCGGATTCCTTGACTCAATTGTATTGTGCTTATGGTAGTGAAGGGGGCAGCTTGATGTTTTTGCCAATTCCCCCCCTCAGGGTGCAAAAGGTGACATGGGGCTATCGGGACTACCTGGACTTGATGGCACCAAGGTTGGCTTTGGATAATTACAGGTTTTTGTGACTGACAAATGGCCCTCACTGTCATTCTTTGATTGTGTTTTGTTCTTTAGGGTATCCGTGGACCTGTTGGGTTGCCAGGGCAAGTTGGTCTACGGGGAGAACAGGTAGCGCTAGGGGGAAAGAACTACCACCATATGGGCACTTTTCAAGTTCACTTACATGAATTTATGTTGTGTGGATGTGTGATGAGTCAGTTTGAGTCACTGAAATTCCAGTTATTGAGTTATTTCCAGTGCATTTTAAGATAGAAAATGATGGCTCTGGTTATTTCAATATGTAATAATCTACGTGCAACAGCAGACAAACTACAGTTGACATTTGAAAGTGTTTTACATGTTGAACTATTATATTTGTTACTAACTAGATCATGTTAAAAATGGTTTTATTCAAATGATTTGTAATGCAAAATAAAGGAAGGCGTTATTGTATTCAACACAGCTGGTGTTTTGACAAACATAAATTCCCATGCATTTAATGTCTTGGTTTCTCTCTGCTCTGACTTCGATAGGGAAATATCGGTCTACCGGGGCCGCGAGGAACATCAGGCATGCCTGGATTGCCAGTATGTTCAGTAATGTTATTCGAATACATTTTTGTTCCATCTTTTGCCATCCATCCAACACCCCATTTTCTGAGCCGCTTCTGCTCACGAGGGTCGCGGGAGCGCTGGTGCCTATCCCGGCTGTCGTCGGGCCCTGAAATGGTTGCCAGCCAATCGCAGGGCACATAGAAACAAACAACCATTCGCACTCACAGTCACGCCTACGGGCAATTTAGAGTCTTCAATGAACCTACCGCGCATGTTTTTGGGACGTGGGAGGAAACGGGACGGCCCGGAGAAAACCCACGCAGGCACGGGGCCGGGGATTGAACCCCGGTCCTCAGAACTGTGAGGCAGACGCTCTTAACCAGTCGTACACCGTGCCGCCCATCTTTTACCATGTAGACATATTTCATGTAACATCATGTGATCTTATTTGGATGACTTGGATTTTCTATTTTTCGCAATTGATTATTTCTTACCAAAAAATATGTCTTAGACTTAAGCAGATCATAGCACAGCAAAAATGTACGATGATGATTTGAAATGGCGTCCCTTTTCTCCTATGTTGCAGGGCACATTTGGATTGAAGGTAGGAGAAATACACAATTCTAAACTGCAGCGGGATATTGTTTTATTTTGCTAGACTTATGTTGATGCAATTGTGGCACTGTGTTTGAATGCAATTCACTGTGTAACTTTCTCAATTCTAGTGAGAACATTTGAATGAACTCAGAATTTCTAATATGTGCATGTTGTAGTCCTTATGTTTTCCTTTGCTTTAAGGGCATGAAAGGCTACCGAGGTTTGCCTGGTCTGCCTGGCAGAAGAGGCCTCCCAGTAAGTTGATAACATACAGTATCTCCTCCTAGTCGTACACGAGGGAGCCTTTTGTTATTGAGTCACCTCAAACGGACCGGACGGAGTCAGAAATTGATTTTATGGATCACATTAGCATTTGTTTGTGTTGATCGTCCTTATGTTTAGGGTCCTCCTGGTGTTCCTGGACCTCCAGCACCATCTCTAAACATGACTTTGATAGAATTGAAGGTTGGTAAAGAATCCCTTTATAGCACGGAACACAATACATTCCAGGATGCTGGTTAACATTAGGACAAAATAAACAACAAAAGTTGCATATATTTGAATGGAATTGGAAAGCACTAATTCCTCATTTTTTGTGTTTGTTTGTTTCTCTCTGTCTGTCCAGGAACTAATGTATGTGTCTGATAAACCCAATTACTCTTTGATCCAAACTCTTCTGGATTCTCTGGAGCAGGAGCTTCAACTACTGATGGATCCTCCTGATGGCACCAAAGAGCATCCCGCCACCACCTGTGTAGAACTGTGGCTCTGCCACCCAGAATACACCAGTGGTCAGTCAGCAATAATTCCAATTATTGAAGTTGGGACGCCTGTCGGTTTTTGACGCGGTGCCGCCTGAGGGATCGAAGGTCACGGCATTCAATGTTGCTTTTTCGGCCTCGCCGCTTACATGCAGGGATTTCTCCTTTGGATGATATTATGGACCGTAGATGATGAAATCCCTCAATTCCTTGCAATTGTACGTTGAGGAACATTGTCCTTAAACTGTTCGACTATTTTCTCACGCACTTGTTCACAAAGAGGTGAACCTCGCCCCAGCTTTGTTTGTGAATGATTGGGATTCGATTTTTTTTTCTCCCAAAAAAATAAACAAAAAAAAACGTCGCTAGACGTCGATGTGTACCGCAACATTGCAACATTAAATGACATAATTTGGGTTTCCAATACTGGCCCACATTTGTGGGAGCATTTTAATTTCAATGTTCACTCGACAGTAAAACATTTACGGCCCTCTGAAGAAAAGCTTTGAAAGCCCTGGTTTCAAATGTAAATATACTACAAACTATACTGTAATCCCACAACACTTAAGTATCATTTCAAACTTTTCCATAACATGAAAATGATTGGCTAACAGATGCTTGAGCTTTTTAACTTCTCAGCAGAGCAAAAACATCCATCCATTTTCCATAGCGCCTATCCTCACGAGGGTTGCGGGTGTGCTGGAGCCTATCTATCTCGACTAACTCTTGGCAAGAGGCGGGGTACACGCTGAACTGGTCACCAGCCAATCGCAGGGCACAAATAGACAAACAACCATTTGCACACACATTCACACCTACGGACAATTTAAGTCTTCACCTTGCATGTTTTTTGGAATGTGGGAGGAAACCGGAGTGCCTGGAGAAAACCCACGCAGGCACGGGGAGAACATGCAAACTCCACTCGGGAGGCTAAATTTGAACCTGGGTGGTCGGAACTGTGAGGCGGAAGTGCTAACCAGCCGACCGAAAACATACACATGCGATGAAGACTCTCCTTAACCTCTGCCAACAACCACAGCTAAACTTAGCTCCTCCCCGAAAGTCAAAGATCTCAGTCTCTCAGTCGACAAGTATCACTTCAATCTACTTGTACTTCCTTGACCCCAATTACTACTTTCCGTTTTTCATCCATCCATCCATCCATTTTCTACCGCTTATCCGAGGTCGGGTCGCGGGGGCAGTAGCTTTAGCAGGGACGCCCAGACTTCCCTCTCCCCAGCCACTTCATCCAGCTCTTCCGGGGGGATCCCGAGGCGTTCCCGGGCCAGCCGAAGGACGTAGTCTTTCCAGCGTGGCCCGGGTCGTCCCCGGGGTCTCCTCCCGGTGGGACGTGCCCGGAACACTGCAGACGCTGCACCGATCCGCCTTTCGATCTCCCGTTCCATTTTTCCCTCACTCGTGAACAAGACCCCAAGATACTTGAACTCCTCCACTTGGGGCAGGATCTCATCCCCGACCTGGAGAGGGCACGCCACCCTTTTCCGACTGAGGACCTTGGTCTCAGATTTTTGAGGTGCTGATTCTCATCCCAGCCGCTTCACACTCGGTTAGGAACTGCTCCAGTGAGAGTTGGAGGTCACGGCTTGATGAAGCCGACAGAACCACATCATCTGCAAAAAGCAGAGATGCAATACCGAGGCCACTAAACCGGACCCCCTCTACGCCTCGGCTGCGCCTTGAAATTCTGTCCATAAAAGTTATGAACAGAATCGGGGACAAAGGGCAGCCTTGGCGGAGTCCAACCCTCACCGGACTTTCCGTTTTTCAATTCATTTTTTTCACCTGTCCTGTTTGGCTGCCTGGTCATGCAGTATGGTGGATTTGTTTGCCTTTCTAGGCCAGAACAGTTTTGCTGTCCAACAAGGGAGTTTGATACACTCCCTCTGTGGTTATTTGTATTTTGCTGGAGCCATCCATCCATCCATCCATGCATTTTCTATACCATTTATCCTCTCCAGGGTCACAGGGAACTGGAGCCTATCCCAGCTGACTTTGAGCCCATAGGGGACAGGTTTTTGTGTTATAAAAAAACATGTCTCAACTTTTTACCACCATTAATGTGACCTCTAACTGTAACGCAATTAAAAAAGTGAAAGCTAAGAGAGGGAGGAAAAACAAATGACAGAGAATCTGGTTACACAAGTGTGCACACTGTTTCATAACAGGCGATGAGGCTTTGTTCAGAAATAATCCCATTCGAACGGATGTTAAATGGGAGTCAACACACACCTGCCACGGTTTAAAGTGCCTCGATTAACCCCAAATAAAGCTCACCTGTTCGTAGGTAGTGGCTATTACGTAGAGGTACGTGTCAACATTCTTCATATGTCTATTGTCTGGCCAATGGGATAGCCTGGCAAAACGGAAGCCTTGTTTTACAAAGAAAAAAAACACACTTGAAATCTTCCAAGCACAGTTTGCATGTCCTTTCCGTGCCTGTTTGGGTTTTCTCCGGGTACTCCGGTTTCCTCCCACATCGCCAACAAACAAAAAAATGGTGGGTTCATTGACAACTCTAAATTGCCCGTAGGTGCGAATGTGAGTGCGAACGGTTGTTTGTTTATATGTGCCCTGCGATCGGCTGGCGACCAGTTCAGGGTGTACCCCGCCTTTCGCCCAAAGATAGCTGAGATAGGCTCCTAGTGAGGATAAGCGGTATGGAAGATGAACGAAGGAATGAATGAAATCCAAATGCCTGTGGAAACGTGTGTTATGGTTCGAAGACACTTTGAAACAATTAACTTTCTGGTCATCATTCCAAAAGGCGCAGTATGTTTGGTGCCACTACCGAATTGCTCATCACTAAAAGAACACCGTACCTCTTGTGACGCATGGTGCTGGGAGCATCGTGCTTTGTTTGTTTGTTTATTTGGGGGGAGTGGGGCAGGCTAGAACAAGCAAGGTGCAGGGAATTACAAACAGTTCCAAATTCCAGTCAATGATAGCTCAGGACTCTCATGCTTCTGCCAGAAAGCAAAACAATGTCAGGAAAAGCTTACTAGAACAGCTGAACTTCATTTGGTATGAATTCGATGCATGTTCAATGGTGGCAGGTGTGTACTGACTCCTATTTAACGTGCGTTTGAATGTGATGAGTTAATTCTGAACACAGCCACATCCCCAATTATGAGGCTGTGCACACTCAGTTTATTTTGACTTCCCCTCTCGAAAAGACTGCTTTTTCTCAAATTGAGTTGTACAGATAATACAGTAGGTCACATTAATGGTGGAATACGTTTTGAAATGATTTAGCCCGGTCATTTTTTGATATATATATGTAAAAAACAATATTTGAACAGTGGTGCGGAGACTTTTATCACATTCTGAATGTAATTGGGACACAAAATATACTAATAACTGCTTTCGAGATTTTGAAGAACTGAAATGTGAACTCCTATCTGTTCTCTTTAGGAACATATTACATCGACCCAAACCAAGGCAGCTCTGCTGACGCTCTGCTGGCCTTTTGCAGTTTCTCCAGCACATCAATACAGACATGCCTTCATCCTCAAGATTCTCAGGTCCCAAACTCTGCATGAACCTTCTAGGGTCACGTCAATGACCACCATCGCGTCAATGACTTCATATTGATGTACTCCCAACAATAGACCCCCTGAAAGGAATCATGAATTACATTTCTGTATTTCGTGAACATAATATGGTGCAATCCATGTTTTATTCAATGCCTTTTGTATTTTCATTCCTCCCTCAGCATTTAATGGAGCATAACGCAGCACGTTCCCAAATGGCTTCCAATTTACCCAAAGGGACATTTGTCATTACTGTGATTTGTGATTTGCTGTTTACTTTAATAAAACTTGCAACAGCTGTATCACAACTCACCTGCACAGTAGTACATGTACAAATGGGTATTTTTGCCTCCGCCTGCAGTTGCCCATGAAAGCGTGGATGGAAGAATCTTCTACAGATGGCTCCTTTCAGTGGCTCAGCAGGCAGGACCAAGGATTTCAGGTGGGAGAACTACCAAAAGCTTTAAATGCAACACGTGTGCATGTTACAACTGGTTAACACAAGATATTGTACATACAGACATATTGTATGTGCACAAAACCAATCATTTAACGAGTAGTGCAGCTGATTCCCAATTGTTTCTGTAGCCCTCATCCCAAGAATTTTATTTTCAAAAATTCACATATAGCCTATATAAAATGGACTCTTCCTCTGCTCCATTCCGCAAGGTATTGCGATTTGGTAAAGTAGTGTTTCTATGTTCCTGCTACCTAAGTACCTAAATAATTGACTGACTGACGAACCAAACAACCAAAACAGCACAAATGGCAACTCGCACAGAGGGGGAAAAGAGGTAGAAAATCCTTCATTTCACTCAGTCAAACTCTGTACCCTTGACACAGGTCTTTCCGAAATTGCTTCCAGGATGCTTCCATCGTATGCATGTCTCCCTCAGGCCAGATGAGGGGCCACACAATCTTGCACTTTCTTCATCCTTGTTGAATAAGAAGTAGTTGAGTAACGCTACAAATTGTCCCATAGCCCATTTGACATATATGCTCCAAGTCCATATTCCATTAACACTTAACCAACAAACCAGTGTATTTTGGAATCATTATGCAGTCTTTATCCTCCCGGAAGGGCTTTATTTAAAGTCCATTAACTCACGTTTGCTTTTTGTTTATATTAACATAGTTGTAATTGTTGAAAATGGATTTTAGTGGTGTTGTGCACTTCGAGTTAAGCAGCCTTGCATCACAGTTTCGGGCCTCAAAAAACACATTGAAAAGCAAAACTGCAAAATCGGCTTTAACGTGAAGATGGTCGCGAAGACGGAAGCAGGCGGCGGCGTATATGACACAACGTGCTTACCTCGCCGATTCGTGGACGTGGAAGTGTTCGACTGAGGAGCGGGAAGACAGCGGCTGCAAAATGCCACCCCCGAACTGAGGAGAGAGAGAAAAAGGGCGGGAGTGGCGGAAGTGTGGGAGCATTTCGCAGAGTGAAATGCAAGGCGAACACCTGTTTGATATCGACAGGCCGATCGTTGCAGCGTCGGCAGTGATGCAGACTTTGTATCGATCCGTTGTGCTAAAGAAGTAGCTAAGCCGCTGCTCCTCCACATCGAGAGGAGCCAGAAGAAGGGGAAACTCAAACTTTATTTTGAACTTCAGCACTTTATTTGAACACGTATAACTTTCTAGTTTTATTTACTTGCTCTTATTGTGAAACTCAGCCCTATTTGTATTTAGTCAATGAGAGAACATTACCCAATTGCGCTCGTATTTTTGATTACCAGGGCAGAATTTGAAAGATGTGTACAGATGGCATAAAAAACATCGATACTGTCGTTTATCTAGAAAATTGGGGGGGGAAATGTTCCCAAATATTTGCGATTGTGGCAGGCCTAAACACATAAATTGAGAGAGCAAGAGCAAATGGATCGCACAAAAATATTGTACAAGCAGTGTAAAAGATTAAAAAGTAACAACTGTAATATAGCGGGACCATGAATCAAGAACTGCAAGGTAGCAGAGGATTACTGTACCTGTATTCCGTGATAAGCTGGGACTCATTGTTTCCATGACCCATAGTCTCAGGCCTAAAATGATCTATGTATTAGTATTGGTTTGGTGCTCAGATTTTGTAAGAGGAAATGTAAATCAAGATGTAAATAAAGTACCACTAAAAAAAAATATTCCATTGAATACCGAAAAGAATTACTTTTAGGTGTGCCCTGCGATTGGCTGGCAACCAGTTCGGGGTGTACCCCGCCTCCTGCCCGATGACAGCTGGGATAGGCTCCAGCACGCCCGCGACCCTCGTGAGGAGACGCGGCTCACAAAACGGATGGGTGGATGGATGGATTACTTTGAGGTTTCATGCTTTAAGATTTAAGATTTCAAAGTACACTCATTGACATGAATATTATGTCTCCGTTGTTCAGTTTATTTATCCAGGTGCCAACTCGGTGCAGATGCGTTTTCTGAGGTTGCACAGTAGCACAGCCACACAGAAGATGACCTACTCCTGCCACCCAGGACACGAGTTGGGCCAGTCTGAAAAGGAGATCAAATTCCTCTCCGACACAAGAAAGCAAAGTTTCCTTGGAGCAATTCAAGATTGTGTGGTATGTAAAAATGACCCATGTTTTATAACTTTGATTTGAACTGGCGCTTTTTTACGATAGACTGTGGTGACCACACGGCATCTTGTAGACGGATGTTTCCCTTCCTAAAATGACCAAATTATGTTTCCGTTAAGAGACATTTCCTCCACGGTTGAAGTGAAACTAATACTTCCATGACTAAGTCACGTTCCCAACCAAATGTAAGGTTCGGTTTACAGTAGTTAGCTGGTACCGTTTGGAACAGTCGACTACAAGTAGCACATTAGATTAACATGGCCGCACAGAGAGGCTGAAATCTTAAGACAAAAGCAAAATAATATCATTCGCATACACATACAAGAAGCAGCGCAGCCAGCAGAAACATCCATGCATCCATCTATCCATTTTCTGTACCACTTATCCAATACAATTTAATATGATAGATATTCTAATGTAGTTTGTAAATGTAGGCCAGTGCTTCTGACAGTATTTTGGCACCACTGGGAACCCTAATGCAGGTATGTCAAACTCATTTTTGTTTCCCTCAGAGGGCCGTTGACTGTGAAACCATAGAAATGTTGAGTCACCTCATAATATTATTCCATACACACAACAAATTGATGGATACCTAGTTTTGAAATCAGAAGTCAAGGATAATAGTTTGCTCGAGTATTGTTCAAGTTACTGTAAACAGTAAATGCTTGCAATGTCTCAACGATACTATTTATTGTTATTATTTTATGAGAATTTGAGCACAAATCATGGAAGTTGACACCGATGATTTGCTTTCGCGGGCCACATGAAATGACTTGCCGGGCCAGATTTGGCCCCCGGGCCTTGAATTTGAGAGCTGTGCCCTAATGTAAGAGTGCTCAACTGGTACCATGCAGATTTCAATTTACATTCCACCAAGCAGGTCTGGTTTGTTTCCATGATAAAGTGTCCCGATCTATATAAAGCGTACTGTTCCACTTTTCAGTGAGAAATAGTTTGTCCCACCCCCTGGTATTTACTGTACGTAGCTGCCACTGATGTCAACATCCAACCTACAAGCCTGATGGGTTTATTAACCACAAACTACACCGTGGCAAACTAACTAGCTGTCGTCCCATTAAATGATTGTGATTCCTTATAAGTGCAGGAAAGTAAATTGTATATATTTTGCTTTCTGTATCATCAGCCTGGAGAAGAGACGGTGTCAGGACCCCGGGAGTCGGTGTTTGAGTTTGAGGACCTCCACCTACTTCCTGTCAGAGATGTGGCACTAAAGGGTGGTAGAAACTTCACATATCAGTTTGGATTCAGTGTTGGACCCGTTTGTTTCAGTTAGAATAGCTCATCAGCTGTGCCACCCCAGAAGAAGTTTCAGGTCCTGGATGCAAACTCAAGACAAATGTCGACTCTCCACTAACTTCTAAGGACAACCCCTTTTTTTTTTTTTGTCTTTGGGGAATTCATCTGAAGTTGAATGATTGTTGTGTGCTCAAGCTCACGGAGAAGTATGTTGTTTACAGACACTTACATGATGTAAATAGGGCTTTGATTAGAGCCGGCCCGTTGTGTAAATAATGAATATACACTTCCATATAGTGCAGTACATGCTTCATTGGAACATATTGTAGTCACTGGTGAGCTTTCGGCCATAAGCCAACAAAGTTGAACTCGTGTCACTTTCAAGGTGCTGATCACAATTTATTTATGAGTTCCACATGTACTTAATCCATCCAAAACCTTACAGGGACAGTTTTTATTATTTTAGGACTATCGGTAATGTCTTTTGTCAGTCATACAAATAATTGTTTACCATGTTTTACGTTTTCATTTCAATGTGTAATCTTTATGTCTCAGGTAGGGTATTTGGATTCTGTACACATGGGCACTGAAGCCAGTTTTGTTCCCAAATGTTATACAATTTATTGAGTTAAATAGGTATATTTTTGAATGATGACAAGAGAAATGACATCCAGGCTGGCATTGTCTAAAACCAAATCCAACTGACTGTTACGTTTTACAAATGTTTAAAAGCTTTGGAATCATACCAGTACCACATACATTTGTGTGTGTGTGTTAAAGAAACCTCACTGGGAAACGTTTAAAGTTTATTACTTCATAGCAGCCTTACTATTTTCTTTTGGTATTGTTGCTAGTTGAGGCAATCATTTTCTTAGCCTTATTCCAGACCTCAAGAATCACTGCCCAGATCAACATATGTGGTGCTCTACTTCATAACGTGCATTTTCTTCTGCTTGCTCAGTAAATAAAGCCAGTCTGAGCATTTTTCAACATGTAAAAAAAATACAAATAATACTAATAAAATCAAATAATTGAAAATATTATACTAGGGTATACTTATTGCTCCCCGGCTCGGCACCTGTACGTTGGGGTTCACCCCGGTGGACGAGAGGGTGGGGGGACGTGTCCTGACTGTTGTTTGTGGCTATGCACCAAACAGCAGTTCAGAGTACCCACCCTTTTTGGAGTCCTTGGAGGGGGTACTGGAGAGCGCTCCCGCTGGGTACTCCATCGTTCTGCTGGGGGACTTCAAAGCTCACATGGGCAATGACAGTGAGACCTGGAAGGGCGTGATTGGGAGGAGCGCCCCCCCCCCCCCGATCAGAACCCGAGCGGTGTTCTGTTATTAGACTTCTGTGCTCATCACGGATTGTCCATAACGAACACCATGTTCAAGCATAAGGGTGTCCACACTTGCACTTGGCACCAGGACACCCGAGGTCACAGTTCGATGATCGACTTTGTGGTCGTGTCATCGGACTCGCGGCCGCATGTCTTGGACACTCGGGTGAAGAGAGGGGCGGAGCTGTCAACTGATCACCACCTGGTGGTGAGTTGGCTCCGAAGATGGGGGAAGATGCCGGTCCAACGTGGCAGGCCCAAACGTATTGTGAGGGTCTGCTGGGAACATCTGGCGGAATCCCCTATCAGAAGGAGTTTCAACTCCCACCTCCGACAGAACTTTGCTCATGTTCCGGGGGAGGCGGAGGACATCGAGTCCGATTGGACCATGTTCAGCGCCTCCATTGCTGAGGCGGCCGACCGGAGCTGTGGCCGTAAGGTGGTTGGTGCCTGTCGTGGCGACAATCCCCGAACCCGTTGGTGGACACCAACAGTGAGGGATGCCGTCAAGCTGAAGAAGGAGTCCTATCGGGCCTTTTTGGCCTGTGGGACTCCTGAGGCAGCAGATGGGTACCGGCTGGCCAAGCGGAATGCAGCTTTGGTGGTCACTGAAGCAAAAACTCGTGCATGGGAGGAGTTTGGTGAGGCCATGGAGAAAGACATCCGGACGGCTTCGAGGAAATTCTGGTCCACCATCTGGCGTCTCAGGAGGGGGAAGCAGAGTCTGGGTTCTCTGAGGCGGGCTCTCCTATCTGTGGGGTTGAGGTCACCGAGGTGGTTAAAAAGCTTCTCGGTGGCAATGCCCCGAGGGTGGATGAGATTCGCCCGGAGTTCCTCAAGGCTCTGGATGTTGTAGGGCTGTCCTGGTTAACACGCCTCTGCAACATCGCGTGGACATCGGGGACAGTGCCTCTGGATTGGCAGACTGGGGTGGTGGTCCCCCTTTTTAAGAAGGGGGACCGGAGGGTGTGTTCCAACTACAGGGGGATCACACTCCTCAGCCTCCCTGGTAAGGTCTATTCAGGGGTGCTGGATAGGAGGGTCCGTCGGGAAGTTGAATCTCAGATTCAGGAGGAGCAGTGTGGTTTTCGTCCTGGCCGTGGAACAGTGGCAGCTCTACACTCTTGGCAGGGTCCTCGAGGGTGCATGGGAGTTTGCCCAACCAGTCTACATGTGTTTTGTGGACTTGGAGAAGGCGTTCGACCGTGTCCCGAGGGGTGTCCTGTGGGGGGTGCTTCGGAAGTATGGGGTACCGAACCCCCTGATACGGGCTGTTCAGTCCCTGTACGACCGGAGTCAGAGTTTGGTCGGACTCGTTTCCGGTGAGGGTTGGACTCCGCCAACGCTGCCCTTCACCGATTCTGTTCATAGCTTTTATGGACAGGATTTCTAGGTGCATCCGAGGCGTAGAGGGGGTCCGGTTTGGTGGCCTCAGTATTGCATCTATGCTTTTTGCAGATGATGTGGTTCTGTTGGCTTCATCAAGCAGTGACCTCCAACTCTCACTGGAGCGGTTCGCAGCTGAGTGTGAAGCGGCTGGGATGAGAATCAGCACCTCCAAATCTGAGACCATGGTCCTCAGTCGGAAAAGGGTGGCGTGAACTCTCCAGGTCGGGGATGAGATCCTCCCCCAAGTGGAGGAGTTCAAGTATCTTGGGGTCTTGTTCACGAGTGAGGGAAGAATGAAACGGGAGATCGACAGGCGGATCGGTGCAGCGTCTGCAGTGATGCGGACTTTGTATCGATCCGTTGTGGTAAAGAAGGAGCTAAGCCGGAAGGCGAAGCTCTCGATTTACTGATCGATCTACGTTCCTACCCTCACCTATGGTCACGAGCTGTGGGTCGTGACCGAAAGAACAAGATCCCGGATACAAGCGGCCGAAATGAGTTTCCTCCGCAGGGTGTCCGGGGTCTCCCTTAGAGATAGGGTGAGAAGCTCGGTCATCCGGGAGGATGTCAGAGTAGAGCCACTGTTCCTCCACATCGAGAGGAGCCAGATGAGGTTGCTGGGGCATCTGATTCGGATGCCTCCCGGACACCTCCCCGGTGAGGTGTTCCGAGCACGTCCCACCGGGAGGAGACCCCGGGGACGACCCAGGACATGATGGAGAGACTACATCCTTCGACGGGCCTGGAACGCCTCGGGATCCCCCCGGAAGAGCTGGATGAAGTGGCTGGGGAGAGGGAAGCCTGGGCGTCCCTGCTAAAGCTACTGCCCCCGCGACCCGACCTCGGATAAGCAGTAGAAAATGGATGGATGGATGGATGGAAAATATTATACTGGTGGAATAGACCCCATCACAATTCAATTACATAGTGCAGTGGATCCCAAACAAAAAATTCTTGGCCTTTCATTTACCAACATAACAATCAATATTAAAATACAATTGCATACAAGGGCCAAGTGTTCATCAAAAATGAGGGGGATGGTGTTGTATTTCTAAAAGGTATTTTTAATAATATATTAAGCCACTGTAACATTAAGTTGAGTTTGAACAATAACACAGTGCTTCACTACAGGGGTGAAAAAAACTACTTAAAATTATTCGATTAGAATATTTCACACAAAAGTTAAATAAAAATAGCTAAAAATGAAAAGTTCAGAAAGATGAAATGCAAGTGTATTGACTTTAAAAGTTGAATACAACTGAACTGTACTTATCAAACATATTGTAGGGGGGGGGGAAAGTTAGTGACAGGAACATTGTGCAAAACTGGAACATTTAATTCAGTGTTTATTTGCTGTAGCACTAGAGAGAGCCCTCATACCACACTTACAGAACCACTGACATAGGACATACTGTATAGATGAACAACCATTCACACTCATATTCATCCATTTCCTGAGCCGCTTCTCCTCACTAGGGTCGCGGTCATATTCATGCAAATTAGTCTTCTATTAACCTAACATGCCTGTTTTGGGAATGTGGGAGGAAGTCTGAGGACCTGGGGAAAACTGACATTAGCAATGAAGGACATGCAAATTCCACACAGAAACCCAGGACCCCTTGATTATAAGGCAGACATGCTAACCACATGCTCCACCATTTCAACTCCAAATTTGACTAGGCTGTTGCTATAGTGGACAATATACAGTTTTAACCACACATTGAATTTGAACATATAATTTTAACTGAGGACCAGGGTTCAATCCCCGGCCCCGCCTGTGTGGAGTTTGCATGTTCTGCGTGGGTTTTCTCCGGGCACGCCGGTTTCCTCCCACATCCCAAAAACATGCATTCATTGGAGACTCTAACTTGCCCGTAGGTGTGAATGTGAGTGCGAATGGTTGTTTGTGTGTATGTGCCCTGCGATTGGCTGGCAACCAGTCCCGATGACAGCCGGGATAGGCTCCAGCACGCCCGCGACCCGCGTGACGAGAAGCGGCTCGGATGGATGGAGTTTCCAATTAGAGCTGAAGTTGAATACTTATTTTTTTATTATTATTATTATTTTTACAGCATTTGAGAGAATGGTTATATTTTTACTGTCTGTGTGAAGTAGTCTATACTTTCATCGAAATCCACCTAACGGCTGCGTTCTGAAAAATCCAGATTTCTTTTTTTTCAAGCAAAATTATCCCACCCCTACTAAAAGGTTTTCAACAACACAAACCGAGGGCTTGATCCGTATTCAAATCAAGATTGAAATACATGATCAAATCCATTTTTGATTTTGAACAACCCATTTTCAAGAATTGATCCAATCCATGATCCAAAATCCGATCAGATTATCTTTAAACAAGAGTTTAAGAGCCCTGGAGGTTGTGTGTCTCAATATACACACAACCGTGTCACTAAAACCCTTTTTAGCCATTGAGAGACAGAAAAGAAAGTGAGCTTCATAACCCATCAGAAATGACATCATTAAGCTAATTGCTCTGACATGATATACTCATGAAAGACCGCGGTGAATTTCTTTCGTGGTCCGTAGACAATTCACATTCAAAAATATCAAAGAATAAGACATCTTATTTTTCAAATTGCATCACATCAATGTCTCAAGTCGTTCCTGTGCCTGGAAATGGATGGTTTTAGCATGGGGGGTTTTCCATCTTTTTTTGGCTGGGAATTCCAAGACATTTCTTACAACAGTCATTGACAAGTGAGTTGTTTTTATTATACATTTTGCAGCTCAGCCAAGGCAAAAAATGGCCACCACGTCATCAGCGTTTCTTCACACACCTACCATGACGATTTCACTGGCAATACTTTTCGGCGTACTAAGACAATTCTTTTCATCCATCCATCCATTTTCTGAGCCGCTTCTCCTCACTAGGGTCACGGGCGTGCTGCAGCCTATCCCAGCTAACATCGGGCAGGAGGAGGGGTACACCCTGAACTGGTTGCCAGCCAATCGCAGGGCACATACAAACAAACAACCATTCACACTTACGGGCAATTTAGAGTCGTCAATTAACCTAGCATGCATGTTTTTGGGATGTGGATGTGGGAGAAAATCGGAGTGCCCGGAGAAAACCCACGCAGGCACGACGGGGAGAACATGCAAACTCCACACAGGCGGGGCCAGGGATTGAACCCCGGTCCTCAGAACTGTGAGGCAGACGCTCTAACCAGTCGTCCCACCGTGCCGCCCAATATCTCAAGATGATTACTGAGCATCAAGAAACATAATTTGTCATTCAATGATACACTCGTTTGCTGGTGAGAGTGACAAAGGGAGTCATTGTATGATACACATAAACAAGTCCAACCAATTTCTTGCGTGGTCCTTAGAATGCTGTGAAAGTTTACACAATCCGCATTAAGATATCAAGGAATAATTCAATTTATCTTTAAAATAGCGCCACATCAATGTCTCTTACGTAATTGAATTGCAACATTTATGCCATTGTAATCCATTACATTACTTGGAGAAAATGTGTAATTCAATTAAAGTTGCTTTAGGAAATTTTCATGTGAACAGTTTTAGTTACATTTGAGAAATAGCCGCAAAAGCTCAGATTTATTGCCATATCACTTCCTCCTTCTAAAGTCGTCGCTTGTGATTGGCTCTCTCTGGTCACGTGCCATTTTGCCGTAGTCTCAAACAAGACATGTATTTCCATGAATTCAAAGCACCACGTTATGGTGCAATCGATTCATTTGTCTGAGATTTTGAAAAGGTTAGTTTCAAAGTTATACTTTTGAACACATAAAAGAATATTGACTTTTGGAGAGTTTTGTCTTAATAATTTTGGACTCTTTCAAGGAACATTCACTCATGTTGTTTGTCACAAACACACACACATTATATAAAGTGTGTGTGTATGTGTGTGTTATATTCATCAATTATATTATATTACAGTTACAGTTATATAATATTGACATTCTTCTCCAGGTTGTTGCTTTGCGCATCAAAGTATCCCTGTGTGTGTGTATATTTTATATATATGCATCTAAAATGCAACAAACACATTATTCTGTACTGTACTTCACACATTGACTTGTACTGCTTGACAGGACGGTAATGACTGTTCCAAAATGGCGGTCACTTTGACGTGTCGAAGGAGGGAGCGAACAAAAGAGCCCTCACGTGACGTCACGGGACACATTACGTCCGGGTCCTTTGTAGCATATTTCTCCAAAATAATACGTCGTTTAAGTTTGTTGTTGTCACGTACTAGTCAGTATCTTGTTTTTACACTTCTGGAATTCGTGAATTGAGAATTTCCGATTAGTTTTTTGAGGAGTCCTGTTAGGTCGAATACTCGCCTGGCTCGCCAGCTATCGCAAATACAGTAGCTGGTTAGCTTCGACGATAACGATCGACGTGAGGAGCCAACTCGACATAAAGGTGAGTTTACTTAAATACTATCTGTCTTTGTGGGTGTGTGGAGGCAAGAGAAAACACTATGTCAGGGTTTTTGGATATAGTTGAGTATATTATACTACTTTAAAATGACACATGTACGAAGAAATCAAGTCATCTACCTTAACATGCGTTGTCGAATCCCTAGATGAAAATGCTGCGGCACAAGCACTATTTAGTGTAATACAGGCACCTGCCGAGGAAATCTTTTTAATACATCAATATATCATGCCAATATTTCCTCCGGCTGTTAGCTTCTCATTCAGTTGTCCAGTGTGCTGCTGAAAAGGGCATTGCCTCAATCATGTTGCATGTTAATCGGGGGTATCATTACAGCACATATACACCTTTTCAATGAGCCGGAACTACAAATCGACCTTTACAAGGATTAGAATGCCAAACTTTGAACGGTACTCGAGCACCCTGCTGTTGATTGGATTAATAGTCATGATTTGGAGTCTGGGTTCTCTTCATGTTTTCGGTGTTTAACGGTGCTACAAGGACAAATGCTGACTAAACACGGCATCTACTTTTTCAGTGTTGACACGTTTATCACATTTTTCGCAAATGCAGAAAATTCACGCCGGCTGGCGAGAGCCGAGCTGGATGTAAGGGGACGCGGAAGGATGTTCGGTAGCTGAGCTCTCTGCACGCATGTTCACCACGAGTCACAAGCGAAGCCGGTGTTCGAGAGCTTGCTGAGAGAGGGAGAGGGATAAGAAGACGAGTTGGAAAGCGGGTTCTTCGGCAGAAAGAGAAGAGGAAAGCAAAGAGTCAAGAACTGAATGTGGGGACTTTGAATGCTGGGACTATGACAGGAAAATCTCGGGAGTTGGTTGACATGATGATGATGAGGAGAAAGGTTGATATATTGTGTGTCTCGGAGACCAGGTGGAAAGGCAGTAAGACTAGAAGTTTAGGGGCAGGATTTAAATGATTTGACCATGGTGTAGATGGGAAGAGAAATGGAGTCGGGGTTATCTTAAAAGAAGAGTTGGCCAAGAATGTTCTTGGAGGTGAAAAGAGTAGCAGATCCAATGATGAGGCTGAAACTTGAATTTGAGGATGTTGTGTATCATGTGATTAGTGGCTATGCCCCACAGGTAGGATGGGACCTAGAGGTGAAAGAGAAATTCTGGAAGGAGCTAGACGAAGCAGTTCTGAGCATCCCAGACAGAGAGAGAGTCGTGATTGGTACAGATTGTAATGGACATGTTGGTGAAGGAAATGGGGGTGATGAAGAAGTGATGGGTAAGTACGGCATCCAGGAAAGGAACTTGGTAGACTTTGCAAAAAGGATGCAAATAGCTGTAGTGAACACTTTTTTCCAGAAGAGGCATGAGCATGTACCTTCAGCTCCGTCCTTTTGACTTTACAAAGATTTGCTGCTGGAAATGTTCGAATTTGCCGATGATTGGACGGGGATGACTCCCTGCGTGCGGTCCTCTTAGCCTGTGTACTCGGTGGAAGGTGATCTTAGGGAGTGTCTCCTTGGGGATTTTCAGCGCTGTCGTCATTAAGTTTTTTACTTGAGCCTCTGGATTATCACGTGTACACTCGGAAATTCCAGAAAAAAATGAAGTTATCCCGCATGCATCCCGCATGTTAGTCCAGCATTGCGTCTTTGATTATTTTTTCTTTTATTTTTTTTCCCCCCTTTCTTGAGAATTTCTACCGCCGTTGTCACTTTCATGGCTGACTGAAGCTCGGTATTGTCTTCTTTTAGCTCTTGTTGGTGCGTAAACTCCAAGATGGTCTTGAGCTTCTTAATCTTCTGGTGTAATAGATCGAGAAGCGATAGCCTTTAGTCAATGGAGGAGAAGACTTTAATATGGGCATCGGGAAAGCAAAGTTGTCAATCTTCAGTGCTAGTGGACGAATTAGCCTTTCGTCTTTTCAGCGGATTGCTGCGGTCGTCACGGTGGGATCCGCTAGCTTGCATGACAATGCGATTGAAAGATCCTTCGATGAACTCTTCGAGTGGATCCACGATGGTATCTTTGCGTCAGCGGGGATTGGAAGAAAAAAATAAAAATAATGATCAGTCCAAACAAAAATTGCTGGGAAAACGCCAGGGAAGAGCTCTAAAAATTCCAACAAGGTAATGAACTGAGAATCACTTGTGAACACTCGGAGCCAGACCAAAATTTCAACCATGAGAGTTTATGAAACTTGAAGCAAGGAGTGTAAGTCAGAACAGAGGTTAAATGAAAATAAAAGGGTGATGAGTCATGGGGGACAGCTGTGTGAGGAGCTCAGCACACCTGGCCACGCCCAGCCCTGGAAAAAGACAAAAAAAGACAGAGGCAACACAGGAAACAGAACCAAAAATGACTCACAACAAATTCAATACGATTGGGTTGCAGTCTCGAGCCCTGTTTTCTGTTGGGAAAAATAAAGCTTAAAACCAATCTTATCTTGTTGACGTTTTGCATGTCTTAATGGTCTACCTTTATCCAATGGTTTCAACTTATTGTATTTCAATGTAATTTGTGGCTAATTACATTGCTTTCTGACTTCTGAATGCAGCCTCGATGAGCACCTTCTTCCCTCTATTTGTGATATGATGTATCCACCAACCAGAAAGGACTTCATCTCTCTTACCCTCACTGACCCAAACTGCCACATTTACAACAATGGGAAACACCGCAAACAGTCGTGCTGGAGGGTGGGTAGTCACACAGATGGTGAATCACTTGGACACAGGTATCTCGTCTGCACATGTACTGTATGTCTGTACAGATCTTTGCTAAGGAACAGTGTTAAGGCCATTTCAGAAAGTGTCAATCAACCTTTTAACTTCCCAATATTATGTTTCACTCCTAAGAGCTACAGTGTCTTGCGATTAAATGGACACAAAATGCAAAGAAACTTGTAATATAAAATCTAACGGACAATAGACATAATCATTGGTTCTCAACTGATGTCGCTAAGTCGCGATCCACTTACAGAAGCTAGGAACAATACAGGACATATTTTTCAAAACATTCGAACTTTGAAAACATGAATAGCATATTTTAAACAGAACTACTCATGCGTACTGTTGGATTTATCTTACCCAACATTATAAAAAATAGACACAAAAGGAATGAAGACGCTGGTTTCTTTTTCTCATGAGGAGGGCGTATGGGAGATTGTTCAGATCCCAGCCTCTCAACACGCTCGAAACAATCTCTCCCGTCGCTCCTGCATTTATTTGAAAATAGGGAGGTTTCTAAGTTTACAAGACATAACGTACTAAGCTACAAGACACAACACAAAATATTTGAAAATAGGAGGGTTTTTCCCAGACATAATGTTCTAAGCAGTAAGACACAACACAAAACATTGGACCAACACCTGTCACGTCCCCGACCACATGCGATCACGTCCTTGGTCCAGGCGCCCTTCCATCGGATGATGCTGACTCATCTTTTGGAAGGCGAGACATCTAAAATCGTCCATAATACTAATGCAAGCTAAGCAAATAAATCATAACTTCTACAATATATTTAACATTTCCCTCCTGTTTAGCATGTATTTGCACAAATTCTCATATCATTTTACAGTCACTTCATTTCGATTTTTTTTAAACTGTCTAATCATTTTTATGAAACAAATACATTTACACTCAGAGTAAACTTGTCATACATGAATGTTGTAGTTTAAACATCGTAATCACCTGGATCAGGAAACAAATCAGGTAAAACAACATCATCATCATCGTCATCATTATCTACCTCCAATAAAGGATACATCTGCTCCATACGGTTCCATGTGGGTAATTGCTGTGGTGATTAATCTACTGATTAAAGCCCGAATGCATGGGATACAACAACATCCACACCGTGTCAGAATGGCTGCAAAAACAGCAATTGATATCAATATTGGTGAAATTAGGGTTTTGTATTTACCAAAAACGTCCAACCAGCTGTCCCACAAGGAGTGTTGATCGAGGGTCCGTAGACCGTCGATGGCTCTGGTCAAGCTGCCATCTGAAGCAGTATTGTTTGTTCTCCAAACATACCGCAAACACCTCCCTCTCTTGCGAGGAGCATGTCGACAGCTATGCGGTCTTGGAACGTCCTCGAGCTGCTCGTGCACAGCTTCCAACCCACTCTGAGTCCAATTTCCTCATCTCTGTACATTGAAGTGGATGTAGTTTATCCCATCAACATTTTTATTCATCGTACACCACCAGCATATGAAGTATTCAAATCCTCCTGCAACTTGGTCAGCTCATTTGTATTGATTAGGAACCCCACGAGGAACACCTATGGCGTCGATGTATGTTTTATGTTGGATCATTTTGCCTCTGCCAGGATAAATCTCTTTTTTGTCTATGTTCTAGATTGGACAAAAACATTGGTGCCCTGTCCATTAAATTTTGAACAGGCATAGGGTATACTGACACATGCAATATCAAAGTGATAATGGCGCACAATCCAGATAGATCTTTAGGTAATCTATCAAACAGCCTATCATCTCCGCACCACCACCAGATGTCGCTCCGTGATACTGGCACAAAATTTGGTCCGACCTTTAAGGTTACTTTACACTGTGTGTCGTTCAGTGGTCCTCATTTTTTGCCTTTACTAATCATGTTTATACAAGTGAAATTATTTGGTGCTACTAAAGTAGAAAACATCGGTTTGTGTTTATCTGCTTTTGTTACGGGATATAGAGGATCCCATGATTTACACCTCTCAGTTGGTACAGTAGCGTTCATGAATGGAATAATACAATCTTGTGATAACTGTGCCGGAACTATGCGCAACAAAGGCCTGGGACCCATGCAAACCACACAATCTTTTCTCGTTACATTTGCTGCCTGTTCCACCAATAGTAACCAATTGTTATTTTTGTCCTGTGACAATAAGGAACCAATCATCAGTAGTTATGTTGTTAACCATTCAAATTTGTCCACCTTTCTTTGAAGTTTTCAATAGCATTTCTGGTTTAACACGGTTCCCATAACACAATGGAAGCTACTTGGAAGTGGGGATCTTTTCCGGCAGAATAGGCCCACAAGCTCATCATCAAACATACTGGGTGACTTGATTTGTATTTCAATATTAAACTATGGGCCGTTTTGCTTATGTTAAACTTCTTTCTATGTTCTTTTGCTGTTGTTTTTTTTTGACCAACTGGACCAATCATAACCTGTTTCACCAATGAGGTGTTCCCATCCAAAGCCTATAGTTGCATAGCAGTCATATCCAAATCCCCAATTCTGCCCATTCTCTTGAGCATCGTTGGTGAGAGCCGCATATGGAATTAGGATTAAAAGCAGCTTGATTTGGGGGGCACAAAATATTAAACCGTTTTGCCGCGTTTGGAGGCCATGCCCACAGTTCTGATCATCAGCTGTACTCCTTTTGATACGAGTTAATGATTCAAAAAATTGTATTATTGGGTTCGTCATATTGGTCCAGTTGGTAGGTGATTTTCTATCTAAAAAATTGGTTGTATCATTTAGGGTGGGATGTCCCATGTACCACAAAAACAAAACCAACACCATAGTAGCCAAAGTTGCTACGTAACAACTTAGCGAATCTCATAACCGACGTGGGTGTGCCTTTCTGCTGAGTTCTCACTAAAAGGGTCGGTGTCTTTTTTCTTCACTGACCAGCAAGCGTTTTCAGAATCTACACATCTGCTCCCGCTCCGTTATCAGACTTTTGCTCACCTTCCCTATTTGAGTACTCAGCTGAAATGACTCTTTTACAGTGTGTTAAATGAACCCACGTGTTTCTTTCTGCTATTTTTTTTTAGGGCTGTAAAGTGTCAATCTATCTGTGCCACCATCCCTCCGGTTGAGACATGTGACACAGCATGGCTCAATATAGCAGCCCATTTGAATAGGTTTTTCTTTTTTTTTTTTTTTTTTTTTCTGTGCTAATGTAAATTTCATTTTGTAGTTTTGCACTTTGTTTTTCCCAATAATTGCGTTCTTGTTGTGGAATACTCATATTGGCTATCAGTATAGATTGTACCATCTTTATTTATCATTAGTTTGCATGCCTCGGTTAATGCTACTAATTCAGCAGCTTGTTCAGCCAATTCCTGACAATCATGCTGCGTGCCATCATCAAGTAAGGGTATTGGTGTGGCTGGATTTAAGGTTGTGCATCGCTCAACAGTCAAATGTGGTTGTGACAGCAAGATGGCCATGCAAGATAAATGTCTTGCAGGTGATCAAAACGCCATATTGGTTTGCAATAGGAGAGCAGACACTGCATGTGGGACCTTAAGAGTTAATTGTGGAACTGCTCTCTACTGCCATCGAAGCTGCCACAACTGCTCTGGCACAATGCGGTAATGCACACGTCACGTTGTCTAATTTAGTCGAAAAATAAGCTATTGGTCTTCGCTTATCACCGTATTGCTGTGTAAGTACGGAGGTCATGTAATAGTTTTTACAATCTACCATTTGAATGAATGGTTTATCATAATTTGGAAGGGCCAGCGCAGTGCTGGACACCAAGTGTTGTTTAATGTCACAGAAGGCCTTTTCTGCCTCTGTATTCCATTGAATAGGTGATGTCATTTTAAGGTTTGTTTCATACATCAATGTTGACAATGGTGCAACAATTTCTGCATAGTTTGGAATCCATGCTCTACAATAATTTGTCAGACCCAAAAATGACATCATATGTTTCTTTGTTTGTGGTTTAGGGGCTTTTAAGACTATAGCTTTTCTGTCTTCTAATATAGTCCTTCCTCCTACACTTAAATTATGGCCTAGATATTTGACTTGCTTTTTACACCATTGTAATTTATTTTTGTTCACTTTGTGTCCCTCTTCTGCTAGATGATGCAGTAAGGCCAATGAATCTGTGATGCATGTCTCTTTATCTAGAGACACCTTTCTTCAATCATCTTTTTCTCGCTAATTCTTACCATTGGTCCTGTCTCGTCATCTTCCTGTCTTTGAAACAACATATTTTTATGTCTACCTTCCTGCTCTTTTTGTTCATTTGTTAAGTCCTTCTTTTTCTCCCTTCCTTTTTCTCTTTTAGACGCCATGTTTAACCAGAAGAGTAAGTCGTCAAATCCATCTTTTTCTATTTGTGATATATCATTTTTGTGTCGACACTTTATTTCGTTTCGAAGTTGAACTATTTTTTGCGAATTTAGCTGGCCAGCGAAACCGTATTTAGTTATCCACGTGTTTAAATGTTCTATTTTGGAAGGGTTTTGGAGTTGAACATATTTCCAATCTTTACACGTTAGGCGTATTTTTGGATCCGGTTTACTGTTATTGATTCCCATTTTTGTGAATTTGGAAGTCAGTTTGCACCTGCACCTAGAGTGACCTAAATACTGACTTTATTCAAAAATGACAGGGTGACAATAAATGTCTGAGTTTTGGCAATTCTCAAGCTTCTATCCCAGTCGGGGCGGAGAATTCTTGCCTGTGCTTCCAAACCCAGTTGTCACTTACAATCCAGTCTTATACATTCATACTTTTACACATTCACACGATATTAGTAACGTTTTTCTAAACGCACGGAAACACAGAAACACGGAATTGAAGTACGTACAGGACTCCGCCGTCCTCGTGGAATTTGTCGGACTCCGCCGTCCTTCTTACCCCAAACTACAGATAGAGGGCATGGTGAAAGTCTTACCACAAAAGAAGCATGCAAAATCTTGGTGATAGATTACAGGTTTGATGCAGTTATTGCAAGCAACATGTTTTCAACTAGATATTCGTTCTGTTCCAAAACACTGGCTGACCTTGTGTTTTGTTACAAGTAACAAGCTTCTGCTAAGTTGTGTATTTGACCTGGAAATAATGCCGAAGTGTTTATCTCTTTCATATGTCGTATCCAAATGTTTTTCGTCTACATCAAAAATAAAGGAACTGGCCTGTTACAATGCTGAACTTGGGAGTGTCGGAAGAGTGAAACATTTTACTAACCTCTGTTTTTGTGTCAACAGAAATGGAAGCAGCTGTCTCGGCTCCAGCGAAGCATTATCCTCTTTCTTCTTGCGCTCACCCTCGTATTGGCCCTCGTGTCTTATTCCCGCCTATCAAAGCAAAGGATAGGTAAATGCTCCAATTAAACCAAATCAGGATGCACACATAGATAGATTTGCTTTGTAAAGTCTACTTATTTGTTGTCATGTATCTGATAGTGCACCCAGAAAGTATTCACAGCGCTTCACCTTTTTTCACATTTTGTTATGTTAACAGCTTCATCCCAAAATGGAATAAATATCATTTTCCTCAGAATTCTCAACACCAATAATGACGACTTTTTTTTTTTTTTTTTTTTTTTTTTGCAAATCTATTAAAAATAAAAAAAAAACTAAGAAATCACATGTACATACGTATTCACAGCCTTTGCCACAAAGCTCAAAATTGAGCTCCGGTGCATCGTTTCCACTGATCATCCTTGAGAGGTTCCTGCACCTTAATTGGAGTCCACCGGTGGTAAATTCAATTGATTGGACATGATTTGGGAAGGCACACACCTGTCTATATAAGGTACCACACAGGTGGCAGTGAATGTCAGAGCACAAACCAAGTATGAAATCAAAGGATTGTCTCGAGGCACAAATCTGAGGAAGGGTACAGAAAAGTTTCTGCTGCTCGAAGGTTCCCAGTGGCCTCCATCACCGGTAAATGTAAGAAGTTCCGAACCACCAGGACTCTTCCTAGAGTTGGCCACCTGTCTAACTAAGCAATCAGGAGCTTAGTCAGGGAGGGGACCGAGAACCCGATGGTCACTCTAGAGCTCCAGCGGTCTGCCGTGGCAAGAGGAGAACCTTCCAGAAGGATAGCCATCTCTGACATCCTGGATGAAAACTCAGACATCCTGGATGCAAACCTGCTCCAGAGTGCTCAGGACCTTAGACTGGGGCGAAGGTTTACCTTCCAACAGGCCGACCCCAAGCACATCGAAGGAGTGTCTTTAGGACAACTCGGTGAATGTCCTTGAGTGGCCCAGCCAGAACCCAGAATTGAATCCGATCAAACATCGATGGAGAGATCTGAAAAATGCTGTGCACCGACGCTCCTCACCCAACCTGATGGAGCTTGAGAGGTGCTGCAAAGAGGAATGGGCGAAACTGCCCAAAGATAGGTGTGCCAAACTTGTGGCATCATATTCAAAAATACTTGAGGCTGTATTAACTGTTAAGTAAATACTTATGCACATGTGATGTCTAAATTTATTTTTAATACATTTGCAAAAGTTTAAAAAAAAAAGAAAACCAACTTTTTTCATATTGTCATGATGTGGTGTTATGTGTAGAATTTTGAGGGGGGAAATGAATTTATTCAATTTTGGGATGAGGCTGTGTAACAACAAAATGTGGAAAAATTGAAATGCTATGAATGCTTACTGGATGCACTATATGGGATGTGCACTTACCTATCTGTACTTGGTCTTTTTCACTCAGAAAACCACACCTACACACAAGTGTACATTTATAGACACGAGAGAAATTGTATTCAAGGGAAAAACTGTAGTACAGGAAAAAAGCCACACATTGGTCTCAGTGGTTTTAATGTGATCCTTCCCATGAGTCGGCCTCAGGTGGTGTTTGGCCATCACAGCCAACTTATTCCCAATCGGCAAGATGGGCGAATCGCTTCACTGCCTTGCTATTGGTTACTTTGTATTTGTAAAACGGTGTCATGTGACAGCGCCCAAGGCCAAAGTCTCTCTGACAAACCAAAACAGATAGCACAAGCAATGATTAATAGATGTAATGGATACTGCCCACCTCTGTTTTTCAGTCATACAGTACACAAGTAGATACAATAAATGAACAAGTCGTAAATAGACACATTGCTCCATCTTGTGATCGGTTATCTTTTTTTTCCCCAAAATCCTGATCGTGTAAAGCCTATATATTATATTTGGTAACTATAATTACCTTAACATGTTGAGGTCATGATGATTGTAAGTCAACTGAGATGCTTGCTGTCAGTCTGGATGGAAATACAAGTTCAATTACCGCAATTTCTCATGTATAATGCACAATTCCCCCCCCCCACCCCCCCAAAAAAAAACATCTTCTGTTTTCAATAGCGCACATTACACACTGGTATAGGAAAAATCCTTCATAACAAAGTGAGAGACTGGTGAATACAGCGACTGAAATAAGTATATAACGTCACCATTTTTCTCATGAAATATATTTCCAAAGGTGCTATTGACCTGGAAATTTCACCCGATGTTGAGAACAACCCATGAAATCCATACATACAAAGAAAGCACAACAAATAAGATGAGAAATTAAGTTGTGAAATGACACAGGGAAAAAGAGTTGAACACTCCAACTGGTATTTATTTAATACTTTGTACAAAAGCCTTCGTTTGCAATGACAGCCTCAAGACGCCTCCTGTATGGAGAAACTAGTCGCATGCATTGCGCTGGTGTGATTTTGGCCCATTCCTCCTCACAAGCAGTCTTCAAATCTTGAAGGTTCTGTGGGCTTCTTTTATGGACCTTAAGTTTCAATTCTTTCTATAGATTTTCGATTGGATTTAAGACAGGTGACTGGCTGGGCCATTCCAGCAGCTTTATTTCTTTTCTTTGAAACCAATTGAGAGTTTCCTTGGCAATAGGTTTTGGATCATTATCTTGCTGAAATGTCCACTCTCGTTTTCATTTCCATCCTCCTCGCAGATGGCTGCAGATTTTTGTCAAGAATGTCTCGGCACATTTGGGCATTCATCCTTCCTTCAATAATGTGAAGTTTACCAGTAAACTGCTGCTGAAAAGCAGCTCCAGACCATCATGTTCCCACCTCCGAACTTCACTGTTGGTATGGTGTTTTTAGGGTGATGTGCAGTGCCATTTCGCCTGCAAACATGGTGTGCATTATGGCGTCCAAACAGTTCCATTTTGCTCTCATCCGACCAGACTATAATCTCCCAGTATTTAACTGGCTTGTCCAAATGTTGTTAAGCCAACTTTAAGCGAGCTTTGACATGCTTTTTTTCAGCAATGGCGTGGCGAGCGTGCATACAGGCCATGGGGGCGGCGTACATTACTCACTGTTTTCCTGACAACGGTACCTGCTAATTCCAGGTCTTTTTGAAGCTCTCCACAGGTAGTCCTTGGACAACTTTTCGGATTATTCCTTGCACTCCTCCGTCAGAAATCCTGCAAGGAGCACCTGATCGAGGCAAATTTCTGGTGGTATTATTGGTTTTCCACTTACGTATTATGGCCCCAACCGTGCAGAAGCTTAGATCTTCCCCTGTAGCCAATGCCATCCTTATGTTTTGCAGCAATTAGTTTGCGATTGCCTTGAGACAGCTCTCTGCTCTTACCCATCATGGGATATGTCTTGACTCACACCTTGAAAATTAGACCTATATGTAGGCCATCACTTACGACCGTACCACCTGGTATTCATTTGTACTGACAAAGGGTTGGTGGATTGCTGTTTGATTATTGATAGATTTTAAGTGTAAGTCCATTCCTTTTTTTTAACCTGCCTTCATGTGCTTTTTCCCTGTGTCATTTTACATTTTTACACAACTTGTCTTACCTTCGTTGTATGTATGGATGACTTGGGTTGTTCCCAACATCTGGTGAGATTTTCAGGTCAATAGCACCATTGGAAGTATATTTACTGAGGAAAATGGTGACGCGTTAAATACTTACTTCAGCCGCTGTATCTTCATAATGATATATTCATATTGATGTTCTGCCACTTTATAATATGTTTCATTAAAGAAATTATTTACTCCTGAATAATGTGTTAATTATTGTACCAATGGTGCATCCTAGAGGTAAGTTTTGACACTGCAGCTTTAATTTGGCGGTCACGTGGGCATTGACAAGTGATGTAATGAAAACTTGACAGTTCATCTGTCGGCATGACACATTCTCTTCTGGTTCCAGAATAACAATAAAATAAATAAATAAAAAAGTTACCGCGTAACAACAAGATGCAGATGCGGGATAAACACACATAAGATCTATTAACATTCGTATAATTAACTATGGCGGCACGGTGGAAGACCACTTTGACCACAATAAAGATGATTCTGATTCTGATTCTGATTCTGATTGAACATGTGCCTCACAGTTCCGAGGACCCAAGTTCAAATCTGGCCTCGCCTGTGTGGAGTTTGCATGTTCTCCCCGTGCCTGTGTGGGTTTTTGTGTGTACTCGGGTTTCCTCCTTCATCCCAAAAACTTGCGTGGTAGGTTAACTGAAGACTCTAACTTGCCCGTAGGTGCAAATGTGAGTGAGAATGGTTGGTTGTTTATGTGTGCCCTGCGATTGGTTGGCGACCAGTACAGGGTGTACCCAGCCTCGTGCCCGAAGATAGCTGGGATAGGCGCCAGCACGCCTGCGACCCTAGTGAGGATAAGTGGTGCAGAAAATTGATCGATATTTATAGTTTTCTACATTGTGGAAAGGTTTTAGGAATGTATAATTCAAAACTGCTTGTCATTTTAATAATTATGTTCTTATATTGTTTGTATAAAACAGATGTCTTGCGTATCAGAAGGAATTCCCGTCTCACTTAATTTGAAAAAATGGTAATGGCTTTTTGTTCAGTACGCCAGATCAAATGTCTGTATATTCCATAATGGATGGTTGGTTTATTAACGATTTAGGGAAGTAGGGGACTAACTGACATAAAAAATGCATTCAAACTATTTACGACGACACTAAGCATGTTGGGAAATACTCAATGGCAAGCCGCCATGTTTTAACGATGTCACCACGCAGCATCGAAGTATTTCCCAGCATGCCTAGCATCGTTAGTAATCTCGAACCAGAAGTGAATGTATCATCTTGACAGATGACGTGTCGTGACATCGTGCAAGATGGCTCACGTATTAAAGCTGCCATTTCGAAACTAAAGTCTGGGCGTCACGACACAATATAAAAGACATTAATCAGGCCGTAAGGGATCCCGGCATAGTTCATATAGGTGATTAGAATAATTAGAGGTACAAATTAAATGTGAAATGCCACTGTTAATTTATTGCATGTGAATATATGAATGGATGGGAGGTTTTGGGGGTGCATTGTACATAGGAAGAAGACTTTCCTCAATTTCTGGAGTCAACTTTGGGGATGCGCATTAAACTCGAGAGCATATTATACACACAAAATCATGGTAGGTTGCTGAGGCACTAATGTACACAATCTGTCCTTTTTGAAAGGATAAGATTCAGATGGAGTGAAAATTCACTGAAATAAGTTGTTAATATTGGATTTTGTTTGTAATTCACATACCGATTTTGTGTTTCATACAGCTAAAAACTATGTATTTGTTTGTCTGTGTATAGGTTTATCAAAAAAGGAAGACTGGATGGAAATGATTGACGATGGGTTGAAGCCTGCATTTCCTGATGTAAATCTTAAGCCAGTTGTAGGTCCAGATTCCATGACTGAAGTTAAAGGACCAAACATCCTCATTTTTCAAAAACCTCCCATAAATGTGAGAAACATTTATCATTTATTTGTGTGTGTGTGTGCGCAATCCCAATTCCAATGAAGTTGGGACGTTTTGTGAAACGTATATATAAGTATATATGTGTGTGTGTGTATATATATATATATATACATATGTGTGTATATATATATATATATACATATGTGTGTATATATATATGTATGTGTGTGTATATATATATATATATATATATATATATATGTGTGTGTATATATATATGTGTGTATATATATATGTGTGTATATGTATGTGTTTAAACTCGGTGATTGGCCCCAAAAATCCTGATCGTATAAAGCCTAGTTTGAACATTAAACATCTTGTCTCTACAGAGTATTCAATTGAATATAGATTGAAAAGTAGTTGCAAATCATTGTTTCTGTTTTTATTTACATTTAACACCGTGTCCCAACTTCATTGGAATTGGGGTTTGTACGTGTGTGTAATTGTCCTTAGCTCTTTGTAAAAGTCAATTCAACCATTTGTGCTTTACTATCAACAGAAGAGGATATTTCCAAACAAGAGAGGTCCACCAAGCCTTCAGAAAAATGGTAATGTCTCACTCACATTTCTTGTGGGAAGACAAGAAGTAGTACAAGATGCAGAGGAGGAAAATGGGGATAAACAAAAAAAGTTGGTCAGGTAAGCTTCTTTTCCCTTAAAAGCATGACAATTATTTTCTAACTTTATAATCTACAGTAGCTGTTATTGATAGATGTTTTGACTGGCACTTTACAGTCCCACATTAGATCTGTTGTTAGACTCCCTGTACACTACATGTTCTTCTGCGATTCAGCTGGCGAGGAGCAATAATTGAAGCCGATCAAGTCACTGAGCCTCCACCCTCAGCCAATGAGAAGGATGCTGCAGCCCCCCCAGCACCAGAGATTCTAGCTGGTTCTGTCCCATTCACTGGTCAGTGCTGAACTTCCATCCATCCATTTTCCTCACTCGGGTCGCGGGCAGTGCTGAACTTCCTTTGTTGTAATTGTTACAACAGCAATCCCTGCAAGAAAATATAATTAAGACACAATTAACTCATGCCAACTGAACAAACAAATTAACTTTGAAAATTTCCGTACATCTAGTTTATATACCTAGGCTAGAGTCTAGTCCAGCTGACTTTAGGCCAAAATAGGAGTATATTCTGGATTGATCACCACCGAGTCAAGCAGAAGACCTTCTGAAAGGTCAGCCCCTGACACAAGAACCTATGCCCAAAAATGCAGTTGAAGTCCGCCATCTTGGTTTGAAGCTTCCATTGTTTGCCGTCTCAAGATGAACTTATCCTACAGAATGTTTACAATTGCTACCAAATATTAGAAACAGAACAGCTGACTCACTTTTGGTTTACCCAAGGTCAGAGCAATTAGCTTTGTGCTGTTATTTCTGCTGAGTAATGTAGCTCACTTTTTTTTCCTCTTCTAGCTGGTAAAAAGGTTTTAAGTTACAGGTTTGCGTGTATGTTGAAAGACACTGAAGAGCATAATTACTACTTTTGAAAATATTTGTGCGATTTAAAAAAAAAAAAAAAAAAAAGTTTGAACAATTAGATATCATACCTCTTTTTATGTTATTTGAAATGTACGTTGGTCATCGGGGGGGGGGGGAGGGGGAAGCCATTTTAGCGGTGTTCAACAGGTTTGCGTGTATGTTGAAAGACACTGAAGAGCATAATTACTACTTTTGAAAATATTTGTGCGATTAAAAAAAAAAAAAAAGTTTGAACAATTAGATATCATACCTCTTTTTATGTTATTTGAAATGTACGTTGGTCATCGGGGGGGAAGCCATTTTAGCGGTGTTCAAAAGCGATCAGGTATTTTAAATATTTAGGAGTCACTTTTGTGACTGCTAGTTACAGTATATATTGTCTCAGGACAATGATGTTTTGCACAACAATTGCCTGTTTCTGTATTACGTATATGTATTGTTCGAAATTTCATGTGTTCCAATTGTGGAATTACTTACTTCAGTGGGAGCGTAAAGTATGTGATCCCAAGTCAACCCCGGTCATAAAATGCAGTCTGATCTTCATCTAAATCACAAGAATAAACTGTCTGCTTAAACTAAGACCACACAAACAATTCTGTTTTCATATTCTCATTGAAAATAATGTAAACAGTCACAGGACAGGGAGGAAAAGGTAAGGAAACCTCTAGGTTATGGATTTTCTAAGAGCTCATCAGAATCATCTTTATTTGCCAAGTATGTCCCAAAAATGTGTCTCCGCTAGTTGGAGCCGCTCTAGTACGACAACAGACAGTCAATTGACAGAGAACAACACTTTGGAGACATAAAGACATTGACGACAAAAAAAACAGTCACTGAGCAGTAAAGGGTTGCTCGCTCGTTATCCGGTAATGCCGTTACAAATTTATTCTTTATTATTATTTTTTTTATTTATTTATTTTATTTTTTTTTACAATTGTGCAAAAAAGATGCAGAGTCCTCTAGCACTTAGAGCAGTTCGAATGACTAATCTCACAATAGTCCGGTGCAATGACCATTGTGCAAAGGGCGCCGAGACTTCAAGGAGTGTATGCGGTTTAAAGTGACGAGTAGTGCGATCATCTGGGACAATGTTGATTGTGCAAATGTTGCAGATACTCCTCAGTCAGTGTGCAAATGGGGCAGATGCTACTCTGGCATGAGTGGCCAGTATTGGTCAACAACAGATATGCAAATAGTGCAGCGTGGCGAGACGACTACAGTGAGTGCACGAGTATTTGTCAAGAAGCATTGCCTGATGTGCACCATGGCTTAGTAAAAAGAGCTTGCAGAAGACCTACGATTAAAAGTTCCTGAAATGGTCATAAAATGTAGTCTGAGCTTCAGTATCACACACACAATTATGTTTTCGTATTTCCATCGAAAATAACATGTAACGAGCGACAGGACTGGGAGGTAAACGTAAGTAAACCTTTCGGTTAGGGATTCTCCAAGAGCTAATAATAGTCAGGTGTGAGCCAAACTGGAGTCCAATCAATGAGAGGCCCAGTCTAAAAGTGCGGATCTCAACCAGATTTAGAGTCTCTGGCATGACCTCAACAGAGCTATTCACACCAGACATCCCAGGAATCTTGCTGAACTGCAGCTCTTTTGTAAAAAGGAACGGTTCAAAAGTCATGATGATCGTTGTGCACTTGTGATCTGAACCTTCAGGAAACGCTTGGTTGTTGCCAAAGCAGTCCTCCACTCAATTCCTCCCTGTCCTGTGAATGTTTACGTTATGCTCGATAAAAATATGAAAACACAATTGTGTGTGGGTATGAGTTTAAGCAGACTCTTGTTTTTTTCTTATTTAGATGACGAGACTGCATTTGAATTTATGCAGAAATGTAAGAAATTCCAAAGGGTTCACATACTTTTTCCAACCAGTGTATATTCTTTCTCCCCACAAATATGTACAGACCCTTTCCAAAAAATGGAAAAGTTTTAAACACATTAAACTTTCATAAATTATAGATTCGGGGCCCACAATTGAAACAATTTCTAGTATTTATTTGTTTATTCCATCCATCCATTTTTCTTCCACTTTTATCCGAGGTCGGGTCGCGGGGGCAGTAGCTTTAGCAGGGAAGCCCAGACTTCCCTCTCCACAGCCACTTCCTCCAGCTCTCCCGAGGGGATCCCGAGGCGTTCCCAGGCAAGTCGAGAGATGTAGTCTCTCCAGCGTATCCTGGGTCGTCCCCGCGGTCTCCTTCCGGTGGGACACCTCACCAGGGAGGCGTCCTGGAGGCATC
Organism: Phyllopteryx taeniolatus; assembly: GCF_024500385.1. Lineage (NCBI taxonomy): Eukaryota > Metazoa > Chordata > Actinopteri > Syngnathiformes > Syngnathidae > Phyllopteryx > Phyllopteryx taeniolatus. The sequence continues at coordinate 20,146,474 of NC_084516.1, forward strand.
CTGATCAGATGCCCGAGCCACATCACCTCCTCTCAATGCGGAGGAGCAGCAGCGCTACTCCCGGATGACCGAGCTTCTCACCCTATCTCTGCGGCGGAAACTCATTTCGGCCGCTTGTATCCGGGATCTTGTTCTTTCGGTCACGACCCACAGCTCGTGACCATAGGTGAGGGTAGGAACGTAGATCCACCGGTAAATGGAGAGCTTCGCCTTTCGGCTTAACTCCTCCTTCAGCACAACGAACCAATACAAAGCCCGCATCACTGCAGACGCTGCACCGATCCGCCTGTCGATCTCCCGTTCCATTCTTCCATCCCTCATGAACAAGACCCCGAGATATTTGAACTGCGGGTGGCGTGCCCTCTCCAGGTCGGGATGAGATCCTTCCCCAAATGGAGGAGTGGATGAGATTCGCCCGGAGTTCCTAAAGCCTCTGGATATTGTAGGGCTGTCCTAGTGGACACGCCTCTTCAAAGTATTCTCCCCACCGAATCGCAACATGCCGAGTCGAGGTCAACAGCCCCTCATCTCCACTATACACAGTGTTGATGGCGCACTGCTTCCCTCTCCCGAGACGCCGGATGGTGGACCAGAATTTCCTCGAAGCCGTCTGGAAGTCTTTCTCCATGGCCTCACCGAACTCCTCCCATGCCCGAGTTTTTGCTGCAGCGACCACCAAGGCAGACCCTCACAATACGTTTGGGCCTAATCTCTGCTAAAGTCTTGAATCTTCTCTGTTCGATAATCCCCTGAAGCCCACTGTCATCAATTTTGAATGTATTGATTTATTTATTTTCCTTTTGCTGGTGCATCGTCTCCTGCTACATTTTGTCCTTCCACTAGACTTTCCATTGATATGCTTGAAACACAGCACTCTTTGAACAGCCACCCTCCTCAGCTATGAACCTTTGTGGCTTACCCATCCTATGGAGGGTATCGATGATGGTCTTCTGGCCAGTTGTCAGTCTTCCCCATATTGAACCCAACTGAGGTAATTCAATGACAGCTGGGGAAACCTGTGAAGGTGCTTTGAGTTTAGTAGTTGATTAGTGTGTGACACTCAGTTTAAAATATTTATGGCCTGCAAAACTTGGGCTGATTTCTTCACAGTATTCACATTTTTTGAATTCCTTATTTCGTGGGTTTTATGAGCTGGAAGCTCAATATTATTTAAAAAAAAAAAACAAATAAACAAATAAATACTTGAAATAGTTTAAATTGTGGGCCCTGAATCTATAATCAATGAAAGTTTAACTTAATTATTAATTATGGAAATATACTTTTCCATGATATTCAAAGTTTTTGGAAAGGGTCTGTACACAACTATCTGCATGGTATCTATCTCACACCTGATTCAGCGATGGGATGATAGACAAAGCAGAGACTAAATATTTACTGTCATCCCTTTCTGTTCATAGCTTCATCTGGAGCTGTGGACAGGTTGGAGGCCGTACGTGATGCCTTTCGACACGCGTGGAAGGGATACAAGGACTACGCCTGGGGTCACGATGAGCTCAAGCCTATCTCAAAGTCTTATAGCGAGTGGTTTGGTCTGGGTTTGACCCTCATTGATTCCCTGGACACGATGTGGATTATGGACTTGAAAGAAGGTGCTGTTTGTCTTTGACCTGGAACCATTTCATTTCAATTATTTCCCATTTAGGTGGAATGATTCCTAAATGGGCGGCACGGTGGACGACTGGTTAGAGCGTCTGCCTCACAGTTCTGAGGTCCGGGGTTCCGCCTGTGTGGAGTTTGCATGTTCTCCCCGTGCCTGTGTGGGTTTTCTCCGGGCGCTCCGGTTTCTTCCCACATCCCAAAAAAAATGTAACACGATAATGAACGGAGACTCGACAAGCACTAATACAATGCGAAAAACCCCTGTCAATTACAGCAGTGCACTAGTGGGTCAACACTGTAAATGACACTTGGGTGGCCCAATCGCTTAGATGCTTTAACTTATTCACTGCCAGCCTTCCCAGTTAACATGGATATTTCACTTCTAAAGCCGTCGATGGCAGTGAATGTTTGACAAATCAGTTATCCCCACCGGCAAAGAGCAGTCAGCGCACTGTGCAACGAGTCTCTTGAAAGCAGAAATAATATGTAGAGGTGACTCTACATGAAATGGTTTTCATCGTCATAAGGGCCCTCTGAAGAAAATCATAACTATGATGTGGCCAATGACCAAAACATGTTTTTGACACCCCTGCGCTCAATGGTGTCTGCCCCATACCACACTTTGAGAACCACTGTTGGAGGCTGTTGTTTTATGCATATTTGAGGCACCCAAAAATGTTTTGTCCACGCCTACCTTTCCCATCAAATTTACACCACTGATTCAGTGGATCGTTTTTCTATTCTCAGGGCAAGGCTTTTCATTCAATGTGTCCTTTGGAATTCGTGATGTGTAAAAATGTAATGCAAATCAAAAGTGTGAGACAGTCCTTGCCGTAGGTTTTACTGCACTGTATAACGTTACACTCCATCACACGCACCCTATTGATCTCTACTAGCTTTAATCCTTGAAATGGTCTTCCGACTGGACTCCCCCAAAAGAGCATTAAACAGCTGCAGCTCGGGTTCTGCCCAGGACAAAGAGTTCAAAACATATTACTCAATTACACTGGCTCCCAGTCAGCTTTAGAATAGATTTTAAAGTTCTGCTATTAGTCTATAAATCTCTTAACTGGTTTAGTTCCTGAATACATGAAATCAATGCTAATGGGATATAAACCCAGTAGGGCTCGAAGATCGACAGACTCGGGTCAAATAGCGGAGCACAGAGTCCGAAGCAAACATGGTGAAGCAGCATTGAGTTGTTATGCTGAATGACACAAGATTGGGGCTTGTTTTGTTTTTAAGTCCAGGTTAAAAACCCTCTTTTTTTCTCATTTCCACTTATAAATTATATTTCCTGCACTGTGTGCTGTTTTAATTGTATTTATATTTGTATTTGTTTTAAATGTTTAAGCTGTTTTTTCTTTTCTTTTAAATGCTATTAATCATGTAAAGCACATTGAGTTAGCTTGTTGTATGAAATGCGCTATATAAATACATTTGCTTTGCTTTGCTTTAAATCATATTCTGCTCTGTGTAACGTTTTATATTGTATTTGTATTCTGTGCCACAGAGTTTGCAGAGGCAAAGCAATGGATAGAGAAGGAGCTCTCGTTCAACCAAAATGTGGATGTAAATCTTTTCGAGACAACCATACGTGTTCTTGGTGGTCTGCTGAGCACCTACCATCTAACTGGAGACCAGCTGTTCCTAAATAAAGCTGTAAGTCATCCAGCAACAGGCAGCTCGCCTCTCTTTGAGCGGTGTCAACATTTTCATCGGTGAAAATGCAGATTTCGGTTTTACTGTTGTGCTGATGATACTTCTAAGTCGATTTTCTTGGAGAATTACAAGCTGGGTCAGTAACATTCCGGGACTGGTGTCGCAAAAGACACATTTCTAACCCAACCTACAAGTTTTCCCCTTTTAATGTGTGCGTCTATAAAAGAGATCCTGCCTTGTTTGCCTTGTTCAGTGCGCAAGAACAGGCGAGAGCGCCTGCTCAAATTGCCTTGGCAATGTGATTTTTCTTTGCGACCCATTTTGAAGACGTGTACGACATTAAGATAGCCCGTGACAATGGAGCTGCAGATGATCCTAGAAGAATCCATCCAGGAGTGCATGGAGGTTTGGCAGACAAAGGCTGGGAAAGTGTGTTCTACTCCAGGGGATTACTTTATAGGGGAAAACTTTTAGTTTGTAGTTTGGATTTGAAATATATCTTTAGTGGCACCAAACCTGGAGCGTTTCTGACACAGCTTCTATATTCAAAGAACTCAATTTTACCTCACTGCTTACAGAAAGACCTCGGGTCCAGGTTGATGCCTGCCTTCAAAACACCCTCAAAGATCCCATTCTCTGACGTGAATATCGGGAAAGGAACAGCTCACCCGCCTCGATGGACGTCTGACAGCTCTATGGCAGAGGTCACTAGCATTCAGTTGGAATTTAGAGAGCTGAGCCGGCTCACTCAGGACCCCCAGTACAAGGTCAGGAAACTGGCAGCGCCATCATAACAGTCAAATGTGCTGTGATGTTTCTGTTTAGATAATGTACGGTGGTTCCATATTGTTACATAAAGCGGCATTTCCCAGCCTTTAGAAAATGTTCTAGTAGCCCTACAAAAGGCAGTCATTTAAACATTACATTTTTAATAAGGCAAAATAACAAAAACTTAAATGTTTCCAAATGTAGAATTTAAAATTCTTGTTTCTATTTTTGGTTAGGACTTGGTCAAATCAAGTCTCCATGTCGATTATAGCGGTACGTCATATCTGTCTGTTGATTTAAAAAAGTTTGTCTTGTTACAAAAAGTGAAGCCAGACTCGCATAAGCAAGTTGTTGAATGCAAGTATAAGACTCACCCAATATAAAAGCTGTTAAAATCAGAGACAAGCTGTCGGTAAATGAAGATTTTGGGCTAGCATTATCAGATTCCTGTGGCCGAAAGGGGTGACGTGATTTATTCTCACCAAGGTAGTTGAAGTCCAGTTTGGCGACACTGTCACTGTCCCCGCGCACACCTCATTTCGACATTACAAGAGTTTTGTTTTGGTGGTAGCGTTTCACTGAGCTGGCAGTGAACAGCATGTTTTAATAGCATGATCAATTCCGTAAATTACTTTTAATCTATGTCTGTCACTTCATCAAAAATCTATGCCCCAAGGAGTTAATGCGCTGTCAAATCATGAGCCTGTTCAGACGATTCATTTTGTTGAACCGTTTAATTTGTAATCATCCCTCAATGTAAAATAGTTACAGGACCTTTGAAAGATGTTCCATCAGTGGTCACTCCCAAGTTTCCAACAAGCAGTTCAGTTGCATTTAGTATTATAAGCGGTGCAGTTTTTGTGAAAGTAACAACTTTTTAGTGGTCAAGTACCAAAAGGGTGGCAGTAGACACACTGCAGTCCATTTGATAATTAGAAAGGGAAAGGAAGAACACAAATGCCTCTTATCACAAGAAGGTCTTTTTAAAAGGGAAAGAAAAGGAAGCTGTTCTGTGACATGGTACTATTCTGCAGTATAGCCATTCAGGCCATTGGACTAGTGCTGGGTAAAAAAACATGGATGACGTATGGCAGTTTAACTATTTTTATCTTGACATTTATGTATCCATGACAACTTCTGTTTTACTGTGGTAACCCTTTTCAGGAGGTTGTAGATGAGGTAATGAAGCAGGTTCACAAGCTTCCGGGCAAACACGATGGTCTGATACCAATGTTCATCAACACCAATAGTGGCCAGTTCTCTCACAGAGGCATCTACACACTGGGCGCCAGGGCGGACAGCTACTATGAATACCTGCTCAAGCAGTGGATTCAGGGAGGCAAGACCGAAGATGAGTAAGGACAACTTTTCAGTGGAAGATGGAGAACGCACATTTTTATACTGCGTTTATTTTACTTTATATTGGTATTTGTTAGAAATTGTAGTGTTGTACAACTCTGCCAAATTCAAACAATGTAAAAGTAGGTTTTATTAATATCGATCTGATGGTCTTATTTTTATTGTTGTATTCTGCCAGGCTGTTGGAGGACTACATTGAAGCAATCAATGGAGTAAAAAAACACCTTGTGAGACAGACTGGGCCACGCAAATTGACCTTTGTTGGAGAGCTGTCCCATAATCGCTTCAGTCCCAAAATGGTAGAAATAAACACAAAAACTTGCCAAGTCTTCAACTGTTACTTGTCTGGAGGTAGTAAAGCTCCTCCTCCTTTACACAGTTGGTACGGAAGGTATTCAGACCCCCTTAAATTTTTCACTCTGATATATTGCAGCCATTTGCTAAAATCATTTAAGTTCATTTTCTTTCCTCAGTGTATACACAGCACCCCATATTGCCAGGAAAAATACGGAATTGTTGACATTTTTGCAGATTAAAGAAGAAAAACTGAAATATCACACACACACAAATATTCAGACCCATTGCTCAGTATTTAGTAGAAGCAGAAGAAGAGATGGAAAGCGGGTTCTTCGGCAGAAAGAGACGAGGAAAGCACAGAGCCTAGAACTGAATGTGGGGACTTTGAATGTTGGGACTATGACAGGAAAATCTCAGGAGTTGGTTGCCATGATGATTAGCAGAAAGGTTGATCTAGTGTGTGTCCAGGAGACCAGGTGGAAAGGCAGTAAGGCTAGAAGTTTAGGGGCAGGGTTTAAATTATTTTACGATGTTGTACATGGTAAGTGTGCTAGCTAGATGGAAAAGAATACTTTGAGGAGTTGATGAATGAGGAAAATGAGATAGAAGGGAGAGTAGAAGAGGCCAAGTGTGGTGGACCAGGAAGTGGCAATGATTAGTAAGGGGGACGTTAGAAAGCCATTAAAGAGGATGAAAAATGGAAAAGCAGTTGGTCCGGATGACGTTCCTGTGGAGGTATGGAAGTATCTAGGAGAGGTGGCTGTGGAGTTTTTGACCACCTTGTTCGGTAGAATTCTAGCGGGTGAGATATGATGCCTGAGGAATGGAGGAAAAGTGTGCTGGTGTCCATTTTTAAGAACAAGGGTGATGTGCAGAGCTGTGGGAACTATAGAGGAAAAAGTTGATGAGCCACACAATGATGTTATGGGAAAGAGTATTGGAGGCTAGACTCAGGACAGAAGTGAGTATTTGCAAGTAACAGTATGGTTTCATGCCTAGAAAGAGTACCACAGATGCATTATTTGCCTTGAGGATGTTGATGGAAAGGTACAGAGGTCAGAAGGAGCTACATTGTGTCTTTGTAGCTCAAGAGAAAGCCTATGACAGAGTACCCAGGGAGGAACTGTGGTACTGCATGCAGAAGTCTGGAGTGGCAAAGAAGTATGGTAGAATAATACAGGACATGTACGAGGGCAGCAGAACAGCGGTGAGGTGTGCTGTAGATTTGACAAGACGAATTTAAGGTAGAGGTGGGACTGCATCAGGGATCAGCCCTGAGCCCCTTCCTGTTTGTTGTGGTGATGGATAGGCTGACAGATGAGGTTAGACTGGAATCCCCGTGGACCATGATGTTTGCAGAAGACATTGTGATCTGCAGTGAAAGCATGGAGCAGGTGGAGGAACAGTTAGAAAGATGGAGGCATGCACTGGAAAGCAGAGAAATGAAGATTAGCCGAAGTAAGACAGAATATATGTGCATAAATGAGAGGGGTGGTGGGGGAAGAGTGAGGCTACAGGGAGAAGAGATAGCAAGGGTGGAGGACTTGAGATACTTGGGGTCAACCGTCCAGAGCAATGGTGAGTGTGGTCAGGAAGTGAAGAAACGGGTCCAAGCAGGTTGGAACGGGTGGAGGAAGGTGTCAGGTGTGTTATGTGACAGAAGAGTCTCTGCTAGGAGGAAGGGCAACGTTTATAAAACAGTGGTGAGGCCAGCCATGATGGACGGATTAGAGACAGTGGCACTGAAGAGACAACAGGAAGCAGAGTTGGAGGTGGCGGAAATGAAGATGTTGAGGTTCGCTCTCGGAGTGACCAGGTTGGATCAAATTAGAAATGAGCTCATCAGAGGGACGGCCAAGGTTTGATGTTTTGGAGACAAAGTTAGAGAGAGAAGACTTCGATGGTCTTAAGAAAGAAATAGTGAGCATCTTGGTAGAATGCCAGGCAAGAGAGCTAGAGGAAGAGCAAAGAGAAGTTTGATGGATGTCGTGAGGGAAGACATGAGAGCAGTTGGTGTTCGAGAGGAGGAGGCAGGAGATAGGCTGACATGGATAAGGATGACGCGATGAGGCGACCCCTAAAGGGACAAGCCCAAAGGAAAAGAATAAGAATTTTAGCAAATGGCTGCAATATAACCAAGACTGAAAGACTTTACGTAACCACTGTATCTTGAAAACCTTCACGTTACCTTAACGTTCCGTTAAGCAATGTCAGTGAGCAACTTATCCTTGCTACTTGTAATTAAATAAATTGAAGTCAGCAAAAACATATCAACCTTGTTAAATGTTTCCATTGTTTCTTCTTTCAATCAAATTCCTGTTCTTTCAGGACCACCTGGTATGCTTCCTGCCAGGAACCCTGGCACTGGGATCTTACAATGACCTTCCGGGGGACCACATGGATTTAGCTGTACAGTTGATGGAGACTTGTCACCACATGTACACACAGATGGAGACTGGACTTAGCCCAGAGATCGCTCACTTCAACCTGCACGACACTGATAGTAATGACATTATTGTCAAGGTTAGGCTTCGCATCTCGATTATACTGTACATTTTTGATATTGTGGCCTTTCAAAAATGTGTCCTTTTAAGAGTCACTGTCTTTCTTTGATTTGGTCATATTGAGGTGAGATCCAACAGTCAGTTAGCAATGATTTGTGCCATTAGATGATAGGATTTTTGGGGCCGATACGGATAGTGGGGGCTTAAAAAAAGACGATATCCGATATATTGGGTGACAACCAATATATATCAGAATAGATAGATACAGCAGCTGAAATAAGTATTTAACACGTCACCATTTTTCTCACTAAATAGACTTCCATATATGATGTTGGGAACAACCCAAGTAATCCATACATACAACGAATGTAGAACAAATAAGATCAGAAATTAAGTTGTGTAAAAATGTGAAATGACACAGGGAAAAAGTATTGAACGCATGAAGGGAGGTGCAAAAAGGCATGAAAAGCCAAGACAATACCTAAAATCTATCAATAATCAAACAGCAATCAGTGCAAATCAATATCAGATGGTTCAGTCATAATTGATGGCCTACAAAAAGATCTCATTGCCAAGGTGTGAGTCAAGACACATCACATGATCGCAAACTAATTGTTGCAAAACATAATGATGGCATTGTTTACAGGCGCATATCTAAGCTTCTGAACGTTCCAGTTGAGGCCATATACATGAGTGGAAAGCCAATCATACAAGCATAAATTTGCCTCGATCAGGTGCTCATCGCAAGATTTCACACAGAGGAGTGCAAAGAATTATCAGAAGAGTTGTCCAAGAGCCAAGGACCACCTGTGGAGACCTTCAAAAAGACCTGGAATTAGCAGGTACTGTTGTCACAAGGAAAACAGTGAGTAATGCACTCTTCCGCCATGGCCTGTATGCACGCAAGACCCCATTGCTGGGGGGGTGGGGGGGGGGGGGGGGGGGGGAGCATGTCAAAGCTCGTTTAAAGTTTGCTAAACAACATTTGGACAAGCCAGTTAAATACTGGTATGTATTTGTAGAATGTAGTCTGGTTGGATGAGAGCAAAATGGAACTGTTGGGATGCCATAATGCACACCATGTTTGGAGGAGAAATGGCACTGCACATCACCCTAAAAACGCCACACCAACAGTGAAGTTCGGAGGTGGTCTGGAGCTGCTGTTCAGCAAATGTTACTGGTAAACTTCACATTATTGAAGGAAGGACGAATGGCCAAATGTACCGAGACATTCTTGACAAAAATCTGCAGCCATCTACGTGGATGATCGAGGGTGGACATTTCAGCAGGATAATGATCCAAAACATACTGCCAAGGAAACTCTCGATTGGTTTCAAAGAAAAAAAATCAAGCTGCTAGAATGGCCCAGCCAATCACCTGACTTGAATCCAATCGAAAATCGATGGAAAGAACAGAAACTCAAGGTCCATAAAAGGACCCCATGGAACTTTCAAGATTTGAAGATTGCTTGTGTGGAGGAATGGGCCTAAATGACACCAGAGCAATGCATGCAACTAGTTTCTCCATACAGGACGAGTCTTGAAGCTGTCATTGCAAACGAAGGCTTTTAACAGTATAATTATAAAATGAATACCAGTAGGCGTGTTCAATAACTTTGGCCTGTGCTATTTCACATTACACACAATTTCATTTTCTTTGGATATATGGATTACTTGGGTTGTTCTTAACATCTGGTGAAATTTTCATGTCAATAGCACCTTTGGAAATATATTTTTTTTTAAAAATGGTGACATGTTAAATACTTATTTCAGCCGCTGTATATAGAAATATCAGAATCAGAATAATCTTTAGTTGCTAAGTATGTCAAAAACAGGAATTTGTCTCTGGTAGTTGGAGCTGCTTTACTACGCACAACTTAAAAGTGCTGTATAATAAGTCTTATGTTCGCCATTGGCGGACATGTGACAATCACCAGCATCTCTCCGTTTGGATGCACTGAGATGACGTCACAGCGCCCTACCGCCCAAATTGAACATTTTCAAATTTGAGCACGCCTGCTGCGGCGGCAGGTTTCATTGCGAGTTAAAACATTTCTTCCTTTTGTGCGAGGTAGGGTTCACATCAGGCAACGCTTCCTGAGGATATGAACCTCAAAACTGGTGTGCATTTCTTTTTGTCATAAGGTAGCTTCACCACCTCCAATCTCGTAACATTGATTGGAGTCTGGGTTTATCGACTTGAATGATGAAAGAAATTCTACTTTTTGTACCCTGCACTGTGAATGTTTCCAAGAATGTGTCTAATAAAAGCATGATAATGTAGTTGATTGGATTTTAGTTCAGTCAGACAGTTGTGATGATCAGAGTCAGACCACAGGGTTTACGTTTTCTTGCAACTGCATATTGCATGACTTGGTTGGCATACTGTTTTTATCTTTTCAAATGATTTCAGTGTTGACAACATTTTGTTTTGTTTTAAATACAGCCTGCAGACCGACATAACCTGCTGAGACCCGAGACAGTGGAAAGTCTCTTCTACATGTATAGATTGACAAAGAACCCCAAATACAGAGAGTGGGGATGGGAAATTCTGCAGAGTTTCAACAAGTACACCAGGGTAATATGAATGAACATCGACAGCCTTGCTAGCAAAGAATAATTCAAAGAGCAAGAGAAATGCTGCGCTACTTTTACACCAGATGTAACGAGAGACGCACATCTTCCAAAAAGCTAAACTTTCATATAATATTCTCCCAAAAGTCAGATGTTTTTTTGCAAAAGTAAGACAGCCCTTTGTTCCTTTTTGGTCAGCAGTGGTTTTGGCCTTGGAAATCTGCCATGGATGCCATTTTTGTCCAGTCTCTTCCTTATTGTTCTCTGATGAACACTGACCTTAACTGAGGCAAGGGAGGCCTGCAGTTCTTTAGAAGTTGTCGTGAGTTTCTTTGTGGCCTCCTGCATGAGTCATTGCTGGTCTGTCTCTTAGGGTAATCTTTGGAGGCCACCACTCCTGGGAAAGTTCACCACTGTTCCATATTTTCTCCACGTGAGCATAATGGCTCTCGCTGTGGTTCGCTGGAATCCTAAAGCTTTAGAAAAGGCTTTTGAAACCCTTTCCAGACCGATTAAGTCATAATTTAATGAAGGGGGTAATTACTTTTTCACAGAGTGTCAGGTAACTTTGAATAGTGTTTTTTTTTTCCCTTAATAATTGAAATCACCATTTCAAAGCAGCATTTGAAGTTCACTTGGTTTATATTTGTCCAATATGTATGTGTTTGATGATAGTAAACAAAGTGGAAAAAATTTTAGGCCAATATTTTTTCACACCACTGTGTACAACTTGGCATCACTTTATCTTTCCAAAAGAAGGCCAATTTCTTCATTTTCTGTAAATGTAAGCCACATTTGAGGAATTCTTCAAATTTGGAGTAGACTAATTGCACTTCCAAACTCAGCCAGTTAGTATCCGGTTAGCTTCCTGTACCATTTCAAATAGTGGAAAAATGGAAGAAGCCAAAAATCCCAGCGCTTCAACAGCCAGTGAAACGAGTCCATATAATGTGACTGAATTGCGCTGATCCAAACTCACACTGACAAGTGCACCCTTACTGTAAGGTCGTAATGTCATACTAAACAGTCACACTGAAAAAGACATCACTCGTTAGATTTAAAATGTTAGGTAATGTGTAAATTCGACGGCCTGATTTTGACTTCCCAATATTTTAATATTCCAAAGCATCTTTTGCCATAATGATATATTCGAGCCAACCCCCCTTTTATGCAGGTGTCCGACGGCGGTTACACATCGATCAACAACGTCCGTGACCCGGAGAACCCGGAGCCTAGAGACAAGATGGAGAGTTTCTTTCTGGGTGAGACGTTGAAGTACTTCTACCTGCTCTTCTCTGACGACATGGAGCTTCTCAGTCTGGACAAATATGTCTTCAACACTGAGGCCCACCCGCTCCCCATATGGCCCACACCGCCCGAGTGATGGCACCGTACGGGAGGTTTGTACTTCTATCATGCTGTGGGGTCTTCGTAAGACTTGAAGCGTTCCTCAGTCAGGCGTGCCGTGCCGCCGAGCTACTGACACCACTGGACTACTGTGCAGGCCAGTGACCCAGGTCTGTGCAGGCCACCTATACTTTGGTACCTTTTTCATATGGAGGAATTTCTGCTCAATGTTTCCTAAGGAAAATGTCTGAGCTGGTCTCTTCTGTAAATACATTTGGTTTGGTTTGGGAGTAGGGCCGACCGGGGCTTGTCATGACATCAGAAGGTCTTTTTCACCTGAGGGGCATCCACATTTCTTTGTGTTTGATTGGAATTCTTGATTGACATCATTAAGAAGATTTTTGGCAATTACTGTATGGAATATGACTCTTTGAGTACTTTGGAGAAATTCATCTGCTGTTTTCGTTCTGTCAGAAATATTCAGGATCAGAACCATGCAGTTCATTGAGGTTCTAGAAATGACTACAAATCCATCAGGCTTTATGCAAGCAGTTTGAAATTTCAGAATGTTAAATAGGTAGCCACTTCACTCATACAGACATATTCACGGTCCAAAATAATATGAATGACTGGACTGTACTCTAGGATCACAAACAACTGCAGGTTTTCGGAAGATTTGTGGGGCCACTTTGTTAATCATGTTTTATTGGAATGGCACCAAGATGCATGCCAAAGAGCTGGGAAGCCCCAGAATGCTTTTGCTCATCAAGAGAGCCAAGTAGATGGAGCAAAGCTGGCCTTTAAATTGCCCTATGTTCCAAAATTCAAAAGATGGAACTATTTGGACACTGATAGTTTTGTCCATTAATCCGCGAGAACATCTGTAATGTCAGATGTTGAATCTGTCTCGCAGTTTCTGTTCTAAGACTGAAAAGAAAGAAGTTGTAATATGTGATTAAAGCTGTCATTTTAAAAAGTCATCCGATTTCCACACAACACGACATTGCAGATGTTCTTTCTCCAGCAAGTCTTCCAAACCAAAATCATCCAAACTTGGGAGAATTAAACTGTCCAAAGCATGTTGTTAAGATTCAGGACCCACTTCTGGGTCCAGCTCAATCCCTGTTTTAGTGCGGGGGGGGGGTCATCGGTACACTTTGTATAAATAGTTTTTGTACCATGGCTGTCACACCTTGGAAAGGTCACAGTTTGAATGTTGTACACATCGCTACTATGGTGCCTTGAGGTACAAATTTGGTTTGTACCGTGACCACGCTCTTTAAACACTTGTATCTCAAATCAACTTTCCCCGTTGGAATGAATGGAAATGCCATCAAGCCATCCCAGCCTCCTACACGGTAATGTTGTGCTTTATAAAAGCATTCAGTAGCGACCTGATTAAATGTTGAGAATTTCTTTTTTACATTATGCCGCTCCTTCTGGTGTGCACGCCTTTGCCACCGGGGGCAGTATGATGCAGACATATCCAGTACGTGGAGGTGGTCTCGGCTCCTCAGTCTTCTCAGAGAATAAAGAATAGATGCGTGTTTCTTAATATATTATCTGGGATGCTATTTTGTGGTTGTCAAAAGCAAATGCAAAGAATCAGCTGGACAATTCTGGATCTTGGCTCACTCGTACTGTATCTCAAGGCACCCCTATATTACAAACATCACAAAAGCTCATTCCGCTGATGAATGGAAATGTCACGTTTGACTTTGTCGGTGCTAATGTATCATTTTCATGTTGTGCACTTACTGTGGTTCTGTTTATGAGCTATCACTAGCTTGGGGCGGGGTATTGCAAAATAGATAGCCTTGTATGAATTGACACGATATTTGGTCCGCCCCCCCGAAAGGTATAGTTATCAACCAAACTTAACATGAGGGGAAGTCCTTGGGATGGAATTTATCGAAGGAATATCCTACACAATGACAAGATTTTGATGTCAGCGCTTTCTTTCGACTTTTTTTTCAGTAATATTTCATCGAAAGAATAACTTTATCTGAGCCCAAATGTTTGTGAGAGCTACTGAGAAAATTCTGCCAGGTGGAGTAATTTGCTGATAGTCACATTTTCAGGGCACGTTTGTGGCAGAAGCCTTTTTTGGTTGTTCCTCAAGGAAGGAAGTATTTGACATTTTGTGAGGATTTTAATTTTAGAGAGCGAAAAGGATAAACGAGCAGAATAGGTGAATCAAATACTAATGTGCCTCAATACGCTGATTCTGATTCCACTTTTAGCACGCAGACATGAAGATATCCTCATTCTCTACTTGCCTGTCAATATCCACGCATCGTCTGTCCATCATCAAATGTTGTTTTCACTGCTGTTTGTCGTGTTTAGTTGCTCGTCATTTTCCTCAAGCGGGTGTGCTTTCCACCTCATCTACCGGTACTGACGGGATTCAAACCGTTTGTCTGAAGCGATTTCCGGCCTCGTGTGAAAGACCCAAGCTTAACCTTGTCGCGTTGTCATGGAGCGGAGGTCCGCACGACTGAATGTGAACTAAAGTCACCCCCGCGCTCTGTGTTCTGTTCTATCGCTGCCGTTTCTATGGAGGCCTACCGAGTGGCTGCAGTCCCAGTTTGGTGGTTGCGTTTCTATTGCGTGCGGGTGGCAGAAAACATGACGTACATATTTGGTATCAATGACTTTCAACTTCTATTTCCAGCTGGACCAGTATTCCACACCATTTAACTACTTGTTCCATCAAGATGCCTTCTATTTGACCTTCAACTAATGTCTGCCTAATCATTGATAGAATTTTGATGACTTTGTGGGGAAATTGTAAATAACCTCATTAAAGATTATACATAAATCTCACCGCTTACAATGACTCATTTCACATTGTCAAGCTCAATATAGGAAATTCTCCTCGTGATCGCTTTTGATGATCGTTTATCAAATGCCCTCGAGAAGTGTCAGTTATCCAAGTGTGTGTGTATCAGGCCGAAAACTTTCAGGCAAAACGGGGGACTCGGAAGTTGATTGCGCTAAACCACTCGGGCCGGTCCTGTACGACCGACGACTGCCAGTTGGGCGGTTGGCTAGGAGGGTGGCATTGGGCCCCTGCGGCCTACTCTGGGTGCCTGGTTTTTCGAGCGGTTCACAGTGCCGACTTGCGTTTTGAGAGCCGGGGCGTAAGTGCTGCGACCCGTACGGTGGCTCCGCTCCTCAGGATAACCTAATCCACGCTCGGCGGTGTGTGCGGCAGCTTCCGGGCATAAAAGAATGTCATGTGCTCCGCATATCCTGGGTAGCAACAAGTCATTCTGCAAGTGTGACATGACCAGGAAAATGTATGTGGCGCTACCTTGCCTGCACCTGCCGGACCGTTTGAAATGTTACGAGAGAAATTGGAATTCTACGAAGGACGTTTTGCTGGTGTGTGGTGATTGGGGCCCCGCCAATAATTCGTTGAATTATTCATAAATTGATCATGTATTCATACTGATCAATTTTGAGGAAACAACATTAAGCACCATTAGGAATATAGCGCAATCTATACAATTCTCGTCAACTATAAATATGATATGCCTGTATGGATTGAACTCTGTTTTTATTTGCTAGAATGTTAAAATTCCCCAATAATGTACGTGTCCTCGGTTGGTGGTCGATGTTTTTGCACGGTAACCCAGAAAAAGAAAAAAAAGAATCATACGCCTCCAAAAAGAAACATTACACTTCCCCAGTGCAATGAAGATAACTGCTGGGAATGATTGAATTCGAGTTCCCCGTAATGGCCTCAAGAAAAAGGGTTTAAAAAAGAAAACATCGAATTGTCTTTCAATCAGCACATCATAACTAAATCAAGCGTTTAATCCTTCATCAAATGACTTCATAAGTGTGTCATTTTCCCATTACACCCGATTAAATGTGAAATGAGCGATTCAGACGTTAATGGCAAAATGATGACTTCAACCTGAATGTGAATACGAAGAATTTTTAAACATGGAATGTCCGAGATTTCTTTCCTTAGTGTTCCTAAATGTGTTCCACTTTCCGACTCATCCAATTGATCACTGCTTTGCTCCGTGTGCTAATGTACAGCCTAACCTAAATGAAGACAATGTACAGTAGATGGTGCCAGAGCAATTCAATATGCACATTAGTTGCTTCAGTGAATTGGATGGATTGGGAATACAACACTTGCATTGGCAGTATCAATACACAGCAAAGGCTTCCATTTTGTATCAGTAATCCGTCCACAGTGGACAAACACAGGAAGTGTGGAATAAAACCTAAAGGCAGACTTGACCGCCAGCAGGAACAATTCCATTCAACATCAAGTATTTCCTACAACCTGACAATGTCTAAATATTCAAATGGTAATGTAACTGCAATCATGGAATGAAAATGACATTGGATGAAAAGCATCTGATATCAAACAGTGAAGAAATGCACATATGAATCTTGTGACTTATGCTGCCGTCTATTACGTTGCCTTGTTGGCCTTTCCGCGCGCGTGTGTGTGTGTGTGCGCGTACATGCGTATGTGCTCTGCGAGACGCACGCACATACACGCTTCAGATGGCATTTCTGAGTTCTCCTGGATGCAGCGCACACACACACGCATGCGGTCCGTCGAAAGCATCCCTGTAGTGCTGCAGCTAGAGAAGGATATTCAGGATTCTTTTTCCACTTCATTTATTTCACCTGGAGATGTAGTGAATCAATCAATAGCCTGCCTTCAAATATAAAAGAACATTGCAAGAGAAATTCTTCTTGAGCTATACAGCGGTCCCTTTGAGTCTTTTGTATTCATCTCTCAATCATTTTCTGAGTTCTGATGATTTGACTCACCTGTGGTTGAATTCTTGTACATTGATTTTTATTTTTTTTAAATTTAGCTTTGCTAGACTTGCATCGGGGTGAACTTATTATTGAAACACGAAATGTGTCTGTTAGTTAACTTTTCGAAACCTGTGTGGCATTTAAAATTGTTTACTAATTCTTTTGAACAGTACTGCATTTATCTTTTCTATGTTTATCTGAAGGGATTATCAAAAATGCGAAGTTGATTTGAAAGGTTCTTGATGCACGTTTTAATGTCCCACATTAGGACCGCGGCCAACACTTGCAAGCTGAATGTCGTCAAGGAAGGGAAGGTGAAGGTGGGCGCGCTGTTGGTTGATTCAAACAGTAAAATGCTTTCATTGCACGCATTTCTAATGATCGGAGTTAATCTTAGGTAGCATTTTGCAAACTGAATTAAACAAATTGTATTTTTCCAGAACTACAAGCCAAGATACGCAAACTCGCACAGTCGGCTTGACATTGATCTCGTCAACAGATTTTGAGCATTTCCAGTCACCTGCAACACTTTCACACGGACTGCGCCTAATGAGCTTGGCATATTTCTCAGGTCTACGGTATTGATGACTCGTGGGAAACTCCGTCGGAAGTACTATGATGGGCCGCAGTTAGGCTGGCGGCTTTTGCCCGAGGCTTAAAGCTACACCTCTCCCACAGATGGAAGCAAAAAAACAAAAAAAAATTGTTTCCCAGGAGGAGTTGAGAGCGAATTTCTTCGGGTACCCAGCAGCTGGCCAACAAATTGGAGCAAACAAAACGGTTGTGGCTGTGCCCATTTGACGAAGGGGAAAATGCAGTTTTCTAGAGTGCCACTCATGTCCAGTCCTTTTCAACAGTTTCCCAGTCATTTTCAATCACGTTTAATGAGTGAGTAAGAGTTGTCTCAAAAATCGAGCATGTGCACATGCGAGACGATCATTGACGTAGACCACGACAGTGCACGCTTTTCTGGGCATTTCCGATTTTATCCCCAGCATAGGAAGAATTTGCATGGCAAAGCGACTGCATCACGAAGAGCTGAATCTATCAACGATGTAGTGGAGAGGTTGGCATGCACTGGGCTGTTAGCGATCAGCAGAATGCCAACTGCAACCCTGTTGTATCCCCTGTGAGGGATTCAAAGACTGGGAATTCAGGATTTAGGAGTCTGCCAGCCTGTATAAACACTCAAGAGGTAGTATTTCTCATCCCACAAAAAAAAACTGCCCCGGTCATCACACATAAGTAAATGGGTAACCATCCGTCCGTCCATCCCGGGGCTCCGGAGGCAAAGAACGATGCACGCTCACATTCACACCTAAAACATGGGGAGAACATGCGACAACAAACTCGAGACAAAAAGACAAAAAAAATGCCAGCATGTTGCAATGGAATTGTAGGTTAGCTGTTTAAGAAGTTGATGGCGAGAGGGAACAAGCTGTTGGAATGTCTGCTAGTTCAGTAGCGCCTACCTGAGGGAAGGAGGCGGAAGAGCCGCTGACCGGGATGCGGAGGGTCCGAGAGGATTTTGCACGCGCTTGTCTTAGTTCCGGCAGCGTGCAAGTCCTCGAGGGTGGGTAGGGGGGGTACCGACAATCCTTTCAGCAGTTTGGATTGTCCGTCGCAGTCGGAGTTTGTCCTTTTTTGTAGCAGCACCGAACCAGACTGTGATGGAAGAACACAGGACCGATTCGACGACCGCTGTGTAGAACCGCCTCAGCAGCTCCGGCGGCAGGCCGTGCGTCCTCAGAAGCCGCAGGGACTACATCCTCCGCTGGGCCTTTTTGAGGACGGAGTTGATGTTGGTCGCCCACTTCAGGTCCTGAGAGATTGTAATTGTGTACTGTAACTTGAAGGTCTCGACGGTTGACACAAGGCGGCTGGACAACGTGAGGGGCAGCTGTGGCGAAGGATGCCTCCTGAAGTCCACCATCATCTCTACGGTCTCGAGCGTGTTCAGCTCCAGGTGGCGTCGGCCGCACCGCAGCTCCGGCCGCTACGCAGACTCGTCACCGTCCTCGATGAGGCCGATGACAGCGGTGTCATCTGCAAACTTGAGGAGTTTGACAGCCGGGTGCAGTCTAGGTGATTGGAAACAGAACATTCCATACAAACAAGACAAATAAGCATTACAAGAAAGCTCTGACTTGAAATGACTCCTTTCATAAATGTGAATAATCTAACAACATTGATTTGTCAACTTGTATTTGTGTTGAAACGCACTTTATATATACAATTAGCTACAAAAGTAAGAGGGTTGTTGAAAAAACATTGAAATGATACTTTATCCATCCATCCATCCATTTGGTGAGCCGCTTCTCCTCCATCCCGGCTGCGATCGGGCAGGAGGCGGGGTCCGCCCTGAACCGGTTGCCAGCCAATCGCAGGGCACATACAAACAAACAATCAACCATTCGCACTCACAGTCACACCTACGGGCAATTTAGAGTCTCCAATGAATGCATGTTTTTGGTCCAGGTTAAAAACTCTTCTGTGTTTGAGAGCATTTTCAGTTTTAAATGCTATTTCTTGCACTGTACGTTGTTTTAATTGTACTTGTATTTTTCGCTTTGTTTTTTAAATGTTTCTGAGCTGTTTTTTGTTGATGTTTTGAAATGCTTTTAATCAAGTAAAGCAGATTGAGTTACCTTGTGTATGGAATGTGCTCTATAAATAAATCTGCTTTGCTTTGCACTTCTGTCAGAACAAAAAATCAATCTATACGCAGATAGATTTCTTTTTTTTTTTGTCCTGTTCGGCTGTTAGGCCAAGCAGAATGGAGGATCTGTAGGCCTTTTATGCCGGAACAGTTTTACTGTGTCACTGTGGAGTTTTTAAGCTTCCGCTGTGGTTTCTTAGCATTATATACAAGTCATTTGCATATTCATGAGTTATTTGTCACAATAAGCGAGTGGCCCCACGCCCAGTGAAAGAGTCCCAGGGGTGTGTGCCTGCGGAATCATGCAAGTGAATTTGACAAATTCACAAAGACTGACAGACGTGTGCTGTAATTGCTGTGCCCGCACCGCGGAGGCTGAGGATCCCACACAATCAAACGAGGGGCGAGATCGGGCCCGGGGGTCCGCGCGAGAGCGGCCCGGTGGACAAGACACGTCCCACGCCGAGGGACCCGAGGCGCTCCGCCGGCCCCACCGAGGCGCCCCGACAACTGGCCACCCGGTGGGGGCCGTAGGGACCCAAACCAGGCAAGGACAAAAAAAAACACAGCAGGCCCCACAGCCCGCAGGGGACCACCTGCAGCGGGACGCAAGGACGGGAGAGAAGAGGAGGAAGCAGGCCTGAGGAGCGACAGGGGGGCCCCACCGCCCCTACCATCAGCCAGAGCGGGGGACCCAGGTGGGCGCCAGCTGGCACCGCTCCAGCACCCACGGGACACGGGCGAGTCACCATCACGCCGCCAATACCCCAGTGGTTCCCCCCAACCCCCCAGCCCCGAGATCGGGAAGGAGTGAAGAAAGTCCCGCCCCCACAGACGCCGGAACCGCAAACGCAGGGACGAGAGAAGAAGATCCCCATTCCGTGCATGTGTCCTCTCACCATGCAAACCCATCTAAAATGTGTGGGCGGGGGAAAAAATCACTCAATTTAATAAAACAACAACAACAACAACAAAGAATAGAAGATTGTAAAGTTTACTTTCACACATACGAAGACAGTCTTGTTATTGTCAGATGGCACACTCCACAGGCAAAAGAATCAAGGGCCTCGCCTCGATTCAGCACGTTGAGGAAAAGTGACCAGCTCTCTACGTATATATGTCATAGATTTCTTCGTTCTGCCGATATTTTTTCTAACGCGATATATTCTATGATGAGATTTAGCCACTGATTGATGTTAATAGCTTGTTTTTCCTCCCCAGTTTAATAGAATGTTTCCTTAGCGGTAGCTAACGCAACGAGTCATGATTGGGAATATTTATTAGGGAGGTCAAATATGCTTAAGTCGGCAAGTATGCGCAATCTTGGGGAAAGTGGAATCCGGAAATTGCAAATGTCAGAGTTTAGCATTCTGACGTATAGCGGCAGCGAGCGAGCGGTTCAATGAATATTGCGAATAGCGTTGGTGAGAGTGGACGTCCTTCTCTGGTTCCTCATTGAAATGCAAAACTTTGTCAAGTCGTCCAATTTGCGGCGACCGTTGCTTTCGGCGAATTGTATAATGTTGCTATCCAATGTATAAATGAATCTCCAAAGCCAAATTTGCGAAGTACTGCAAGCAGGACTTTCTTGAAAGCTTTCTCTGCGTCAAGTGACATGACGATTGCGTTGAGATTTTTTTCTTTCCAACAGGCTCGAGATCCAAAAAGCACAGCTCGAAACATCCAAGAATGGCTACGAACAAAGCAAATTCATGTAGAAGGGATCTCAATGTGCTTTACATTATTAAAACCATTTCAAAACAAAGAAAGAGACAACAAATGTACAGTGCCAGAAATATTTCAAAGTGGAAATGCTCTAAAAAGCAGGAGGAATAGGAAAGAAGGTGTAACCTGGACTTCAAAACATCCCCCACTTCTTCCATTTGTGCGCAGCATAACAGCTAAATGCTGCTTGAGCATGTTTTTCTTGGAACTCGACCCGTGTCTGTCGATCTCAGAGCCCGACTGGGTTTATATCCCAGTAGCCTTTCTTTCACGTATTCAGGACCAAAACGTCGGACCGTTGTGAAGAATCCTGATCCGAGTCCTTTTGTCCATATGTGAAAGGAGCTGAAAAACGCAGCCTGGAGAAGGCCACCTTTGATCTCGAGACAACCGGAGCAATTCATGTGCCAAGATACCCGATGAAATCATTTGATGCAGCGATTGCCTCAAAAGATTGTGCAAACAAAAATATGAAATATTTCCAGACATCAGGAACACGGACCCCCACGGATCCAGTTTTCTCTCACCTGAAAACCTTCCTTTTCGGGCAGGCCTGTTCCCTTTGATTGTTGTTTCCACTGTTATTCTGTTCCTGTTCCTGTTGTCCTGACAGTCGCTGGTCTGCTGCAAACTGTTCAGTTCTTAATTGTATATGGATATTTTTTGGTACTGTATATTTCATTGTATTTTAACCATTTGAATTGAATTTGAGTGGCTCGGAAGGCACCTTATAAATACGACACGAGTGAGGAGAAGCGGCTCAGTAAAAGTTCGGTTGATGGCAAACCAGTTGGATTTTTTTTCCCCAATTGTGTTGGACCACAAAAATAAAACAATGCCTGGTTAATTTTCAGTTCTTCTCAGTTCCGAGTTATTTCAGTCACTGTATTCTTTAATTTGGCATATGTCTGCAGCATCAAAATTAGCATGGTTCGTGAGCAGTGTGACATTGAAAGCGACACACGCTCACCCAACTGGCAGAGGATTGGTGGTCGGTGTGCTGCAGAGGTGTGTGTGTGTGTCACGGTGGGAAACGGCAGGAGACCGAGCTGGTTGTGAAGAGCAAACGGTATCCGAATACCATGTGCTGTAAATGCTTTACAAGAAAAAAAAAAAAAAAAAAAAAAGGGAGTGCGTGACATCTGCAAAACAAAAATTGGATCTGAGCGCAAAAAAAACGACTATTTGTCCTTACCCAGGCCAAACCGTTTCAGTGAAATCCCATATAATTGTTGTCAAATCCCAATGTCAACCACAAACAACTAACAACAAATAACTCGATGTTCATTTCCTTTTTGGCTATTGTGGCCAAAGAATGTCCTGCAGGTGTCAAAAGATGGGTATCAATATGTTCATACACACATAGTGCTTGAGACTATTTCAGTAGTGTGCCTCAGCAAAAATGTTCAGTAGCGTGCGCTTATAACGCTCGAAAAATGTTACAAGATAGAAAGTAATAAGTTCCAGCTTCTTGTCTTGGATCTGCTGAGTGGCAGTTCAAAAGCTCAATAAAAGGGCTCGTTCCTCCTTGACAATTGCTACTTTGGGAGAGTGAGCACAGCCAGCCTGATTTTCGAGCTTTTGTTACCGCAACCACCGCTTGCAGTGGCCCGGCTCCAGTCATCCATCTGCATGCGGCACACGGGCACCAAACACTCACTCGTAGGCTGAGCAGGCACTTCAGCCACCCAACCAATTTCAGCTATGACAATAGACAGACTTCATCCTTGTGAAGCCTGTTATGGAATGCGCGCCAATGTTGTTAAGAAAGCCCTTACAGGATCGAGGTGGCACATTTGTGTCGTTGGATGTTTGGCTGAATGAGGGCAACACTCACAAACATCAACCGGAGGCATTTTTGCGCTGCCTATCGGATCCGGGCAGCAGCGGTGGCGAATGATTCCTCCCCTTTCCCTTCTTGGGAAAGTGCCTGAAGCAAGGGTGAGAGGCATCCACGTCTGCTGAAAAAGGGGCTGTGATAGTATGGCAGAAAGATTTCTGTATAAAATGGATCAGTTGCTCATAAGCAAGGATGGCCTTATAGGGTTCACTGCCTTTTGAACCAACAACTGCCTGAGCAAATAGCCCAACAATTTCAGAACAACGAATTTCGGGATTTCATCAACATTATATCCATGATATCAAAAGATTCCGAGAATCTGGAGAAGAAAACGCAGAAATAAAAAGCCTCGTGCACGTGCGAGAGCGGAAACAACGGCTTGATTTTTTTCGCTCCCAATCTTGAAGCTTCATTTGATTTTCGTATTCGTTCAAACGTGTTATGGTTGTTCATAACACTTAATACCTCTGTGGTGTTCCTTTCCATTTACAATCCCAAGACACGTTTGCCAATGTGCATGCTATTTTGCAAATAGCCACCAGGGGCAGCAATCGGCCCATTCTGAAACGGAAACAGATGTCACAACTATTCATATTATCATTAGGATTCTTATGACCACCGAGGTACTTAGAGAAATAGGGGTAGTGTTATAAGAAAGGTCTAGGAAAAAAACGCTTATTGAGAAATGTATTTCAATTCGATTGCAGCATCTGCCCTCCCTCACAGGAGAGTTAACGTCCCAAAATATAAGAGCGCTCCTTTCCCAACAGTAGGAAGAAGTCGTCGTGCGGGGCTCGGGCCGCGCTGGTGTCAAAATGTACTTTCAATGCGCTCTCGACACCGCAGACATTCGTGATGGATGTCCAACCAACGCCTAGACATTGTACAGCCAGCCGCAAGAGTACAAGAGTACGAGAGTACGAGAGTACGTCTACCCGCGTGGGGAAACTGCTCATCTGTAGCTGATGGCCCCAAACAACACACACACACACACACACACACACACACTACTGTATAAGGCTATTCTTAGAACAAGTGTAAACACAAGAAAGTGTCAATATTTGTTGTTGTTTTTTTTTTACCCCCACTATATATTACAGCATGATGTTAGATGTTCTTTCAATTCCTTCAATTGAGATCATCGCATAAGATAGTAAGTAACTCTTGACGATTGATTGATGACGGAGCAAAAAGGCAAACTCACTCAATAGCGTGATCTGAAAGGGCGAAAACACGTACATGAAATAAGCTTGAAGGCATTCAACCTGTTGTGGAAACAAGAATATAAACGTGACTAACAGCTCATCTGTTCATGGAGCATTTAGCTTCCATTTGCGGAATACCGCTGACTCGGCGAGGCGCTCATTCATACGCAGCTAAGCCTATTAGGTGCATGCTGGAAGCCTTGTTAAGCGCTCGGAGTGATTACAGCTTGCCGTGAAATGTTTTCATGAACTGAAGGAATATGCTCGGCAAAATGATTTCCTGGCACAAAAGTGACTCGGAAATATTTCACGAGGCCCACATAAGCAATAGTTTTTGCTTTTATCAGACCAGACAGATATTCAAGCCTGAAAAGGAGTTTGCTGTCATGGTCTGTGTTTTGGTTTGGGTTGTTTAGTTTTGTTCCATGTTTTCCTGTGTTCCATGTTTGTCGTGTGCTCATTAGGTTGTTGTGTCCACCTGTTCTCGTCTACTTTGTGTCGACCAATCAGCTCTCTCTAGCCACTCGTCTTGTCCAGGTGTTCCTCGTTGTCTCGTCAATTTGTTTGTATTTAGTTCCCTGGATTCTTTCAGTGTCGTTGTCGCATGTCTTGCCATGTCATAGTCGCCAGTTGTTTTTGTCATAGTCGCCTGTTGTTTTATCATTGTGATTAAATATTATTATTTTGAGATTCCCGCACTCCTGCCTTGCCTCCCTGCTTCCCTGCAATTGGGTCCACCATGTTCTTGCCTTGCGTTCCTCGCCGTCGCCCTAACCATGTTCATGACATTTGCTGAAAAAGTATTTGCCACCTTCTCTCATTAGGTTTTTTTTTTTATTCTTTTGCATAGTTTCCCCATTCTAATCTGTAAAATAATCAAACATAAATATCAGACAAAGCTACACTAAGTCCATTTGAAATGTTGATTTCATTCAATAAGTAAAAAAAACCAACTCAAAGTTCCCTCGCCCTGTGTGAACGGTTGGGCAGCAACAACTGAAATCAAGATTGTTATGTAAGTGGCAACTGGAAGTCTTTGGCATCTCATCCATTTTGGCCCACGCTTGTTTGAATGCAGCAGCAATGGAGGAGGTCATGCCGCAGCATTTCAGTCTGGACTTTCCAAGATGGTGCTCATCCGTGCGGACGCCTCGGCTACATGCTCTCGAGTATCGGCTATGGTGGATTTTGTGCTTTTCGTTCGTCTTCGGAGACATTACGCGACTCACTTACACAAGGGAAGACTTTCGAAACATCAGGGAGTTTCTTCCAGCAAATCCGCTCAGTTTTTTCCCCTGAGTTACTCACCGTAGGAAACGTAGGCGACGAAGGGGGAAGCGCGCCGGCATCCGAGTGAAACTCCGCAAGAGAGGATACGGATTGGCATTTTCTTTCTGTCTCCAAAGCGTTCTCTGTCAATCGAGCGTCTGTTGTCGTACTTTGAGCGGCTCCGAGACCAGCGGAGACAAATTCCTTGTGGGTTTTTTTGGACATACTTGGCAAATAAAGAGGATTGTGATTCAGATTCAGGTTTTTCTGGAAGGCCAGATGTCATGAGATCAGGGCGTGCAGAGACTGCCCCTACTAGTGCTTCAGCCCTGGATGAATAAAGTGCCCTTTTGCACGGAACCCTGATATTATTATTATTATTATTATTGCACTGACGGTGTAGTGGTACTGACTTCGGTGCAGGCAATGTGGGTTCAGTTCCCACTCAGTGGCGAACGTGTGTGAACGTGAGTGCGAACGGTTGTCCATGTTCCCCTGTGACTGACTGGCGACCGGTTCGGGGTGTCGTCAGCCGGGATAGGCTCCGGCATACCCGGATAATAAGCGGTTCAGCAAATGGACGGATTATTATTCATCAATACAGTGGATCCCACATACTTGCATTTTGGTCACAATCTGCAGTTGTTTTTCATTTAAAACATTCTTTTTTTTTTTTTTGGAGTGTGGTGCAACCCCCAACACATTTATGGGGGGTTCATCCCCAATTATTCAAGAATTTGTGGCTTATTTATTTGATATTGTACCTTTCATGAAACCTATGAAAGGTCTCGTACGAATGAAATCCGCGATTTCAAATTGTCTCGCTGTTTCCTGATGTGAAATTGTCACGTTAATGAAGACAGAAGGGGAGAACATTCCGGCTAACTCCGGCAAAAACAAAGACCGACTGACACTCTTGCATATTAAACACGTTCGGTAGTCTTTTTACAAGTTGAACTTTGTTGATGTGAAAGCCAGAAGAAGAAAAGCGTCCCAACCAAACCCATTTTGCAATAGAATGACAATTGCAATTTGATTACCGGAGCGTGCTGGCCAAAAGTCACGTGGACTCAAGGAGATATTTGAATGCACGCACTTACACACAAAAAATGCTCCTTTTTGGAAACTATATTGCTCCGTATAGTACATGATGAAGAGCAGAATATAAAAGAAGGAGTGATAAATCAGAAAAGCTGTCAATTTGATTTTATTGGCATAATCGTGGGCCCGTTGTCAAGTTAAGTCAAGTTTATTTGTATCAAAGGGCTTCACAGGCGGGTGACAAAGGTTGGCTACATCCCCCGCCCCCCAATCATAATCACAATCACAATCACAATTAGAATTAGCTTTAACTGCCCACATTTGATTTCTAATTTGAAATGAAAGGTGGCTCTTAAGTTGAGCTACATGATAAGCTAAATTGATTTCACAGTTCATCTATCATTTAATCACAGTATAAATCCATTTATTTCAGTCGCTCACAGTGATAAAGATCAAAGAGAATCAATACCCAAAAAGAAATTCAAGCTATATTGACGATGGTGGGACAGTGGACAAATGGTTAGCACCATCTGCCTCACAGTTCTAAGGACCTGGGTTCAAATCCAGCCTCGCCAGCGTGGGTTTTTTCTCCGGGTACTCCGGTTTCCTCCCACATTCCCAAAACATCCATGCTAGGATAATCGAAGACTCTAAATTGCGCATAGGTGTGAACGTGAGTGCGAATGGTTGTTTTTCTATGTGCGCCCTGCGATCTGTTCAGCGTGTGCCCTGGCGAGCGCCCGGACTCAGCCGGGATAGGCTCCAGTGAGGATAAGCGCTACGGAAAGTGGATGGATATCATGAGCGTACGGTCATGTCACTTCCTATCAAAGTACTGGATACGCACATCTTATCAACCAACAGTGAGCTGACAACGTTCAAACTTAATGCAGCGTTTGAGGCCTCCACAGCAATATGCGAGAATTCCTTTTCACCCGTTTTCACACTTTTTTTAGAGCAGGAACATATTGCCTTCCCCGCCCCACGCCGACAAAATATCCTCCCATTTGACGTTCTCTGGTGCCGACACGGATCTCAATTATTGGCGGTGGGTGCCCTTCTTTTGGCTTGAGCACCTGCCCCTGAAAATGTCTGTACACGCCCCTGATTAAGACACACACTTTCCAAAAAGCTCAACTTTCATCTTCTCAGTCCATGGAATATTCTCCCAAAAGTCACATGTTGTCCTGGCTTCCTTGTAACCTCCTGAAGGAGTTTTTGTAGGCCGGCCGCTCCTGGGAATCTTTTCTCCATTTGAGAATAACGGCGCTCACCGTGAGTCGCTGCAGTCCTAAAACTTTAGGACTTTATCTTTGTCTGATATTAACATTTGTTTGATCATCTTAAACATTAAAGTGGAGAAACTAAATCAAAAAAATCAGGGCACTGTATATT
Source organism: Phyllopteryx taeniolatus (assembly GCF_024500385.1). NCBI lineage: Eukaryota > Metazoa > Chordata > Actinopteri > Syngnathiformes > Syngnathidae > Phyllopteryx > Phyllopteryx taeniolatus. The sequence continues at coordinate 20,174,535 of NC_084516.1, forward strand.
TCCTTTACTGGGATACATTCCCGTCTTGTTTGTTGATTTCCTTTTTGTACTTTGTTGATAACAACGTCCTTTTTTACATCACATTTCATGTTGGTGATCTCGGCAGGAACCTATCGGAGCGAGAGGCAGGCCGGCGTGCATTCCGGATCGATCGGTTCTGTGATCCGTCAATAATACGATTGCCACATAGAAACATAACCATTCCAAGTCTTTACTGAACCGAACCTTTGCGTGAACTGAGTTTTGTTTTAAATACAGCTCAACCTTGCGTTGCCTCGAGAAGGACACAATTGCTACTGCAGTCCAAAACACTGAGAAATAGTCGTACAAGTTCAGTTCAACCCAAGAAGTGCTAGCTCTCATTTACAGGATGAAACCATACGCGGTCCATTCCCAGATTCCCCAGACAATGACTCGGGACACGCTTTTACGAAAAGTCCTTTTTATGCAATCGTCACAATATTGTTACGAGTGAGGGGGGTAACAATATCGTGACAATTATGCTGGCACTCATGAAGGACAACAAGACAAAACTATAACATTGTTGATGACACGCATGGTTTACACACTGAGTGACGCCGCTAACATTTGGAACAACAATAATTCAAACATCGACTGCTCGTCACGCAACTGTCAGCCGTCTTCTTCAGCAATGACAATATGAAAGTGTTCTAGAGACAATTGTGCCATACGCAGCTGCATTTACTTTTCCTCAATATTGGCAAAATTGCCATCTGTGCGTTTTTTGAGCCACCGTAAAATGAAATCAATAAAAACACAAATATCTGGGAAAGGAGAAGAGAAAGCCGAGAAAAATGAAGTGATAAGCGTGCAGCCTATGCAGTGAAAAGCCACTGGGCTTTATCTCGGCTGCCTCGCTTACAATTCTGCTGCGTCACTTGCATCACTTTGGAGCGAGAGTGCAATCACGTGCGATTGCGCTGAGCTCGGGCTTTAACCGCCATCTGCTCCTCAGATTCATTCACATATACATTAGTTGGTGTCAAGAAAATAACTTGCTTGCTGGAACCAGATGGAGTCTTAAAAATATCAGTCTTTACAGGTTCACAACGCAGAGAATATTTGGATTGTGCCTTCAATTTAAATGGTCAGAAATGGAAACTACAACCAACACAACACATGAATCTTAACACATCGTCACCAAGACAATGCGATAAAGACAAAACTGCATGCAGTTTTAAATGAAGGTTTCATATTTAACCTCCCTGGCCCAGTGTGGAAAAAGTAATGCTCCTCCTTGTTCAATCATGAATTAACTAGGGCTAATAACATTTTTGACAATCTAAGTTCAATTGCCAGCCAAAATATAGAGAAAAACCTCAACAAATGCAGAATAGATGAGAATCAAGCAATTGACATCTCCCCGTCTGGAAAGGTTTTCAAATGCCTTTTCTATAGCTTCAGGACTCCAGCGAACCACGGTGAGAGTCAAATAGAGCAAACGTGGAACAGTAGCGAACCTTCCCAGGAGTGGCCGGCGCACCAAAAGCACACTGACGACTCACAAAGGAACCCAGGAAAAACATCGAAAGAACTGCAGGCCTCGACCGAGGCTCTTCCACGCTGCACTTGGCCAGGCGTCTGAAGCCCTCAACTTTCCCATTCATCGTGGGTGCGCTAAGGGGGCATCGGCGCGTTTTGACGTGACGCCGCACGCCGTGTCAATGCAGAAGGCGTCTGACGCTCAGCGTCGCGTCATCGGATAGAACAATTGGGGAGCGGGGCTGGCGGAGTCATTTCTGAATGCTATCTTAGCGGACTTGTACTGAAAATAGCAAAGAGGAAATGGAAGAAGCCGTCATAATTGTGGTTTCCCAGTATCCCGAACATCGGATCAATAGAAAAATCATATTCCGAGACGTCTCTGCAGGAGGCTTTCCAACTCAGCCTGAAGTACACCTCATAGCGATCTCCCTGGAACTAGAAAGCTCACGAACAACTTTAAACTCTGAGATGCTGCCGGGAAATTAGTACTTGATATTCCCACTTTTTCTTTTTCTTTTTTTTTTTTTTGCTGCTGCTGCGTCTCCTCCTCCTTAAAATAAGCAAACTTAGGGCTTACTTTTTCGATAATGACAAATACATTCATACGTTCATGACTCAACAATAAGGAAGAGACTGGTAAAAAGCAGCAGCGCTCTAAGGGGAAAACCACTGCTGACCAAAAAGAACATAAAGGTTCATCTTACTTTTGCAAACAAACAAATGATGAACCCTTTCAGACTTTTAGAGAGAATATTCTATGAACTTTTTGGAAGGTGTGTGTCTCATTACAAATGACATAAAAACATCGTAGCAACAGTTAATCACGGTGGTGGTAGAGTTATGCTCTGGGGCTGCTTATTACTTCAGGACCTGGACGACTGTGATTGATGGACCCATTAAATTATGCTCTCTACCCAAAAAAATTCTGAGGGAGAATGTTTGTGACTTAAAGCTGAAGCAACAGAACAATAATCCAAAATGACCAGCAAGTCAACATCTGAATGGCTTTAAAAAACAAAATGAAGCCCTGATGACATGTTACCAGACACTAAATTGTGAGCGCTGACAGACATTTGCTTTCTAGACTGACAAAACGCATTCTCCTGATTTGACCCAATTACTTAAGAACCCCAGACGGTCAATTCAATGTCATTTATTAACAGCTAATCCGTATCCCTCCGATAGTTTATCTTTCACTCTGAATATTTTCTTCAGTTTGTTGACTCTACGTTATCTGCCGTTCCCATATTGAGTTAGCTTTTGGGTCCTTGGGACATTAGTTCTTGAGCTTCAGCCGAAATGTTGATGAGTTCAGGTGCCTGGGTTATCAATCATGAAAACGTTGTGGCAATATTTACTGCGACGGGAACCGCTGTACTCAGCTATGGTTTGTAAAGACGACACAGACCTAAAACCCATTGTGTTATGCCGCATGTGCAACCGCACATGGAGTCTTCATAGACCTGTCCCCTATCAATAGAATCATACCCCTGCCTCGTATAACTTCACGAGTTATCTACCAAGTGGTATCGTAAGCTGTCACTTGTGTAATGAATGCCTTGAGTGCTCTTGATTATACGTGTGTCCTGATGCTGCGTCATCTGCGTGAGTGTGAGTATGAGTGTGTGTGTGCGTGCGTGCTTGCGTGTGTGTGTTTCATTTTCTTCTGTTACATCAACTTGATCATGAGCCAGAGGGAACATATTTGCCTTTCCCTCTTGATCATAATGTCCGAAATATGCTAGAATTATACTGGATCAGAAGCTACAGTTTAAAAATGGCTGCCAATGAGAGGGTGGGGGGGGGGACAAAAAACAAAAGTGATTATGGCACACATGTTCGTATGGAACTTCCTGGATATGCTTCGTGTGTTTTGTTTCATGCTTTCCTGTGTGTTCCACGTTGTTCGTTTAGTTATCGTGTCCACGTGACCTCGCCGACCAAACGGCTGGCGTCTTGGCCGGGTGTCGCTCGTTGTTTGTATTTGGTTCCGTGTCATAGTCTGTCTGTGCCGCCGTTTAGTTACCGGTCATGTTTCAGGTTTATTCAAGTGTTTCTTTGTTACTTTGGTTATCTGTTGTGGGACTTTGTTTAGTTGACTTTATCCATGTTCGCCTTTTTTTTTCCTTTTTAATTAAATATAAATTCTTGGGTCCTCCACCTTTTTGCCTTGCCTTCCTCTCGTACCAAACCCAATTGTGATGTTTTATTTTTGTTTTCTTTGTTTTTAACGAGTTGAACCAGCACGACACCAACATTTAGGGTTCACTGTTAAATATGTCAATTGTACAGTCATCTACCACATGCCATACAGTCAAATGATTTCAAGGGCCTGTATTTTGCCTATTTCGACCTTCATAGAGTGATTCTAACATGGATTTAGTATCAAAGTGTCAATTTAATTTAAAAAAAACCAACAACTTGGTTTTGTCATGAGAGTGCCCAGAAAAGGCCCCTCTGACAGCAGCTTCCGTTTGTCCATATTTGGCTAAGACCGCCCCCGTTCCCTCTGATTGGTTGCCTGAGTGAAGAAGACCCACTTCTGAGAGCACACTGCCTCTGTCGCGGAAAGGGAAGGCGGAGATCTTCCCTAGTGATGTAGATAAGCTCGAGAAATTTCCATGAACTCATGTCAGTCCTCTCGGCGGAAAGGTCTGGAATTTAGGAACGGATGGATGACTTTCTTTCAGATTTCACGTTTGCTGAGGCACCATAGAGACAATATTACATCTCAAATACTCGCAAAAGTCGGTTTGGCAAAATGATGACACACTAATTAGTTTCCACCGCATCACGGGCTTTTGGGTGACGTCAGACTGATGGACAGAAGCTGCGTGGCTCCCAGCGTGCATTGCATCACGAAATGTTGCACTGTTGCCGTAAAAGACGTTAGTCCTTAATGTCACGATTAACGTAACATCGTTTGTTGAACGTGTGTCTGATTCAACTCGTTTTTTACGTTGCACTCTGTTTTCATGAACCCCCGACTGTGTGATAGCGACGCATCCCAGTCAGTTCAGCTGTTACCTGGCGAGTCAGCACTTCATGGCAGGTGGTCAATAACTGTAAATTTGATAGCAATGTCTAAGTTCCCAGCATGGATTGTAATATTCATGGCTCCACAGTGTTTAAGCATTTCCGGTTAATATGAACCGTAAAACACGTATATAACAGATGAATGCAAGAAAATGTGATCATACAAGAGAGAGAATGATCATAATGTATTGAGTCTCCAATGAATGCATGTTTTTTGGGGGGGATGTGGGAGGAAAGCCACGCAGGCACGACGGGGAGAACATGCAAAGTCCACACAGGCGGGGGCGGGGCCGGGGATCGAACCCGGGTCCTCGGAACTGCGAGGCTGACGCTCTAACCGGTCGGGCTAATCAACTAGTGTTGAGCAAATTAATGATTCACAGTTGGTGCATGAGTACAATGCATCAATTGGAGCATGACTCCAGAATCCAATTCAGACTACTCACCTTCCACTTTTATAAGTTTTGTTCTTTTTTTTTTTTTTTTTACTGTAAACCTGAATTTACAGTAACATACTGGCAACACTGTTACCAGTAAGTCACTGTAAAAAAATAAAAAAAACCTGTAATATCTAACATTGTTTTTAGTGTCCAGTCTTTTTTTTTTTTTGTACTTGAATTATGACTTAAGCGTTGTGTGTGAGTACTTTTGCCACCGCTGCCTAAAAGCAATATTTCACCCAGATCCAGAATTTGACTGTTTTTGCCCTCAATTGAAAGGAGCAATTAACACAGATGCTTGAACTTTGAGTTCTTTTGTATGGTTCTCAACAAGTGAGTTGTTCTGCTCTCATAAAGATAAAGGGTACATTCAACACACGTCAACAAATAACGGCAAGGTGCATTGCGTAACGCTAATGCTGCGGCTCAGACGGAAGCTAATATGAGACCCGGCGCTACTAATCGAAAAGTCCTTTTTAGCTTAACCTGCTGCTGCTGCCGCCATGCGTGCGCGTGCGCGGGCGCGGGCGCGTGCGCTGTAGGCTATAAATAATCCAGCACAGCCACGATGGACGTCACTTCCTGAGAGGAGCTTTCAGTCTTGGGCGGGCGGCTAACCACGCACGGACACGGACACGGACACCGACACCGACACACTCTCCAGCCGGTCGCTGTAGTAACGCGTGGGAAGCGGAGGCAGCAAGCTGCGGCTCACTTCCATCGAGAATTATACCACCACCTGCCCACACGCTTCGCTTTTGGTGGGGAAGTCATGACAGAGTTATTTTTGGACCACCTTGGCAGTGTTTGAAACTAGTAACACAAAAGCGGGGAACTTTTTTTTTCGGCGTTCGTTGACGCGGAGGCGGACACCAGAGACGCGGCTGCTCGCCGGCCACCTGACCCTGTGGAAAAACAAAGACCGCGGCGGCTAATGACACGAAGTAGCTCGTCAGGGTCGCTTGTTCTCCTGGGAAGCGCTACTTATTTCGTGTCGCCTTATTCGGGCTGCACGTCGCGCCCGCGATGCCAAGCGCCGGTGTAATCCTCCCGAGGCAGGAGCCGGTGACGCCGGCGCTCTAACGCGCAGCCGGTGCGGCGCCGCGGCGGGGATGAGCACCACCGACCCGGAGCGCGTGTCGCTCAGCTCCTCGAGTGCGCGAACGCTCTCGGCCAACGTGAAGAAGCTTCACAACGCGCTCAGCCTGCTGCTGAACGACTTGGAGAGGGAGCAGTTCATCCACTGCCTCAATGTGTACCACTCCAAGCGCAACGTCTACGACTTGGTGCAGACCCTCAACGTCATCCTCAACGCGCCCAGCAAACGACAACTTCTCCCCATGCTGCGGCTCGTCATCCCCCGCTCTGACCAGCTCCTCTTCGAGCAGTACACCTCGGAGGGCCTCTACCTGAAATCGAGCAACGGCACCGCCGAGCCACCGCAGGGCCACTTGGGCAGCGCCCACCCGACCCCCCCGGCTCACTACCTCCAGGACGACCCGTCCGAGTTCCAGGTGGCGTTGCGCGGCTCACCGGATAGCTTCAGCGCCAGCAGCGACGGGACGGCTCCCCTCGTCCCGCTCCTCGGCAGGAACTTTATCCACGAGCCTCCGGGCGAGCTGCGGCGGGTCACCATGAAGCGGCACAGGAGCAACGAGGGCCTGGGTTTCAGTATCCGTGGTGGGTCGGAGCACGGAGTGGGTATCTACGTGTCGCTGGTGGAACCGGGGAGCCTGGCGGAGAAGGAGGGGCTCCGGATCGGGGACCAAATCATGAAAGTCAACGAGAAAGTCTTCGAGCAAGTCTCCCATGCTGAAGCAGTTAAGGTAATTGCCTTTCTCTTTTTCTAATCACACGGGCAGCACTTGGAACTGCACGTTTCGCTTGGAAACTGGGCTCAAATGAGCTCCTCTCCTTTTTTTTTCTCCTGGTCTACGATGTTGACTAAATGGGCCCAGCAAGGCCAATTTGTTGAAGGTAATTAATTAGGCTGGCTGGCTGGCTGATTTTTAGTTTATGTGTGCTTGTGAGGATTTTTTGTGTGTGGAGGGATGAGGGCTCATATCCATCCATCCTTCCATTCTCTATACCGCTTATGTTGTTCAGGGTCACTCACGGTCAGCTGGAGCCTATCCCAGCTGACGGGCAAAAGGCAGACTACATTGCTTGCTAATCAATCACAGGGGACATACAGACAACAATTCACATCCACACTGAGCTCAGGCAAGTGTACCGCTGCACCATCATTGAACACGGGCTGAAACCACTGATGTGACTTGTCTGTTTGTCCATGAGCATAAAGACGGCCCATTAGCAAATGAGGTGCTGAAAGTGTGGCCGATTTGCGCACGCCGCTGATTGGTTTGAAAAGGAGCCAATGAGCCTTGGCTTTCTGAGTCCTGAACATGGCTGTTGTTTTCTTGGATGGTCTTTTTACCGTCTTCTTCAACGACCACTTGTTGTTATTGATTTTATGATTACTGTTTTACATCCATTTAAACCCATGGTAAATACTCTTATAATATGGATTCTGTGCGCTAATTAGCTTTGATTTTGCCATGAATTTTCGATAGAGCTTGTCCTCATTAGGTCACGGTTAAACTGGAGCCTATCCCGACGGACTTCGGGCAAGAGGCAGGGTACACCGTGGACTGGACACGTTCACGTCTACAGAATGGGCAACCGAGCATGCGTTGTTTTTGGAGTGTGGGAGGAACACGGTGAGAACATGCAAACTCCTCACAGGGGGGACAGCTGAGATTTGCCCGCAGGACCTCTCGTCTGTGAGTCAGACGTGCTAAACACTGGCCCGCCATGTTAAGCTTTTGTATGACACGAATGCACGATTTTGGACAATGCAAATTTTGCAAAACTAAATTCTTTCTTCTGTGTTCTTAACATCTTGTCAGTACTACAGACTGGATTTGTTCTTTCGAGACATAAATACATTTGTTTCTTCATGCTAAAAAGTGTCAATGGCGTTGAATCATTGTTTTATAGTTTCCAATGAGGACTTCGGCTTCACCAATTGAAAAAGTCTCCAATACCTTTTATTTCAGTAAAAACTGAAATAAAACTTGTTCGTATTCCACTCAGTTGTAAAGCAACCTTATACCTTTTTATTGAAAAAAAAAAAATTGCTGCCATCCAAGCAACGTCTTTTTCATGGACACCCCTGCTTATTTCAGCAAGACAATGCCAAACCACATTCTGCACGTGTTACAACAGCGTGGCTTCGTAGTAAAATAGTGCGGGTACTAGACTGGCCTGCCTGCAGTCCAGACCTGTCTCCCATTGAAAATGCGTGGCGCTTTATGAAGCGTAAAATACGACAACGGAGGAGACCCCGGACTGCTGAACAGCTGAAGCTGTACATCAAGCAAGAATGGGAAAGAATTCCACCTACAAAGCTTCAACAATTGGTGTCCCTCAGTTCCCAAACGTTTATTGAATGTTGTTAAACGAAAAGGTGATGTTACTGGTAAACATGACACTCTCCCAGCTTTTTGGGAACATGTTGCAGCCATTAAATTCTAAGTTGATTATTTGCTAAAAACAAAGTTTCAGTTTGAACATGAAATATCTTGTCTTTGTAGTGTATTCAATTAAATATAGGTTCAACATGATTTGCAAATCATTGTAATCTGTTTTTATTTGTTTAGCACAACGTCCCAACTTCATTGGAATTGGGCTTGTATTTCTATCAATTTTATTCATGTTCTGAAGTCCCATTTTTCTGCCAATCCCAGTTTTTGTGTTTGCACACTGCTTATGTAAAATGTGTTAGCATTAAACATTCAACTCCTACATATTGCTAACTTTATCTGCTACTGTCAGGGACTTCCTCTTAATTTTAGTACAGTATTTGCTTCACTGCTACATATTTTACCACACAGTCACAATTGTGGTTGGTCTATTGCTGTAAGGTGCATCATGCAACCATTGTTCTTTGGCCAGCTGCCAGCCATGAGAGAGACTCTGCCTGGAGGTCATTCATGCCAGAGTTTGCTGATTATTTTTTTTTTTTATGCCTTCTCAGTTTGGAAATAAATGTTATTACCGGTGTTTACAACAGCACGCATACAGTAACCTCTGAAACTCTGACAAGTAGGTCTGTTACTCTTTAACTGTGCACCCACTGAATGAGATTATATTAAAGAAAGTGTGGAAAGTCTATCATGTTGCACTTGACATCTGAGACTGTAATAACATGAACATCTTCACGATCATACCTTTGCGGGTTTTGAATCAGGTAGACATATATATATATATATATATATAATTTGTATCACTACACCACCCCAGGTCTCCACCAAAACAGGTCCCATGCAAATCTGATGTTGCATTTCAAAATGAAAGTCCCTGAAATCTGCATATTTCACTCTTTTTAAAAAAAAAAAATACTTTTTTTTTTTTTATCATAATAATCCTTTCGGTATCACAACACCAATCCAGGTCTGGGTGACACTACACCACCCCAGGTCTCTACCAAAAGAGGTCCCATCCAAATCTGATGTTTCATTTCAAAATAAAAGTCCCCTGAAATCGGCATCATTGAATTAATGATTTTACATTAATTCCAAGATTTTAATCTGTTACAGGCTTCATAGAAAATAGATGTAAAACAATGTGATTAATCGAGATTAATTACAGGAAATTGTGCGATGAATTTGTTAAAAAAAAATAAATGTAATCACTAGACGGCAATAAAAATAATACTTTCCATATCGCAAGACCAGTTGATTTAAAAAAAAATAAAAAATAAATAATAATAATCCTTTTGGTAATTAATGCAAGACCGATCCAGTTCTGGAGGACACGAGACCAGTGGTTCTCAACTGTTGTCACCATGGAACCCACATTTTCCTACTGTCACTAAGTCGTTAATGTAAAATCATCAAATAAAAAGTATTTTAGATTCCAGGACTGTTTTAATAGGTTTCTTTGATCCTTGAATAGAATTATTGTTCTCTAAAATACAACTGTTGAACAAAACAATCCAAACTGACTCCGCTTCACAGGCATATTTCTTATATTCTTCTCATAAACAATTCTCTAAAGTTCTCACTTGCACGTTTGAAATGCTCACACATGGGGCTGTTCCACAAGCAGCTTATTGGTGGTGGTAATGGATTTGTCACCCATCAAAAGAATTCACAAAAGAAGGAGACTCAGAAGAAGTTTTCTGTAGACTGTGCTGATACTAAAAACAATGGCAACAGCAAAGCAACATGCTTCCCGTGGAAAACTGTGCATGCATCTACACCAGTGTCATTCAAAGGATGATCTATAGCAGCCACTTGAGCGGGAATGCGGAGTTCAGGAAATCAACTCCCCCCGAGTTCCCTTTCCTTGTGGGAGAGCACTGTCGCAAGTGAAACACAGACCTTTAAAATGAACCAGCTTATTGATTGTTACAAAAAATAACCTGGACATCTGCTCTGCAAAAATGCAGCCCTCCTCATTTCCCATGAATTTTGCCTGTCTAGATCCCCATGGACAGGCCGTTTAAGATGGCCTTTTCCCTAAGCAAATATCAATACAACAATATAGTATTTTTTGGGGGCTTTTCTATTCAGTTTGTAGATTCTACCCTGTGTGCTTTTGCAGATACAGTGAATTCAATGGAATTTCATCATTTCCAGCCTGGCTGTACCCCACTACGGGTTGTGCCCCACCTTTTGGGTGGCGTTAATGTAATCAGAATGTAAGGATTTCTAAACCTTTTGGGGGGGAAAAAAAGAAATTCTATTCATTTTGAGGTTATAGTTTTAGTTAATAATGTTTTAGTAATGTTCTTAGCTTACAATAGCAGCGGACCAAATCAGTCTGGTACGCTGAGGTGCAGTCGTTCGTGTAGAGAGAGAAGAGCAGCGGAGAGAGGACACAACCTTGGGGCGCTCCAGTGCTGATCCTGCGTTTGGATGAGTTGGCCTCCCCCAGCCTGACCTGCTGTGTCCTTCCCGTCAGAAAGCTGTAAATCCACTGGCAGATGGCAGGAGAAGCTTGGATGAAAGGAGTTCAGGGATGATGGTGTTGAACCCTGAGCTGAAGTCCACGAACAGGATCCTCGCGTAGGTCCCTGCACTGTCGAGGTGTTCTTGGATGAAGTGCAGTCCCATGTTGACTGCGTCATCCGCAGACCTGTTCGCTTGGTAGGCAAACTGCAGGGGGTCCAGCAGGGGACCTGTGACGCTCTTGAGGTGGTCCAGCACGAGACGTTCAAAAGGACTTCATGACCACAGATCTCAAGGAGACAGGCCTGTAGTCATTTAGACCCGAGATTGCAGGTTTCTTGGGGACTGGAATGATGGTGGAGAGTTTGAAACAAGATGGTACTTCGCACAGTTCCAGAGATCTATTGAAGATCTGTGTGAAGACTGGAGTGAGCTGGTCCGCGCAGACTTTGAGGCAGGATGGGGGCACATGGTCTGGGCCTGCCGCTTTGTTAATCTTTTGTTGTTTGAAGATGCGTCTCACATCCTGTTCATGGAGGATTAACGCAGAAGTCACAGGTGTGATTGTGGTCGGGGGTGCAGCCGGATGGGTGTGGGGTGTGAAAGTGTCCTTTTCAAATCTGCAGTAGAAGGTATTCAAGTCGTTTGCTAGTGTGCTATTGTTCTCAGCTTGGGGGGCATCGGGGGAAAAAAACGGAGCGGATTTGCGAAAGAAAGTCCGGCGTAGCCTCCTTGATGGTTAGCAAGTCTCCCCTTGTGTAAGTGAGTCGTTTAATGTCTCCAAAGACGAACGAAAAATACCAAAACAATACTAGAGTGCGCATTACCGAGGCGACCACACTGGTTGGCGCCATCTTGGAATACGCACCCCCAAAGTTGACTTCAAAATTCTGGAAAACCCTTCTACCCATGTATAATACATTTTTACAATGTAGGATTTTGCTTATACCCATATGTGTCCTGAACGTATGGCTGAGAGGTTGTGATCAGAATCAGTATCATCTTTATTTTGCCAAGTATGTCCAAAAAACACAAGGAATTTGTCTCCGGTAGTTGGAGCCGTTCCAGTATGACAACAGACTGAGAACACTTTTGAGACAAAGACATTGAGAAAAACAGTCACTGAGCAATAAAGGGTTGCTAGTTATCTGGTAATGCCGGTACAAATTTTGTGACAATTGTGCAAAAAGATGCAGAGTCCTCTAGCACTTAGAGCAGTTTGAATGACTAATATTGCAATAGTCCGGTGCAATGACCATTTTGCGAAGGGCGCCGAGACTTCAAGGAGTGGATGCAGTTTAAAGTGACTAGTAGTACGATAATTTGGGACAATGTTGATTGTGCAAATGTTGCAGATACTTCTCAGTCAGTGTGCAAGTGGTGCAGATGCTACTCTGACATGAGTGGCCAGTATAAGTCAACAACAGATGCGCAGCATGGAGCGACTACTACCGTGAGTGCACGAGTAATGTATAATTGGGCCGACAGAAATGTAACAACAAACTCAAGACAAAAAAAATTGGCAGCATGTTTCAATGGAATTGTAGGTTAGCTGTTTAAGAAGTTGATGGCAAGAGGGAACAAGCTGTTGGAATGTCTGCTAGTTCGAGTTTGCATTGATCGGTAGCGCCTACCTGAGGGAAGGACCTGGCGCCTCATGTACAAAGACTTGCGTGCATTTCCTCCTAAAACATGGCGTACGCTCAAATGCACAAAAATATTCAGATGTATGAAACTCTGCGTACTCATGAATCAAAGCACATTTCCCTCGTACACGTTTGAGTAGCCGACTCCTCCCTGTCCACGGCCACGTTTGAATATGCAAATCCTATTTAAATGAACCCTGCACATGAGATGCTGATCTCTGCATGATCAGAAAAAAAGGAAAACGAGCAAGGTAATGAAGAAAACTATTTTTTCTGAATGTGAAGTTGTTCAATGAAGTGGAGGCACGCAAGAAAATCTTTGCCACGCTATCCTACGGCGTTAACAACATGCGAAAAAGGAGTGAATGGGACAGCGCATGTGCGGTTGTCAATGCTGTGGAGACAGAATAGCGCGCACACACTGAACTAACGAAGAAGTGGTCAGACATTAAGGTGGCTATGAAGCGGAGGACAGCTGCCCACCGCCAAAGTGTGGCCAAAAAAAGCCGGAAGAACTGGCGCGGAGGGCCTCACCCCGTTCGAGGAGAGACTCGCTGCGATCATGGGTGACGCTGCTCTCTCAGGGGTGATGGGAGGACATGTGGCTGATTATCCCCACAAGGTTAATACCATGTATTTTTTTTTTTTTTTTAAACCCATAACAAATGTGTTCATACAGTAACCTACGCTCAGCCCTGTGAGATAAAGGTTCATGCGTAAATGTTGGATGTGTGGTATTTGTAAGAAATCTTTTGAATTCAAACAGAAGCACATCAGCATATCAAAAACTATGACTTCTTTTGATTACTCCATTTATTATTTTAATACAGAGGACACGCACACTGACAATCTTTTTTTTGTTTTTTTTTTTAGGTGAAGAGGGTTAAATTGTCAATTTAAACACATTTTAATCATGTGCAACCGATGCACATGTTCAAATGAAGTAAATTCATTAAGTATGAAGGACTTTTTTTTTCAGTGCATGTGCTGGAGTCACAAAGCGATTGTGAGGGCAATAGGCAGCATTAATGATCGCCTCGAACAATTAATAGGTGTCCTCACATATCAGTGGTTCATTAAATACACTGGTGAACAAATGAATTCTCAGTCCTTGCCTCAATTGGATTGTTGAAATCAAATGTTGCCGGGCATGAATTGTTCATCAGTGCTAATTATTCATGTGTCTCTGGTGTGCAAATTTCTGAGAACAGTTTCCCAACATCACCTCTGTCGCCAAAGCACCAAAAGCTGCAGAAACGCCAAATGGCGTACGCAACACCAGCCATGCAGTTGGCGTGAGGCACCGCACATTTCCACGGTCATGTCACTCTTGATACAGCTGAACTTTGCAGTGAAAAAGAACAGACACCACGTTTTGTACATGAGGCCCCCGGTGACCAGGATGTGGAGGGTCCGAAAGGATTTTGCACACTCTTGTCTTAGTTCTGGCAGCGTGCAAGTCCTCAGTGTGGGGGTACCAACAATCTTTCCAGCAGTTTTGATTGTCTGTTGCAGTTGGAGTTTGTCCTTTTTTGTAGCAGCACTGACGAACAGTTTATTGAAAAAGGGAAACGTAGATGGTCCTTGAGGTGCCCTGGCGGGTTGTGGAGGCAGGGGATGCGTGGCAGGCAGTGACGAGGGCAGGTGGCTGGCTTGGTGGTAGGAATTAACCTGGCGAGGAACATGGAGGGAACACTGAGGACAAGGAGAGACACGGAGGTCAGAAAGGAGACGAGGAATCGTGTAGCTTACGTGGAGACTGGGGAGCTGTTGTACCGCTGGAGAAGCTCCAATACTCTGGCAAAGATTTCCAGGATCAGGTGGTGACAGGTGAGAGAGAGAGAGAGCATTTGTAAGATGGGTAAAATTCTTTAGAGAAAACATGAAGGGCCAGGCGAAACACACAATTCTATTTTAATGGGAATCAAATTATACTTTCGAGCGTTTTAGAAAAGCATTATTATTAAACAAAACATAAATATAAAGAAATTAATGATGGTTGTTGCTCAGTCATATTTAAAATAAAAATTCCCAAATTCTGCCTCTGTATGTAAACTGATGAGCACAACTGTACATATTATGCAGTCATACTGTACCATACCCCTGTCATACTGGAATGAAAGTGTAGGCTACACCTTTTTCATAACCTGTAGGTGGCGGTGGCATATTGTAATTAAAGTGTACAGCTTTTTCATAACCTCTAGATGGCGGCATACATTTATACAATGTGATTTATTTGTATTTTTTATTTTTTCCCCATATACCTATGTATAATGTGCACTATTGAGTTCTGACAATTATTTGGGGGAAAAAGTGTGCATTGTAAATTACGGTAGGTTGTTTTGGCAGAACAGACTTTTTTTTCTTGTTCTTGCCGAGTGTATGAATCACACCTCTTGAGAAAGTGGTCATGAGTACTGAAATACTAATCAGTAATTAAATCAGCTTGTCTCATTCCACAAACAACAAACCTTATTTGTATCCTAGTGGATATCATAGTAACAGTTGCACACCTCTGCAAATTACAACCACAATAATAAATACATACTGTATATAAATAACCTTAACGAAAAACGTCCTTCTACATTCACAGACGATATAGGCGCTAAGCATCAATGAATTGAATGAAGCTTTGTGGATTTTAGCTCCTGACTTGTTGAACAGAGAAAATGTCACATTTGAATCGGATGCTCACTGGATTTATTCCATTGGGACACAAAGAATGCCTGATTCAATCTCCCCATCTTGCACTGAACTCTCAGAACGTTATCACTTCTTTAATTGTATATATTCTTTACATTGACATTGACCCAAATCCCTTTCCTGTCTCTGTTGTCGGTTGTCACCCCACTTGCATGTTTATGAAGGCATTTCAAGACCCAAGTTCAGCATTCATGGACTCTACAGTATATTGAAACAGCAACACTTATTTGTTTATGCAGGAATTTATCATTGGCAACCTCAAGGACTATAACAATAAAACTCTTCTACAGTTAAACAAGAGGGAGAGAATGGACCTTTTTAAATAAATGGGCTGAGACACTTGAGCTGATTTAACAGTTCTATCCAGAATATTTCTTAGTAGTGCTGTTACACTGTCAAAATTAACAACTGCAAAGTGAACCACCTCTTGGTGTTTTTCACAAGTGATGATATTGCGATTGCCATCACAGTGACATGTTGTATATTCTGATTTGGCACATCATACAGTAATAGTGAGACTATTAGGTGCAGTGATATTCGAGAAACATAACCCAATCAAAGTTAAGACAAGGCATGGGCATTCAAACAAATGAAATTGATTGATGAGAAAATTAACAATAAATTAGCCGTTACCCAATATAGTTATTGCTACTCCTTGGTCAGCATGAGAGGAACTTTTGTTTTGGAATTGTGTTTTGAGTCATTATCTTGCTGCATGATGAAGGCTGTTTGGTTACATCTTTCTTTAAATTGGAAGATTTTATTTTGCTGCTGCCCTCATGTTATTCATCAATGAAGATGAATGAACCTGTCCCAGAACAAGCCATGCAAGCCCAAGCCATGACATGACCTCCACTGAGTTTTTTACCGTTTTTAAAAGTTACAGGTTACAGGCCGAAAGATAAGAATCTCTTATCTTCCACCAGGGGAATTGGCATGTAGCATTACTGACACCTTGAATGTCTGTCTACAGTATGTTAATGTTAAAAATCATATTATTAAAATAATTATTTGCTAGTGATGTCAACCTAAAGCTTGTATTTGTCTAATATGAATTAGATTTTTATCAAAGACCGAAATATACTGGTCGAGCTGTACTTCTTTTGTGATTTGGACTCTCCTTCAACCTTATCACAGAAAACACGAATCCACCACAAAAACAAAGTTGACTTAAAGTCTTATTTAGTTTTCAGCACATTTCTAATTGATCGTGTTTTTCGTCCCCCTGTAGTACCCTTAAGATAAATGTACACCGCTTTTGCCTGACAATTCCAGCGATGACCTACGAAAGTGCATTGTTCATTTACCCTGGGTAGCACTCAAGTGCTCCTGTTTGTGACTCTTCTAACTCTGCTGTGGCTCAGTAGGGTGAAATGAGCAACCCATTCAACTTGTGGAAGTTTGTCTTTGTCATCCTCTCCTTTTGCTGTGACGTGACATACTTTAAAAGCAGGGAAGTGAAATCTGGCCCGCTAGCTGTCAATGGTGATGAATTGATGAAAGCTGAACAAAGTCACAAAACCTTAGACTGTAATTCCTTAACATTTTTTTTGTTTTTGTTTTTTTGTAGTAATCCAGCTATGGATGGGCATGACTAATCACTTATCAATTTTGTCATTCATTGTCAAATTTGATCAATTTTATTTCATGTTTCAGGGTTTTTAGTTAAAAGGACAGTTTAAAGCTTGGAGGCCCAATTGATTCCACCATGTGGCAGTTAGTCTGCTTCACTTGAACACAAAATTGTTGGTACAGTTCACTTAAAGAAAAAGCCTCAATGGTCACTTAAAAAAACTTGATGTACATAAAGAAATGCCGAGAATTAACTAATGGAGGCATTGCTTTTTTTGTGGTCCACAGAGTTATTCTCAGATGCAAACTAATGAAACTGGTGTGGACAAAAATGATGTTACCCTCAGTTTTATTGCATTGGTTACATATATTTTGTTATTTTCTTTGTCCTGTATACTGTTTCATTTTTGCATCTGTAAACATAGAGCAGATGTGAGATGCAAAAGCTCCAGCTTTGTCTGTCATATTCCCGTTATAGTTTGTTTTGTGTTGCAATCCGCTTTATGTGGTTAGTCACGTGACGAAACCCAGAAAAGAGGTTAGCGGTCTTCCTGTGTATGCTGCAATAACTAGCATAACTATGGGCTGATGATATGGTGGTTTGAACCTAAATTTGCTAAAACTTTGTTTTCTTTATGGCTGGTGTTTTCAGACAAAAGTTAAATACACATATCATTTATTTATACATATGTGTACAGTATCTAAAGACGAACAAAGCTTAAACATTGGATGCGGTCATCTTTGGCAGCTCAAAAGACAATGTAGACGTTGAATATTTTTACAGTTGCTTCGTCCCCGTCTTCTGCCATAGGGCTCCGTCAGTCACCTGAAATAGAAGGAAGTGCTTTGACCTGTTTTGCCGATTGCGGAAGTTGGTTGCGCACAACCCCTGTTGCCTTGGTGAGCATCTCAGTGTTGCGCACCTGCTTTCCATTTTCCAATCAGCTGGTTTTTAGGACCAGCTGCGGCGGAAAGGCGACGGCGGACTCCAATTGCTTATATCCATGCGTCTAGTTTCTGTTTGTGTCTCTTGTATTTGAGTACATTTCCCATTTATCCTCAAGTGTGCTTGGTGTTTTTGCCCGTCTCCATTCTACACAAGTAAATCTCTTTTGTGTTTTGTGCCTTGTGTATGTCCAATATAACTAGATTTGTGTTTTTTGGCGTCTCCTTTCTGCCGTGGCTCCGACCACCACTTTTAGTTGTAGTGTTCACTTTGCGAGTTTTTCACACACAATATTGACTTTTTGTCTTTGTGATTTATTATTTTTTTTTTTTTGGTACCTTGTTTGGCCTTTTTACTCACGATCTACATTTTTTTAAAATTAAAATTCCATTGTTAGTTATTAGTGTCCTGAGTTAGCTTTGGGATCCTTCTTCCGGCTAGTAGCCTAACCTGACATTGTCATAATGCATTTTGGCAAATTCTCATTTATTTGAATGGCCCAGTTCTTTATTGGAAGGGTACCGACAATTTTGCATGTGGTGTGTGTATACCAAGAAAGAAAAAGAGGACACTTTGAATCTGTACAGGATACAAAAAAATATCTATCAAGGCATTCTGGAGCGAAATGTCCTGCACAGTGTTAGACAGCATGGTTTGTGTTGGATCCTCCAACAGGATTAAGACCCAAAACAATGTAATAAAGGTAAACCTATTCGAACGAGTTTAATTTGATTTAAAGCCTATTGAACACCTGTGCAAGGATCTGAAACATGCAGTCTGGATACGGCGCCCTTCTAACCTGAGGCAGCTGGAGCAGTTTGTGGAGAAGGCCGAGGTAATTAAGAACCAAGAACTGACCTTCTAGCTGTGAATTGATCTCGTGCGGTTGAATTGAACTTCTGTATTAATTAAAAGCAAGCATGAAGGAAATTAGGTACTGTACTGTATGTGTGTCCATTTTAAAGAAGAACAGGAAGTAGAAGTGCACCTTATTTTAACAGTTTCAATAACGCAATTCTAATGCAAGTTAGTTTATAAGTAAGCAGTATCAAAATAATTTTTATTAGCCAAATATAGTATGTTAAAACACAAGGAATTTGTATCTGGTAGCTGCAGTCACTCAAGTACCATAGCAAAAAAGAAACCATAACAAAATATACATTTCGGACATGAAATGAATCGCATATTGTTTTTGTCTTTGCTGTGACTTTGTAGTCGATGTCCTTTCCATGTGGTTTCCTTGGTGCTGCTGGCTGATACAACACTGCAGTAAACAGACTGGAGCGCGTGCTTTCACTGTGGGATTGTGTTTACATACTCATACACATCCAGCTTCTTTCCTCAAAGACGTACTGTAACTAAAAAGGGGTTTTGCTCAATCCAGGTAGGCAGAGAAAAACTATTTTCGTCTCTTAGGCGTTTAATCACCACTGAGGGCTGACAAGATTGAGTGCTGGTTTGAGGTTTTGCTGTACAGGGAGTAGACAAAGTGAAGAATAAAAAAACATTCAGCTAAAGAAGCTACGTGGCAGAATATAAAGCAACTTTACTGTATATGTTGTAATTTAGAATAACAGCTTTTATATCTGGCTTTTGTAAATAATGGCCTGCAGTCAGGTCACAACCTTAGGCCCATATGTACTCAGATGGGCTTCACTGACAATTTCTGACCATTTACGCAGAAACTCTGCATCCATGTAACTGTGTAATCTCAGACAATCAAGTGCATGAAGAGAGAGTAGACACACAGTATATGTATTTTATCCCGTTAAAACAATTAAGTGGCTTAGTGTGAACAAGTTCAGCACAAGATAATAGTCTGTCCACAAGTTCTTTTTTTAAAATTAGTTTTTCTCCTTTTGGATAAGACCTCTTCATCTAGTTAGTGTGTGCCGTAAGTACACCGTATTGCCAAATGTATTCACTCACCTGCCTTGACTCACATACGGTATGAACTTAAGTGACATCCCAATCCTAACAAGGGTTCAATATGACATTGGTCCACCTTTTGCAGCTATTACAGCTTCAACTCTTCTGGGAAGGCTGTCCACGAGCTCTAATTCATCCCAAAGGTGTTGTATCGGGTTGAGGTTAGGTCTCTGTTCAGGCCAGTCAAGTTTATCCACACCAAACTCTCTCAACCACGTCTTTATGGACCTTGCTTTGTGCTCTGGTCCACAGCCATGTTAGAAATGGAAGAACTGTTCCCACAAAGTTGGGAGCATGGATGGAATTGTTAAAAATATTGGCTCCTTAGTTCCAGTGAAAGGAACTCTGAAGGATTCAACATACCAAGAGCTTCTGGACAATTCATTGCTCCCTACTTTGTGGCAACAGTTATGGGATGGCCCCTTCCTGTTCCAACATGAGGGTTGGAGGTGAATGAGGGGAGGAGAGGGAAGAGGAGAGGTGGAAAGATTGAGGAGGTGGGAGCGATGCAGCCTTGGCTGCGGCATCTGCACGTGCATTCCCTTAAGACACAGGGTCAGACATGTTGGTGTGTGCTGTACATATGCACAAAGCGATAACTGAAGGGAGAAGGATGGCGTCGAGGAGAGCAGCAACCTTGTCAGGGTGAAGAACAGGTTTGCAATGTTGCGACCACTCTGAAGGCATAACAAGAGTACGTGTAGATGGTGACAGATTTACCTTCTGCTAGGCAGCAGGCCTCAGTGAGCGCTATCAACTCGGCCGCCTGTGCCGAGTAATGAGAAGAGAGTGTTGAGGAAGTCACAACGTGGAAGCCATCAGCAACAGCACTGTGTTGTAGCGGAGCCAACGCGCAGCGGACGGGTGAGAGGACCGTTGCTCCTGTAAGATAGAATTTATCACAGTGAAAAATGCACAAAGTTAGCAGAGAATACCCCACGTAGTCACGTGCGACTAGAACAGCCTGTTCATAGGCGGCCGCAGCGCGAAGGCACACAGAAGGCCCCGTGCCACCGGATCCAGTTGACGAGAAAAGTACTCCACTGGGCGAAGGAGGTCGCCATGACGTTGCAGTAACACTGAAGTCATTTTGCGATAATGCTCGTCCAGAAACTGAACAAAGGGCTTGGATGAATCAGGAAGCCCAGAAGTCCGGGAGGACTGTAGGGCGCGTGTCAGATGTTCACTAATCGTGCTGAAGTTTGCTCTGCCAGAGAAATGCATTTTTGTGTTTTGATTAGGAGAACAGACAACACAAGATAAAAACCCACAGTTGCACAAAGTCCTGACTGGAGAGGAAGGGGGGGAAAAAAGCCGACACTGACTGAGTCTCTTGTAAAAAAGAAAAATCTCAAAATGCCATGATGAAATGCAGGTTGTAGCATATAACAATCCTTTTAAGAATTAAATCTGTTTATGTTGAAACTGTTGAAATTGTACTACATTTAATTTTGAATGCACACTAATAACTTAATTCAAAAAATATTATTTTGTGTGAATGTTAAATTGCACTCTTCTAAGACTGAGCTGCCTCTTTGGAATCTGTCTTGTTATGAGTAGGCTACTCCCTTTCAGGTCTCTCGGCCTCATTCTTACGACTTCATAAAACAAAACAAAACTCTAGCTCTACAATATCACACTGTCACACTAGTTAATCACCAGTCCTCCCAAAATTGTTTTCCCACAACTGATTTGTTTCCCTGCAGCAACAGCTCACAACGCATTACATAAGTAATAACCAGCACACAGATATATACAGTATCCACAAAACAGATCTCCCTGTAATCAATCAAACAATGCACTTTCACCAAACACTTGGCCAAGATTCAACTATTTGTCTCTCAAACACCACACGCCAACACACCAGTAATTAGCAGACCGCACAGTCACTAGCACTGGCGTTTTCATCCTCAGGTTGAACACACGTCTTGTCAGTCAGATTCTCTTGTCTTGTCTCAAACATCTTTTAAAGGTTCTCTTGTCATTTTAATTTCTGTAAAGCACTTGGTGTTACATTTGTAATGTTTAAGAAGTGCTATACAAATAAATGTGCTCTGATCACTTGACAGTATTGGCAACATTATTTCAAACAAAACTGTTAACATTGTGAGTGCAAACAAATCGTAGTTTTGAACTCAGTGTTACGAATTGCGGATTTTTATAAAACCGATATTCTCACCCCTCACAGTAAGTAGTTTACATTTTGCTTTTCACATTTGTGATCATTTATTTATTAACTATAAAATTTAACCAGGATTTTGATTTCTCTAATTTAGACATTACATGACTTACTTGCACAAGGGGAGACTTGCTAACCATCAAGGAGGCTACTCCGGACTTTCTTTCACCAACTTTCGCAAATCCGCTCATTTTTTTCCCCTGAGTTACTCACCGGAGCAGCGACCGCAGTCTTTGGCACATGGAGGCGGAGGTGACTCCACAGAGGGAAGCGAGCCGGCATCCAGGTGAAGTTCCGCAAGAGAGGATACAGATTGGCGTTTCCGTCCATCCACCTCACGAATCTACGCTCCCTACCCAATAAAATGGAAGAGCTTCATCTTCTGATAAAGACCAGTAAAGACTTTGGACATTCCGCCGCCATGTGCTTTACGGAGACTTGGCTTTGTTAGGCTGTACCGTATGGCGCCGTCATGCTTCCCGGCTCCCATCTTCACCGGGCAGACCGCCACATGGAATCTTCGGGGAAAACAAAAGGTGGCGGGATATGCTTCACGGAGCTCAGCACACACTGCAGCCCGCATTTGGAGTCGCTGTTTTTGAACTGGAAGCCATTCTACTCTCCTCGTGAGTTCGCATCATTCATTCTCGCTGGTGTCTACATTCCGCCTCAAGCTAACACGAACGCCGCACTGCTAATGCTCGCCGAACAGGTAAACGAAATTGGAAAAAAAACACCCGGACTCACCCCTCCTTATTCTCGGGGACTTCAACAAAGCTAAACTCAACCACGAACTCCCTAAATACAAGCAGTCCTACCAGGGAAAAATAACATTTTAGACCACTGCTATACTACGCTAAATAACGCATACCGTGCTATACCTCGTGCAGCACTGGGCTCGTCTGATCACTGCTTAATTCACTTAATACCGAGATACAGGCAAGAACTTAAATGCGCGAAGCCTACAGTGAAACGGTTAAAAAGTGGAACAAAGAAGCAAAGATGGAACTTCAAAGCTGTTTAGACTGCACAGACTGGAGTGTCTTTTGAAAATTCAACTGGCAGGCTGGATGAATATACGGACACTGTCACATCCTATATCAGTTTCTGTGAAGATGTGTGTGTAACAACAAAGTCATTGCACACATTCAACAACAACAAGCCGTGGTTCACTGCCAAACTTAAACAACTTCGCCAAGTTAAGGAGGGCGCATATCAGAGTGGGGTCAGGGCCCTGTATAATCGAGGTAGAAACCAGCTGACTAAAGAAATTAACTTGCAAAGAGGAACTATGCAGCAAAGTTGGAAAAACGATTTAACGCTAACAACTCTAAATCAGTCTGGCATGAATGCCAATAGCTGACCAATTACAAGCGACGATCCCCCCAAGCTGAGAACAATAGTGCACGAGCCAATGACTTGAATACCTTCTACTGCAGATTTGAAAAGGACACTTTCACACCCCACACCCACCCAGCCACGCCACCGACCACAATCACACCTCTGACTTCTGCGTTAACCATCCACAAACAGGATGTGAGACGCATCTTCAAACAAAACGGCAGGCCCAGACCATGTGTCCCCATCCTGCCTCAAAGTCTGGGCGGACTAGCTTACTCCAGTCTTCACTCAGATCTTCAATAGATCTTTGGAACTGTGCAAAGTACTATCCTGTTTCAAACTCTCCACCATCATTCCAGTCCCCAAGAAACCTGCATTCTCGGGTCTAAATGACTACAGGCCTGTCGCCTTGCTATCTGTGGTCATGAAGTCCTTTGAACGCTCTTGAGGTGGTCCAGCACGAGACGTCACAGGTCCCCTGCTGGACCCCCTGCAGTTTGCCTAGCGAGTGAACAGGTCTGCGGCTGAATGCAGTCAACATGGGACTACACTTCATCCTAGAACACCTCGACAGTGCAGGGACCTACGAGAGTATCCTGTTCGTGGACTTCAGCTCAGCATTCAACACCATCATCCCTGAACTCCTTTTCTCCAAGCTTCTCCAGCTCAGCGTCTCACCTGCCATCTGCCAGTGGATTTACAGCTTCCTGAAATTCCTGAAGTTTGCAGATGACACCACTGTCATCGGCCTCATCAAGGGTCATCAAGAGTCTGCATAGCGACAGGAAGTGGAGCAGCTGGAGCTGTGGTGCTGCCGACGCAACCTGGAGCAGAACACGCTCAAGACTGTAGAGATGATTGTGGCCTCACGCTATCCAGCTGCCTTGTGTCAACCGTCGAGACCTTCAAGTTCCTGGGAATTACAGTCTCTCAGGACCTGAAGTGGGCGATCAACATCAACTCTGTCCTCAAAAAAGCCCAGCAGAGGATGTACTTCCTGCTGCTTCTGAGAAAGCACAGCCTGCCACGGGAGCTGCTGAGGCAGTTCTACACAGCGGTCATCGAGTAAGTCCTGTGTTCTTCCATCACAACGGACAATCAAAACTGCTGAAAAGATTGTTGGTACCCCCCTACGCACCCTTGAGGACTTGCACGCTGCCAAAATCATCTTGGACCCTCCACATCCTGGTCACCAGCTCTTCCAGATCCTTCGCTCAGGTAGGTGCTACCGATCAATGCAAACTAGAACTAACAGACTTGTAAGTTAACTGGTTAAGAAGTTAATGGTAAGAGGGAAGAAACTGTTGGAATGTCTACTCATTTTAGTTTGCATTGTTTGATAGCGCCTACCTGAGGGAAGGAGCTGGAAGAGGCGGTGACCAGGATGTGGAGGGTACAAGAGGATTTTGCATCCTCTTGTCTTAGTTCTGGCAGCGTGCAAGTCCTCAAGGGTGGGTAGTGGGCTACCGAAAATATTTTTCAGCAGTTTTGATTGATTGTCCGTTGCAGTCAGAGTTTGTTGTTTTTTGAGGCAGCACCCAACCACACTGTGATGGATGAACACAGGCCTGATTCGATGACTGCTGTGTAGAACTGCCTCAACAGCTCCTGTGGCAGGCCGTGCTTCCTCGGAAGCTGCAGGAAGTACATCCTTGCTGGGCCTTTTTGAGGATGGAGTTGATGTTGGTCTTTCACTTCAGGTCCTGAGAGACTGTAATTGTGTACTGTAACTAGAAGGTCTCGACGGTTGACACAAGGCAGCTGGACAGCGTGAGGGGCAGCTGTGGCAAAGGATGCCTCCTGAATTCCACGATCATCTCTACAGTGCAAACTTCAGCAGTTTGATAGCTGGGTGCGTTGAGTTGCAGTCATTCGTGTATAGAGAGAAGAGCAGCGGAGAGGGAACACATCCTTGGGGGATCCCCGGTTCTGATGGTGCGTGTGGATGAGTGGGTGTCCCCCTGCCTTACCTGCTGTGTCCTGGCCGCCAGAAAGCTGTAAATCCACAGGCAGATGTTAGGCGTGACGCTGCGCAAGACGAGGTGGGTGTGGAGTGTGGAAATGTCCTTTTCAAATTTACAGTAGAAGTTGTTCATGTTGTCAGCATGCAAGAAATGAATCGTTATATTAATCTGAGGAGTGCTTGATGTTTTCATAGACTCATGGAACACATTGTTCATTCTTCAGATGTACCCAGGCCACCCACTCATTTGTCATATCTGGCATATTATTAGTTATGTTACTACAGCCGTTGCTATACTTAACCTTGGGTTTGTCGAATGAATTGTCTTTGTCTGGCATGAATTGTTGAGCTTTTGATTTAGATCATCATGAAAGTACAGTATCAAATGCCCAGGTGGAAATTAGCATGACATTTTGAAAATGGTGTCAATGCTTTCTTATAAATGTGTGTCAGTGAATGAAGATTGATGGAGGAGACTTGGCCTCCTCAGACAGGATTAATGGCTAAATTGAGCTTGTTGGATATTTTCCACCATAAACATCACCTGATTAAGACACTGAAGATTGTGTGCTTTGAATGTGAATGATAATTTGAAACGTTGATTGTTCCAATAGTCTGGTCTGTTGCTCTTCTTAAATCACACATGCAGAAATTACGAGCTGGTGAGTGGGAAGGTAAGGAAGGAGAGAGTGCACAAACTCCATCATGGACAATTGTTCACATCCACTCCTTGACATTCTGCATACCCTGTTCCTCGATATGTCATCACAGTATGTAGTATTCTACATTATCCTTCACTCTTGTACTGATTGTATGAATACTTTTGTAGCATAATTGACTATTTATTGACCTTAACTACCTGCCAATACTTACCCAACTCCCTAGGTACCTACCGACCGTTCCACCCATCCATCCATCCATGCATCTATTCTCTATCCTTCAGGCAAAAATGTGAAAGTCAATCTGCAAAAAATGCCTTCATCCCTATCAGAGGTGGGTAGTAATGCGATAGTTACTTGTTACATTTACCCAAATAACATTTGGGATGAATTGTACTTGAGAGAGTAGTTTGAAGGAACTATACTTTTTATACTTGAGTATTTATGTGACAAAGAATCGATACTTTTACTCCGTTACAATGATCGACATGACGCTCGCCACTTTTATTTATGCATTGGTGCGTGTGCGATGTATTTTTAGACTTCTTCAACTTCTGCATAGGGCGCCGTTGTGCCAATCCAACGTAATCGCTAGTATCGTTTGACTCCAATTCACCAATCAGACCGCACAAGGCAGTCACGACCACACAATAGCCCTTTGTGGGCCAATCAAAGTGACATAATCACACACAGATACTATCAATAAGTCTGGTCAGCAAACGGCTTCTTCATTTAGTCATTTAAGTGAATAAAGCAAAGAATGTTTCTCTATGGCCCAATGCTTGTGTTGTTGATTTTTGAGCAGTTTAAAATTGAAATAGAACCAGGTGTGTGTGGATTCCCATATATTATTCATTCAGTCATTCATCTTCCGTAGCGCTTATCCTCACAAAGGTCGCGGGCGTGCTTGAGCCTATCCCAGCTGACTCTGGGCGAGAGGCGGGGTGCTCCCTGAACTTGCCTGTATGCGGCTGTTTTGATTTTGGCGTGGCTCTTGTCTTCCCGGGTAAACCAGTTGTAGCGCTCGCATACCATTTTATTGGCGGGCTTATTAAATGACTGAGAATACTTATCATCTTGGAACTAAATTGTTAAATGTTTCCACGGAGGGTTACTTTAAAAATGTATTCCCATACAGTTAATAGTTACAAAAATGTAGTTAGTAATGTGATCCAAGTACCATAATATTAAAGTAATGTAATTTGATGACTTTTAATTACTCCAATACCAAATGTGCTAAAAATGGGGGGGGGGAAATATCAATTACAATATCTTTATCTTGTCTTTCTGGTCTTGTGAATGTTGAATATTCATGGTTTTGGAATGTGAATCAAAAACCTCAGAACTGCGAGGGGAACTGCGGGCTAACCACTTGTTCACCGTGCTTCAAATATGTATGGATGGATGGATTCAAGGACATTTGAAACTATTGCTTAGTTGCATGAGAAAAGCTGTTTTCGAACTGTCCCAGAAGGCAACACCTTACTTGCATAGATAGATTCATCCCTCGGGAAATTACATTTACCAGCAAAGTTTTATAACCTTTCCACATGACCAAAAGACTCGTTCGTTCTTTTTTTGGCTCATGTGGAAACTCATGCACACATTAAGGTGTGCACACACACACACACACACACACTCGTAATTATGATACATGACAAAGAAAAATTTCCCAGTGGTAATACGGTGTTTAAATAGTAAAGCTGTGAGTGATTTTTAAGGGGACACCGAAATGTTTACTTACAACTCCTGGGCTAACTCACTTAATAGTCCGAATGATTCTGACAGCTCAGTTTTCTTTGTAAATGTCATCCAAAATGAATAAATCCTCTCCATGCTTGACCATCCATTCCTTCGCTTTTAGGAAGGCAACACAGCAATTCAGCCATTTACGTACTGTATGTGGTCACCATTTACCCACTTGTTTCTTTGCTAAACTCCTGACAAGGTCGCTCGGCCTGCTCGCGTGAAAGCAGGGGAGTGCTCAAATCGACAACCACCCTTTCTCTTCCCGCATTATAAATGTAATCCTGCGAAATAATCCACATTTTCAATTAAAGTACCTGTAATCTGTTTTTTTTTTAGTAGCCGTACCGCATTACAGTTAATTTAAAAAAAAAAACCAATCCTAAATATGGAACGCCGGTACATGTATTCACCTTTCCAACCCCGTTTCCACGTCCCCCCTGCAATGTGCTCGCGTATCCCTAGGGGTACGCGTTCCCTTGTCTGGCTTATACAGTAGCTCTCTTTGGGCATGCTTGTCCACCATTTGTTCCCTTTAGTGACCGTTAGACAGACAGACAGACAGACTGAATTGGGTTAACCTTTGTAATACTAATAGTTGAAAAATGTTGAACTAAGATGTGGTAAACTCCAAAGAAAAAGTGGTGGCTGAACTGAAGCATTTTGTGTGCTGATGTGTTACATGATGGCCATTTTCTATCTATTTGCCATCTATATTTTGTCACTGTTTTAGGCTACTCTGAGCTTTTCTTGTTTGTTACATTTGAAATGAAAAGTTGACCGATTTCTTCGGCTCGTGGGGACATTTGCAGGACCTCGTATTCCTTCTTTATTATTTATTTCCAAAAGAACAGATAGCTACAGATTGATGTATACGGTAGAGTAGTGGCTCCCACTCTTATGTACTTAATTGGATTGTATATCGTAATGAATGGTCTAAATGAGTATTGAATAACCTCCTGTTACAGGTTGTTAATCATTTCTAAATCCACATTTGACCCCTCTTTGAAATGACGACATTTGTGGCTGCTCCCCGCTGGCCGTGATCCTGTGAGAAGAGGATCAGTCCAGGGTCTTAGGATGAGTGAAGAGTGAAGGACATTATGGAAGGCATCACATCATTCACCCTCATTCCATCGACAGTATACGTGATGAACCTGCAGCTAATATCGCTAACAAAATCACCCTGCAAAGCTCTCTGTTGATTGGTTTATGTTGGCTGCAGGAATTTGGGAAGCATAATCACATCTAATATAGCCAGGTTCCAAATAAGCTGCTGATTTGACTGAGATTAGAGCCTAGGACAGGATGGTTTGCGCAAAGACTTAAAACCAGATGTGGAAAGATCATTGACTCCGGGTCGAAAGGAAATGACAATTTCATCTTTGGATTCATTTCAAGGCGAGAATTGATGGTATTAACGGATTGTAGTGATGGAGCAGACAAGTGGAAACCGTAAAATGAGAGACGCATATACAGTAGAACAAATTGAACGTCTCTGAACTGGCATTGAGTCGGGATGGATCTCGTACTATTTTCCCAGCATTGATCGTTTTACACTTGAGACTATGCGAGTCTCAGAATGGACTTCAAGGAAACGATGAGTCTCGGCCCGGAAAACCCACGCAAACTCCACACAGGCTGGGCTTGGGATTTGAACTGTGAGGCAGATGTGCTAACCAGTCGGTCACCGTGCCGTGATATCATATTAGAGCTGATAAATATTGTACACCTCTTAACAATTCTAAATAAAAGTAGGGCTGCATTTCACAATAAGAGCAAGTACCGAATAAAAGAAGCATACGTCTTTCCCCTTTTCTCTTCAAGACGCCAAATAATGACAACAGTGAAGTCTCAAACAATTTGACATATTTTAATTGAACAAATCTGAACCGTTTCAGAGGTTATGTTTGTTTTATTTCACAATCTTAATAAGAGCTCCCGGTGGGAATTTCCCCACTGAGAAGTACAAAGAAAAATGACTCTGCCTATTCCATTTTAAGCGCAGTTTGTTCCAAATGTTCTCTTCATTTGTCGCTCATTTTCTGATCTTTCTCCGTCTTGAACTCAAATTGCACTCTCTCTCTCTCTCTCTCTCTCTCTCTCTCTCTCTCTCTCTCTCTCTTTGTCTCTGTCTGGTCTGCGCGCAATCAATGATTTTAGCGATTACCGCGTGCGATGCAGATTTGATTGGGTGAAAGGGTGGCTGGTTTGATTTGGTTGGTACGATTTAATCATCACAGTAAAACCTGAAATATGTTGCACCGCTTAAAATAGAAGCACAACTTATGTCTTGAATCACAATCGGCATTTTTGGCTATGGTGTGGGTCGGTTTTGGACTGCTTTTGGTTGCGGATGCGCATTGATCAAAAATAATCGTGATTATTATTTTGGCCATAATCGTGCAGCCCTAGTCAAGGGGCACACAAGGTGCGATATAAATTTAGACTTTTCAGAATATATCATCGTAGGAAACAACAGTTCGATACTGTGAGTGGTGAACCTAATGAGACCATTTAAGAGCCTCTTCGAGAGCAGATGTCTTCTTGAGTCTTCTGCTCAAGCAGAAAAGAGCAGATGACTAAAAGCCCTGTCCTGTCACAGGCACTAATGGAAGACGGCGAAGGTTAAATAAAAATATCAAACCTTGGTGTATTGAAACCACAGGTGAGCGTAATATTCAGTCACTTTGAAAACACTACGACTCCTATCCACAGAGGTTCAAGCAGAATGGACAGAAATGACAGTTGCCGGGCTGTCTGCTCTTTTGCAGCAACGTGTATCGTGAATTTGGCACCGTTAAGAATATGCAGTCTGGATGCAGTGCAACAATTCTGGAAGAGTTGGGGGGGGGGGGGGGGGGCCTTGGGCTCGGAGTTTCAAGGTAATCAAGTATAAGAGCACTTAACTGGTTGTGACAGATGCACCACAGAGACATTTACATCTCCCCAACACTTGATGTGTTTTTTTGCCTCGACTTCCACAAACAGAAGTGCAATGAATGAAGAGCATCGTTTGCTTGTTAGTTTCCTGACCCAAATACACTCCGATAGGGTTAATGGGTTGATAATGGATTCATGAGCTAAGGCAGGGATGGGCAACTTTTATGATGTCCTGGGCTACACGTTTTATTCATTCCCCTGAGGGCCAGACGCTCAACATGCACCCCAAATGCATTATGGGCTTTCTGGCACGGGTTGGATCCTCCGCTGAGTGCCGTCAATCCACGGTGCAATTGCCGGTTCCTTATCCTTAGGGATAATAACTTGGCCCTTATCTACCACTACAGTGTACAGCTAGTCATCAAGCTATACCTACAACCTGAAAAAAATGCATATTCCCTGAGCTGTGTGGGGCCCGGAGACAAGCGATGGCGAATTGGACCTCTCGCTGCCGGTCTGGACCGGGATTGGGTCCGTCCGATACGCCAAAGACTTGTGCCTTGTGCCAAATGAAAAACATTTTCATTTGTTTATTTTTCAATAGTCGTGCCTCAAGAGTGTACAATATGGACGCGCCCATTTGATGGAACATTTTGCTGTAAAAGTGCAATCAATCAATATACAGGTGTATTTTTTCAGCTTTTAGGTGCTTTTCCCAGCTAAACTTAATTACCAGCAATCAAGCCATACACGTTCATTTGGCCAGTGTCCCTTTAACCTTTTTAGTACAAAACATTTGCATTCAACTAAGAACTTTTTATTTTTTATTTTTATTTAACTTTTACGTGAGACGCATTTTAATTGAATCATTATTGAAGTATATTTTGAATCTTCCTATATTTAAGTGCAGTGTTCATGTTCAAACTGCACAATGTTACAGTGGCTTACAATAATATGAAATAAACCTTTTAGCGATTCAACCTCTGTCTTCTTTTTGATTAACACGACACTATTGTATTTTGATGGTGGTACTTGGAGAGCTAAGTGTCTTATTATGTGATACTTGGTGTCAAAAGTTTGAGAACCACTGTTTTCGAACAACACTGATGTGTATTGGCACCTGAAGACCTATAGTGTCGTGCAAAGACGCCAATTTACACTAACATGCACACATTTCATGTCAATTGATAATGTATGAGTTGCTGGCTCTGTTAACATCTTGATTTGAATTTGGCGATGCGCATCCATCTTTGCCAACTCTGGGAAATGTGAAAGGTCAAACGTTTAAATGTTCTGCCAGAAGGGAGGCGAAGACTGCAAAGCATGTTGGCAATCCTGTGCTACACCGCCACAGTCCCTCAACCCTGGCAAGTACAAGCACCTAGCTGAATTTGAAACGTACCATAGCTGGGGAGAGAACGTGAGAATACACGCCAAGCCGCTACCGCGCACCACATCTTTGTTAGGAGCGGACGAGCCCCGTCTGAAACATTCCGGCTTGCTGACTGTTGGCGACGGCTGCCCAGCTTCCCGAATTTTTAGACCTCCCGCTGTGTGAGACCTGATTCACGAGGGTTCTACCAACCGCGTTCCACGGGCAGCATTGAGCAAGCATAGCAATTTGCCAACGCGTTAAAAGGCCAAAGGTCAAACTTTTCTGTGACTAGGGAAGCATAGCTTATAAATAATCCACATCCGTCCTTCCATTTTCTACTGGTTATCATCACTATGCAACTGGAGCCCATTCCAGCTGATTTCGGATGAGAGGTGCGACCCACCCTAGACGGGTCGCCAGCCAATCGCAAGGCACACACAGACTAACAATCATTCGCACTGACGGGCACTCTAGTGTCTTCAATAAACCTAAGAACATGCAAGTACAGGGGAAATGTGCAAACTCCACACAGAGATTGAAAATTGCCATACAGGATAACCAAAAAGAGCAAACATAGCACACGTAAAGATCTGTTTTCATCACCTTTTAAAACAATCAGAAGAAGAAGAAGAAGAAGAATCACCTTTTATTGTCATGAACATGCATGCATGCATGCACACGAAATTTGTTCTCTGCATTTTACCCATCACAGTGAACACAGACACGTTAGTTGAACACACTGGAGCAGGGGGCAGATGAAGCGCCCGGGGAGCATTTCGGGGTATCAGTGTCTTGCTCAAGGACACCGCCGTCGTGAGTCCGGGAGATGTTGGCGGATGGTCCAGTCGGGGTCCTGAACCTAGGTCCCCCCACGGGGGCAGGCGATGATCTTAACCATTGGGCCGCGGCTGCCCAAATGATAATCACGATTATTTTGATCAATGTGGGAAAACATCGGATTTTATTGCACTACTAAACAATGTGTAAACAGTTTTCAACATTTACCCAAGAATTTCACATTTACCAAGGGCTAACTGAATAAATATTATTGCAGAGTGCAATCACGAAAAGCATCCCAGTGAGGGCCAGACTCTAAACATGCACCCCAAATGTATTACGGGGGGGACAATGCAAAGCGGGAACAATGGTCTCGTTATCTTAAATCCAATAATGAATATTTTATTCCACTGGTTTTAAACCCCAAATTTTACGAAGATGAAATGCAATTCTAGAGGTGCAGACGGTCTGCCTGGTATTTGGTCACAAGCTCTCTGAAGCGGATAAAGGGCCAAAGCTCCTTTGGCTCGCTCTCACTCTCACTCTCTCGTTGTTCCCCCTGCTGAAGGTCTAGCCCCCAACCTCTCACCACCGGGTGGCTGCGACTGGGAGACACCGAACCTCCCTGCCGCGCTGCCAAGCGTGGACCGCAGGTAGCACCTCATGTTGCCCTGATGTAAATCCACTCTGCTTATCACCTGGAACAACCTGCGTATGCACATTCCCCAAAGACAAAAAAACGACAAGTCGCTAAAACCTGGACGTTCCAATGGGCAGCAACCTCACGAAAAGACACAAAGACCCTCTGGACGACAAACTTCAATTTCTTCAGATTTTGCATGAGAATGCTGAGAGTTTCCATCCTCTGGAGTTGCCTGCCAAAAGTGTTAATAAATGACTATTATGTCACTTATAAATCACAGCATACCATAACAATGTCCAATGCGCTCCAGGATCTCTGAGGACTCTAGCGACTGCACAATATTGCATTATTGTGACACATTAGCACTTTTCTGTCCTGTTCTGACTTCTTTGATATCATCCACATCAAAGGTTTAGAAAAACAATTAGCTCACCCAAATCAAATTGTTCTGTGACTAATTCTGAATATGATGTTCATCTCAGTCGACACACATATAAGTACATATACTTGAAGTCCAAGTCCTCTTTGTGGTGCTTGCACAACTTAAGTCATAGTTACACTCTAAACGCGCGCACTCGAATTGAAAAATGTTCAATTCGAGAGTGGTGTCGAGATGACATCCAATCGGAAAAGCGAAGTGATTGAAGAGTGCAAACAGTAATCGACCAACCGGTGGGAAAAGCCTCCTTGTAACATCTTGGTTGGCCGTTATGCAAGTTCTTCCGAATATGGGCGAGCTTGCAACAAGCCGCGCTGTCGTCCTTGCGCGCTAATGGCCCTAATGAAGAGAAACAATAGAAAAGCCACAATAACAGAATTAGCTCATAGACACCATTAGCGTTAGCCACAATTAGTAGTGTGCTCCAAGCATAAAGATGCATAGACGTACAAAATGCGCTTGAGATCACACGTGACTATTGATCTCAGGTTTGATGTGGTCAGGAGTCAAGCACGTTTTGTTTTGTGATCTTGCGTTCTGAGCCGTGTGCCGTGTTTCTATATGCACCCGAGAGAAGTAGGGCAGGCTTGCGGGCCACGGTTAGTCGATGCAGTCAATATCTGCACTGGGGCAAAACATCGACTCCACGCTAACCGTCTTGCGTCGGGCCATTAGGATCCACCGGCACAGTGAGGGATGGATTCGGCTGCTGCAATGTGGGCCATAAAATCATCATCGCCTCCCCCCCCTCCACAGAGGTCTAGTCATCAATAGTAACAAGGGCTTACATGGTCACACAGAGGCTGGCATGACGGAAAGGACACCTTCAAATGTAACGGCCGCACTCGCTTCCACAACAACACGATGGAGGTTCGGATTGTGTCGGCGTGCCAGTCAAGTTAGTGTGGTCCAAAGCATCATGAGCTTTTGATAATCACTGTTGCCAAACGTATTGAAAAGGAGGCCACATCATCATGTAATTCTTTGCGTTGAGAGGGGGCATGTTTTTCCCAATTCTTTTTAAAAACCTTTTCGTTGATTACTTTAATCCAGATTACCAAATTAGAAATGAACCTCAAAATAACATTCATCCATTCATCCATTTTCTATGCTGCTTGTCTGTCCCAGCTGACCCTGTACTTGTTGCCAGTAAATCATAGGATCACATTATTATTATTATTATTATGACAACATTTTTATGTAATAATATACTATACAATGATGGTAGAAATGCTGTTGAAGTTCAAGACGTACTGTATCTCACATTTGTTATACAATATCTTGTCATGGGACAACACTGATGACGTGACACTTTGCTACAGTGCTTTACAGTGAATTTACTGTGCCCTCAAAAGAACTCAACACACGCCCATTATTATCTAAATCGATGGCAACAAAAGTGAGCACAGCCCAAAGCCCAAAGTCTTAATATTTTACGAGGCTACCATTATTGATGACATCATGGAGCTGTCGATAATAGAGATAATACTGTGCACCTCTACTTTCAGTTTGCGGATGCCCCACAGATGCTTAATAGGGTTTAGGTCTGCGGACATTCTTGGCCAGTCCGTCACTTTTACCCTCCGCTTGTTGACTGTGTTTGGTGTTTGCGGTCATTATTGAGGTTAAATATCGCCCTTCGGCCGAAGCCAGTGTGTCAATTATTGTTCCCTCAATGAACTTTTGCTCCGCAGTACTGGCACCAGACCACGAACACACGTATCGCCAGCTCTTGTCCAGTCTGCAGCATTCAGACTGATGTTGTGTAAGGTTTTATTGTCAAAGATTTGTGCATTCCTAACAACAAATTCCTCATGAACTTGATTTTAAACAGTATGTTATATTTACATATGGAGTGTAGTCAAAACTGCTTTTGTCATTGCTATTTCTTCCCAAGGTGAACAATATTAAAGATTCAAGATGTTTATTGTCATCTACACAGTAAAAATAGAACAATTAAATTATTGCTTCGGTAGTCTCACGCCAGTTAGACAAAGATAATATTAATATAGGAGTTAAAAAATAAAAAGATGATATATAATAACATAATATATTTCAAAACAAAATCAGGAAGTTATTTATCTCACCCAGTGTTGAGAAGATTACTTTGGAAATTAGTTGGTTACAATTACAAGTTACCCTATTGAAAATGTAATTGGAGTGTAAGTATTTCAATTACTTTCTCAAAGTAATACAACTAATTGCGTTTGATTACATTTTGAGTACTTTTCTTCATTTTGAATGAATGCATCTGCAGGATCCTTGGATGTTACCTCGAAAGAAGTGGATTAAAACCATAGAAACCTTTGCAAAATGTAAGAAAAACTAATCGTTGGCACCACAAGTTTGCATTTCGAGGTCATATTTGAAAAACTAATGTCATGTTTGAGACTATGGCAGAATGGCACATGACCAGAGAGAGCCAATCACAAGCATCCGCTTTAGAAGAAGGAAGTAATGTGGGGGAAAAAAACCCAAAATCTTTTTCTCCGATTTCGGATCATGAGGTGCTCTATTGAACTTCCAGTGACCAGTATGAGAGTGTGGGAGGGATGACACTAAATGTAACACAGCCTCCTCTCCATTTACACCTGTAGCCGAATGCGCTCAACAAACTGAGGTGCCACAGGGACTCCCGACCACTTGATATCCCCACTCCTCCACGCTGCCCTGCTGTGAGACGGCCACTAGGAGAAGGCCTGGTGTACGTCAAGTGGACCTCAACCTAATTAGCAGCTTCTCGTCAAATCTTGATTCCTAGCTTCAAAAGAGTCCTTTCCCGACCAAAAGCTTGAGGGGACCCACCCTCAAACATGCATGTGAGGCGCCACCCACTGTAGAAATAGTCCAAATGTATGCCTCGGTGTCTGTGTCACTATTGTCAGTTTGACAGGTCCTCTGCAAGATTTTGAAAGCTGTTCCTCGTGTTTTGAAATCAAACGGTACCAAATGTTGTCTTGAACAATAAGCAACCGATCTGCCACAACCAAAGTTGAAACAAGGATTCTATGCGTGAGAGTACAAAGTTGGGAGTGTTTTAGATTAATATGATTTTAAACCTATTTGACCAAATTTGTCTTAAACAAGATTCAGGCTGATGGGTGTGGTCTTCTCCGAGTTGGCAATCCCTCTCGCCCACGTCCCGCCTCTGGGGTATTTAACTCTGAACTCACACCTTCCTCTTCTAGTCTTGTGTTTTCTTCTCTCGCCTCTCATCTTGCTGGCAGAATGCCAACCCCCTACCCCTTCTTTTGTTTCCATTGTCCTCGGGCGCCTCCGGTGCCACCACGTGTGCGAACGCCCGCCGCAACCAAGCCGACGGCGTTTTCGATCGAAGAAGCCGTGCGGCTTCGATCGCTTTTCCTAGCTTTGGTCGGCTGAGCCTCAGCGAGCAACTACCGGCATCCCGTAACGGTCCCGCACGCCTCTGAGGGCCAGAGCTCGGTCCGCCACCAGTTCAACCGGCAGGAGAGTTACGAGCGCATACCAAACAGGAAAACAACTTTCCTTTCCTATTTCTTTTTGCGTTCGTGAGTCGACACTGCAATCTTTACTATGATGTCCAACATCAGCGCTTAATAATTGTGGCAAAATTACTAGCTTCATACGAAATCCCAACTTTGCCTTCTCTCGCTCTGACTCAACGCATTAAACGCTCACACGCGAATTTATTTTAGCCCAGCGACCACACACATGATGTCCTCTTTTCCGTTTTTGTACGCCTCATTTTCTTTCTTTCTTTTACCATTAGTGTTATTTTCTTTGCGTAGTTTGTAGTTGTAGCTGTGTGTTCCCTTAGATGTCATTAAATTTACCATCAAATTCCACTCTGTGTGTGTTCTGAGTTTAAGTAAACCTCTCTCATCTAAAACTCAAAATTTCATAAAAGCGTAGCAACTTTCAGATTACGAGACTGATAAAAAGGTTTCTCCTCATTTCTCCTGAGGTTTATACTTCTAAGTGACGTGGTGCCCTTTTCCGAGACATTAAAATTACGATAAACCGGAAGTAACGCTTATTCTTTTCTCCTAAATGAATGACATTTTTATTTGACCAATATACGCTACACACCTTAGAGCTTGCAACACTAACAATAATTTGATCCAATTTGGACACTTTCACGTGAGTGTACTCGTTGGCAGCGGTTTACACATTCATGGCATTAGGGTGTGTTATTTTAAGTACTTCCCCATGAACAGGCAAACAAATATGAGGGGTGTACTCACCTTTGTGAGATAGTTTATGTTGCAATTCCAATTACACTGACAAGCTCAGGTTTTCTCTTTGTACTTGAATTTACTGTATTTATTTCAGCAGTAAAATCTGCAACTGCAGAATGTATACAATTGGAAACCTGAACCCTTGCCAGTATTTAGGGTTGCGCAGTCTGGTTGAGATATAATCTGCTCGCTTTAACCACGTAAATATTGACTGATCAATTTGACAGTGTTTTCACTGTATCTATTTGCATATTCTGTATGTATGTGCATCTTTCTGAAATGCCCTTGCATATTGCTGCTCAAGTGGGACTAAAAAAAAGAAAAAAGAAGCTTTTTTTGTGTGTCTTTTTTATAAAGGATTCTTTGTCACGTGAACAGTCTGAGCTCAAATGCAATAGAAGTGGTGGTTTGCTTTATTTCTCTGCTGTTGCCAGTGAAAGACTCAATGTGTCAGCATAAATGCCGGGATAAGAATGATGACTAGACTATACAATGAAGAAGGCTGTTTTTCGAAAGGGTTCACTTGGCAGAGGGATGCACCACCGACACTACGGTTATGTCCTTTATCTTGAACATTTTGGCCAGATTGTGCGACGTCAGAGGCATTCAACCTCTACTTTTATACTTGTTGTTCTATTGTGCGAGTACTTATGAATGCTTTTTGACTCTCGTTTTGTCTTTTGCTGTCTGAGATGAGATTTATGATAATTGCGAAAATATAATTAGTGTATTATTTGAAGCATGAGGCATAGGCGACGTAAGCAGTCGCTTAGGGCCCGCCGAATTGATTTGATTTTTTTTCAAATGTATTTATTTAAACTCATTTAAGAGATTAACATGCCAAAGCAGCACTCTAAATCAAATTCTTCTTAGGGCCGCATAAAAGCTTGACTGTAATACAATCCTTATTGTTGGTTAGGAAAACATTTCCCCAAACTCTCCATATGTCAAGTTCTTTTTTTTTTTTTTAGGTTCTTGTTTTGCATGATTCGATAAGTGTCCAACTTGTGGAATGAAAAGCCTTTTGCTGAGCTATAGACTTCCTCCCACTGCTCCAAAATTGGCTCATTCTAAACTTTAACCGAATTACAATCAACAAAATGGCATGGGGCTTTCGAATGAAATATTAAAAAGACATAATTGGTGCTCAATATATTTCATATTCTGAGTTTTTAAACAATGATTTTCATGATATGAATGATGTGACATTTCCAGAGGTCAAAGTGCAGCAATATAGAGAGAATTTAGAATTGTGACCTGCAGAAGGCTGAACATATGCAATTGCTTCGAATCACCTCTCTTTTTTTACCTGACATGTACACGACATCACTCATCCCTTGAAAAAGCTCACGTAGAAGAAAATACCACGTCGAAGCAACATCATGGCTCATTTGCGGATGGCGTTGCTTAGAATCCTTAACACCCCACACGTCAAAGAGGTTTAAAAAGCTCAAAGCCTCTTTGATATTATTCATTATTGAATTCGTATTGATACAATTTGTCATGCTCTATCATTGGTGCTCAACTGCATTTTTCTATTGTTGCTCAGTCCGGCCCACTTATAGAATGGTTAGGAACAATAAAGAACATGTCTTGTTCGAAAACATGTCTTTGAAAACATGTGAATATCGTATTTTGAAACACTATTACTGGTTCCGCTATCCACTTTTGAGTCCCAACCCACCACTTTAGAATCACTGCTATATATGGTTTTCATTGTCATGGTTTGACCAATGTGTTTTAGTTTTTATTGAAAATATTTTTGCACAGTAAAATCTAAGATCCCTATAGAGCTGCAGTACATTCTGTGTCCATCTCAAGCTTCAAATACAGTGATGCTTTGAGATGCGAATTCATTGTAAAAGATTTGTGCATTCCTAACAATAAATTACACGTGCGAACGTGAGTGTGAATGTTTGTTTGCATGTGCCGTGCGAGCAGTTTAGGGTGTACCTCGCCTCTCGCTTGAAGATAGCTGGGATAGGCTCCGGCACGCCCGTGAGCTTAGTGAGGATAAGCAGTATGGAAAATGGATAGATGGATTGACTCATATATCAGCCAAAGTGCTGCTTGTTGTCAATTGAGTGGAGCCGCCATACAGCACTCATTTCTTTGGGCTCGCAAGTCAAAGCGAAAACTCGGACAATCGATGACTCGTATCGCGGAAATGTCAAATGTCAGGTCACTCGTATCTCAAGGCACCACTGTATTAACACAGTGTAATGTTAACACAGTCTTTTGACTCTGGTTTAATGGAATTATCCAGCATAATCCTACTCCAATGGGGAGATTTTAGATGCTAACATTCAGTGTCAGGTTTTTGCAGGCTGGAGGCAAGAAGGTGCTGGACACAAGTGCAGGAAAACCGGGAGGCCAGGCAGGAGTGCAGAATTACAAAAAAAAGACAAATCTAACGAAACAAAATCCCCAAATCAATCATCAAAGTACCAAAGAAACACTTGGAATGAACCCAAAACAGAACCACAAGACATGACTAGTGACACGAATTACTGCATCAACAAACATCAGCAATGAAACAACAAGGACTGAAAGAAACCAGGGAGCTAAATTGAAGCAAAACCGACGAGACAATGAGGAACACTTAGAGAAGACTTGAGTGGCTGGGGGGAGCTGATAGGTTGACACAAGGGAAAGGGCTGACGAGAACACAACTAAATCAAATGAGCACGCGACACAGACAACCAGAAAAAAACATGAGACAAACTATATCTAATCACAACAAAAAGCACAGATCATGATATTCAGGTTTGTAAATGTTCTGTTGAAGAGAGGTTTTTTTAAATTGTTGCGTTATTTATTTCCAAAATGTGGAAAAAAAGCAAAAAACGAAAGAAAAACAACAAAAGATTGAAACCAAAAATAGTTAAATTATACATATTTGAAAATGAATAGGAAGAAGTCAAACTTATTTACTCCACCCCTATCTCTCTAAGTCATGTTAATTACAAATGTAATCACCAAGGCCCTCACCCCTCCGTTTCGTTTATCGAATAATTATGTAGACTTCACAATATATGTATAGCCTCGATTTGAGCAGATACTGACTGTAGGAACACTTTCTGAAGGCCTATTCCAACCACATAGGTGTTTTGTAGGACTTGATACTGTATATAGTCAGTCATATAAAGCTAGATCTGTGGCTTTTAACCCGTTTTCTTTAAATGTATTGTAGCGTGTATTGGCGTTGGGCAAGACGTCATTTATTTCAGGAATACATTCGTCAAAGGTGAACGCCGGCGTTCACTTCTGGGTTAGTTGGATTTTATGTTTTACTATTTTTGTGTCGTAAAGGGCACCACGTCTCTTTTTATGTGTACAATTGAGGAAAAGTGACGGAAAACCTCTTATCAGTCTCATAATCTGAAGGCTGCTACACTTAGGAAAGAGGAAATTCTCGATTACAGAGGTCTTGTCGTATCCAAAACACAAACGATAGAGGCAGTGGATTTTTATAGAAAATGGAATGAAATCTAACAGGGGAATAAACTACAGGGAAACAATGCAGAGAAAAGGAAAACAAGGTACAGGTAAACATTCGTAAAGCAGATGGAATTTGTGATGTAGGTGTGAAGTGAGGATGTATGGTGAGCAATGCATAGAGCTGGGATTTCTGTTGCCGTTAATTTGAACCCAAATATGCACCAATCTGTACTGCACGTTGGACTCACTTGGCGTGGAACACAATTTAGGCAGGCTGGTCGATCTCCCGGATGCTTGGCCGGTCCGGGTCGAGGAACGGGTGGATTTTGACGGAAAAAGGAGGAGAAAAAAGCGCAGGGCGGCTGGAGCCCTCGGGTGGCGCTGGTCGCCAGGTGCTTGGAGCAGTTTCCTTCTCAACGAAAACGAACACGCTTGGAACCACGGGAGTTAGGAGATTTTAAAACACAGGTTCCTTCAAATGGTGACCCCGACGTAATCGTGAAAGAACTTCGTTCACAACAATGTATCAAAACCAACCAATTTATTCCTGACAGAGGAGTCTATACATTTGCAGAGCTCTGGGTTCGTAACTACCCTATCTTATCCTTAGCAGATAAAGTAGTCGAACAAAAACTATCTGACTCTACCCCAGACTTTATACAATGTTTCAAACAGGCCAGTATGGAATCGCTGTCGTCTGATTGGTCCGTAATCTGACGTCATCGTTGTTCTGCGGACCATCTGATCGGGCTCCAGACGCCGCCTCCAGGTGTCGCCTGCCGATGTCTCCTGCATTCGATGTTTATAGTGGCTCCCCGCAGTTCCTTTCTTCCTTGACATCTGTCTCCAAATACCCCCCGATGGGGCCAAATACCCCTATACTCCAATACACATTCTCTTCCAAACTAGTTAGAATTACACATTTGAATATAAAGTATTCTATATTCCCTTCAATATATATATATATATATATATATATATATATATATATATATATATATATATATATATATATTAGATTGTTATATTAGATTGTTATATTGTGGATAGTAACCAGAGGACAGACTGGCTACTGCACCCACCGCCTTACAGAATTCCTTCCAAACTTGGGAGGAGAACTGAGGACCTCGGTCCGAGACAATGTCTCTGCGTGAGAGCTAGAAGGCGTCGACTGGCTTCCCTGCCCAAAATGGGGTGATCAAAGACCTTCTTCAGCTCGGCCGAAAAAGAGTTGAAGGTAGCAAGTACCGGGGAGGAATTAAGCCACAGCGCGGTTGACCATTTAGCTGCTCTGCCGCGTAAATAGTTTATTATGAATGCGACTTTGGATCAGTCTGTGAAATAAGTTAACGGTTGAAGGTCAAAAACTAACGAACAAGTTAGCAGGAAATGACTAAATGAACCGAGATCAACCGTGGGACGTGAGCCTCTTTGAATGGGAGGAGGGGTTGATCAGAGGCTGCGGGCTCTGGAGGAATGCTCACGGGAGGGTTGTTAGAGTGCACCTGGGAGGATATGAGGGAAAGTTGTTGAGGGAGTCCATAATCTCATGGAGAGCTTTGTCGTGTCTGCCAATGTAGGCGCCTTGCAGGCTGAGCGCTTTCCTCAATGCTTCCGGGTTTGCTGAGTCCATTTTTTTTGGGCCAGAGTATTCTGTCACGGTCT
The DNA here is from genome assembly GCF_024500385.1 of Phyllopteryx taeniolatus. Lineage (NCBI taxonomy): Eukaryota > Metazoa > Chordata > Actinopteri > Syngnathiformes > Syngnathidae > Phyllopteryx > Phyllopteryx taeniolatus. The sequence goes on from NC_084516.1 coordinate 20,217,601, forward strand.
ATAACGGTAAGATATTGGACTGGAGCCAAAAACAGCCAGATGCGGAGGAAGTATATCGAAATGGTTTATTTAGGGATATCTCGGAGGCAGGATATTCGAAGAGTGAGCTCAGGTGGTTGGCCGGAGCAGGGAACATGCAGGAAGCGGGAGCTCGGGCGAGAGAAGGCACTTAGCGGCTTGGCTGCAACAGACGGCAAGGCAGGTGACACGGAAGGAGCACTGGAGGTGTAGAAGAACATCATGGGGTAAGCACAATCGCTGGGAGTCGAGTAACTTACAAGAGTAATCATGAGTCGGCCGGTGTACCACGGGTGTACGTCAATACTCTGGCTTTGGATTCCCGGATCTGGTAGGCTGAAATGCAGGCAGTGATGATGGCTGATAGGGAACAGGTGGGTGGTGGTCACTGAGGAGCGAGAGAGAGAGAGAGAGAGAGAGAGAGAGAGAGAGAGAGGGAGGGGAAGGTGAGGCACAAAGCGCCACCCAAGTTCTAAAAAAGGAACAGCAGGTGACAGACTGACACATGCCACATTCTCCTCAAGCTGTTCTGTGTATTTGTTGGAAGAAAACAGGGTTGAAAGTGGCAAAAAGTCAAACTAGGTATCAAAATGATAGTGGTGGACAATAGCACTGCAAGGTAACTTCATGTGAGAGATGGGGTGCACCCAGTACTGGTCCCCAGCCAATCGCAGAGCGTATATACTGTAACAAACCATAATCATTCACACCAATGGACAAATTAGTCTTTAATGAACCTACCAATGTGTATTTTTGGAAGGTGGCAGGAAGCCGTAGTATCCGGAGAAAATCCACACAAGCATGGGGAGAAGACGCAAAACTCCAATTCCAACCCAGAACCTTTTGTCTATTAGGCACCAGCCCAGCGTGCTGCCCTCAAGATTGAAATCCTTGAGGAAAATATGAAAACTGTAAGTTACGTTGTGTATATTTGATTTGACTGCTACACTTAACCCGATTAAATCCAACATCATTTTGCTGGGATGTGGTCACCGGGGTGTGACTCACAAAGGATGGCATACAATATCCTGTTGAGTCACATCTCTTGAAAACATTCTTCTAAAGGCCACAACAGATGGTGGTGATCCGATGCAAATTTAGAGTGTAACTTTTAGCTGTAGACTTGAATGCGTTTTCTCAGTCATTAGTCTAAAGGATAATTCAAACAATAAAGTAGCAGATTTTAGTTTGTCATAAACATATAGCGATCTATTTTCGTAGACAGCACAGATGTGTTGAGCATAAAAAGTGTTGCATCTTGATTTTCGTGCAAGCGCAAGACTCACTGCACATTTTTGCCATTTTGACGGACACGTCAGTGTCAAGCTGGGCGTGTCGGCACAGCGAGGGTGTGCCCTTGGAGATGCGCTTGATGGAGGGAGATCTTGGGGTCAGAAAGTCCGTCTGAACTTAGGCCTGCTCATAGCACATCGAGGTTTTGGCACAGGTGATGGAACGTGATTTCGGTGAATTTGATCAGGGCATATGCAGGCAGGTGTGGTATATGATGTACGTATTTCAACAGCGGCCATCCGACCCTCTCAATCGGAATTATTATTTGTATGAGCCATCCGTGCATCCATTTTCTGAGTCGCTTCTCCTCACGCGGGTCGCGGGCGTGCTGGAGCCTATCCCAGCTATCTTCGGGCGAGAGGCGGTCTACACCCTGAACTGATCGCCAGGCAATCGCAGGGCACATACAAACAAACAACCATGCGTACTCACATTCACACCTACGGGCAATTTAGAGTCTTCAATCAACCTACCACGCATGTTTTTTGGGATGTGGGAGGAAACCGGAATACCCGGGGAAAAACCCACACAGGCACAGGGGGTCCGCAGACATAAGTCGCCAGTGGTTTTCACCAGCTCATTGTGTATTTAATAAGGGTACCCGCAAACGTTCCAGTCACGCGCGGAACGCTGAGTCCTGAGTTGTTTTTAGAAGTTACTGCTAATGTTGAAATGCTCAATTTTCAGAGGTACAGATACACAGGCCTAGAGCGCCCTCTTGCGGTTGTCAGTGTGAAAATAACATTAGTATTATTATTATTAAATAATAATGTGTTAATCATTTCACATATAAGTCGCTTCCGAGTATAAATCGCACCCCCGGCCAAACTAGGAACAAAACTGCGAAAATACGGTAATCATCTGTCAGGTACATCACCATGGTATCAGATACCTAAAAATGTAAGTGCTCTGACAAAAAAAACAACTCTAAATACATTTTCTAGCATCGGTTCTTGTCTCTAACATTTTTTTGATGAGTAATTCTGCCATTAATTATATCTCATTTTGAATTTGTGTTTTAAATTGTAAAAATGCAATAATTGCAAATACAGACCGTTAGATTATAGAGTTGTTACTACGTCGCAATATTTAGATTAGTTTTGAACAAATTTAGAAACATTTAACAAATAACTATGTCTATTGTACAGCCGTTGAAAATGAGCTGATCAGTTAGGTACCTTCCCCATATCTTAACAAAAGGTTTGGTCACCCACTTGGTCTCATCTTCCAGTATTTGGCTTGAAAAGCAACAGCTTTTCGATGCATAGAGTCACACACGTCTTATTATCTGCATCCAATTCTGTCCTTTGGGCCCATTAGTGTCGCATTTTTGGTTTTCAGCTGGTGCCAGCATCCTTCTGTTTCCTCAGATCCTGTCCACCCACATCTTTTCAGAGCAGTCACTAACACAAGTGGGGGTGGGGGGGGGGGGGGGCAACTAATGGTGGCAGTGACAACTGATAAACTAAAAAAATGTTGGCTTACTGTTAGTGCAAAAATAATTTGTAATGTATGTATTGGATCCCACTCTGACACAGTCCAGATTTCATCATTCAGTGGAATAATTGGAATTAGATCAATGTGTCGTGAAGAAATGTTTTAAAGTTGCATCAAACAACTCGTTTGTTTCGTGTTGTTGATTGACTTTCTACATGTTGCTGTAACGTGTGAAAGGAGACCTTTTGTACTATTTCTTTCACAATTGAAAACAGTTCTCAGGTGTCTCAATAACATATCTGTGACATGCTTTGGTGAAAATATCCAGAGGATCAAGAACTATACACCTACGGGTAAAAACACCTCAATATTCGCTGGGGATAAGGACCGAGCCCTGCTGTGAATAACGAAGAAATGTGACTCAAAAATCTTTTGAATTGCCTACACTACTAGTAGAAACTAGATATGTCCTGATCCTATTTGTATTTTTTTAATTTTTTTGCATCCGAGTCCAAGTCCTTTGATTTTAAGTATCTGCCGATACGGAGACCCGATCTGATACCTTGGCAACGTATCAGAAAGAAAAAGGTGTACATCCAAATAGTTTCATTGATAGTAATTAACTTCCATGAACAATCCAGGCTAAATTTAGCACCTCCCAACATACAAAGATGTTAGTCTCCCTGTCAAGTTGTATCAAGTCAACATACAGTACATCCTTGACACGAATTACTACTTTCCTATTAGCCAGAGCTTTGGCACCATCCTATGGCATCTTGGAGTGCTACAAAAAAAAACTTAAAAAAAAAAAAAAAAAAAGAAATAAATACGTTTTTTCAGCTACCTCGACTTTGTAACTTTTTCAGTATGTCTGTAAATAAAGAGACAGCAGATGACTGATGGAGTAACATTAATAAAGCTTCTGCTGATGTGTTGTTGCCACTGGAGTTAATTTTCTGCCTTACTGAGTACAAGAAACATGAAGACAAACAGCATTTTGTTGTGCTGAGATGGCGGCTCATGAGACACAGAAACACAGCAGGAGGCTGGAGGAGTTGTTTGACAGGATCTGGCTGCCCTGAGGAGGGTACTGCAGTGCTGCCTTCTCTGAATTTCTAATCCAGGATACAGAGGTGAATGTTAAACAGATTTTTTTTTTTTTACACACAACGTATCCGAGGACTTGGGATCCTGAGATAGTTGTTTTTCCACAGATTAGGACAAATGATGTTACAATGTGATGTGATGTGTATATATGGCGGCACTGTGGGTGACTGGTTAACATGTCTGCCTCACAATTCTGAAGACTCAGGCTCAAAGTTGAAACAGAGACCCCAGACTGTTGAACAGCTGAAGCTGTACATCAAGCAAGAATGGGAAAGAATTCCACCTACAGAGCTTCAACAATTCGTGTCCTCAGTTCCCGAACGTTTATTGAATGTTGTTCAAAGAAAAGGTGATGTAACACAGTGGTAAACATGACCTTGTCCCAGCTTTGTTGGAACGTGTTGCAGCCATCAAATTATAAGTTCATGATTATTTGCTAAAAACAATCAAGTCTATCAGTTTGAACTTTAAATATCTGGTCTTTGTAGTGTATTCAGTTAAATATAGGTTGAACATGATTTGCAAATCATTGTATTCTGTTCTTATTTATGTTTAACACAATGTCCCAACTTCATTGGCATTGGGGTTGTACAAAACACTTTCCAAGGCATGAATAAATGTATAAATGTATCGCAATCTCCACATATAGAATTCAAGATTCATGTAGTGTATAACCCACATTCTATTTGTGCCTCGAGCTTTTACCAGAACTACAGTTTCCGGTTCAAGGTACCAAAGTATTACATTCAATTCCCAACTGCTAAAAGCTAAAAGAGCATAATCTGGAAACAACTAATCGGTCTAATTAAACCAAAGACTCCCGCTGAAAGTAGGAGACAGTATTATCATGGATGCAAAAAGTTGGTAAGACATTCTGTCAATTATTTATCCAATCTGTTAAAGATCTTACCATGAATTTCTCTCAGAAATTACTGTTGATGATAACTCCTTTCAGCTCAAGGAAGTTGACCAATCAATGGGTTTAAAAGCAATTAATAATTAAAACGCCACCTTCTCTAATGAGCTATACAACATGAACACATTGTTTAAGAAAAAAAAAAAGCTAGTATTTTATTAATGTTTTGCGTCTTTTATTACGTGTGGACGTGAGTGCACTCAAGTCACTGTTTTGATGATGTGACTTGACGTCACAAAATCGAGACTTGACTTGGACTTGGGAGTTAAAGACTCAGGACTTGACTTGAAAGATAATGACAGATTGTTGCACATTTCATACATTCATTTTAGAGATTAAAAGTTACACGAATGAGGCTACAGTCTAACATGTTGGTTGGAATAGCAATGTCGTGATTGGAGAATTAGCTTGTCGAACAGTCACAGCCTTGGCGCTCTCATATCAACCGACATCAACGTGACGGCTGGAGCAAGAGGGATGCGCATTTTCGTCTTTTTAAATCCTCAGGAGTGATGGAAAACAGAAAGAGGTGAGGTGACATCGTGCTCGGCTCACAGACCCTTTCGAGACCCTTTCAAATCTGAAATAAGAAGAAAAGGACTTTTTGAGATCTTCCGCAAACAGACAGATGTTGGAGTGTTATCAGTTTTTTTTTTGTGACAAGCTGGAGTTGTTTGGAGTGTAAAACAAGTTTTGATTGACACTCGGGTAATAAACTACATGATGGTTATTGAAGTCGTGTTCTGATGGTCATCTCTCCTTATCCAGACCTGATTGTGCAGGTAAGGTGACTGGACTTGGGACTTGGCTTGACTTGTCACACGGCTTGAGTTAACTTGACTTGGCCAAACAAAAGGACTTCAGAGACATGTCACACGTGTGTTGGCTGGTGCCTATTCACTGAAAGAAATAGTACTTTATTTCAGTTGATCAAAATGTGGTAAATTAACATAATGTCCAATTGTTTTCCTTGAAAATAACCTAACAATACATGCTACTTTAACACCTTTTAATTATACATGTTTCGAATGACGTAAATTCAAAGGACTTTTATGGCTGACTTGGGGTCAAAAGAGAATTTACGTGCTGGACCAGTTGCCAGTTATTCATTGGGCATTACGTGTACGTGTGAGAAACCCCCATGCCAGTTGCGCAAGTGAACTAGGTAAACCGCTATACTGCGATACCAATGTCCTTTGTCTTTGTCTCGTTCCCAAAATAGTTTTAATGTGGGATTAAGAATGTGGACGCCGTATTACTCCCTAATGAATTACCTCTTTATATTCATGAACAACAGTTAGAGGAATATGGCATTTTGTAAGGTTCATAAACATCTCCCAGGGACAATAGTCATAGCTCGCTCCACTGTTTTTCAACCACACAAGAACACAACTCTTGAAATCAGTTAAACCTTTGCTCGACTTACAAATCAATGGAGGGTTTCTTCGTGATCTGTTTCTTCACTTGTTGGATTTTACAATGCTGCCACTGCGCTCCATGTTTCCTTGATTGTTTATCAGAAAGTGCACCAAGCAAACTGTGATGACATCCTTGGCATTGGATGAACAGGCTTATTTATTAGCTGAATCTGTGTGTATGTTTTGGCTGTTCCTGATTTAACTAATGCAGCTCTCTGATTCCTTCCTGGGGAGTAAAATGACAGCGAAAAGGTGGTTGTTTTTGAATGATTGTGGAATTTTTAGTAGAGGTTCGCAGCTACTATATATATATATATATATATATATATATAATTATTTTTTAAAATGTATTTATTTATTTATTTTTTTATTGAATCAGTACCTTATTGAGATTATGGATGTGATGTGAAGTTTCATACAGAAAATAATGTTAATGCAGAAATTATCCAGAGGCTGCACTTCACAGCTGCGAGTCCTTGTCTTTTGTCTTTTGTCGTTTGCTCTGACAAACAATGCTGCTAAACACAAGCAAGCTTTTTGAGGAATACAAAATGATGCAGGCGCTTCTCCTTTTTGTCCTTGCAAAATGTTTTTATTTACATGACGAAGCCTCCCTGTAACAAGGTCAAATCTTTTAAGTGCCAGATTGTCGTATAGTCTTGCTTAAAATATGCTACATAGTATATAACATACTGTAAGTAAGCATAAGAGTATACCTCCACTATTGAACATCATAGCAAAATCGGTAAGGCAAACACATTTCATTGCATGACACTGCTCGTCCTACAAATGTTTCCGATTTTCCATAGGAACTAATGGAATGTGGGATATTCCGTTTCATGGGTTAGACCTTTACTATACAGCCAATGTTTTTGAATAAAGGTGAAGTGATGGAGTTCCTTTTCTTACAGCAGCGATGTAACCGCAATATTTCCCTGTCTATCACTAGCCTATGCTAATGCAGTAGTAAAGTCATAAATACAAAATATATTTTTATAAAAACACTTCTAGGTCCATCCATTTTCTGAGCCGCTTCTCCTCACTCGGGTCGCTGGAGTGCTGGAGGCTATCCCAGCTAACATCGGGCAGGAGGCGGGGTACACCCTGAACCGGTTGCCAGCCAATCGCAGGGCACATAGAAACAACTAACCATTCACACCTATGGGCAATTTAGAGTCTTCTATTAACTGACCATGCACGTTTTTGGGATGTGGGAGGAGCCCGGAGAAAACCCACGTTGGCATGGGGAGAACATGCAAACTCCACTCAGGCGGGGTCGGGGTTTGAACCGCGGACCTCAGAACTGTGAGGCAGACGCTCTAACCAGTCTTCCACCATGCTGCCCACTTCTAGGTCATAAATATTCAAATAATCAAATGAAGACCAGTAAGTACAATACGGCGCTACCTGAGCGTGCCTCCTTGTGATAACGCATGATAACGTATTCTTACGCTGCGTGTAAACTTGTTCATTACGCGTCATTGCTAAAATAAAACAAAAACAATCCAAAATCTATTCGCAGTCTTAACATGAAACAGTGGTGGGAGTATAAGGGGAAGTGACGGGGAATGATTACCTCATGTAATCCACTTTCTAGTGTCAGGCCATTTTATTATTATTATTTATTATTATTATTATTGTCAAATTTGCCCCATTGTCCTGAGGAAACGGGTATATGCAGTATCTTTTTCCATCGCAGTTTTTATTTTTTTATTTTTTTTTTATTTCTAGAATTTTCATTGATCATAATGTCAGGTATGTTTTTCTCATTGCTGCTATGCTTCTGTGGTGCCATTTAAAGTAAGTCAATAAAAAGCCAAGCAATAATTGAAACAGCATCACTTGTGGAGTTTTTCATCCTGAGACATTTATTGAGGTTTTGTTAGATACTGTATGCCGATGTCTCAATTTGGGCACAGCATCTTCATACAACTTTATAAGGATTTGGTTGAATTTGGTGACCCATTCAACTTCAGAAGTTCCACAGTATGATACATATCCATTCGTCCATTCGTCCATCCATCCATTTTCTGAGCCGCTTCTCCTCACGAGGGTCGCGGGCGTGCCGGAGCCTATCCCAGCTGTCATCGGGCAGGAGGCGGGGTACACCCTGAACCGGTTGCCAGCCAATCGCAGGCCACATATAAACAAACAACCATTCACAATCACAGTCACACCTACGGGCAATTTCTGTGGGAGGAAAGCGGAGTGCCCGGAGAAAAGCCACGCGGGCACGGGGAGAACATGCAAACTCCACACAGGCGGGGCCGGGGATTGAACCCGGGTCCTCGGAACTGTGAGGCTCTAACCAGTCGTTCACCGAAAATGTCCCTTGGTGATAATGTGTGGCGTACGAAGCTTGTGACAACACAACATATGATGGCACACAGTGAGGTTAGCACAACTTGTCTCATATCTCCCTGAGGCCACATACTGTACATGACCACCTCTACTCACAACCACCTGTAAAACAAATATCTTAGCGTCGTCAAATTTGAGTGGCTCCTTCAAGCGCTGGTTCCCATAGGTTTCCTTTTATCCATTTGCAAATACTAGGCACAATACGCACTTCAGTCCAGCTATTCAACAGATATTGATTTATTTATTTTTGACACTGTTCAAAATCAATATAAGCTTACGTGCACAGCAAATCTTTCAATTCAATATTTATTTAGTAGTCAGTTGTTTTCTGTCTTGCGGCAGGTGCAACTTTGCCCCTGAGAAAGGGTGTTTGCTGTCACACCCACATTTAGCATGAAGTCTTCATTCATTCATTCATTCATTCATCTTCCGATCTGGTGATCCTCACTAGGGTCGTGGGTGTGCTGGAGCCGATCCCAGCTCTCTTTGGGTGAGAGGTACACCCTGAACTGGACGCCAGCCAATCGCAGGACACATCTAAACAAACAACCATTCACACTCACATTCACACCTAAGGCCAATTTAGAATCTTCAATTAACCTACCATGCATGTTTTGAGGATGTGGGAGGAAACCGGAGTACCCGGAGAAAACCCACGCAGGCACGAGGAGAACATGCAAACTTCACACAGGCGGGTCCGGGATTTGAACCCCGGTCCTCAGAACTGTGAGGCGGATGTGCTAACCAGTCTCTACCGTGCCGACTGAAGTCTTAATATTACCCTTAAATCGCATTTGGAGTTTGTGGTTATTTTTCTTCCCAACATAAACACATGGAAATATGTCACTGAAGTCACTAATAAGGGTTGAGAGCAGAGGTTAAACCGATTTGTCGACGCGTCGACTTTACCACTCCGCAATGACGGTTACAGCTTGAGGTTGATCAATCGCCAATCACGTTTTAGTATTAACAACATGAACGCTTCCCAGAAAGCAACAGCTGGTGGGTCCGCGCAGCAAGCTAGCAGCAGTGCCTCAAGCATAGGGCAATATTTTACTGAAAATGAGACCAGTAGCACATAATAGAATACCCAGCCACTTCATCCATCTCTTCCGGGGGGATCCCGAGGCGTTCCCAGGCCAGCCGAAGGATGTAGTCTCTCCAGCGTGTCCTGGGTCGTCCCCGGGGTCTCCTCCCGGTGGGACGTGCCCGGAACACCTCACCAGGGAGGCGTCCGGGAGGCATCAGCCACCTCATCTGGCTCCTCTCGATGTGGAGGAGCAGCGGCTCTACTCTGAGATCGTCCCGGATGACCAAGCTTCTCACCCTATCTCTAAGGAGGAAACTCATTTCGGCCGCTTGTATCCGGGATCTTGTTCTTTCGGTCACGACCCGCAGCTTGCTACCATAGGTGAGGGTAGGAACGGAGATCGACCGGTAAATCGAGAGCTTCGCCTTTCGGCTTAGCTCCTTCTTTACCACAACGTATCGATACAAAGTCCGCATCACTGCAGACGCTGCACCGATCCGCCTGTCGATCTCCCGTTCTATTCTTCCCTCACTCGTGAACAAGACCCCAAGATACTTGAACTCCTCCACTTGGGACAGGATCTCATCCCCGACCTGGAGAGGGCAAATTCTGACTCTGGTCGTACAGGGACCGAACAGCCCGTATCAGGGGGTTTGGTACCCCATACTCCCGAAGCACCCCCCACAGGAACCCCCGAGGGACACGGTCGAACGCCTTCTCCAAGTCCACAAAACACATGTAGACTGGTTGGGCGAACTCCCATGCACCCTTGAGGACCCTGCCAAGGGTGTACAGCTGGTCCACTGTTCCACGGCCAGGACGAAAACAACACTGCTCCTCCTAAATCTGAGATTCAACTTCCAGACGGACCCTCCTCTCAAGCACCCCTGAATAGACCTTACCAGGGAGGCTGAGGAGTGTGATCCCCTATAGTTGGAACAGACCCTACGGTCCCCTTTCTTAAAAAGGGGGACCCCCACCCCAGTCTGCCAATGCAGAGGCACTGTCCCTGATGTCCACGCGATGTTGCAGAGGCGTGTCAACCAGGACAGCCCTACAACATCCAGAGCCTCGAGGTACTCCCGGCGAATCTCATCCACCCCGGGGCCCTGCCACCGAGGAGCTTTTTAACCATCCTCGAACACCTCGACGGATAAGGGACCTACACGGGGTTCCTGTTTGTAGACTTCAGCTCTGCATTCAACACCATCATTCCCAAACTCCTCACTTCCAAGCTTGACCAGCTCAGCGTCTCGCCTGCCATCTGCCGGTGGATTTACAGCTTTCTGACGGGCAGGACACTGCAGGTGAGGGTGGGGGACACCACCTCATCCACACACACTATCAGCACCGGGGCCCCCCAAGGATGCGTCCTCTCTCGCTGCTGCTCTTTTCTCTTTACACGAACGACTCCACCTCAATGCACCTGGCTGTCAAACTCCTGAAGTTTGCAGACGACACCACAGTCATCAACCTCATCAGAGACGGTGATGAGTCTGGAAATCGACAGGAACTGGAGTGGCTGGAGCTTTGGAGCAAGCGAGGCAACCTGGAGCTGAACACGCTCAAGACTGTACAGATGGTTGTGGACTTCAGGAAACATCCTTTGCCACAGCTGGCCCTCACGCTGTCCAACTACCCTGTGTCAATCGTGGAGACTTCTAAGTTCCTGGGAACTACAGGACCTGAAGTGGAAGACCAATATCAGCTCCATCCTCAAAAAGGCCCAGCAGAGGATGTACTTGCTGCGGCTTCTGAGAAAGCAAGGTCTGCCACTGATGCTGTCGAGGCAGTTCTACACAGCAGTCATTGAATCAGTCCTGTATTCATCCATTACAGTCTGGTTTAGTACTGCTACGAAAAAGGAAAAACTCTGACTGCAACAGACAGTCAGGACAGCCGAAACAATCGTCGGTACCCCCCTGCCCACTCTTGAAGACTTGCACGCTGCCGGAACTAAGAGCATGCAAAGTCCTCTTGGACCCTCCACACGCTGGTCACCACCTCTTCCAGCTAGCAGCTAGCCGCTATCGAATAATGCAAATCAAAACCAGCAGACATTCCAACAGCTCCTCTTCCCTCTCGCCATCAACCACTTAAACAGTTGACTTACAATTCCATTATAACATGCTGCCAATTTTGCACATCTCTGTTGAGACACTACTACATTATATTTGCACTCACTGGATTAGTCTCGTCACTGTGTACAATTGGCATATCTGTTGTTGACTAATACTGGCCACTCATGTGCTTGAAAACTATCTACAGCGTTTGCACAATTGCCACTGTTCCAGATTATCTTCCATTTCTTGAAGACTCTGCACCATTTGCACAATTGTCAATTGCCACTGTACCAGATTATTGCACTTCTAGTCACTTCAAACTCCTCTAATTTGCTTGAGGACTTTGAATCATTTGCACAATTGTCATTGTATCAGCATTACCACATTATTGGTAACCTTTCATTGCTCAATGACTCTCCGTAGTGTGTTTTATAGAGGGGCTCCAACTACTGGAGATAAATTCCTTGTGTGCTTTTGACATACTTGGCAAATAAGAGGATTTTGATTCTTATTTTGATTTTGACCCTCAAAAAAGACAACTGTGGGTGCATTCATATTCAAAGCTTGTGAGAATATCTAGAAAGTGACTCGCCAAGTCATAAACCAAAGTAGGGGCCTTGGCCTTCTCCCCTGACATTGATGAAAAACTAATGAACACACCTCTCAGCAATGAAAAGTTCCTCCCATACCAGATACCACACACTTTAAGGCTCAGCTGTCTTTCGAACCTCGCACACACACATTTGTAAGTACTGTAAAATACTATCTGTATGTAGTAACGATCTACATTTACTCAAGGAGGCACGGTGGTTACTGGTTAACACACAGTTCTGAGGACCAGTGTTAAAATCCGGCCTTTACAGTCTCTGTGAATGCATATTATGGATGTTAATGTAATTGTGTGAAACCTGCAATCTGTTTCGATTGCTCACAATCATCCATTAAAAGTACTCATTTGTTCGCAGCCACTTTGTATTCAGACTTCCGATGGAAGTCATTGGAAAAGTGTCTGAGGTATCATGCTGATAGCCTAATCATAACATCTCCTTATAGGGAGCCTTAGTATAGGACACACACAACTCATTAACAGTTAACAGTACATTCAGCGGGTAATAATCTTAACAGATTTAACATCCTAGTTAATCATGCTTCCAGGTTACATTTGGAAGTAAACACAAAACAATGTCAGTCTATATTTTGCTCGAGAATATTTTATGCTCCAAATCAGCCATCGTATCTCTCGAATGGAAGAAAATTGAAGACTATCCATGGAATTGTTTCTAAAATATGAACGGGCCTATTCCAAGTTTCACAATACGAAACAGATGTTTATGTAATATAAGTATGCAAAGGGCCATTAGATTTTTCTGTTGTCGTCTATGTTCTGTTTTTCCTCAACTACTTCCAGCGAGTGTAAATGACAGCGAGTGCAACATTTCTGGCATCTGGAGGTGGTATTGTAAATCCCAACATCCCCTTCAATAGCGGGACTAGGGACACAATCGGAGGCCAGTTTGATTCATGAGCTAAATTGAGGGTAGATTAAGCTATTGCCCCGTCAGCAAATAAGATTAGCGTTTTTGTTTTCTGTTTGAACAATTTTACTTAGTTCAGTGTTGGGGTTGAGGACACTGTCATTTGGTCATGTGGTTTACTGCACTACTCGGTAGTTAGTGTAAAACCATATCAGCAATATTTCTAAATCTATATTTCTATCACATCAGCCCTCATTTTTACAATGCTCGCCACCCGTATTCGTACACAAGGGTGTTGCAAAACTACAGTATGTCTCATCACATTTCTTTAATGTGAAGAAAGGAAAGGATCTATTGATGACTCGATTTGAATTTGCTCATATTGTCTTGCTTGTGTGCTATGTGTGTCTGTTCAGGTGTTCCAGCGCATTCATTCAAATTAATGAGAGAAATGGGAATTTGAGGATTAGAGAAAATGAGTATTCTGGATGTTTTTCTCGAGCTAATCCCTGTGATTGATGACTTGACTCCATTAAGTCCGAGTGTTGGCGGCCTTGTCAATTACTCATTAATCCTTCCAAGTATTTACTTAATTTGGGATCCAAACAGCTTCTTAACATCCAACCGATGCACGTGTATGCTCAAACATCTGGCAAAACATTCTACTCGACAAATAGACTTGTAAAACTGTTGCTGTCTTGCTTGTTGTGCTGTAGTATCATGAAAATATACTTTAGCAGGTAAAAAACAAAAAGCGTTGTATTAGGTAGGTAGGTAGCGAGGTAGGTCGTAGGCCTCGGACTCGCCCTCTAAATCCCGATTCGTTATTCGTGTTGACAGTAACGAATGATTTCAGAGTCAGAATTGAATCCTATTCAGAAATAAATAAAGACATGTCATAGTTCAACTCATGAAAAATCCAATTTGATTATTTGAAAACTATCTATTGAACAGGAAAGTTTTGGATGCCGCATCTCCCGCCATAAAAGTATTTGTTAGTAAGTATTTGTCTTGCTTTAAAGACCCCACAAAATGAGCAAAAATATAGTGTACATTTGACACATAACAGAAAAGACTCTTGTTGACAAGTTGGACAATAATCGAATGGGGAACAAAATCGCAAGGTATGTCAAATCAGGCTTCAAAATGGTCAAGAATTGAGACATTCGTTCAGCTTCCACACGCTATGGGCGTGTCGCCGAGAGCTCTGAAAATCCCGCCTCCCTGGACCTTTCAGCGTCTCTCACAGCTCGGAAGCGGAATTTCCAGCCACGGAGAATTTTGCCTCCATGGAAATTCAGCGGGACAGCGTGCTTTTGTGGCCGCTTAAAGGCAGCAACAGCGCGCGGCGCGAAGCGGTCCCTGTGGATGCATTTCCTCCTTCCTCGCTCCCTCGAAGTGCGGTCGGTGCAATTGTGAGGATGGCGGCCATAATGCTGTTTTACTTCTCGAACCGCATCCGGGCTAACGTGCCACGGGGCAGCGGAAATCATCTGGTTTGGATCCCATCCGGGCGCTGGCTCGCAACCCAAGTCGTGGTGGCAGATGGCAAGACAGATAGCCCAAATAACACAAAACACATTACACGTCAGGGAATATTTATTTTTTCGAGTTGTGGGCATAATTTGATGGCCAATTGCACGCTATGCTGATAATAAACAGCCAGGTTGTAATGAATGAGGAAGTGGCCATTCTACTGGCAATGGGCTTGGTTCGCCCCCGCCTCACAACACCACGTGCATGGTGGCAGATGACAAGAGATCCAAATAACAGAAAACACCTTGACTTAGGTGCTGAACTGGTTACGGACCCATTTTGAGTGGGTCGCGGGCAGCTTGTAAAGAATTCCATATATTCATATTTGGATTTTCCCGGTGCAGTGCAGAGGTGGACTAAGTTCCCACACAGAATATAGTCGGTAAGCAACAGGAAGTGGCTCGCCATCTTCCTACCACATTAATCGGTAAACAAATACAGTGCAGCTCAGCCTCTGGTTAGCGGATGTTATGGCTACCAATATAATTTTGGCTTAAAATGGCTTTAAAACTGTCATATACTGTAAATGTGTTTTTTTTTTAATTTAAGAAAACACTTTCTTGGGGTTTTTAATTTATGTAAAACAATTGTAATAATGGGAAAATGTGGGTCCCATGGTGACAACAGTTGAGAACCATAGTTCCATAGTGCATGTCTCCCTGGATGTGGTGTTCGCTTTAGCAAAACAAAATCTCCAAAATTCACTCCATTATGGCTCCATTTCTTGATGATATGATTAATCAGAATTATAAAGGATCAATCAGTACCATGCCTATTCATTTACACTGAACAAAAATTCGGACTCATGCAGGATTGGAAAGAACATGTATTGATTTGACATTTAAGGTCAGCTGTCATGGCCATCTGGTGTCAGATTATATTTATTGTAAAATAAATGGGTTTCTTGAACTAACAAAGCAAAATAATGGAATATTTGTAACGAATAGGTGGACCCAAATCAACTAGAAATACAGTATACGGACCACAGCCAAGTCCTATTGTATACAATAAATAAAGCATTGTTTTACATGCGGCTAGGTGTGAATATGAGTGCCAATGGTTGTTTGTTTATATGCGCCCGGCGGTTGGCTGGCGACCAGTTCAGGGTGTACCCCGCCTCTCGCCCGAAGATAGCTGCGATAGGCTCCAGAACGCCTGCGACCCGCGTGAGGAGAAGCGATACGGACAATGAATGAATGAATAGTTTAAGCCTTGTTTATAACAACTCAGCAACTATGCTTGGCATGTTCTTAGTGGCAGGCCCATTTGCAGAAGTCAGTATTTGCTTTGAAATCATTTTCTCCAAGTCAAAGGTATGCTTTAAATACTGCAATTGGCTAGCGACCATTCCAGGGCATACGGCCTTCCCCAAAGCCAGCTCAGCAGGCTCCAGTTACCCATAACTCTAAAGATAGCAAGCGAGGTATCCAAAATGGATGGATGGATGGATATTCTCCGAATACATGAGCTCAAGCTGCAACTATCATTGTATCATTGTATTGCTACACATCAGACTGTCAAACTAAGCTGCTGTTGAAATGACTGCAAAGGACTCTCGGATTTATTCTTTTCTTTTTGTTCATGTATTGCGGTCACAAACTTTGCCCTCCCCCCTGAAGGCACACACTGCTGATAGGTGGATTGGAAAGTGAAAATTGACCAAATTGACCATTGTAAAACATCAATAGCTCTATTTGCACCACTGACAGATCCACTTGCCTCCAGCAAGCAAACAAATGTGTGTACGACCGTTGGCTTGATGGGGGATTTTCATGTTAAAGTTGATAAAAGGTCAAGGATATTGTCGTTGGCTCCGGGCATGTTGCCAAGCTTCCCGTCACTTCAACGTACTTACAAAAATTCAATAAAAGAAAGTAAAAAACAGATCTTTTTTCAAAGCCACATTTTATGTTTTCCTATTGATTTGAAGTGTGAAGCAGTGAATGCAAGAGCAAAGAAATACTCCTATACAGTGCTTTGTCAGTTGAAAACCATATACCATGTATCTTCAGCTGTTGCTGCTTAAACATTGCGATAGTCAAATATGAACTCCAAATCTTGTGCAGCAATTTAGACCAATCTGTCATTCCGTGTGGATTTCCAGGCTGCATCCAAAAGCCAACATTTCTTCTTTATACACATGAAAGTTGTCAGAATCAGAATCCTATTTTATTTGCCAAATACAAGGAATTTGTGTCCGGTAGTTGGAGCTGCTCTAGTGCAACAATAGACACCCATTTGGACAAAAAATGCTTTTGAGACATAAAAACATAAAAACACTACAGCGAGTCACTTAGCCTCTAGCAATTTAATGGCAAGAAGGAAGAATGGCTGTTGGAATGTCTGCTAGTTTTACTTTGCATTGTTCAGTGGCGCCTACCTGAGGCAAGGAGCTGGAAGAGGTGGTGACCAGGGTGGGCAGGGTCCAAGAGGATTTTGCATGCTCTTGTCTTAGTTCTGGCAGCATGCAAGTCCTCTAGGATAGGTAAGAGGGGTACCGACGATTTTTTTTGTCTGTTGCAGTTTTGTCGGGGTTTGTCCTTTTTTGTGGCCCGAGAGACTGTGATTCCCAGGAACTTGAAGGTTTCAATGGTTGACACAGGGCAGTTGGACAGAATGTGGCGCAGCTGTGACGAAGGATGCTTACTGAAGTCCACGATCATCTCGACAGTCTTGAGCGTGTTCAGCTCCATGTTATGTCGGCCGCACCAAAGCTCCGGCCGCTCCACTTCCTGTCGATGCGCAGACTCGTCACCGTATTTGATGAGGTCGATGGTGTCGTCTGCAAACATCAGGAGTTTGACAGCCGGGTGTATTGAGGTGCAGTCGTTCGTCTAGAGAGAAAAGAGTAGCAGAGAGAGAGGAAAAAGAGTAGCAGAGAGAGAGGACCCATCCTTGGGGGGGGGGGGGGGCACGTTACTAATAGTGCGTGTAGATAAGATGTAGATGAGGTGGTGTCACCCAGCCTCACCTGCAGTGTCCTGCCCGTCAGAAAGCTATAAATCCACCGGCAGATGGCAGGCGAGAACCTGAGATGGAGAATCTTGGAGGAGAGGAGTTCGGTTATGATGGTGTTGAACACAGAGTTGAAGTCCACGAACATAGGTCCCCACACCGTCGAGGTGTTCTAGGATGAAGTGCAGTCCCATGTTGACTGCAGGGGCTCCAGCAGAGGTCGTGTGACGCTCTTGAGGTGGTCCAGCACGATGCGTTCAAAGGATTTCAATGACCACAGATGTCAGGGCGACAGGCCTGTAGTCATTCAGACCCGTCATTGCACGTTTCTTGGGTACTGGGATAATGGTAGAGCGTTTGAAACAGGAAGGTACTTCACACAGTTCCAGAGATCTATTGAAGAGCTGTGTGAAGACTGGAGCTTGCTGGTCCGCGCAGACTCTGAGGCAGGATGGAGACACAAGGTCTGGGCGTGCCATTTTGTTGATTTATTTGTTTTTTTTGTAGTTTGAGGATGCATGTCACATCCTGTTCATGAATGGTTAATGCAGAAGTCAGAGGTCCAATGCGTTTACATAGCCACGTCTCTGTGAAGCACAGGGCGCCGGAACATCCAGTCTTTACTGGTCTTTGTGAGTCGATGAATCTCGTCCATTTTGTTGGGTAGTGAGCGTAGATTTGCGAGGTGAATCGACGGGAGAGGCCTTTCGGAATCCTCTCTTCCGGAGCTTGACCTGCACTTTCGGCTTGGTTCCTTCCCCCTGTGGCGTCGGCTCCATGAGCCATAGATCACAGCTACTCCGCCGGTGAGTAACTTTAAATTTGTGAAAGTATAAATAATAGAATATGGTGTGTGTGTGTGTGTGTGTGTGTGAAACTCACACACTAGGACGAAGATATTTAAATGGGATTTGATCATCTGAATGCTTCTTTCCTACTCTCTATCAAGTGTTGTCATCAGTGTAGACAATTTTCCATGTGATTTAGAATTTTTGTTGTTGTTGTGAAAGTACTCATTCCCATAAGTAGGGATTCCTAAAAAAATCTCACCTTCATGTTTACAGAGTGTGTGTGTGTGTGTGTGTGTAGGTGTGTAGGTGTATGTTGATGGCAAGCTTGAATGCACTTGATTTGGTGAGTGCACTATGGGTTCATAACTACGTATTAGGCCTGTGCAATTTTTTTGCACAATAGGCAATGAACAGTTTCAACTTGTGCTACTAATACATTTGACAGACACTCAAAATAAATGCTTTTAACAAATGGACTCTTTTCCATCTCTCCTACAAATAAAATGTGCTGTCATTTTTATTGTTTTTACTTGATTCTTTTTAAATGATATAAATGAACTGACAACAGAACACAATCAACGTTTCTGCTTTCATGCATAGTCCATAAATATGACTCAAGTTGCAATATACCATTAATTTTGAATTAAATGCAGTCTTGTAATGTAACCAAGTACAAATAATTTGTTACTGTCCCAAATCCCAACTAGCGGGTACTAGATTGCGAACGCTGTTGGTGGGTGTGTTGCGTGTTATTTACTAAGATTGCAATCTTTTACTAAGCTCCCAAATAGCAGGTGCTAAATTACATGTTCACTCACTCCAAAAGATTGCGTACGTGGGCTGTTGGCAGCAGGTGTAAATGTTGTGGAGACTGCCGTAGTTAAAAGAAGGTTTTGCACTTAAGATAGTGCTGATGGTAATTCGCCCTAGAACATTTGGGAGAGTTCCGCAAGCACAAAATTAAGTTTGAAGTGATGGAATTGGAAGTGTGAGTGATGAACAATAGAAAAGATAAATTGATCACTCTGATCCTTTTGGAGATGTCAGCAATCACATGGATTTGACTCATTCCAAGTACCAATTACATTTCAAACTTGGGACAACACACCTGGAAGCCTGCGCTGGGAGAGGCCAGTACCAATAGTCCGAGTGCACTGAAAACACATAAGGAAATGCAGAGTTGAAAGGAGTTTTGTCATTGGTGATATGGCATAACTCCTTTTTTGACTGGCTCCAAGTCAGTTACAAAATGGCATTGCTGAATAGACGTATGTATTTATTTATTGATTTATTTATTTTGTCGTGTTCGGCTGTTAGGTCAAGCAGAATGCAGGGTCTGTATCCCTTTTATGCCGGAACAGTTTTACTGTGTCACAGTGGTGTTTTTACGCTGCCGCTGTGGTTTCTTAATGTTATAATTGATGGTTATTGAGAATCAGAATCGATCAGTCGAACACAACAAAGTTTCTAGAGGGGCCGGAGAAACGAAGACAAAAGACAAAGCACTAATTGTAATCAGGATGAGAAAAGTAAATCATTACATAGCTACAACAATGAAACATTATATATGAGTGTTGTATGGTGCTGTAGTGCTACACCCGGTGAGGGAAGGACAGGACAAGATAGGACAGGAGAAGAAGCATTCTGTTGTGCTTGGCACCCCTATTTCCCTTGTACCTTCTGTCCCTCTGTCTGTCCCCTAAAACCCTTTTCTGTCCTACTGCATTTTCAATAAACATCAGAATATTTAAGAAAAATAATAAATGAATTAAGTTACTCTGCGATTGGCTGACGACCAGATCAGGGTGTACCCCGCCTCCCGCCTGAAGATAGCTGCGATAGGCTCCTGCATGCCCGCGACCCTTGTGAGGATAAGTGATACAGAAAATGGATGGATGGATGGAAATTAAGTTACTGATGGTGTCTTCATTCACCTGACTTCGGTGCAGGCCGTGTGGGTTCACTTCCCAGTCAGTGGCGGTGTGAATGTGAGTACGAGTGGTTGTCAATGTCTATATGTGTCCTGTGACTGACTGGCGACCCATTCAGGGTGTAATCCGCCTTTTGCCCAAAGTCAGATGGGGTAGGCTCCAGCACCCCGCGACCCTGAACAGCAAAAGCAGTATTGAGAATGGATGGCTGGATAGAAAAAATTAATTCAAGAGAGGGACCATTTCAAACTCCCCCGTTACACACTGTTACACAGCAAAACTGTTCCAGCACAAAAGGCATACGATCT
Organism: Phyllopteryx taeniolatus; assembly: GCF_024500385.1. Classification (NCBI taxonomy): domain Eukaryota; kingdom Metazoa; phylum Chordata; class Actinopteri; order Syngnathiformes; family Syngnathidae; genus Phyllopteryx; species Phyllopteryx taeniolatus. Next base: position 20,238,240 of record NC_084516.1, read on the forward strand.
ACCATTCTTGTCATGAACGGAACAGAGGATAGGACCCAAAAATGCACGACTCCAGACCAAATGGACAGTTTCAAAAAGAGAGGTTTAATATACGGTCAGAGGTCGGTACACAGGCAGGCAATCCAAAAAAGGCAACAGTATCCAAAAATGTGAGGCAAAAAGGCGAGGTCGATAATCGGAACAGGGTCTAGTCTTACTGTGAGTCTTTGACGTGGAAACAAGGAATGCTAGAAGGTCGGAACCACATAAAGCCTGTTTTCAGGGCTAAGAGTGTTCTTCAGAGCCTCCTTTACCGCAGTCTCAATGTCCCAAACAAAAGCAGAAACGAAACATGACTTGGGCAAAATGGTTTTTGGGTTGGACAAAGAATTCTCTGCGCAGAAAATGTGCAATAAAGCATCTGGCTTACCATTTTTAGAACCAGGTCGGTAGGATAACATGAAATTGAATCTAGTGACGAACAGAGCCCATCTAGCCTGCCTCGCATTTAATCTCTTAGCAGTTTTAAGATATTCCAGGTTCTTGTGATCGGTCCATACTAAAAACGGAGTATGTGCCCCCTCGAGCCAGTGCCTCTACTCCACCAAAGCCACCTTGACTGCCAGCAGTTCACGGTCACCAATGTCATAATTTCTCTCGGCTGGGGTCAGGTTTTTGGAGAGATAAGCGCAAGGATGTAACTTACCATCCTTGAGACTTTTCTGGGAGCACTGCTCCTATTCCGGCATCAGACGTATCAACTTCTACCACAAACTGCTGTTTGAGATCAGGCAAAGTGAGGATGGGAGCGGAGGTAAAGCTCAATTTAAGTTTTTGAAAAGCTGCCTGACAAAGCGGGTTCCATAAGAAAGGTCTGTGTGGCGAGGTAAGATCATGCAAAGGCGAGGCTATAGAACTAAAATTTCTAATGAACTTTCTGTAGAAATTAGTGAACCCTAAGAACCTTTGTACGTCTTTGCGTGACGTGGGAGTGGGCCAATTAGTCACAGCATCAACTTTGCAAAGGGTCCATTTTGATTTCACCTGGAGCCAGCACGAACCCCAGAAAAGAAATGGACGCCTTGTGGAACTCACATTTCTCAGCCCTGACATATATTTCATCTGCAGTAACTGCTGCTGCAACACCTTTAAAGCCTTTAATTTTCTAAAAAAAAATTGATGGTGCGCCTTTTAAGCCGGTGCGCCTTGTGTGTGCACTGAGTTCCAAAATCTGTAAAAATGTTGTTGTGCGAGTTTGGTAAGCGCTCCGCTTGATTGACTGTCGGAACATTTCCCGCCGACATAGGGACGTAATACGTACACTACGTACGCTGGCAGCGATAAACCAATTAGAGAACGTAAAGCTACGTACAGTACGTAAGGTTACCTCTGCCACGCCTCCGGTAGTTATACTGAAGTACCGATATGCAGCTAAACAACATTTGTTTGGCTAAGGACCCCCGAAAATGGCATCAGCGAAGAGACATGCTTACGAGGCACAATTCAAACTACAGGCTATCAGTTACGCGGTTGTAAATGGGAATAGAGCAGCCGCGAGAGAATTCAAAATTAAGCACAAGAACAGCCGGGAGAAGCGTCTCTACAGTCACCATTCGACTGAAGACAATAACGATAGCACAAGACATGAAGATCAGAATCAGAATCAGAATCATCTTTATTTGCCAAGTATGTCCAAAACACACAAGGAATTTGTCTCCGGTAGTTGGAGCCGCTCTAGTACAACAGACAGTCAATTTACAGAACACTTTGGAGACATAAAGACATTGACAAAAAACAACAACAACCAACAATTGTGCAAAAAGATGCAGAGTCCTCAGTTCGAATGGCTAATGACGCAATAGTCCGGTGCAATGACCATTGTGCAAAGGGCACTGAGACTTCAAGGAGTGTATGCGGTTTAAAGTGACGAGTACTGCGATAATCTGGGACAATGGTTGTGCAAATGTTACAGATACTCCTCAATCAGTGTGCAAATGGAGCAGATGCTACTCTGGCATGAGTGGCCACTATATGCAAATAGTGCAGCACGGCGAGACAACTACAGTGAGTGCACGAGTAATACATAATACAGAAATGTGACAACGAACTCAAGTCCAAAAATTGCCAGCTTGTTGTAATGGAATTGTAAGTTAGCTGTTCAAGAAGTTGATTGCAAGAGGGAAGAAGCTGTTGGAATGTCTACTAGTTCTAGTTTGCATTGATCGGTAGCGCCTACCTGAGGGAAGGAGCTGGAAGAGCTGGTGACCAGGGTGGGGAGGGTCCGAGAGGATTTTGCACGCCCTTGTCTTAGTTCTGGCAGCGTGCAAGTCCTCAAGGGTGGGTAGGGGGGTACCGACAATCCTTTCAGCAGTTTTGATTGTCCGTTGCAGTCGGAGTTTGTCCTTTTTTGTAGCAGCACCAAACCAGACTGTGATCGAAACACTTTCAAGGAGGTCCGCCATGGTTCTTTTGTTTTATGAAAAGGCGCCATCTCGCCATCCATGCAAGGACTACCGTGGCGCAGCAACTGCCGGCGAACTCCAACCGCTGGACGTTGGTGTAAACAGGGCGTTCAAAGTGAAGTTGCAAGTGGCATAGGAGCGATGGATCAGAGACGGCGAACACACCTTTACTAAGACTGGGAGGCAGCGCCGGGCGAGTTACGCCACCATATGTGAATGGATTGTGGATGCCTGGGCTAAGGTGTCTGCTTTGACTGTTGTCTGAGCTTTCGCGAAAGCTGGCATCATTGCTGAACAGCCACCCGGCAACGAGACTGACTCCGACGAATACGAGAGCGAACCCGGCATGTTGGATGGCGAAATTGCCCAGCTGTTCAATTCAATTGAATTGATACAGAAGATGAGGACTTTGATGGATTTGTGACAAAAGATTGATCAAAAAATAATGTGAGTGTATTTTTATATACGTGGTAGAATAAAGTTCAACCAAACTCACTGTTTTGCTTCCGTTACCTTGATTCAGCATGCGCCGAATAATACGGTGCGCCTTATGTATGGCTTAAGCACAGAAATAGACCCTGTAATTGAGACTGCACCTTACAATCTGTTGCGCCTTATGGTGCGTAAAATACGGTACTGTATAAAGGGGGAGCGAGAGAGAGAGCTTCTCCAGCTCAGCGTCTCACCTGCCATCTGCCAGTAGATTTACAGCTTCCTGACGGGCAGGACACAGCAGGTGAGGCTGGGGGAGGCCACCTTATCCACTTGCAGCATCAGCACTGGGGCGCCCCAAGGTTGTGTCCTCTCTCCGCTGCTCTTCTCTCTACACGAACGACTGCACCTCAACGCACCCAGCTGTCTAACACCACTGTCATCGGCCTCATCAAGGACGGTGAGGAGTCTGCATATCGACAGGAAATGGAGCGGCTGGAGCTGCGGTGCGGCCGACACAACCTGGAGCTGAATATGCTCAAGACTGTTGAGATGATCGTGGACTTCAGGAGGCATCCTTCGCCACAGCTGCCCCTCACGCTGTCCAGCTGCCTTGTGTCTACTGTCGAGACCTTCAAGTTCCTGGGAATTACAGTCTCTCAGGACCTGAAGTGGGCGATCAACATCAACTCCGTCCTCAAAAAGGCCCAGCACAGGATGTACTTCCTGTGGGTTCTGAGAAAGCACGGCCTGCCACAGGAGCTGCTGAGGCAGTTCTACACAGTCAATCTACACATCAAATCAGTCCTGTGTTCTTCCATCACAGTCTGGTTTGGTGCTGCTACAAAAAAGGACAAACTCCGACTGCAACGGACAATCAAAACTGCTGAAAGGATTGTTGGTACCCCCCTACCCACCCTTGAGGACTTGCACGCTGCCAGAACTAAGACAAGAGCGTGCAAAATCCTCTTGGACCCTCCACATCCCGGTCACCAGTTCTTCCAGCTCCTTCCCTCAGAAGGCGCTACCGATCAATGCAAAATAGAACTAGCAGTCATTCCAACAGCTTCTTCCCTGTTGCAATCATCTTCTTAAACACCTAACCTACAATTCCATTGCAACATGCTGGCAATTTTTTGTCTTGAGTTTGTTGTCAAATTTCTGTCGGGCCAATTATATGTTACTCGTGCACTCACTGTAGTAGTTTCACCACGCTGCACTATTTGCATATCTGTTGTTGACCAATACTGGTCACTCATGCCAAAATAGCATCTGCTCCATTTGCACACTGACTGAGGAGTATCTGCAACATTAGCACAATCAACATTGTCCCAGATTATCGTACTACTCGCTTGAAGTCTCGTCGCCCTTTGCACAATGGTCATTGCACCAGACTATTGCAATATTAGTCATTCGAACTGCTCTACGTGCTCGAGGACGCTGCATCTTTTTGCACAATTGTCAAAAAAAAATAATAATAAAAAATAAATTTGTAACGGCATTACCGGATAACTAGCAACCCTTTATTGCTCAGTGACTGTTTTTGTCAATGTCTTTATGTCTCCAAAGTGTTCTCTGCCAATTGACCGTCTGTTGTCGTACTAGAGCGGCTCCAATTACCGGAGACAAATGCTTCAGTAAAGAAGACATTGGGGTAGTATTTTTTTTCTGTTTGACCAGACTGTGCTTTGGATTGGGCTGTAGTAGTCACTGTGTGCAGGTTCGTACCGGAAGTGATGTAAAAGACTGTCTATAATGGCTCTGCCTCGCAACAGTGTCATTTAGGTGAAGACTTAATGTTTCCCAGTGCATGAAACTTAAATGTGATTTCTCCACAGGTTCACCTCATTCGTCATGATTTTCAAGAACATGGTTCACATGGGCCCCCTTGTTGTCTGCCTTAAGAGTCGTTGAGGAAACTAAAACATGTTGGTGTCCCTCGTGGACAAGCTCCAACTGTAATGGAAACACTCACTGAGGCACACTGCCAATCTAGCTAAATGCAGTACTAAAAGTTTGTGATACTTCGGGGAGCAACAAAATATGTATTTTCTGTGGGGGGGTTCTGGATTTGGAGGCGGTCAAAGATAATCCTTCGTCTCACAATGTGGAAATTCACATTGCTATTGGAACTGATACACTCAGTATTATGATAGATAACTAGTCTATTTCCTCAACCAGCCTCCATAAGTTTCATTATCCTAAAAACATGGGCGCCTGCGGGGAAGAAAAAAAAAAAGGTTTGGGAACAACTGGGATAGTACGATCAGCTTTAAGATATTTTTCCTGGACCTCTGAAACCTTTAATTGAAGACCCAATGCTTTAAGATGCTCACACACCCTTCATGGTTCAACTGCCACATTTTGAACGACTAAGCGTATTTTTCTGCAAAAATATTTGCCGGTTTCATGCAAAATGGTGAATGGACGGCACTTATATATTGCTTTATCTACACCATCACAGTGCCCAAAGCACTTTACAAAGCCTGCTATGCATGGCACTGCCAGGCCCACTCGGAGCAAATTAGGGTTCAGTGTCTTGCCCAAGGACACTTGGACATGCAGACCCGGGATTCGAATCAGCGACGGTCACTGGACAACCCGCTCTACCAACTGATCCACAACAGCCTCTACAATTTACAGGTTCCAATGCACGTAGAAAAGCAGCAGAATAGTTCCTATAAGTTTAATAGGCATTTTTTATTTTCGCCTATTGCGTACTCCTTTTGCACTTTTGAAATCTGACAGTGATGTCAACTCTGCAGTTGGTGAAGTCAACAGCCAGAAATATTAGTGCCTCTGGGTATTTACTGAACTGCCCTATTTGCTCTGATTTTATGTGCAGTCCAGGTACATGGGAATATATTGAATTGCCAAAGGGCTCCACATATCAAAAGGCATCAGAAGGCAATGGACCACAGTCAACAGCAGTTTCTTACATTGTATCCAAATGTATTACTGTAAATAACTACTCTTTGTGTGTGTCTATGTTTCCGTTTGGCACCATTTTAATTGATGAATCTGAATGCATTTAGTCTGCTTTGAAATCCGTAATTACAGTATCTTACAAAAGTGAGAACACCCCTCACGTTTGTACAGATAATATCGTTTCATGGAACAACACGAAAGAAATGGCACTTGTATGGTCCAATGTAAAGTAGTGCAAAACCTATATGAAAGTGGAAATTTACTGTCACCTCAAAATAATTCAATAATCAACCATGAATTTTTTTTATTTTTCATCAAATCTGGATTGTATATCGGTACTACAGGTACATATACGAACAATTCAACACAAAACTGGTTGTCTTGTAAATCAAATGAAATGTACCTATGGCTGGAGAGCAAAGCGTACAGAGTTTCGGTCTTTTAAATGCACGGGTGCAGTCTGAATGGGGCGAATTTGTTTCCAACTGCCTCTCAAAATGTTCACACTTTCTTAGTTTTCTCTCATTTCCTCTTCATTTCCTTCCTTGACAATCTCGCCCCGTTATTGTGGTTCAATAAAAAAATAATACAGAATGGTATATTGTATGTGGACCCACAAAATCCAATACAGGGTTGGAGTTTTTCCGTTGCAGCGCCTCAGTAAATGCGGTGCGCTCAATCGCTTGGTGTCCGGCAAAGAGTTGCCGACTGTATTTTTCCCCGCAATTGTCCAGTTACTGTCGGCTGCGTCGCTTTGTGTGCTGAAGGGTTAAGTGTCAATATTTGATATTGCCACCATTATTTTCCAGCACTGACTTAACCCTCTTGTCCATGACGTACACCAGAGCGTCACAGGTTCCACTCTTCCATAACGACATCAGACAGCTGGTGGATGTTCGAGACCTTGCGCTCCTCCTCCATCCGTTCAAGGGTTTCCCTACAGAGACTCAATAGGTTTTAAGTCTGGAGACAAGCCCGGAGAGTCGGTGCAGCTTTACCATCTGGCAGGGAGTGGTGATCTTGGTGCGTTTGGGGTTGTCATCATGTCGGAGTACAGCCCTGCAGCCCAGGTTCCGAAGTCGGAGGGATCATGCTTTGCCTCAGTATGTCGTGTTGGCATTCATGGTTCCCTCCGTGAAGTGTAGCTCCCTAGTACTCATGCAGCCCCAGACCATGACGCTCCCATACGATGCTTCGCATGTGCACTCAACTTATTTGGTCGACTATGGCGAGGACCGTTCTGAGGGGAACCTGTCCTGTTAAACCGCTGCATGGTCTTGGCCACCCTCAGTTTTAGAGCATTGGCAAGCTTCTAAAATTTGCGTAGGGCATATTTATGTAGAGCTACAATTATTTTTTTCATATCCTTCAAGAGCTCTTTGCCATGAGGGCCCACCCATCTTGAAATTCCAGTGCATGGTATGAAAGAGTGTGACAGCGATGACACCAAATTTAACACGACTGCTCTGCATTCACACCTGAGACTTTGTTACACAAACGGCCTATTCATGCTTTCCGCATCTGCGTGTTGGTCCTTGTGACAATAACAGTTGTCATCCACCCCGCACAGAGCTCTCTGCAGTCGACCGAATACAACTCATTTTTTTGTGACTGTGCGGACCGGACACATATAGTATAAGCACTGACCACTACTTTACAGCAATTAACAACAACGGACGCCTGCTTTGCCTTGTTCTCGTGTGAGGAGATCTGCTGGTATCCCCATTTTTATAGTTCAAATTTAAGGGAATCTAAAGATAGCCAGATGGCTCAAAGCTCCTAACGTGAACTATACCATACACTACAACAAAAAAAAGGAGCTCTGTTTCTTTTCACTTCCGCAGGGACCAATGCGCATGCGTGGAATACATAACGTGAACCTGAAACGCAGTGTCAATGGAACTGCATGCACATCTGTGGTGTGTGTTGTTGCGCAATGCGGAAACCATGGAAGACCATTAACATGTTTAACACTGTTGTCACATTTCTGTCGGCCCAATTCTACGTTAGTCGTGCACTCACTGTAGTTGTCTCGCCACGCTGCACTATTTGCATATCTGTTGCTGACCAATACTGGCCACTCATGTGCAATAATTGCACAATTGACATTGTCCCAGATTAGTCACTTCAAACTGCATACATTTCTTGAAGTCTCTGCGCCCTTTGCACAATGGTCATTGCATTGTTGGTTCTATTAGTCATTTCAAATCGCTCTAATTGCTAGAGGACTCTGCATCTTTTTGCACAATTGTCCCCAAAAAAGAAATTTAAAAAAAAAAAATTGTACCGGCATTACTGGCAACCTTTTATCGCTCAGTGACTTTTTAACATGTCTTTATGTCTCCAAAGTATTCTCTGTCAGTTGACCGCCTGTTGTCGTACTAGAGCGGCTCCAACTGACGGACACAAATTCCTTGTGTGTTTTTGACATACGTGGCAAATAAAGACGATTCTGATGTCACATAACACTCGGGAGGGAAAACGGCCAATTGGCCATCATTTGGACATTTTCATTTAGGGTTGTACTCACATTTGTTGCCAGCTGTACACACATGAATGTCTGTGTGTCGGGTTATTTTGAGGAGACTGTAAACAGGAGACTTATACAAGCGAACTACTTTTCATTGTAGCAAAGTGTCGTTTCTTCAGTGTTGCCTCATGAAAAGATATAATAAAATATTTACCAAAATAGTAGGGCTGTGCTCACTTTTATGAGACACTGTAAACACACTAACTTTTATGCTTTGTGTGAATTTGTTGCTCTTGGACTTGGCACATGTTTCATATGTTCTGTGAAGTAAGATGTTTCGTTATCATTTGATCATTTCATCAATTCTTGCCTTTCCATTCCTCAGGTGCTGAAGGGCAATAAAAAGCTGAGCCTTTCTGTACGCTCAGTGGGGAGGATTCCAGGCGGCTATGTCACCAACCACGTTTATACATGGGTTGACCCTCTGGGCCATAGTGTGTCCCCTCCTCCTGACCTGCCTGAACATAGCAGTGCCACCCTCAGAAGAAGTGACAGTCAGCGACGTAGCAACATGCAGCTCCTGCAGGAGGGAGATGAGAAGAAGGTGAGGCTTGCGAGAAACTAAGAGAGAATTGCATGGCACTCAGAAGACCACAATATGCCCAGTTGAATTCATGATTAGAAGAAGATTCCCTGCTTTCGTTATGGAGTTTGTAACCGTTTCTGCTTCAAGTGATGCTGCTTACAAAAATGTCATGCTGTTGTGTCTTTTAATGTTTCATCTGCAAGTTATCGTTGTCATACTTCTTGAACCATCAACCTTCTTCAAAAGCTCTATGAGCCAGAAAACTAGAATATGAATGCATGTAAAAAGGCAAGAGTAAATTCCATCATCTAAAGTACCTCATCTATCTCACTACCAAATCCTGTCCACTTCCCCTGAAGGGACCAAGGAAGATGTTGCTACTGTAATGGGCATTCATCTTTAAATGGAGTTAAGACTGCAAAAAGTAACAGACCTTTTCTTTCACATTAAGCGTAGAATGGGACATTTTGTCACTTGGACTCGAAAGAAGTCCTTTTTGCATGTGTTATTTTTGGGGTTTATCGTGTGACTCAACTATTACTGCAGCTCCATGGCTTTACTTTTCTTCGATTTTCTTGTCATTGATTGTATCAACCCTGACTCATATTTATCCAACAAAAACAGCCTGTAATTTTATGAACGATATAAAACAGATGATTGGATTCTATAAAAAAAATATAGTCTGTCAGCGAAGGTCAATATAAAATTGTTATTGTGTCCAAAATTTTGAAAGAAATATTTTTTTCGCATAATCATTACATGCATTCCTTGCCGTTCAGTGAATAACAATTTTGTAAACTGTAGCGGAGGCGCTCTGGCGACATAAGATGCCACAGTAACCCCACCACCAACTCGATAAACTGAATTCTCTCAAGCCGCCCCGCTGTGCAAGACAGCCACCAAAGGACGCCTGGCGTATGTCAGCTGGACCTTAAACTAGTTAGCAGCTAACAAATCTGGGTTCCAGTCATCAAAGACCCCTTTGATGTGCAGAACTGAAGATAGCGACCAAAAGGTTGGGAGATCCTCTCGCCAATAAGACCAAGCTGGGACAGATCGACAACGATGTATTAGTTGGATATGCCACAGATTGAACTATTTACTCCCGGAACTTGAGTTATGTTTAATCAACGCCTTTTTCGGGAAATCAAATACAGCAATGAACTATTTGTTTTAATATTAAAACATGCATGCAAGGCACCGCCAAACGCCCACTGGGAACATTGCTTGGACACAGGCGACCCCCGCTGGGGTTTGAGAGTTACTGCAAACCTGTGGACTTTTATTCAACGTTTCTTTAACTGAAGATAAATGTCTGTTTTAATCTTTTACAAACTCTGCAAAAATATTCCAAATGTATGCCTTGATGTCTGTCATTGTTTCAGCTTTTCATGTCCAGTTGCGAGGCTTTGAGAACTGTTCTTCTTGATTTGAAGCCAAAACGTACGGAATGTTGTATTGAACAATAAGCAGTTGCCAAGACTAAAGTTTAAACAATGATTCTATATGCTTGATCTATGAGTAAGAGTACATTAATATATGATTTCTACACCATTTTCATGGCTGAATTGTAGACCAAAATTCAAGTCGAAGGGCGTGGTTTTCTCCAGTTTCTCTGTCCCTTAGACAAGCCTCCGGGGTATTTAACCTTTGGCTCCCGCCTCTTCTCGCTCTCTTGTGTTTTGGCTCTTGTGTCTTGCTTCCTGACTCTTCCTGGCTCCCCTCCCGGCCGCTGCGGGTCTGGCCTCGGCCAACCCCTCCCCCTTCCCTTTCTGTTGTCCCTCGTTGCTACCATGTGCGCCGGACCAAGACGGCAGCGCTTTCAATCGAAGAAGCCGTCCATGCGGCTTCGATCGCTTTTCCTAGCTTGATCTGTTGGCGAAGGCTCCGGGAAACAATGCCCTGCATCCGTAGCTGTTACGCCCGCAGTTGAGACCAAGAGCGGAGCCAGCAACAAGCTCAATAAGTAGGAAAGTTACGAGCGCCTCCCAACGGGACAACAACTTCTTTTTTTTTTTTGTGCATCATCTTCTTCAACCAAACCTGCTTCGTTTTCATCGCCAAAGACCAGCTGATATACGGTCATGAGTAGCACAACAATCGTTGCCAGAATCTACAAAATGAGTGCCTATTAATTTTGGGGTAAAATACACGGTACAACCTATTCATGCTCATATTTATTCAAGCCACATACGACGTCCTTATTTATTTCGATTAGCCTTATTAGTAGTGTTTTCTTTTTGTAGTTAGAGCCCTCTGTGTGTTTCCCTATAAATCTCTTGCATATTTCATTAAATATTCTATAAAATTCCACTTCTTGTTGTGTTTTGGGTTCCAACAAGAAACCTCTGTAATCGAGGACAAATATTTCATAAATGTAGCAACCTTCAGATTATGAGACTGATCAGGTTTTTCGTCACTTTTCCAAAATTCTACACACATAAAAAGAGATGTTGCCCTTTACGAGACAGATAGTTTGATTGTGACGTTAAAACGTAAATCGGACTAACCCGGAAGTGAATGTAGGTGTTCACCTTCAACGAATGTATCTCTTAAATGAATTAAGTTTTATCCAACACCAATATACGCTACAAAACTTACAATCAGACTTATAAAAACAACCACCAAAAAGATCTTGACTATGCTAGGGTTAGGGTTAGCTCACAATAGTTTCTGCACTGCAAATTAAGGATGGGCAAGAAAGTAAAGATACTGTAAAGATAAAAGAAAAGAAAATAGAGGCTGATTACTGCGATTGGATGGCGACCAGGGATAGGCTCCAGCATGGCCGCAACCCTGATGAGGAAAATGGATAGAGGCTGATGAGTGAGGCCCCGAATCGAAAACCGAAAATGAGGAAGCCGAGGCCAAAAACCGAAAGCTAAAAAAAACCCCGAAATAAATGACTGCCAACCTTCCAGAAAAATGTGTCTGATTTCCCGAATTTTTAAAATCATGTCAAGAACATTATTATTGGCGCATATTATGTAATAGGATAAAAATAATTCTGCATAGGGTTCAATTACACAACATTATTGTAATTGTTACTAAATGACGGCTCGGATATTTGAATCTTTATTGCGTCAACCTTGTATGGGTGGATGCAATTGCAGCCAAATGTCTTCTTTTGCATGCTGCTTTTGTATTTCCTGTATTCTCTATTGCTGCTGAAACAATGCAAGTTTCCCCATTGTGGGACTTGTACTTTTCCTTTGGGCTTGTCCCGTGAGGGGTCGCCACAGCGCGTCCTCCTTTTCCATGGAAGCCTGTAAATCCTCTCTTAACACCAACTTCCCTCACGACATCCATCAACCTTCTCTTTGGTCTTCCGCTCGCTCGCTTGCCTGGCAGCTCCATCCTCATCATCCTTCCACCGATATACTCACTATCTGTCCTCTGGACGTGTCCGAACCGTCAAAGTCTGCTCTCTCTAACTTTGTCTCCAAAACATCCAACCTTGGCTGTCCCTCTGATGAACTCATTTCTAATCCTTATCCAACCTAAAGGTGATCTAATATTGGAAAAATGTATTATAGTAATTTTCTCAAGTGACCTAGCGGACGAGCGGTGACATACTAATTGATTTCTGGTTTCCATGTCATGTATAGCAGTATTTCTGTCTTGACACATTCATTTGCTCATAGATCATTTTACACTTGAGACTAAGTGATGCCCGGGATGCACATGTAATGGAAACAATGAGTCCCAACCCAGGAACAATGAGTCCCTGCAACTTATCATCACGGAATACAAATACAGTAATCCTCCACTATATCATGGTTCTTGCTTTACGGTACATTTGGCAGATTTTATTACAGTTGTTAGTCTATTTTTTATACTGTTCGTACAATATTTTTGTGCTATCCATTGCTCTTGCTCTTCCTCAATATATTATGTGTATTATATAATTTTTTAGGATGACATATTTTTCCAAAAACTATCACGACAAACCATAGTATCATGTTTTTTATGCCACTGATACAACGATATTAGAGCATAATGATATCATTCAATCAGTGGCATAAAAAAACAAAACAAATATAATGATAATAATGGCGGCACGGTGGACGAATAGTTAGCACATCTGCCTCACAGTTCTGAGGACCCGGGTTCAAATCTGGCCTCACTTGTGTGGAATTTGCATGTTCACCCCGTGCCTGCGTGGGTTTTCTCCGGGTACTTCGGTTTCCTCCCACATCCCAAAAACATGCATTGAAGACTCTAAATTGCCCCGAGGTGTGAATGGTTGTTTGTTTATATTGTGGCCCGCGATTGGCTGGTAACCAGTTGAGGGTTCAGGGCCCCGCCTCTCATCCACAGTCAGCTGGGATAGGCCTCCAGCACACCCGAGTGAGGATAAGCAGTTCAGAAAATGGATGGAACATAATAATGCAAGTGCATCCTTTTGAAGAACAATTCACTTTTCATTCTAATTCTAAGAATAATGAACATTGCAATGTAGAACAATAAATAAAATATCTTCGATAAAAAATAAAACAGACTCAGGCTCTGTTTTCAAAAATTGCACTCAAACAAATATGAAACATTTGGAACAGTCATGAATGCCTTAACAGGCAATGTGCTGCCAATCAAGTTTCCACTTGGTTAAGAAAAAGTACGAAGTGGCAACATTAATAACAACACAGCACGTAGATCAAAAGCAGCCTGTTTTGATTTCAGATTTGTCCGCAGCCTTTCTTTAAATGTTGTTTTGTCAACTTTTTCAATGGCTGTAGCTCTTACAATAGTGAGTATGCTTTGCTTTTTGTAATGTGAGCATATCAATGTCATTCTATTCAATTCTATTTGCATTGTTGGGCAGAGGGTTCCATTATTGCAAGCTGACGGGAAATGGGAAATGTTTTTGGTTCCCAGCTGAAGACATTTGGTGGGATGGTTGTGTTTAAAATGGATTTTGTCACTTGGAGGTTTGAACAGGTTTTCGACATACCAGCTCGTTAGTGTTAGTGGGATGGCCGCCTTCATTACACTTGAATCCAAAATGTCGCGGTGCCGACTTTCTGTAACTGTGCAGCAACCGGCTCACTGTCAGAAAACGCGAGCACCTCCGTTTCAAAAGTACGCACACACACACACACACATGCATACAGACATCCACATGGCCAATCAGAAGGAGGGTCCCTGCTCTTCACTAGCTCTGATTGGTTTAGAGTCCACGATGGGTTTCATGTGTCTGCTTTCAAATCGTTTTTTTTCCTTCCTCAAATGACTGGGCACCTGTGCGCATCCTGTTTTTTGTTTTTTGTTTTGTTTGTTTTTGTGCCGCACCATTCAGAAATGAGGGCGCATACGCGACCAAATTAGTCGCACTCTCGAGTCCTGTGTCATCAAAATAAAAGAATTCATACACCAGATTTCCAGCACCACGATGGAGTATTAACCATAGCTCTGCGTCCTAAGATGCACATCGATCTTACTTTGTGCGTCCCTGCTCATTTTTGTGCGCGGGATGTCCATCAAACGAGATCCCTGTTGCTACTTTGCTCTTCAAAGTTGGTTAGTCTACGCCTCGTCGAGCAGACCTGTGTGACGACAAGTGTGCTATATCACTCAATCGCTTATTTTGGTGTTTTGCGACTTCATGTCATGATACTGTAGCTTAGCAATTAGCATGGCTTCCCCATCTTTCTCCTGTTATGTATTTCTTGTCCTCCCTTTGTGACAACGATACTTGTCTGCTAATGGAAGTGAGGATGAGTGACGTTGAGTGATGTTGCGTTCCTGACGTAAAGGGAGCGTTCGCCTCCAACGACTCAGCATCGTATTTAGCAGTGTTAGCTGTAGCTCATAGGTAGCTGGGGTGTTTCATAATAGCCTTCGACAAGCATTCCTCCTTAGTACTCAATCAGCACAAAGCACCAAGGTTGGTCGACGGTTCAGCGTGGATGTGCGTTTTCTAAACAATATAGTGTGCATGACCGCACGTTTTTTGCTCCAAATCCTGTTTCGTCTGTTTTATTTCGGTGGCAAAACTAAATTGCCCGTAGGTGAGTGAATGTGAGTGTGAATGGTTGTGTGTTTGTATGTGCCCTGCGATTGGCTGGCAACCAGTTGAGGGCGTACCCCGCCTCCTGCCCGATGACAGCCGGGATTGGCTCCAGCGCGCCCGCGACCCTCGTGAGGAGAAGCGGAACAGAAGATGAATGAATGATGCTCGTGCTCGGATTCCAAAAATCTAATACATAAATCTGAACTTCATCGCAAGTGACTATTTTTATAGTATTTTTTTTCATTGAGTACTTTCTTACTCTTACTCAAAGAAATATTTGGACGACTACTTTTTACTTTTACTTGAGTCACATTATTCAAAAGTAACAGTCCTCTTACTTGAGTCAAATATTCCCCACCTGTATCTCGCCGACAGTATCTGAATCAGCCAATGATCTTTACCTCGGGCTGGACCATGTGGCTTTCAAATAAAATGGCAGCTTTTTCAAATGCTTATTGCTAAAAAGAATGGCAATAATATTCCAAAAATCTTTTGCTTTTGGTTTTTCCCTCCCCTTCTGGGATTTGCATGATTGGTCCCAATAGCAAACGTGTTGAAGTCGGCATCAACTAGCTTGGGTTTGTTCAAAATGTAAGAATTCGGGGCAGTGGCATATCTCCTTCTACATGAATCTCTAGTTTTCCAGCATTGCTATTTGTTTGAATGGTGCTCAGTCATGTGTGTGAAGAGGAAGGCAACGTTATGAAGATGCAATTGACGCATTTAACCAAGTTCTGGTTAAAGTAGTGGGTGTACTGCGGCTAAAAGACAGTCCATCTAGTCTGGATGGCATTCTACAGGGAAAGAATTGAATTGGCTTTTTCCTAAATGTTCCATGTTTCTGTTCGGAAGCATTTCACAACTGACCCTCAGTCATCCGTAACCAATTCCACTGTCATTTCTAGGTCAACTTGGTTTTGGATGATGGCCGATCCCTGGGCCTTATGATCCGAGGGGGAGCAGAATACGCGTTGGGTATTTACATCACTGGAGTGGATCGCGGATCAGCAGCAGAGTGCGGAGGGCTCAAGGTAGGACGACTCTATTTTCCTTACTATTGCTCACTTTGATCTGAAAAAACATTGAAGACATTCTCCATAAGGTTCTTGTCATCGGCAAGGTCAAATCAGGCAAAACATGGCTTGTGCGTGGTTGCTGGCTTCCTCAAAACGATCAGCGGGATAGACTGCATTCATGTGCAACTTGCAGACGGAGACTTTGTATGCCGCAATCGCAAGCAGATACTTGGAGTAAGTTCACGTACGTGCAAGTCACCAACTCAATTTCAAGTCGAGTCAAGTCATCACTTGGTTTCAGCAAGTTGCCCGTCCGTCATTTGGAGAGCTAACCAAATCATAACCCGAAAAAAAGTATTCACACCTCATAATAGTTACGCAAACAACCACTGAGATTAGGATTGATTGAATTGATTGCACTGAATTGTTTTGAAGTATTTCAAACTCAATGAAACTCAACTTTATTTCGCCGTCTACTTTATGGTGACAACCTTGTAACTCCTGCAGTTCTGAAGAGAACACCATTAAACCAAAGCCAAGACTGTACAGTATTTACATTGGGTATAGAAAGTCCACACACCCCGGTTAAAAGAAATCATAAATATGTTCACAACTTTTTTCACCTTTAATGTGAGACATAACCTGTACAACTCTTGAAAAAGATGGAAATCTTTTTCAAGAGTGAAGTACAAATAAACAGATGACTTAGAAGCACTGACTCTGGACAATTGACAACTATCGTGAGAATAAAGCATATGTGTCGCGTATGCCGTGGTGTCAATTTTCCAAACATAGCGCAGACAGCTTTATTACAGAGCCGACACAACAGGTGTCACTTCGATAAACACGTCCAGTGGTATGGACATGATATTCACACATAGCTACTCACAGTTTGAACTGTACTTAACAATGGTGGAAAGCAATTTTGAAACTCTAAAGTCAAGTATTTGGCAAGCAAGTCGCAAGTCATAAAACTGCCAAGTGGAGTCCCCCCGGCTGGGCGAAGCTGTGTGGCGAAAGAGCAAAGGCTAATTTGCTTCTTTCCCTAACCCTTCTCATTCCCTCACTTCAAAGTTAACTTTGCGCTTGTGGTGCTCTCCCAAATGATCCCTCAGCGCCACTGGAAGTGCAAAACCCTCAATTAAATTACTTTTACACCCGTTTGCATTCTCGCCAGCCAACAGTGTGTGCGCCCACTAGTTGGGATATTTTGATTTGGTTTCATCAGAATGAGTGCAAACATTTGTAATATTTTGTAAAAATGCGTACGTCTGCACAGAATGTAATTCTCACGACATCCATTATTGAGACAAGTGTGTGCGTTCACTGTGATGGGTAAAAGGCAGAAAACAAATTTCATGTGCATGGCAATAAAGGTGATTCTTCTTCTTCTTCTTCTTCTTCTTTGGTTCAGACTTGATTGTTTTGTTACTGAAGACGCTACCACGACATTTGAATGGTATGCATTGCAAAAATTAGCCCAATGAAAAGAGCAGAGAGAAAATGTACACAACAAAACTTTCATTCACCAGAGTTGACCAATAGGTGAATCTGATCAGAAGTTGGTATAGTCTTATTCTGTTGAATGTGTAGAGGTATTATAAACCCGGTAAAATTGAACATTTTGCCCTGATGAGTGAGTCCATGTTCAAGGTTTTCAGTTGATCAGTTTTTAGTTTTTATTTTAAGAGGCTTTCAGTTCCCTTAAGCCAGGCAATGCGGCTGAACTAGACTGAACTTGACGATGGCAAACAAATCTTTGTTTCGCTTCAAATCACAAAGATCATTTTTGTTGCGGAACATCCTGTGACCTTTGGCTTTAAACGTTTAAACGCTGTGCCGTTTGGAATCGCAGCCAAACTACTCGCAGACAGTCTGAAACCAGCTAATAAAAACGTTGCATGACAATTTGTGTTTATGGCAAGCTTCACACATGCGTGTCCTATGATAGTCTTTGCTTCAGTCTCTTCTGAAACTGGTTGCCAGTGTGACTATACGGTGTGCTCATGTTTTAAATGATGGACGGATGACTTGATGGAGTTATTCATGAGCTGGAATCAATAGAGGATGTAGTCATTGTTTGGTGCAAATGCTGCATCCAGGAGAGACCTTCATTTATGTAGATGTTTATTTTTGCAGTACAATGCAATCATAAAAATACAACTTTTGTACATGGCAGCAAGCACAGTGTAAAGTGGTTAGCAAGGTGGCCTCACAGTTCTGATGTTCATTTAAGATGAGTCTAAATTGTCCATAGGTGTGAACGTGAATGCTCATTTGTCTAGTTGTGCCCTGCAAATGAGTGGTGACCAGTCCAGGGGGCTCCACCGATATTATGTACCACCTGTTTTTTCTCAGAGACCATGCAGTATTATGATGTGCTTTTGAAATTCAGCATTCATTGGAGCGCTCAATGGTTTCCTATTTTGTACACAAATGAGAAATTTCCTTTTATACCCTAAACCCACTAGGCTTCTCTGAGAAGCCAGAAATTAACCAAGCATAACAGTCAACCACTAAAACACTTTTTTGTTTTCTTCTGCTCAGGAATGCAAGGTAATAACTTATGTTAATAATCAATCAATAATAAGGTGTTTTACTCTTGTTGTAAATGAATGGACACAAATTATTACAGTTGAGTAAAAATAGAATTTGTGTGACGATAAAAAAATCTGATGTAATCTTTCTCGGAAGTCACACTAACTCATTGAGCCACTTGCGATTTGGAACTGGAGGGTCGCGGTCCTGTTGCAGACCAATGCAAAATGGCAACTTGTTAGAGAGAAATTGTGTAGCGGCCTGAAGGGAAATGAACATTCATCATTTTGTTTTTATGTCATCTACTTATTGGCATTATAGAGATTGGTTTAATATCGGCTGACCACTATTAAATATACCACTGTCATCTTAAACATTTTTTGTACATTTCGTGGGGTCTTTAAAATATAGTTGTTCCTGTTGAAAACGGAAACAGAAAGAGTTGTTGATCTAAACCAAATATATATATATATATATTCTTTTATTTAAATTGATTTGGGAAAAATGCCCCCAAGACAACTCTCTCGTAACTTCTGCCTCCTTGGCTAAACTTAGCTCCACTGACATGCAAATCTTGTCTCTCAGTCTCACTTCAACATAGTTCCTTGGCACCAAGATGCCACGAGATGATGCCAAACCATTGCCTAATAGAAAAGTAGCACGAGCTTTCCATCAGGCAGGGCTCGTGGCGTTTTAAGGTGTTTCAGAAAGAGCACAAAAACAGCAAATAGGTGGGTTTTTGAGCAAATTATAGGAAATGTTCCCAAAATAATCGTGTGTGAATTTGCAAATAGGTGAATTTGTGAGTAGCTAAGCATGAATAGGTGGGGAAACACGGATGTTAGACTTTTTGTTCAATCAGATGTCAATCTAAGTCATTGAAATCATCTGAGCAATGGGACTGTTTCTTTGAACGATCCCATTTTTATTTCGCCAGCTAGCAGGCCCGCAGTAGCATCAGCATTTTCTCGTGGTGTGCTTGCTTGGTCAAGCTAAGTTTGACGAGCAAAACATGTCTGTAGTGGTAGCAAACGTCAATGATCAAATTTAACAACCGGCATCTCTGGTATTCAAATGTTTGATGTTTTTGTCACGTTAATAGATAGATGTTATTTCTTAACTGCTCTAGATGATGTTGGTGCCACAGTTGCGTGTTTATGTTACTGTATATTGTGTTTTTTATAGTATTGAGGATTTCCATAATTGCAATGTGATAATGGTGGTATTAAGAGGTGGATGACATCAAGTAAGTGCCCACCCGATAATTCAGACTTTTAAACGACACGCAGAGGTATTGATCTGGCAATTTGGGTATTATTATGGTTGTAGTTTG
The DNA here is from genome assembly GCF_024500385.1 of Phyllopteryx taeniolatus. Classification (NCBI taxonomy): domain Eukaryota; kingdom Metazoa; phylum Chordata; class Actinopteri; order Syngnathiformes; family Syngnathidae; genus Phyllopteryx; species Phyllopteryx taeniolatus. Next base: position 20,257,994 of record NC_084516.1, read on the forward strand.
CAGTGCTGTTGAACTGCATAATGTTAGTTACCTCACTGAGTTCAATAAGATAGCTCCACTCCTCAAAACAGCCAATTAATTGAATTGAGAGCGTCTGCCTCACAGTTCCGAGGACCGGGGTTCAATCCCCGACCCCGCCTGTGTGGACTTTGCATGTTCTCCCCGTGCCTGCGTGGCTTTTCTCCGGGCACTCCGCTTTCCTCCCGCATCCCAAAAACATGCACGGTAGGTGAATTGAAGACTCTAAATTGCCCGTAGGTGTGAATGTGAGTGCGAATGGTTATTTGTTTCTATGCGCCCTGCGATCGGCTGGCAACCGGTTCAGGGTGTACCCCGCCTCCTGCCCGACGATAGCTGGGATAGGCTCCAGCGCGCCCGCGAGCCTGGTGAGGAGAAGCGGCTCAGAAAATGGATGGATGGATGGATGGAAATTATTTTGGCAACATTTACATTTAAAGACAGAAAAAAAAATGGCAATATCATACAGCGTCGATGCCACCGCAAACTACACGTGAGCTTATTCCAAGCTGACTGCAGGCAAGCGCCGTGGTACAGTCTGGACTGGGCACCAGTCCTAAGTCCACAGAGAGACAAGCATTCACACCTGTTGGCAATTTTGAGCCATAGAGCCACGAGACCACCCTGCTGCCTATTATTATCTTGTATAGGCAAATGTGTGATAAGTCATTATATTGGGACAAGATTAACACAAAGTAGGAGCATTGTATGCCAGCGTAGTAGTGTAATACTGGACGCTATTATGATGTCGAGCAGCTGGGCTGAGTTTAATTTCCAGGCAATGCCCACATACCCAAACTTTACACAGCTAGTTTTGTCCGCCATAGAGAGGAATATAAATTGCAGGAATACAGTAAGACAGATTGTTGCCAAATGGAAAAAAAAGGGATATCAAACAGCTCATTAATGAGATGTTGAAGGGAAAATCATTTGCATTTATTTTTTTCCTCCTCGTTGTTGTATTTAATGCCTCGAAAGAGAAATTCCTCAAAATCCATTGAGCTTGAGTCATTCATGATGCTATACTGCAATCGATCAATTCCTACACAAGCACGCATAAAAGTAATTTTCATTCTTTAGCATTTCCATAAAACGTCTGAATAAATATGCAGTCGTCTTCTGTTGTTTCTGATGTTTACATTCAAATAGGAATACAAATACTGTATATTCACATCTGTATTTTCTGCTTTTTAAAACTCCAGGTACCTGCTTTCCTCTCCCCTCTCCTGGCGCCCTCGCCCGTTATTGCTGGCGGCGGGTGCTTAACATGGGCTAACATTGACTGTGAATGGTTGTCTTTCTGTGTCAGATTGGTGATTGATTGGACACCTGCCCTATGGCGTGGAACAGGATTAGCAGTGAAATGGGTGGCTGGATGGATGGATGAAACATTTGGGGGTGCTTTATGAAATCTTACTGCAGAAAAGGTATCTATGATAGATGGATGGATAGATGGACGGACAGACGGACAGAAAGATAGGTCCGTATCTATGATAGACGGACGGACGAACGGCCGGACGGACGGACGGACAGACGGACAGAAAGCTAGGTCCGTGCACATTGCCCGGTTGAAGGCATTGGCCTGGTTCAGTTTAATTGAATGAAAGTGGTGAGAGAAAAGGCTCTTCCTTGCAACGATGACCACACAATAACTCACATGCTTGTAAACCAAGCTATAACTGGATCTGTAACCGCTTTTTCATCCGGCTTAATTCTTATCGTCTGTTTCATTTTCAAGTGGAGTGGTTTAGCCAGACGACTGTTGATAATCACATTTAATATCTTACTGTATATGCAGACAGTCTCTTCCCTTCAACAGGCCTTTTCCACTAAAGGTGTGGATTGTTGTTATGGATGAACTATTAGCTCTAACAAACACAAGACACCAAAATGTTGAATTTAAAATGTTACCTATAAGCATGACAGCAAACAGTTTATATTTTAATAATAGCTTGTACCATTTTACCAAATGCTATTGAGAGCTAATGGCTTTATGTAACAGGTACTGTATGTTTGTATACACTCTCTATTATGCTGTAGTACTAAACTGACAACGACCGGCAACAAATCATCCACACCCAAACGTCTTGCTATAAGGCAGAACTTGACTTCGGGGTCTAATCCTACAGCGGAGACACGAGCATCACGAGAAAATTGGCTCTGAGACAGAAAATCTGAGATTGTAACCTACAAAAGCCAAATATCCATTTTAAGTGTGAGGGCTGGCAGTAAATAGTGTCTTCGTCTAATCTGCCTCACAGTTCTGAGGTTGCGCGTGGGTCGAAGTCGAAGAAGAAGAAGAGGTGGAAAGCGGGTTCTTCGGCAGAAAGAGAAGAGGAAAGCACAGAGTCAAGAACTGAACGTGGGGACTTTGAATGCTGGGACTATGACAGGAAAATCTCGGGAGTTGGTTGACATGATGATTAGGAGAAAGGTTGATATATTGTGTGTCTCGGAGACCAGGTGGAAAGGCAGTAAGGCTAGAAGTTTAGGGGCAGGGTTGAAATGATTTGACCATGGTGTAGATGGGAAGAGAAATGGAGTCGGGGTTATCTTAAAAGAAGAGTTGGCCAAGAATGTCTTGGAGGTGAAAAGAGTATCAGATCGAGTGATGAGGCTGAAACTTGAAATTGAGGGTGTTGTGTGTAATGTGATTAGTGGCTATGCCCCACAGGTAGGATGCGACCTTGAGGTGAAAGAGAAATTCTGGAAGGAGCTAGACGAAGTAGTTCTGAGCATCCCAGACAGAGAGAGAGTCGTAATTGGTGCAGATTGTAATGGACATGTTGGTGAAGGAAATGGGGGTGATGAAGAAGTGATGGGTAAGTACGGCATCCAGGAAAGGAACTTGGAGGGACAGATGGTGGTAGACTTTGCAAAAAGGATGCAAATGGTTGTAGTGAACACTTTTTTCCAGAAGAGGCACGAACATAGGGTGACCTACAAGAGCGGAGGTAGAAGCACGCAGGTGGATTACATCTTGTGCAGACGATGTAATCTGAAGGAGGTTAGCAACTGTAAGGTAGTGGTAGGGGAGAGTGTGGCTAGACAGCATAGGATGGTGGTGTGTAAGATGACTCTGGTGGTGAGGAGGAAGTTTAGGAAGACAAAGGCAGAGCAGAGAACCAGGCTCTCAGGGGACACGAGGAGCTTCCAGAAGACTGGACCGCTGCAGCCAAGGTGATCAGAGAGGCAGGCAGGAGAGTACTTGGTGTTTCTTCAGGCAGGAAAGGAGAGAAGGAGACTTGGTGGTGGAACCTCGCAGTACAGGAAATCATACAAGGAAAAAGGTTAGCTATGAAGAAATGGGACACTGAGAGGACCGAGGAGAGGCGAAAGGAATACATTGAGATGCGACACAGGGCAAAGGTAGAGGTGGCAAAGGCCAAACAAGAGGCATATGATGACATGTATGGCAGGTTGGACACTAAAGAAGGAGAAAAGGATCTATACAGGCTGGCCAGACAGAGGGATAGAGATGGGAAGGATGTGCAGCAGGTTAGGGTGATTAAGGATAGAGATGGAAATATGTTGACTGGGGCTAGCAGTGTGCCAGCGAGATGGAAAGAATACTTCGAGGAGTTGACGAATGAGGAAAATGAGAGAGAAGGGAGAGTAGAAGAGGCAAGTGTGGTGGACCAGGAAGTGGCAATGATTAGTAAGGGGGACGTTAGATAGCCATTAAAGAGGATGAAAAATGGAAAGGCAGTTGGTCCTGATGACATTCCTGTGGAGGTATGGAGGCATGTAGGAGAGGTGGCTGTGGAGTTTTTGACCAGCTTGTTCAGTAGAATTCTAGCGCGTGAGAAGATGCTTGAGGAATGGAATAAAAGTGTACTGGTGCCCATTTTTAAGAACAAATGTGATGTGCAGAGCTGTGGGAACTATAGAGGAATAAAGTTGATGAGCCACACAATGGAGTTATGGGAAAGAGTAGTGGAGGCTAGACTCAGGACAGAAGTGAGTATTTCCGAGCAACAGTATGGTTTCATGCCTAGAAAGAGTACCCCAGATGCATTATTTGCCTTGAGGATGTTGATGGAAAAGTACAGAGAAGCTCAGAAGGAGCTACATTGTGTTTTTGTAGATCTAGAGAAAGCCGATGACAGAGGACCCAGAGAGGAACTGTGGTACTGCATCCGGAAGTCTGGAGTGGCAGAGAAGTATGTTAGAATAATACAGGACATGTACGAGGGCAGCAGAACAGCGGTGAGGTGTGCTGTCGGTGTGACAGAAGAATTTAAGGTGGAGGTGGGACTGCATCAGGGATCAGCCCTGAGCCCCTTCCTGTTTGCAGTGGTGATGGATAGGCTGACAGATGAGGTTAGACTGGCATGAATGAGAGGGGTGGTGGGGGAAGAGTGAGGCTACAGGGAGAAGAGATAGCAAGGGTAGAGGACTTGAAATACTTGGGGTCAACCGTCCAGAGCAATGGTGAGTGTGGTCAGGAAGTGAAGAAACGGGTCCAAGCAGGTTGGAACGGGTGGAGGAAGGTGTCAGGTGTGTTATGTGACAGAAGAGTCTCTGCTAGGATGAAGGGCAACGTTTATAAAACAGTGGTGAGGCCAGCCATGATGGACGCATTAGAGACAGTGGCACTGAAGAGACAACCGGAAGCAGAGTTGGAGGTGGCGGAAATGAAGATGTTGAGGTTCGTTCTTGGAGTGACCAGGTTGGAGAGAATTAGAAATGAGCTCATCAGAGGGAGAGCCAAGGTTCAATGTTTTGAGACAAAGTTAGAAAGAGCAGACTTTGATGGTTTGGACACGTCCAGAGGAGAAATAGTGAGTATATTGGTAGGAGGATGATGAGGATGGAGCTGCCAGGCAAGAGAGCTCGAGGAAGACCAAAGAGAAGGTTGATGGATGTCGTGAGGGAAGAAGACATGATGGCAGTTGGTGTTGGAGAGGAGGATGCAGGAGATAGGCTGACATGGAAAAGGATGACGCGCTGTGGCGACCCCTCACGGGACAAGAAGAAATGTTCAAATCCGGCCTCACCTGTGTGGCGTTTGCATGTTCTCCCTGTGCCTGTGTGAGTTTCCTCCCACATCCCAAAAACATGGATGGTAGGTTAATTGAAGATTCAAAATTGCCTCTAGGTGTGAATGTGAGTGTGAATGGTTGTTTGTTTAAATGTGGCCTACGATTGGGTGGCGACCAGTTCAGTGTGTACCCCGTCTCTCGCCTCGAGTCAGCTGCGATAGGCTTCAGCACGCCGAGGATAAGCGGTATGGAAAATCAATCAATGAATGCATGAATGAATAATTAATAGCAATTTCAGTAGGACTAATCAGAATCAGAATCATCTTTATTTGCCAAGTATGTCCAAACACACAAGGAATTTGTCTCCGGTAGTTGGAGCCGCTCTTGTACGACAACAGACGGTCAATTTACAGAACACTTTGGAGACAAAGACATTGACAAAAAACAATTGTGCAAAAAGATGCAGAGTCCTCTAGCACTTAACACAATAATAAAACATTCTCTAGTGTCATGCCAACTTACTAATTGTTTAAAATTGACTTTTAATCATAGGCAGGTTCTAAACTACAGTATTTGCAAAGGCTGTGGTATCTTCAAGTAGCAATATGGAGTCATCTTGCATTGCAAGTGATCTGTACCTCAAAGTCAGCTCGGAGCTGAGCAGCTCCAGCTTCCCTGTGAAAAAAAAAAAGAGAATCAGCGGTATCAAAAAATAAATGGCTGGATGGATGTGTGGTGTCTATTTTAGGGTGTATTTCTTCTGTCATTGTAAACTCACATCACATTCTTTAGCTTTCAATAACATTAGCAGACCTGACCAATCACTGCTCATGTGGTGTTTTTTATTCACACTTCTATCGAGTTCCTGCAAATGTTTTGTTACTGGTTTGCACATTCATTTTTTTTTAGCTTTGTACTTAACAAATGCATTATCATTCCTACAGTAGCACTGCAAAGTTGTATTCACTGCAATGACCTCAACAAATATAATGATGAATTAACCTAATAAGTCTGGGGAAGATCCCAAGAGCAAAAACAGAAAAAAAGAACCTGAACAAGAAAACAACTTATTCCTGACTGCTGAAAAGGAAAGCTTGTAAATGAAAACCCAAAACAAGTTTGACTAAATGTATTTGTTTTATGGTCGATGAATAAATGACATTTATATTTGTTTCTTTAATGTCAGGACAGGAAGGCTCCCAAATTGCACCTCCCTTTTCAACGAGAAAGGTCAACCCTGCCCATTGCACTACGGTTCTGTTACATTTCGTTAAAGTTGAAAGAAAAAGGTCATGCCCGCAGTGATGTCAAAATAGATGAATGTAAACAAAAAAATAATTGGAAAAGTTTTGATCAGTCCATTTCTCTGTAACTGCCTTTTCATGTGGCTTCATTCCTATCATCGGTTTCCGTTTGAATTTGAATGGTTTCCTTATAGAGAACCTTTAACAAAAATAATGTTCATAGTGTTCTTTTTAATATACGTTTTACAATAATGAAGAACAGTGGTTGATTGGAGAAATTCTTTTTATTTAAAAAAAAAAAGTCTTTCATATTTAGTCATAGCCTTTGTAGCTATCCGACTTCCCACTCCTGCCACATATTCCAGACAACTGGGAAGTCGGACATTTCCGACGTCCAACGAGGAAAAATCCAGTTGACTGCTGCTTGAAGTCAGAGTTGCTACTTCCAAATTTGGATCCAATCACAGTATATCTCAACTTCACCGAGATGAAAAAATGATTACGTCGCCATTTAACACGACCTGTTCTGCATGGAAATCTATACGTAGAGCTCTGGCTTAATCTACTCTACTCCACTCTGCATGGATCATTTGACACTTGAGACGATGTGAGTGTCACGGAAACAATGAGTCCCAGCCTCTGGAACAATAAGTCCCCGCAATTTATTGTCACGGAACACAGATGAAGTAATCCTCGGCGACATCGCGGTTCTTGCTTCACGGTCCCGCTATACAATAGCAAATTTTTTCGAATATATTTTCCCAAAAACTTTCAAGCTAAACGATTTTTTTATATGCCGCTGATATAATGATATTAGAGCATAATAAAGAATTGTACACATCTTAAAAATTCTCCCAGAGTAATCAAACATATGAGCACAACTGTGTAATGCGCTGCTCTCATTTATTTACTAAATAAAAGGCTGCATTCAAATAAATGTCAGCAAATAAAATAAATAAAAAGACAAAGGTATACTTCCGAAAAATAAAGTTTGAGTTTCCCCTCTTCTGTTTGGCATCTTGACACAGCAGTGAGGTCTCAAACAATTTGACATATTTTAATCTAACAAATCTAACTCGAACATGTTTTACAGGTTGGCTTTGTTCAAAACCTCTGTTTTGGTTCATAATGTCGTTTCACGCGCACTTTGAAAAAGAGCTCCCATTGGGAACTTCCCACTGAGAAGTGCAAACCAAAATTACTGCCTGTACCTTTTTTAAGCGCCATTTGTTCCAAATGTTCTCTTCCTTTGTCAGACATTCTCAGATCTTTCGCCATGTTTAACTCAACTTACATGCTCCCCCCCAATCAAAACTGCTGAAAAGATTGTCGGTACCCCCCCTACCCACCCTCGAGGACTTGCACGCTGCCAGAACTAAGACAAGCGCGTGCAAAATCCTCTCGGACCCTCCGCATCCCGGTCACCGGCTCTTCCGGCTCCTTCCCTCAGGTAGGCGCTACTGAACTAGCAGACATTCCAACAGCTTCTTCCCTCTTGCCATCAACTTCTTAAACAGCTATCCTACAATTCCATTGCAACATGCTGGCATTTTTTTTGTCTTGAGTTTGTTGTCACATTTCTATCGGGCCAATTCTTTATTACTCGTGCACTCACTGTAGTCGTCTCGCCACGCTGCACTATTTGCATATCTGTTGTTGACCAATACTGGCCACTCATGCCAGAGTAGCATCTGCCCCATTTGCACACTGACTGAGGAGTATCTGCAACATTTGCACAATCAACATTGTCCCAGATTATCGCGCTACTCGTCACTTTAAACTGCGTACACTCCTCGAAGTCTCGGCGCCCTTTGCGCAATGGTCATTGCACCGGACTATCACCGGCTATATTAGTCATTCGAACTGCCCTCATTGCTAGAGGACTCTGCATCTTTTTGCACAATTGTCCAAAAAATAATAATAATTGTACCGGCATTACCAGATAACTAGCAACCCTTTATTGCTCAGTGACTGTTTTTCTCAATGTCTTTATGTGCTCTCTGTCAATTGATTGTCTGTTGTCATACTACCAGAGACAAATTCCTTGTGTGTTTTTTGGACATGGCAAATAAAATAAAGATGATTCTGGTTATTGTCGTGGATAATGATTCATTGACGCACTTCAGCAACACAAACACATAGAAGGCTCGAAATATTTTTGTTTTGTTTGAGGAGCCGTTTTGCTAATCATTTCTTCATTTGAGGAGTAATTTTCTAATTTGGAGGAGCAATTGTTTTGCAGGGACCCGAAGAAAGGATTTTAAATGTAGTGCAGCAGTAACCAATATTTTAGTATCGTACTGAAAATTCGAACAAACAATCGATTATTATTTCGATTTATTCTATATTTTGCTTGGTTAAAGAGCAATTTTGAATACGAGAGAAAATAAGACCGTTCACTTAATAACATACGACCAATTGGTTTCATCTTTATATTCGGGCAGCCGTGGCCCAATGGTTAAGATCATCGCCTGCCACCGTGGGTGACCTAGGTTCAAAACCCCGACTGGACCATCCGCCAACATCCCCCAGACTCACGGCTGATACCCCGAAATGCTCCCCGGGCCCCCTGCTCCAGTGTGTTCCACTAATATGTGTATGTGTTCACTGTGATGGGTTCAATGCAGAGAACAAATTTCGTGTGCATGCATGCATGTTCATGACAAAAAAAGATGATTCTTCTTCTTCTTCTATATAACCAACAGTTTTTATTTCTTGAATTCATATTGTGCATAAAAGATAAGGCATTATTATTTTTAAGCATTAACAGCCTTTTTGCATCTTCACTTGAGCAGCTACCATTTTAGCATTTTGTGACATTAATACATTAGGTTCATGGCTGTGCATTTATGAGCCTTGACCAGCTGACGACAAATAAGACAAATATTCTTTGTACTCAGCGAGACGCTGAGCTGGAAAAACTTGGAGGAGAGGAGTTCGGGGATGATGGTGTTGAAGGCAGAGCTGAAGTCCACGAACAGGATCCTTGCATAGGTCCCCGCTCCGTCAAGGTGTTCTAGGATGAAGTGCAGTCCCATGTTGGCTACGTGATCCACAGACCTGTTTGCTCGGTAGACAAACTGCCACCAGGGGTCCTGTGATGCTCTTGAGGTGGTCCGTGCAGACTTTGAGGCAGGATGGGGACACAAGGTCTGGGCCCTCCGCTTTGTTGATATTTTGTAGTTTTACACATCCTGTTCATTAATGGTCAACGCAGAAGTCAGAGGTGTGATGGTGGTCGGTGGTGCGGCTGGGTTGGTGTGGGGTGTGAAAGTGTCCTTTTCAAATCTGCAGTAGGTGTTCAAGTCGTCAGCTTGTCCTTTATTGTTCTCCGCTTGGGGGCATGGTCGCTTGTAGTTGGTTAACGATTTTAATCCTCACCAGACTGACTTAGAGTCGTTGGCAGTAAATAGTTTTTTCCATCTTTTCTGCATAATTTCACTTTGCGATGTTAATTTCTTTTGTCAGCTCATTTCTCACGCGACTGTAGAGGGCTCAGGCATCCTCTTTAGCCAAGCGAAGTTGCTGAAGTTTAGCAGTGACACACGGATTGTTCTCATTGAACGTGCAAAATGTCTTTGTTGGTACACACACATCTTCACAGAATCTGATATAGGATGTGACACTCTCCTTATATTCATCCAGGCTGCCAGGTGAAGTTTCAAAGACACTAGTCTTTCAAGTTGTATCTTTGCTTCTTCACTGTTTTCACCATAGGCTTCGCACATTTAAGTTTGTGCCTGTATGTTGGTATTAAGTGAATTAAACAGTGATCAGACAAACCCAGATTTGCACGGGGGATAGCACAGTATGCGTCATTTAGCGTGGTATAGCCGTGGTCCCCAAGAATAATGAGGGGTGAATCTGGGTGTTTTTTTTCATATTGTTCAGAGAGCATTAGCCGTGCGGTGTTCATGTTAGCCTGGGGAGGAATGTAGACACCCACGAGGATGAAGGAGGCGAACTAGCGCGAACTAGCGTGAGTAGAATGGCTGACAGTCAAAAACAGCGACTCTAAGTTCGGGCTGCAGTGTGTGTTGACCTCTAAGACATCGGTGCACAATTTTTCGTAAATATAGAAGCATATTCCGCGTGATGCGGTCCGCTTGGTGTGGTTGGAAGCCCGGAAGCATAACGCCGCCATCCGGGATGCGTTCACATTGCCATGTCCCCGTGAAGCACAAGGTGGCGGAACGTCCTTAGTCTTTACTGGTCTTTGTGAGATGATGAAGCTCGTCCATTTTGTTGGGTAGGGAGCATAGATTTACGAGGTGAATCGACGGCAGCGCCATTCAGAATCCTGTCTTCCGGAGCTTATGTTGCAGCAAGCAGCCAATCATATTGCAGCGGGTCACTCTTGACTCAAATGGAATTCAAAACTATTCATCAAGACAGCGCTGTCGCTCTCTCTCTCTCTCGTGGAGGAGGAGGAGGTTGCGGTGGGAACACAATTAAAACATGCACTCGCGTGAGTGTGACAAGACAAAATGTTTAATCGCATAAGCTGAAAAAGAGGTCCAATTTGAGACCAATTTGGTCGCAGTCTAGAGCCCTGGTATATATCACCGCATTAGAACATAATAAGAGCTGTTTTAAATACAGATATTATTATTCCCTCACTTTGCTACTTGAAAGACTAAGTATTAAGTTACTGCAAATGCAACCTGTTTATTTCCACCAGTTGAAGCAATATGAATGTGAAACAACACGAATACAATAAATCTGGTGTGCCTGAATAATATAACAGAGAAGGCAGTTCCCTGTTTGTGTCTTCAGTTAATATGAGATTCAAATTGGGGAGCACAAATAGACAGCAGTAATGTGACTACCCAGAGGTCCATTGATCAAAGTCAGACCCGTTAACAAGCACCTAGGCTCTCTCATACACACAAGCCACCAGGGACCTGTTAGGGAGTGACTAACAGCTGCTGTTTTTTCCTGCTAGGCAGCAACTACGGTATGTTTTTCCCCCCTTAGATAACAACCATTCACACTCACATGTATAGCACAGACAATTTACAGTCTCCAATCAACCTGACATGCATGTTTTTGGAATGTGCTAGCAAACCAGAGAAAACCCGGAGAAAACCCACATTGGCACAGGGAGAACACGCAAGGAAGGATTTGAACTCATAACCTCCAAACTGGGAAGTGGATGTGCTAACCAGTCATCTACCCTGCTGCCACTTCCAACGTTAATTTCATGAATTTGATCAACTACAAATGCCTCTTCAGTGTACAAAATATCCGCTATGTCATCGTCAAATGAGGTCTTTGGCAGAGGTGGGTAGAGTAGCCAAATATTGTATTCGGGTAAGAGTACTGTTACTTTAGAATAATATGACTCAAGTAAAAATAAAAACTAGTCCTCCAAATATTTACTTGAGTAAGACTAAGAAAGTACCCAGTCAACAACCTACTCAAATAAAGAGTAACTCGTGAGTAACTTCTGATTTAAAAAAAATAATAATAATAATAAAAAAAAAAAATCAGAGCATGAACGTCAAATAAAATTTGAAAATAATAATTTAATGGAATCTATTTCAATTTTAAACTCACCAAAATCCAAGAACACATGCATTGGGCCCTATAGAAACATTATTTGCTTTATTCACTTAAATGACTTCATGAAGAACCTGTTTGCTGACCAGACTTATTCATATTGTGCGTGTGCGTGTGCTCGCTCGCTCGCTCGAGAGAGAGAGAAGGATCTGCAACCGACGACAAGGTGTTTTATAAAGTTAGAAGTGGGCTGAAATGTCCCAGTTTGGGCAGTCACAATTTAAGAGCTCCATGTCTTATCTGTTGTTTTTTGGAGTCTGTAAAGTAAACACTCGCGCTGCTGTTTTCCCCCCTAAAATGAGTCAGGTTGATTGGGCCGCGAAGGGTTTGTATGCGGTCATGTGGATGCCTTGTGCCGTCTGATTGGTGAATTAGAGTCAAGTGACACCAGTGATCATGTTGGATTGGCCGCAACGGTGCCCTAAACTGAAGTCGATGATGAAGTCTAAAAATAGATTGCGCACGCACTAATGGATAAATAAAAGTAGCATGACGATCATTGTAACGGAGTGAAAGTATCGATTCTTCGTCACATAAATACTCAAGTAAAAGTAAAAAGTATGGTTCGTTCAAACTACTCTCACAAGTCCAATTTATCCAAAATGTTTCTTGAGTAAATGTAACGGAATAAATGTAAGACGTTACTACCCACCTCTGGTCTTTGGTGATGCATTTCTAAATTTCCATCGCTACAATATGCAATGCATGTTTTTAAGGCATAGGTTTTCTCCGGGTACTCCTGTTTTCTCCTTCGTCCCAAAAACATACATGATCGGTTGATTGAATACTCTAAATTGCCCGTAGGTGTGAATGTGAGTACAAATGGTTGTTTGTTTATATTCGCCCTGCGATTGTCACTATGTGTTTACTATGTGTTTGTTTAAATATATACTCTATTGCGGGCGGCGCAAACGATGATCCGCGATTTCGCAGGGGAACAGTGTATACCCATAGCAGGTGAATCTTCAATGGTATACATTGCAGCATGTGTCGGTGTGTTGTCTTGCATGACAATTACTTCACTGCAGAAGGCACAGTTCTTATTTTGAAATCATGACAGGAAATGGCCGGTTATAAAGCGCACGTTTTTATTAGCGGTCGTTTGACATATCCAGCCACCCAAAAGGGATTTGCCATCTGGCTCCTCATTATTCCAGCTCAAAACATCCTTCCGCCACCTCGTTGCCAATATTGCAGCCTTGTTGGGATGAGGTGCCTATCCACCAACCATCCAGACCTCCATCCATATGGACCTACAAAGTAGTGCATAAAACTATTTGAAAATGAGTCTTCATGCATTTCTGTGCCCGAATTCTAACTTCATGCCTGACTGCAAGCCTTTGGAGGGTCCTGCAACGAGGGATGATGGATGATGAGAGCTATATTGTTGGGACTCGAGAGACACCATCAGCAAATACCTGCCTGCCGCTCATCAAAGGATTTTTAACAACTGTTACTGTATTACGATACAGAAATGATTCCACACGTTTCATCAGCAGAAATCTCCATCTTCTCGCCATGAGGCATAAACACTATGAACGGCTTAATTATGTCGACCATTTCATAACATAACTTTCTTAAGTAATTTTCCTTTAATTAGCTCATCTGGGAAAGTAATATTCAAACCTGTCAGACATCAAGATCAATGATCTAAATAAACAGAAGAAACAGACTGCAAATGTCTCCCCAAAAATCTAACTTCAAAAAAAACGATATAAACATGGTGTATCAGTTACAGGGAGCTTAGGAACACAACTGATAGAAGTATTATTAATATGAATTTTAAATCTGAAATTAGCTAATAATCACTGTCATCAGAAATAAAAATGTTTTGACTCTTTTTAAAACTCCTGATTGGTCATTCTTTAGCTTTCCCATTTTAAATCCTTCTACTATGCACACATCTATCTGTCTTGTCTATCTGTCTGTCTGTCTAGAGCCGGGTTTACGTTGACTTTTTTGTCATTCCGATTGAAATCATTCCGATCTCTGCCGACTGTTTATATGTGACATGATCTAGTCCGATCGGTTGTATACATGATGTCGTCATGAACGGAACAGAGGATAGGACCCGCAAATGCACGACTCCCAAACAAATGGACAGTATCAAAAAAGAGAGGTTTAATACACGGGCGTAGGTCGGTACACAGGCAGGCGATCCAACGAAGGCAACAGCATCCAAAAACATGAGGCAAGAAGGCGAGGTCGATAATCGGAACTTACTGTGACTCTGTGACGTGGAAACGAGGAATGCTGGAACGCGACGACAAGGTACAACGAACCGGCGACGAGAGGGAATGAGACACGAGGTTAAATGCAAGGGGCAATTAGGGTGAACGAGGCACAGGTGGGCAAGATGCTCTCAGGAGCAGGTGCGTACGAGACGGGGGGAAAACAACAACCGGAACACACACCCATGACAGTTGTGCACTACATTTAATTGGAACAGCCGTGTGACTTGCGCACTTCGTCGTGAACGTCATGTGATTTATCAAGATGGAGGTCGGTGGTCTATTCAGCACAGTAGTTTGTTTTGATACGTTTCTTTAAAAAAACGCTTGATACAAACAATTTGTAAGTAGTCAAAAGGCCGTCGCACACAAGCTCCGTCGGAAGCTGCCATATTTAGACCGTGCATAAACGATGACATCGCCGCGCATTTACATCGAGACGGAGCATCTGCAGACTGATCTTTTCCTGGCTCTATTCCGAATTACGGTATACATGGCGAAAATGTACTTGTGATCGGTTGAGCAAGAGGAATATTTCAGTGCTGTGAAAGCGAATGAAAATTTGAATTCAGCCTATTTATTCCCATTGATGTGTTTATATGGCGCATTTTCATTGGGTTTGGGTTTCGTCTTCCGATTATAATCAGAATAGACGGCTCCATGTAAACCAGGCTAACGATGGAAACGGCTCTGATCTTGCCAATAGAGAACTAAGTGTTCATAATGTGGTGCAATACAATAAATATTCTCAAAATGTACTTTCCCACAACACACAACAAACAGAACTTTGGCATGTACAATAGAAAAGTATTGTGATTTGGTGGGGAAACAGTAAGAGACTGCCCTGTGATTGACTGGCGACAAGTCCTGGATGTAGACTGCCTTTTACCCGAAGTTGGCCGAGATAGGCTTCAGCTCCCCTGTGGCCCTGCATAGGACAAACAGTGTAGAAAAACAGATGGGTAACAATAAGGTTTTCACAATTCCTCACAACGACTGAAAATCTTTTCTAGGTCAGACAAAAAAGTGCACAAAAAATATGTTCAAAAAATGCTACTGAGCAATGGTAGTTGTTTCAATAGGGCTTTGCAAAAAGTACAACACACCACAATCTAAAATCAAATATTTGTTTTTGTCACCTTCCATATACAACCTTTTATGTACTATGCTGTATACTAATGCCATAACAAGTACCAGAAAAAGATTCTGACTGGTCTGTATGCAGAGGCTAGCCGGTTCATTACACACATCAATGTGAATTGAAAAGATTAGTTGATGCTGTTCGAGTGTGCGTGTAATTAATTACTAAGTTCAAGCAGCATCACTATATCAGGATTTTATATGCAATCAAGTTGTAAAATAGACTCGGGTTTATTGGGTGTGTCAATTTTACAAAAATATGCAAATTAGACTAGTACAGACAGGCCACATGACAAGAATAATCTTGTATTTCTATGCACTGCTAAAATGAGGTTTGACCAACTCTTGTTCCTAAACTTGCTCGAGGCTACAGTGCATTGCAGTAGTCGAGTTGTGCAGAGGTAGATCAAAACATATGATTGAAATAGATGAGATAAGAGGAAGGAAACGTTGAGCAAGTTGGGGTTATGGGACAGAATATTAACAAGAGAGGTTTAAAGTAAGAGTACATGAGCAGAGGGGCAAAAAAACACTAATACCATATCAGTAGATAATGATCATTGAACCCGCACACCTTATAGTGGGAGTTTTACGATAGGTGAGAAGCCTATGGCTCTAATTATCCATCCATCCATCCATCCATCCATTTTCTACCGCTTATCCGAGGTCCGGTCGCGGGGGCAGTAGCTTTAGCAGGGACGCCCAGACTTCCCTCTCCCCAGCCACTTCATCCAGCTCTTCCGGGGGGATCCCGAGGCGTTCACAGGCCAGCCGAAGGATGTAGTCTCTCCAGCGTGTCCTGGGTCGTCCCAGGGGTCTCCTCCCGGGGAGGCGTCCGGGAGGCATCCCAATCAGATGCCCCGGCCACCTCATCTGGCTCCTCTCGATGTGGAGAAGCAGCGGCTGTACTCTGTGATCCTCCCGGATGACCGAGCTTCTCACCCTATCTCTAAGGGAGAGCCTCACCCCATCACTGCAGACGCTGCACCGATCCGGTCTAATTAGATTGTTTAAAATCACCTTCAATTATCAACAACTGGAGATAAATATAGTTTTAGAGTTCATGTAGCCCAATTTCCTTCTGCAACAAAATGCAGTACATCTCCAAACTCCATTAAAGTTCTGCTTCTTTAAGATGACAAAGGTTTAAGGAGTTGGGCATATGCATACAAGATGATATCTAATCTCTCCTCTGGAAAAGGAAGGGTTTGTCAGGAGAGGTAGAACGAAAATATTACAAGACTGAAGAGTCCCAGGAAATTGAGTTAGGTCTTGGTTAATAAGGTACTGTACTTTGAAACAAGACAAAATCTGGTAAGAGGCATATATATATATATATATATATATATATATATATATATATATATACACACACAAACAGAAAACAATGCTTTGCAAATCATGTTCAACCTATATTTAGTTGAATACACTATAAAAGATGAGATATTTAATGTTCAAACTGATAAACTATATTGTTTTTAGAAAATAATCCTTAACTTAGAATTTTATGGCTGCAACACTTTCCAGAAAAGCTGGCACAGGTGTCAAAAAAGACTGGGAAAGTTGAGGAATGCTCCTCAAACACCTGTTTGGAACATCCCACAGGTGAACAGGTGGGTGCCATGATTGGGTAGAAAAGGAGCTTCCCTGAATTGCTCAGTCAATCACAAGCAAAGATGGGGTGAGGTTCACCTCTTTGTGAACAAGTGCGTGAGAAAATAGTCGAACAGTTTAAGGACAACGTACGTTCCTCAACGTACAATAGCAAGGAATTGAGGGATTGTATCATCTACGGTCCATAATATCATCCAAAGGTTCAGAGAATCTGGAGAAATCACTGCATGGAAGCGGCAAGGCCCAAAACCAACATTGAATGCCTGAATCCGGAAGTGCAACTTGAAAGTCTTCTATGTGTGTGTGCGAGAGAGCGAGAAAGCCACATGAAACATTTTGGAAGCATAAAGTCTTAGCAAAATGACAACATTTAAATAAGTCACACATCAATAAGAGCTATCCTTCATTGTTCCCAATGATAGTGTATTTAAGGAATCAGTTTTAGCTGTATCTTACCATATCATCCATCGATAAATTGATTGTGCTCATTGCGGAGCTCTGACAATGTTGACTCAATCTCGTGTGCTGATTCAATTATGTGAGGCGGACAAATGAAAAGCTATACTGTATTTGCCTCTTATTACATAGATGTCCTCTGATACAATGCAGACGGTTTCTGTCAGACAAAAAAAAAAAGACATTGTGAAATGCTGATATGGAAGCAAGACAGCGAGCAGCACCATTTTAGCATCATAATAATCACAATACGGTATATGCCGTCTTTTTCTTCCTCCAAATATTTGCTTGGGTTTCAGACTAAAACTCCATCATCCTAAGGTATGATCATTGTCACTTACATGTCAAGAGAATGCTTTCAAATGTTATGTATGCTCTTTTGTTTTTCATTGTTATATGTTTAGCGAAATTGAGGAAATGTTACGTGTATTGGATGATTAATGTCCAGTCCCCCGACAGAATACATATCGGACAAACGGGACCTTTCTTATTCAGTAATGTCATCATGACATAAGAAACCAGTATTTGCCTAGTTTGATATACTCTCATTTATGACATAGTTCCTATTACATTGCATTAGGTATACAATGTATTATATCATACAATGATATATTATAGATCATATTTCATTGTTTTTATTGTTTAATTGAAGATTGCTGTCTGTTGGGTGTGGAGTGATGCATTCCAAGTGATGCACCAATTGGCGAAAGCAAAAATGCTGCAATGTGTCCTCGTTGGTGCAATGGACAACCTGTCTCGAGAGTCAGACTGCCCTGATGAACATTCAGACATTCAGTCACCTTTTGTGTCCCAGCGTTATATTTGGGGGCGGTTCAACCAGGGAAATGGCCTGTCTTGGCACTCTTCTCGTGACTGTGCCCATAAAGTCAACAGACATCTGGGCGGAATATGGGGTGTAAAGGAGACCCTGAACCACTGTTTGGAAGATTTAGACTGGACTCCTTTGGTACCATTGCCAGAGGTAGCCTTGGGACAACTTTGTCTCAAACAGTTGGCTTCTCGACAAGACCCATGTTGGACACAGAAACTTAGTCTCCTTTGTAAACAGCAGCTCATGTCGGGTACACACATGAAGATAATGTGTCAGATTTCGAAGCCAATTCCCCCCTTCAGAATCAGAACTATCTTTATTGACCAAGGAGTATAAAAACAAGGAATTTGTCTATGGGAGTTTGAGCCGCTTTAGTATTATAGCAGTCATTCTGACCAAAGGCACGACATCTGATTATCCTGACAGAGGACGATGTGATGTGAAGTGTGGTAACTTCTAAGAGTGAGTTTTACTGCCCAATCTGTTCAGAAAACATTCAGAGACGACATGTTTCATATCTACCATCAAAATCTCAGCGATTATCACGCAAGATGGCAAAATGAAGCTTGCGCTGTAGCGGGCCGTCAGAAACGAAGGACCAGTTCACTGAGCTTTTATATAGTGTGTCCTCAGATGTCTTTTACCGTAATAGAAATGATGACAAAGTGGCGAGTAAGAAATTGCCACTGTAATGGAGTTAGTTACCAGGGTGGCACAGTTCTGAGGACGAAGGTTCAAATCCGGCCTCGCCTGTGTGGAGTTTTCATGTTCTCCCCATGCCTTGCGTGGGTTTTCTCCGGGTACTCCGGTTTCCTCCCACATCGCAAAAACATGCATGGTAGGTTCATTGAAGACTCTAAATTGCCCGTAGGTGTGAGTGTGTGTGCAAATGTTTGTTTGTTGTTTGGCTCGCGACCAGTTCAGGGTGTACCCCGCCTCAAGCCCAAAGATAGCCGGGATGAGGATAAACGGTTCGGAAAATGGATGGTTAGATGGATGGAGTTACCAAATACAAAACTTCTACTCCTCCTTTTCACGTTTTTTGGGCAGTATGGATGCCGTTTTACACTTGGTGCCTCTCACACACAGTCTAGTCCAGGTACTAAGGTGGGGGGACAGATCATTAATTATATGCAAGGTTTCAGGTCTGCCTCCAACCCTCGAGGGGAGCCAGGAGGTGGGGCGCGTGGAGGGGTTGGGGGAGCTTCACTTTGACTGAGAAGACACAGGATAGGATTTGTCACATTCCCAATTTGAATATAGATCTGCCTATAAGTGAAGTGAATCATTTCCTTTCAAACATGATGTGGAAGCCAGCGAGCACAGCAGAAGGAAACAAGGGCGATATCTTATTACACAGTGCTGCTGCTGCTACACTCGTGTAGATTGTCTTCAAGAGCCGAGACTCACCAGACAATCGGTGATGTGCGCGTTGATGCAGTCACATGAATGAATACAAGCAGGTAACATGTTTTGATGTTTTTCTGACATCTAGGTTAATCATGCTTAATACAAGAATGACAAATGGCCATTTAATATCTTAATTACCCTAGTGGGCATTGTAAATATTAGCAGACAGAAATGTTTGTACTTTTTCTACTTTCAAAAGTAAATAAGGATTGCATATCTTGATTTGTCTTTAACCATACAAAATAAATCTTGATAAAGGCTTTGCATGCTTTTTAATAATGTGTTGAATAATCAAATCAACTCAAAGTCAGAGCAATCAGTGTGGGCTCACTATTTGCTGAAGTTCAAGTTACTGCTGTCCTTTCTGGAAAATGCTGCGCCGTGAGCTGCGTCCGTTCTAACTAGCCAAAGGGGCCATTATTGTAGAGCGTCAATTATAACATCAATAAATATGAGCTAGGATCATTTACAATGGCACAGTTCATAGCTGACTGTATTAATCTCATGCAGAATTTCTCGGGTTTAAAAATATACTACTGTATATGAAGAGCTCTAAATCAATTTGGATTATTAATATTATTGTGCAGACTTGATATTTAAAAAAAATTTTTTCCAATTCTGTTAACACAATATATTGGCTCTCACATGCACAACAAAAAATAATGGCATGACAAGATTTCTTTTTTTTTTGTTGGTGTTCCCTAATCTCCTTTTCGAAAACAGATTTTGTATTATTTTCGCAATAATACTCCTATGTCGTAAGAAGGTCTATTTATTCGTGGTTCTGATGGCCATCATAATTTCATCTTTGCCATCACTGGTACGCTTCTGTGGAGTCAAAGAAAAAGAAGACTTTTTACAGGACTTGAAGAACTGCAGTTAGGATGGCATCTGGAGTGACATCACTTTAAAAAACATTGGTTCACTCACACGTAGTTCTATTTTGACGACAGAAGCCTTTTTCTTTTCTTCAGTTAAATATACTGTATGTGAATGTTTTTTCTTCTAATATATTGATGGTCACACAAATGATATATGGTATATCCTTATTAATGTCAAAATAATGCCCAACACTGTATGTCTGCGAGTCCAACCTAATTCAGAACAAGAAGCAGCAATACAATTTGACATTCTGCTACCTGAAGTTACTCTCTGTCGTCTTTACATAATGTGTTATTATCTAACTGCAGCATTGATCATCCACACATCCGATGGCTATTGAATATAGCAGCTGTAGAGCATCGCTGGTGTGGAAAACGAAATGCTTGTGACGCAGAGCAGGGCCCTTCTTGTCTCAAATGGAAGCGCAATGAAGGAGAGGATAGGAGAATGGGGGGCAGAATAATGAGGAAAGAGAAAGATAGGGAGCGGAAAGGACAGAAAGCAATACAAGTAGCAAGTTGAATACAGGGGAAATGCCGGACCTATTATTCCTGAAACACAATCGATACTCATCGAGGCATACAGTAGGCTTGCTGTCTACAGCATAAATATCACCTGAAACCAGTGTGAGTAGATTCTTAGGGAAGCTTCCATGCAATACCATTACATCCAAATCACGTCTTTGCCTCTCTGCCCATAATCTCACCATCTTTCTAAAAGGTAAAATACAAGCCCAATTCCAATGAAGTTTGGATGTTGTCTTAAACAAAAATCAAAACAAAATACAATGATTTGCAAATCATGTTCATTGAATCATATTTCATTGAATACTACACTACAAAGACAAGATATTTCATGTTCAAACTGACAAACTGTATTGTTTTTAGCAAATAATTATTAACTTAGATTTTGATGGCTGCAACACGTTCCAAAAAAGCTGGCAAAAAAGACGGAGAAAGTTGAGGACTGCTCATCAAACGCCTGTTTGGAACATCCCACAGGTGAACAGGTGGGTGCCATGATTGGCTAGAAAAGGAGCTTCCCTGAATTGCTCAGTCATTCACAAGCAAAGATGGGGCGAGGTTCACCTCTTTGTGAACAAGTGCGTGAGAAAATAGTCCAACAGTTTAAGGACAATGTTCCTCAACGTACAATTGCAAGGAATTGAGGGATTTCATCATCTACGGTCCATAATATCATCCAAAGGAGAAATCACTGCATGTAAGCGGCATTGAATGCCCGTGACCTTCGATCCTTCAGGCGGCACTGCATCAAAAACCGACATCAATGTGTAAAGGATATCAGCACATGGGCTCAGGAACACTTCAGAAAACCAATGTCAGTAAATACAGTTCGGTGCTACATCCGTAAGTGCAACTTGAATCTCTACTATGAGTCCACATTTCCAATTGTTTTTGGAAATTGTGGACGTCGTGTCCTATGGGCCAAAGAGGAAAAGAACACTCCGGACTGTTATGGACGCAAAGTTCAAAAGCCAGCATCTGTGATGTTAGTGCGAATGGCATGGGTAACTTACACATCTGTGAAGGCACCATTAATGTTGAAAGGTACATACAGGTTTTGGAGAAACATATGCTGCCATCCAAGCAATGTCTTTTTCATGGACTCCCCTGCTTATTTCAGCAAGACAATGCCAAACCACATTCTGCACGTGTTACAACAGCGTGGCTTCGTAGTAAAAGAGTGAGTGCAGGTACTAGACTGGCCTGCCTGCAGTCCAGACCTGTCTCTTATTGAAAATGTGTGGCGCATTATGAAGCGTAGAATACGACAACGGAGACCCCGGACTGTTGAACAGCTGAAGCTGTACATCAAGCAACAATGGGAAAGAATTCCACCTACAAAGCTTCAACAATGAGTGTCCTCAGTTCCCGAATGTTTATTGAATGTTGTTCAAAGAAAAGGTGATGTAACGCAGTGGTAAACATGAGCCTGTCCCAGCTTTTTTGGAACGTGGTGCAGCCATAAAATTCCAAGTTAATGATTATTTGCTAAAAACAATCAAGTTTATCAGTTTGAACATGAAATATCTTGTCTTTGTAGTGTATTCAATTAAATATAGGTTGAACATGATTTGCAAATCATTGTATTCTGTTTTTATTTGTTTAATACAACGTCCCAACTTCACTAGAATTGGGGTTGTATTTCCAAATCAATTAATGTTTGGTGTGAGCAGAGCAATCAAGACCTTTTGGCACTGCCCGTCAGGGATAGCGTTTTCCTTGGATTTCCGCGTCGCTGTTCCGTGTGAAAGGTGCCGACACAGAGTGGTGGCGACCTCGCAATTGCCCAGCTTTTCGGGTAGTATCAAAGGCTGGAAAGGAAGGCGTGAAAGGAAATAGTGGAAAAGTGGCCAAACTGGTAGTGTCGAGTGAGGGACACCCAACGCTCACTTCAACAATGATTGATAAGTATTTTATCAATTATACCAGCATATGGTGCTGAACTCAGCAAACATCTACAGAAAAGCAAATGAAACATGAGATTCTGAATGTATCAAAGGTACATTTGTTTTCTCCGGATGGGACAAAGACAGTGCTGCTTCTGCTTGATGTATTGTAGATTTGGGTACATTTGATATTTTTTACTTCAACAGATGTCAAGTTATAGTTTTTCTGAATATAGCGGTTGGGGGGAAATAATCAATTGTTAAATGCATTGCAGTGCAAAGGTAATTGACTCTCAATTGATTCATACATTTTAATAAATGATGATAAATTAATAAATAATAAACGCAATGGTAGTGTCATGAAAAAAGTGCAACTCGGAACTGAGGAAGTGGTGTGCCTCCTGTGCAGTCATGCTGTCTGTCGTGCGAGGTAGCAATCGGGCGGTGCCATATCATACCATCCGTGATAAGGCTGATATTACATACCGGAATATGAACAATATTACAAATGAAGTACACAGTTCATGCGTACAGTCCTTAAGACATTTATTAGTCCACCTGATATAAAAACGAGAAGACACCATCCAGCCTAATGAAATTCTTTGTGGAATTCAGTCAGCTTTTGACATTTGAATAGTTTGAAGAGGATTGAGAAATTGAGGAAACACACGTGCAGAACAAAGAGTCAAGTCGCAGCATATCTGACAGAGTAGCAGCACGCCAACCTCCACTGTTCCGAAAAGGGGAGCCACTTGGGGTGTAGGCACACTTGGCCAAAATTCCCACTTCTTCACAACTCCTTCAAGAAAGTGTTAAGGTGTGCCTCATTATACAATGTTGCATTCTGTATACAGTATTTCTGTTTTGCACCATGGGTGTTATCATTACCAACTGGCCAACGGAGCAATGGCATGAAAATAATTTGCAATACATTGCATCCTGATGCAAATATGATGACACACACCACTGTTGGCTTTTTTGTGATGAAAAACATCTAAGAAGCATCTCATTTAAAGATCTCACCTTTCGTTATATATATATATACACCATGTGTATATACTTTTGTACTTCCTTGGTTCTGCCCAGTCACATAAAGTTTAGATGAAAGTTTCATTCCACATTAACCACAGGCAGATGATAATCTTCTCCGTTGTCCCTGTTCACTTTACAAGATGGCAGGGTCCAACGTTTTAACCAAAAATGTACAACAGCCTAATTATTACAATCACCTGTACCTCCTCCATCTGTTATGTTACCTCTCTGTGACCTTTAACCTGTGTACCTATGCATGTCACAGTCTCTGCCCAGTCAACCCTTGCAGTCTTGTCCCTCCACCAGTCCTTTCTGTTCCTTGCCCTCCTCGCAGGTTGGGGATCAAATTCTGGAAGTTAACGGGCGCAGTTTCTTGAACATCCCGCACGATGAAGCTGTCAGGGTACTGAAGTCGTCGCGGCACCTGATGATGACGGTGAAAGATGTGGGCCGCCTGCCTCATGCCAGGACAGTGGTTGGTGAGACCAAGTGGATTGCCAGCTCCCAGATTGCAGAGAGCTCCGCAAACAGCAGTATGGCAGGGTGAGTTTTGCACAGCACATAAGACTGGATTTGACCAAATTGCTTGATAATGGGAAACATTAACAATCAATTATTCAATTAATGGTTTTGTATATTTTAATGGCATGGAGGCTGGGGCTATCTGGACACTTCACAATTTGATTCAGAGGTGTACATCTGCGCTGATCTGGTCATGATTACTGCCAACTTTATCCATCCATCCATTCATTTTCTGAGCCGCTTCTCCTCACGCGGGTCGCGGGCGTGCTGGAGCCTATCCCAGCTGTCATCGGGCAGACTCCTCCTGCGCTTTTTGTCCTTCAGCCATGTCAACAAGGTCAATGTTTTCCTTTCGGGCTGCTGAATGACGTACACATTAAAAAATGTTGGCAGCCAATAACTTAACCAATTGTCTATTTAGACAGAAACCGTCTGCCTTGTAAAGATGTCTGCTCTCCCAAAAAACCGCACAATTTGTCAATGAAACTCACGGATAGTGCAGTACACACTCTTTGAGCCACTTATTTAATTGACTGAGCCTACTGAAACGTTCATCTCCAGATCGTACCACTTATGAAAACCTCAGCATCTAAATGTTGCACTTTTGTTAGGAGATGAATGAAATCTCGCTTCAATACCTCTGATTGCTGCTTGACAACATCCAGAACCCCTGTGTGTATAATGACAGATTTCACAGTTGGGTGCTCATTAGTGATCTCCAGGTTTTTAAAGATATCAGACACCATGTGATTGGTAAAACACAGTATTTCGGTGTTCTTCTCACTGCAAAAACGTTTCACATCCTTGACAGCTCCATCACCAACTATTAACGTTTGGGATGGCATTTTGTTCTTGTATGATTTAGTTTCCTACCTTTCAGTGGTGGTGGCGGATGAGCATTCTTGGCCAGGGTCTTGTAAAAGTGGCTCAAATCTATTTGTAAGTCTGATGTCAATGTTTTGCAATGAGCCGCGTCCTCATTTCTTGCCCTTCGCTGTAATGACCGTCCGCGGCTGCTCTCTCGGGGTCGAAGAAGCACGCAACGCAGGCCAGCCGGATTCCTCGGTAATCTGCTGGTGTTGTGTCCTTCCTTTTAGATGTCGTCCCATATCTTTGGGCTTTGCTCCCAGTAAATTCCAGGGAGAACTACTGGATGAACAATTACCATTTCCACAGTCTACATCGGTCCTCTTTGTTGAGCTAAATGGCTGTCTGTTAGCACGCTTCTGCTCACCATTTTGAGACATCGTTAGAGTGGTTTCATTCCCTGACTGCCCATTTATATCCACATACACATCAAGACGGTGGATTTTCGTGTCCAGGACCACCATCTTCTGGAGCAGTTTGTGATAGTCGTCAGTGGAAAAGGGAGGCATCTTGTTGCTGGTCTCCTTGCTAATAGCAAGCTGGTGCTAATTAGCAGGTCACGCTCATGTAATGGGATATCCAAAAATATTGGAATATGGAAACAAATGACTGTACCTACAAAAAAAAGTACAGTCCCAGGAGTTTAAAAATATCCCGGAGTCTCTTCTTCTAATTTCTTTGGAAGCAGAAAAACAAGTTTATCAGCAAGAAAAAAAAAAAAAAAAAGCAAGCAGAGCAAGTAGAAAAGCATCTGCACTGTACGAGAGCGTCTGCAGTCTATGGAGTCTATGGAAACCCACCTATTTATCCCCTAAGACCCCGTGCACACATAAATATGTTTTTGTGTGTCAGCAAAGGTTTTGATGATTTTGACAAGCCCGGAAATGTTAATTTTTGAAACCGGGTCCCGGAGTGGGTAGATCTAAAAAACAATGCCCTTGTGTTTCCATGTGTACAACACATCAGCATCTTTCCTGAGACGAAGACGTGGTTGTCCTAGTTAACGCGCGGCTCTGCCTGAACACCGCCAAAAATGTAAGTGGAATCACCAATGTGAATATTCCACAAAAGTTGATGTACACACAAGGATACATCAAAACCTATTTGCAAGCTATCAAGAGCATGGCAAAGCAACTGGTGTCACTATATATCACAGTTAGGCCATTGTAGAAAATCATAGTGACACCTCCCCCACCCCCCCAAAAAAACACAATAAAAACAATGCCAAATTGAGTAAAGAATATCATACTTGCAAATATTGCGGTGTAAATCTAAGCAAAGCGAGTGAATAATTACTGCTATACAGTATAGGTACAGTGTCATGGAGTACTGCATTGGTCTTTTTTTCTAAAGCCGTCAATTACAATTCTTATTGCGTTCAACGGTTTGCAGTATTTGGTTATCCATCTTTGGCTACTACAAATGAAGTTAACATAGAGGAATGCATAGAAACAGGCCAATTCCTTTCATAGATCATATATTATGGTAACTTTCTTCGAGAACCCCCCACCCCACCCCCTGACGGACACACACAATAGCCTCCTACATGCTTGACCTCTGAAAGCTATGGGGATTTAAGATCCGCAACGCTGATGTTTATTAAGAATCTGATTATCGGTAACACAGGGAAAAGACTGCACAAAGAGAAGACAGACGAGTTTTTCTTGTGCTGTGTCTGTGAATAAATATAGTTGGCCAACAGTTTAAGGAAGACAATTTATCACTGACAAACATCAACATATATCTCTCTTTAGCTATTAGCATAATGAAAAATAGACAGATGGTTGGAATTTGAAACTTGTGCAGAAAAAAACAACATAAATGGGGTAAATGAAGAAGGTACCAACAAAACAAAACATATCCTTTCACGTCTAATGTGATCAGACATCCTTCTCTCTGATAGCAAATATCACACCCTTTCCACAGAAAACAAGCAGCAATTGCAGCTTTACTAGAAAAGGCCAGACCTCCTCTGAAAATGCCACAAGTGGTCCACCCATCTTCTGCTCATGATTGGAGCCCCTCCCTCCACCCACCCCCCACCACTCCATCCAGCAAGTCACTTAACATTTTGCTTAACTAGAAAAATGTGCTAGAATGTCCGGTGACTTTTTCTGTCATGCTTATTGCATTGCTTTGTAAGAGACGGATGGCTGCTCCATTCATTTGACTGCTTCCATTCATTTGTTTCAATACGAGACAACAGAAGTTCTTGATAGATTGGGAACTACAGTAAATGACTCTAGAAAAACTGGTCTTCCATATCTATGAAAGAAACAATACACACATCCATCCCTCCATCTTCTACCGCTTATCCGAGATCGGGTCGCGGGGGCTGTAGCTTTAGCAGGGACGCCCAGACTTCCCTTTCCCCAGCCACTTCATCCATCTCTTCGGGGGGATCCCGAGGCGTTCCCAGGCCAGCCGAAGGATGTAGTCTCTCAGCATGTCCTGGGTCGTCCCCGGGGTCTCCTTCCGGTGGGACGTGCCCATCCCCACTATATACAGTGTTGATGGTGCACTGTTTTCCCATCCTGAGACGTCGGATGGTGGACCAGAATTTCCTCAAAGCTGTCCGGAAGTCTTTCTCCATGGCCTCACCGAACTCCTCCCATGCCCGAGTTTTTGCTTCAGCGACCACCAAAGCTGCATTCCGCTTGGCCAGCCGGTACCCATCAGCTGCCTCAGGAGTCCCACAGGCCAAAAAGGCCCGATAGGACTCCTTCTTCAGCTTGACGGCATCCCTCACCATTGGTGTCCACCAACGGGTTCGGGGATTGCCGCCACGACAGGCACCGACCACCTTACGGACACAGCTCCGGTCGGCCGCCTCAGCAATGGAGGCGCGGAACATGGTCCACTCGGACTCGATGTCCCCCGCCTCCCCCGGAACATGAGCAAAGTTCTGTCGGAGGTGGGAGTTGAAACTCCTTCTGACAGGGGATTCCGCCAGATGTTCCCAGCAGACTCTCACAATACGTTTGGGCCTGCCACGTTGGACCGGCATCTTCCCCCATCTTCGGAGCCAACTCACCACCAGGTGGTGATCAGTTGACAGCTCCGCCCCTCTCTTTACCCGAGTGTCCAAGACATGCGGCCGCAAGTCCGATGACACGACCACAAAGTCCATCACCGAACTGCG
The DNA here is from genome assembly GCF_024500385.1 of Phyllopteryx taeniolatus. NCBI lineage: Eukaryota > Metazoa > Chordata > Actinopteri > Syngnathiformes > Syngnathidae > Phyllopteryx > Phyllopteryx taeniolatus. Next base: position 20,286,341 of record NC_084516.1, read on the forward strand.
ACCTAGGGTGTCCTGGTGCCAAGTGCACGTGTGGACCGCCTTATGCTTGAACATGGTGTTCGTTACGGACAATCCGTGACGAGCACAGAAGTCCAATAACAGAACACCGCTCGGGTTCTGATCGGGGGGGCCGTTCCTCCCAATCACGCCCTTCCAGGTCTCACTGTCATTGCCCGCGTGAGCATTGAAGTCCCCCAGCAGAACGATGGAGTCCCCAGCGGGAGCGCTCTCCAGCACCCCCTCCAAGGACTCCAAAAAGGGTGGGTACTCTAAACTGCTGTTTGGTGCATAGGCACAAACAACAGTCAGGACCCGTCCCCCCGACGTACAGGCGCCGAGCCGGGGAGCAATAAGTATACCCACACCTGCTCGACGCCTCTCACCGTGGGCAACTCCAGAGTGGAAGAGAGTCCAACCCCTCTCGAGAGGACTGGTACCAGACCCCAAGCTGTGCGTGGAGGCGAGTCCGACTATATCTAGTCGGAACTTCTCGACCTCACACACCAGCTCGGGCTCCTACCCTGCCAGAGCGGTAACATTCCACGTCCCTAGAGCCAAGTCCCGGATCGCCAAGGTCCCCGTCTTTGGCCACCGCCCAGCTCGCACTGCACCCGACCCCTATGGCCCCTCCCACAGGTGGTGAGCCCATGGGAAGGTAATACACACAGAATGAAAGAAAGCCCACGGTGACACCTTGCGCAGGCCTTTTCCTGAATGCAAAGAAGCTTATTTCATGAAAATGAAGGGGTGTTTTTCAAAGGGTACACTAGATTATTTATTATAGGCTCATTTAACATCCTATTATTTGGGAATAAAAGGTTTTATTGGGGGCGGCACGGTTCTGAGGACTGGAGTTCAAATCCGGCCTGGCCTGTGCAGAGTTTTCATGTTCTTCCCGAGCCTGCATGTTTTTTCTCCAGGTACTCAGGTTTCCTCCCACATCCCAAAAATGGAATACTCTAAATTTCCTGAAGGTGCGAATGTGAGTGCGAATGGTCGTTTGTTTATATGTGCCCTGCGATATCGGCCGGCGACCAGTTCAGGTTTTAGCCCGCCTCTCGCCCGAAGATAGCTGTGATAGGCCCCAGCACGCCTGCGACCCTAGTGAGGAGAAGCGGTATGGAAAATGGATGGATGGATGTTGTGTTGAGTTCTTTCCAAGCGCCTTTCTTCAGCCCAGACGTAATTGTCAGCACTCAGCTCGGTCAATGGTGTATGGTGCTGTAGCAACTGGGGTGTGCACACTGGGCAGAGTACTCAGTGTTCCCTTCTTCAAGGTATGAAACGTATAATCGCCTATCAAGCATGTAAAGCATAACAGACTCGTCTGGAAGTAAGCATAGAAAGGGAAAAAAAGGAAATTCAAATGAAACTGATTTCATTCAGCAGGTACTCTATCGTATGACTTAGGTCAGGTCAGGTCATAAAAGGCAATGCCTTGTCACAAAAAGAATGATATCATAATGCTGTCATTTGCTCCGCTTGTCGCCTGGGGACTCATTTGATTTGTCGTCATTGGCTTTTTCACAGCTTCTCTGTGGACCAAGGAGCCTCTGTCGCTGGAAAGGTAAGGTTCAAACAACACTCATCTGTAAGTACGGTACAGTATGTCTACGGGGGTGGAGTTGTACTTTAAAATGATCTTGATGTCAAGAATTGACTTCTAAATGCACTAAAATAATAACACAACCACCCGCACTAATTTACTGTATGGCAGACCTTCACAACACAAACACATTTGTTTTAATAAGCTGTTGACTTCTTGATTGGGTCAGATTTGGAATGTTTTTCCAAGAAATAACTGAAGGAGTCAAAGTTCAAGCTTTGAATCACTGTATGGGATTAAACATGCTGAAGTATGAATATTGCTTTACATTTTAGGTCTGCTTGTTTAACCATGGAATCATTCCAATTTTGAGTGTTGACTGTATTTAATTGCGGTCAGTATTTGAAACTATCCATGTATCATTTGTTCTTTCCATTTATAATTCGGTATAGGAAAATAAAAATAAAAACAACAAGTTAACTTGGCTTTACTGCTGCTTGTTATCAAACTTCCTGGTCACGTAAACCTGAGCAATTAAATATTCATTTTTCCATTTTGTATTTTTGATTTGAGCCTATCATTGAAATATGAAAAATCTTGTTGAATTAAAAACTAATTTAAAAAAAATCACTCTATTATGATTTGTTTTTCCATAGCAAATTGAAAATGGAAAGAACAAAGGATACACAGATTTCAGGTGTGTTAATCTACATACTATTCTATCATAACAAATATACCATAAGTCACAAGTGTCTGTCACGAAAAAAAATACAAATATATATATATATATATATATATTAAAGGAACCTGTGTTTTACAATCACCTATTAACGCTCGAGGTTCCATGCGTGTTCGTTTTCATGAAAGAACTACAATTAAAAGCCAATCAATTTATTCCTGACAGAGGAGTCTCCACATTTTTCAGAGCTCTGGGTCCGCAGCCTGAGCAGAGATAGTGTCGTCCGAACAGAGCTGTGCGTTCCTGCCCCAGACCTATACAATGTTTCAAAGAGGAAGTGTGGAATCGTCTTCGTCTGATTGGTCCAGGGTGCATTGAGGTCATCGTTGCTATGCAGAATGATGGCCGTTTGCCGCTGGTCATTTCTCGCTTCTCATAAAGTTTACAGCAATCCTTTGTAGCCACTGTTACCTCCGACAGATGTTCCCAGTGGCTTCCACCTGCACCCTTCGGGGAGCTTTCAAGCAGCACACCCCCACACCATTATCTGATTTACATTTCATCCTCCCTGTAACAAAGCACCAATGTTCAAGCACAGACCAGTTAAGCACTAAAACTATATATCACATTAATATATATATATATATATATATAGAGAGAGAGAGAGAGAGAGAAATATTTGTATTACATTGTACTGCAACACCTCTCATATCTTGGGGCTGTTTCCATCGCTTAATTGTTGACTTTGTCTTTGACTTTTAAGCTAAGCTAAGTTCAGGGCTGTGTTGGAATGAAGAAATATAAGAAGGAATGTTGGAAGAGACAGCTGCTGATGAGAGGGCAGCGGGTGGGAAAAATAGCTCACTTCTCATGACATGCTTTGTGACAGATGGGGAAAAGAAGGAGGAAGAGAGATGTATTAGTTCCAGAAGGCTGGTCTTAGTTTACACAGCCAAGCCATGGCTGAAATTAACCTAACGCACTCGAGCAGACGTTTTAACATGTGCTGGTTTAGAGGACTGGTAACACAAGCCCAAGCAGAGAATTATAAACTCTATCTGGGGCATTTGTACTTTATAATAAAGATGGCAAATCACCAAACGCACAAGTGTCAAAACAGATTTTAAGTGGCAAATGTATTTTTTTTTCCCCCCATGATTTCTTTACATTTCATGAAATCGTACCATGCACTTTGAGGTTAAGAATAATGTTTCTTCTTTTTATTCAAGCTCCTGAAGAATTTGTCCAACTAGAATTTGTCGACACCTTTTCCATTAATTCCAAGTTCCGTCGGTATACTCATTAGTAAGCACATCTTAATGAATAAGAGCATAGTAATCTAAAAAGCATGCCAGTGGGGTTGATTGTCTTGTAAAGGCATCTAATCACTCAGCTGACACTTAAACAAGTAAAACAAGTTTCACATATAGGATAACTACAAATCTATATGTTATATGTGTAAGCTAATCTGAAGGCTCTATGGTGACAAAACTACAAGAACACATTTACCAATTGTGCAGTGATCTCTGAATAAGCATCTGTGCAGGTTAGCTTTCGCCTCCTAAGACAGTTCGATGCATTATTTGAATGGGTTCGGTAAACATGTCGGAGGGGCCACATTACAAAAGTCTGCATTAAGTGTACGTTAGAACATGTCAGTTTTCGGGTGATGGATTTTGCTTATGATGTTATTATCCATTGAAAATGTGATATACGTGTAGACTCAAGCATACAGCCAATACTGTACATCTGTAGGTTGCAGACGTAATGAGGCATTGTAAATTGTAATTAGTTTATCTAACGATCCTCCCATTATTTAGATTTTTTTGGCAAAGCTTTTTCGTTAGGCTTAGTGAGAGCCTATGGGGAGGAAAAAGCTTAAGGTCCATAAAATTGAAAATATTGGGGCGATCTTTCTGATATTTTCAGAGGTTGAAGTGGGTATAGGGAGAGATGTGGATATACATTTTGGTGTCGATTGGCACAGTTTTCGCACGTTAAGCTTTTTTACATTAAGCGTTTTAGACGTCCTGATGACACGGGGACAAAAACATTCGATTGGGGGGGGGGGGGGAAAAAAACACACACACACACACACACACACACAATAACATCAGCGCATGCACACAGAGCAGAATATTTATTTGAAAAATAATGAAATAATTAATACTTTGTGTTTTGAGCAGTAGGGTAGCAAGCAAGTCGATGGTGCGCATTATACATATGGAGGCAGAAGGGTTTTCCTGATTTTGGGGGCCGAGAAATTACCATAGGCCTATTCACTTCGTAAGAGTCAGTGAGCGCATAATAACCTTAGACCTGTCAAATGACACATCAGCAGCATAGTGAGCCAACTGCTGCTGTTGATGCCACGTCATCAATGAGCCCTTTACTTTCTTCCCTTTAACAGCAGTGAAGCAATGTCATCAAATAAAGTAGATAATAGGCTTTGTATGAAAATGGACAGGTAACTACTATATACAAATTTGAATGGCAACCAGGAGAGCGAAAGCCATTAATCTGGTTTGATGTGTAATATAAAACGAAATCAACTTACTTTACTTTGATAACAACTGAAACAGTGTTCTCTTAACACACCTTGTTGATTGTGGTCCTCCATTTTTCTGCTGTTATTTTCTGTGACGACAACAACATGGTGGCACTCCAAAAGCTAAAGCAGGGGGAATGCACAAGCTGAGAGTAAATCCTTACACTGAACTGCGGTTTAGTGAAACATATTCAGGTGCAGATTTAAAGGCATGTATAGCTCCGGGGGGACGGGGCGGGGGTTTTGGAAATGAAGAGACGATTGCAAAATGATGAGTTTCTCTGATTTGGCTATTCATATGAATATGTTGGGTTTTTTTTCTATAAACTAATATTGTCCTTTCAAACATCTATTTGCAGAAAATCAAAAATGGTCAAAAGACCCAAAAAGTCCAGTGTGTTTTTTTTTTCAGCAACAGTGAGTGAGACCAATTACTTTACTTTGGTAGACTGAAAACATTTGTGTTTGACTTCAATAGAGGAGAATGTGCTAATGAGCGGTTTGCATCTGCGAGTGTAACCTCTGTACATTTGTTCAGAAAGTCTTCTGTAAACAGTCGATTGTGATATCTTCACTCATGCCTTCTGGAGCTTGTTGATGATTTCACTATTCGGTGTTTTGGGCCCTCTTGCTCACAATGTCAGAAAATGGATGGATAAACAATGAATTGAATAAGCAAGGAGGCTCCGTGTAAAGTAGTTTGACATCGGCGTTCCTGCCAAGAGAATTAAAGCGACCCACCCAGCTGCCGATCATAGTAACTTGGATGTAAACAAACAGAATGGCGCAAGGTGGCCTTACTTTTGGACGGAACACGTTGTCCAGGACTAAATGAACCACACAAGCTCGAACAGTAAGGCTCTGTTTTCAGATCAAGAGTCTCGTTAGCGGTGTTTGCTTGCTGCGCTAGCTGTGATGAGCATGCGACATGCGTCATGTGCATTGAATTTCTCTGGATTTCTAAATGTATGATGTCAGTTGCACTTAAAATAGTGTGTGATAAAGGTAAGACTAAAATAATTCCTTGATTGAAGAATGAATCTGAATAAATCCAATTTTCTGTCAAATATCTCTCAAAAACTAGCTTTAAACCGCGTCCGCTCCTCGAAGTCTCGGCGCCCTTTGCGCAATGCTCATTGCGATATGAGTCATTCGAACTGCTCTCATTGCTAGAGGACTCTGCATCTTTTTGCACAATTGTCAAAAAAAAATATTAATAATAATTGTACCGGCATTACCAGATAACTTGCAACCCTTTACTGCTCAGTGACTGTTTTTTGTTTTTTTTTGGTCAATGTCTTTCTGTCTCCAAAGTGTTCTCAGTCTGTTGTCGTACTCGAGCGGCTCCGACTACCGTCGACAAATTCCTTGTGTGGTTTTTGGACATACTTGGCAAATAAAGATGATTCTGATTCTGATCCATCCATTTTCGGAGCCGCTTCTCCTCACGCGGGTCTCGGGAGCGCCGGAGCCTATCCCAGCTGTCATCGGGCAGGAGGCGGGGTACGCCCTCAACTGGTCGCCAGCCAATCGCAGGCCACATACAAACAAACAACCATTCGCACTCACAGTCACGCCTACGGGCAATTTAGAGTCTCCAATTCATGCATGTTTTTTTGGGGGATGTGGGAGGAAAGCGGAGTGCCCGGAGAAAAGCCACGCAGGCACGACAGGGAGAACATGAAACTCCACACAGGCGGGGCCGGGGATTTAAACCCAGGTCCTCAGAACTGTGAGGCAGACGCTCTAACCACCGTGCCGCCTTATTTTATTTTATTGTATTATTTATTAGCATTATTTAACTTTCACCACTTAAAATTGTATATTACACTAATGACACACAGGTGCTGGCTGTTGTTAAAAGGGCACTTCCTGTATTCACTCACTATTCCTACTCACTTTTTGGTTGATTGAGATGTGTGACCTCCTCTCCGATCATTTGTCTCCATGTGTTGCTGGACCAATTGTGTTCAATCCGTTGCTTAAAGGGTTATTAAAAAAACCAAGGAAAACGCCAAACACATTCGTCAGATGTTCACTGAGCTAGAAGTCATAAATGATGCTGGTGTTGAGAAATCTCACATGATCTCATTGGTTCAGGTTTTTGCGCGACTATAATGATACGACAAAATATTGGCCAGTTTCCAGACCGTACAACCTGTAGGAATGTTCCGTATTGGTGCACGTGTGCATTGACACAATGCAGCCTGATTGGAAATGCTACCGCCATTCTAATGATGTGAGTCTGTGTATTCAGCCAAGACAAAGGGCATACAGATAGACGGAAAGAAGATGCGTAGCAGCGGGGCTGAAGGACTCGGCGGATAGTCGCGACGGTCCATAAAACACACAATCCTCTGTTGGGCCTCCACTGCGATCCTTACGTGGTTCTATAATAGGGTGACTCGATTATCATTTGATCCTTCTTTCTTCCACGCTATATCATTGTTTCATCCTATCCTCTCTGTGATCCTATCACGCGTCCTCCCGTATGCCTGGCCCACTCCTCCCTTTGAGTGTCCTCTCCCCCTCCGTTCTGCAATCTTAGCCCTGAGGCCAAAGCGCACGATGAGCTCATTCATTACAGATAGGTCGCAAAGCAATAGTCAGTCATTCATTCTGCTCTGACCCCAGTTGTGCTTTGCTGACAATGATTAGCAGTCAACTGTAGCATAATGACCTAATGACTTGAATTGTAAACAAGGATGGTAATAGGATGTACAAAGGACAGTAAAGGTGGTAGATAGATAACAGATCACAAGACTAAGTGCATGTTCATATAGCATTTTAGCAGCGGCAGCAATATATTGCTTCAACAATAAAACGTCACATGAATTTACAGAAGCAATGAGATGTGAAAATAAAGCCTTGTTATCGAAAAACTGCGGGTACATCAAGCCGAGGGATGAATGATTTTATTACAATACATGCAGTATATTATTAGATGTATATTCGTAAATTGAGCCGAATATATTGAACCCAAATCAGTGTGTGGCACGAGGCCTCAAATGTACATCACGATACAATGAATTGAGGCCGCTTGCACAATCTAATGAGATCAAATACAAGTGCTGTGTCAAATATTCTTCCTGTGATATGATGCGATATTAATGCTCACTTTTGATTCGGTACGGGCCGAGAGGAATTGATGTAAAATGGTTTATTGTGGTTATAGTTTGCAATGGTGTAGAACTGTACCGTCGTCCGAGGTCACTACATTGTGCAAGTGGTGAAAAGAAAAAGATTGATGTTGTAGCACCTCAGTGTACAATGAAGCTTATGGACAATGATTTGGGCTGAGGTAAGTACTCGCTAATACGGCTTTCTTTGACAGTTCCGAGTATGTTTGACTGTGAAATACTGTATGTATTTACTCTATGATATGATCTGTGGTCATTGTGACGAAGACTGCAGTGTGCGAATTCAGCATTAACAATTGGCTTCCTGTATTGCAATATCCATTATCAGCCATCATCCACCATTACCTCTTCATTCTAAAATACACACTATTTTTATTTGAACGCTGGGCCGAACATTTGCTTTCTTTTTGGAAGGAGACCAAAAGTGTCACTCATTCCAAACCCGCCTTAAGAGACATGAAGACAAAATATGTAGACATTTGAGTTTTGCTTGAATCTAACGCGTGCACATACTGTAAGCACCCAAATGTGGTTCCTGTCCTGTTCCTGCATGTAGTTTCTTTCGATTGGCTTGTTAAAAGAGTTGTTGGAATTCCAATTGTGAGAATGCATATCGTAGTCATGAATGGCGTTCCTTGCCATCATTTATTTGGTTGATGACGCTGTCAGCTATGTTTCACACGATAAGGCTGCTGCCATTATATCACTATGAACATTTGACCTCTTCAGGAACTAGAAAAAGTATCACGGTTTTGAACAAACATGCATGTTTCCCCTTTATGTCCTTTCAGGGTTTCTGTAACTGAGTGCAAAGAAAAGGGATAGTTCGTGTTATGTCCAATAACACGCGGGCAACTGTTGACATTTTCAACACGCCAACATCGTGACACTTTACGACACGAACTATCGTAACACTTGTAGCGCTACGTCTCGCGGCCGTATGCTTGGGGGCCTGGCACCCGTTCGATACGACCCGTTCGTGTTGCGGTTGAAGAGGCATTTTGGGGTAAATGAGAGAAGACAATTCTTAATTGATGCCCAGATGGGAACTTCAGGTGTTAAAGCATCATTCAGCAGCTTGCTTGAAAAAGGGAAATAACAAATACATTGACAAAAATGTGTGGTTTGTTTTGGTTTTTTGAAAACCATGTTTTTGGAGCACCAGATTAAAAATAGACATATAGTCGACAGAATTGTTTCACACGTGCTTCCGGGCGGCATGACCTTTGCGACCTATCAGGGATGGATTGCTCTCCTACGGAGCCTCGAGAAAACCTTTCTGTTATTTAACAACGGCAGAGCGGTTGAGAAAACAGTAAAGGGCTTGATTAATTATTCTATTTCTTCTAAGCGAGACAGAATGGCAGCCATAATTAATATTTCAACTGATAAATTGATAGATGTGCTGTCCAGTACTGCGCTGGGCCTCCCAAATTATGATAAAACATTGCTTCAAATGGTAGAGTGTAAAAGCTACATGATTACATGACCTCCGTACTTACACAACAATGAGCTTATTTTAATGAGCCTAAATTAGACAGCGTGACGCGGTAATGGGCGGCACGGTGGACGACCGGTTAGAGCGTCAGCCTCACAGTTCTGAGGACCCGGGTTCAATCCCCGGCCCCGCCTGTGCGGACTTTGCATGTTCTCCCCGTCGTGCCTGCGTGGCTTTTCTCCGGGCACTCCGCTTTCCTCCCACATCCCCAAAAAAACATGCATGAATTGGAGACTCTAAATTGCCCGTAGGCGTGACTGTGAGTACGAATGGTTGTTTTTTTGTATGTATGTGCCCTGCGATTGGCTGGCAACCGGTTCAGGGCGGACCCCGCCTCCTGCCCGATGACAGCTGGGATAGGCTCCGGCACGCCCGCGACCCGCGTGAGGAGAAGCGGCTCAGAAGATGGATGGATGGATGGATGGTGAAAGTTCAGACACAGTTAACATGATGATTGAGGGACTGTCTAATGAATGGACTTTTCTGTTGCTCGGACTAATGGCACAGATGTGAAATGGATAGTGCGCTGCCGTCTACTTGCTGCCTATCCATTATTTTTCGCAAAATCGCTCAAAGACAACCCAACCAAACCTGTGAGAAAATGCCTTCCAGGTTTGATTCCCAGTCTGTACCTTTCGAAGTGACTACTATCTGTGTACAACAATTTACTACATCCACTCAATTGATCCTCCTCAACCACACGTTCCACTGGATTAATTTGGATTCTTTTTTTTTTTTCAAAAAACAATGTACCTTTTGGCGTACATCTGGCGGTGCAACCCCACACAAGTTTTTGTCCTTAGTAGTTCATCACTTTTCTGCCAAACAAAAAGTACCCGGCGCCTATTGTTTCCAAACGTAATGAAATTGTCTATGGCAGGTGTCGGCAATTATCCTCCTGCTGTGGCTCTCGGGTGATTTTAAGATTACTGTAAATGCAATGGCCCTATTCAATTGTGCTTCGAAGACTAACGTTGTTTCGCTCCATAGAAGTAGAAGGATACGTTGAACAATGTCAAGGAAAATCACTGCTTGCATCTTCCTCTGCTGGTATATGTTAGCAGGTCATCCATGGTGAATTTTCACGCATCCACCACAGCACGCGCGCAGTTTTGCAAATGTACTACAGTTCACTTCCAAGTCGGGGGTGTCGCTACGGCTGGTGTCGGCTAGGACACCACAGTGGCCATTTCCGGTAGCCATTTTGACTTTCCTTTCAGTAACAAGGAACAAAGCAGCAACAATGGCTACCGTGGAACAGTGTCTGCTCGAATGACCAGATGATACGTTTAATGATGCTGCCAAATCGATCAAAGAAGGCTGGGGCGTCGGTGGTATGTGGAACCAAGGGGAAGGCTGAGTATGTCATCACAGAAATGGACCAATCACGAGAGATGATCTCCGCGGCGTTCAACATGCAGCGACAATCTTTGCCGTGTGCGCGTCAAGCTACGCAGAGGGGCCGCGCGCGCCAATTCGTCGGCCACGTGATGCAATGCGGCCGTTGTCGGCCGTTCAAAATGTTTTTGTTTCACGCAGAAATTACATTTTGCGTTCCTGCGTACAGGTAAAACAACAATAAGGATATATGTAATATTATGCTCACTTTGGATTTCAAAGGATCTTTGTGGATCTTTTTTTTTCTGTGGGAGGCAGGCCAAATGGCTTTTGGAGTATGTAAGGGTGCCCGCCCGTCGTCTATGGCTGAGTCTGTCGAAGTTGGTGCTGAGGCCCGTGTAGTAAGTAGCTGCTGATGGCGGTGGGCATAAAGGAGCGCCTGAAGCATACATTCATTTTGATGTGCTTCAAAGTACTTCAATTGTTGCCGTACACGTAGTTTGTGAAACGAAAAACTGAAACTATTTATTGTATTTCCAATCGACGCTTGGATTCATGTAGTAAAAGTGATGTGTGTCCAATCACTTGCCTGCACTCCTTCAAATTAAAACGAAATGATCTTGTACCATAGCCATGCAACCAATCACAGACATACTGCCATCTAACCAAAATCATTTAGACAGGTCATTCGTCCATGTGTGTTAATTCATTGTCTCGAACTTCAAATTCCGGTCAGCTCGAAAAATGATTCCGCCGTTTATGATGGAATGCTCTCCGCATGAACGATTAAAGACGTTATATTGATATACGGCAACTGCCTTTTTCCTTGACTCTTCGTCAAGGAGCAGGAAACAGGATGTGACTTCAAGGTCCACGTTCTCACTTTAAGGCACTCTCATTAGTCTGTCTGATGGAAGCACATTACAGCTTGCACTGTGATTAAATCAGAACAGTCCCTGTGGGCAATAAAAACATGAATTACTGTGCGCCGCTGCTCCTGTGATGTCATAAGGATGTGTATTTATTAGACATATTTGTTTAGCAGAGCTCCTCCCAAAATACTTCTATATGCTTTAAAGTCTGGTACGTTTGCATCTTTGATGGCGGAGGTGTTTCTGCAGATCATCGGAACAATGAGCATTCGCTTTGCGATTTCGTGGCATGATCTTTGGCGTAGTTTCACATTTTTGTGTCACTGTCTCCATTGCAGCGATGCAGTGTTAAGACAGCCAAGACAAGTGAAGCAACATTTAAAAGGCAGCAGGCATTTTCAGAGCAGAAAGTACATGAAGGCTGTGAAAGAAATACGATATCATGCTATTTTTATGAAAATCTATATTTTTGAGTCATCGAATTAAGGTTTTACCGCTATTTGTCTTGAATTGTAGCGAATAGTTCATTGTGTTGTAGTCTCTTGTCGATTGATTTGCTTGGAAGCAAATATTGCAATTTCAATTCCAGAAGCTCAATTTAGCAAGCTTAGTCGTCCCATTGAATGTGTGCTTGGTGTTGCAAATATGGTCCCTGACTACAACGCGGGCCTCTCTGCCAGCTATTGGCCTGTTATTCTGCATACAGCCATTAGACGAGCCATTGTGAGCTATATTTAGCTCGAGTAGATTCAGTGGAAATGTGCTGCAAAGTGCAGGATTGGTTGTGTGATTCAACACTGAAAACAATGTACTTGGTTAAATACACTTTAGTCTTGCTCTTGTATTGTGCAGGTCCTCTCTGGGTCAGTGTTGATGCGGCTTTATCGGATTTTCTCTTTTATCGATTGGAGGTTGACCGTTGGGGGTTGTTGTTTACTACGACATTTGAAGATCCCAACTGTAGAACGACCACACAGATTGGAGAAGTCTTTCAATGCAACCAGTTTCTGGATGTCCATTAACTGTAAAATGTGCTCTCGCATGGAAAGTCCTCCCAAGCGGACCACAATAGCGACCAATTTGTGCCAAGTGCCAATCTGCATCATAATGAGAGACACACTGGTTGCTCAAATGCCTTGTGTGACACGAGCGGAAGGATTTCTGGACGTTAGCGTCCCGTGATTAGGATTCAGGAAATGAGTTCACCTTGGTCATTAAAGAGTTGCTATCTCTACCCAGACACTTGAATAGGCACTTCCCTTAATGTAGACTGATGATTGAAGATGAGGACAAGGCAGAGAGAAGTAACTGGGAGTCTGATTCTCCCTCATGTTTCTGATTGGTACTAATATAAGACCTCCCACAACCGCCGTTACAGCTGATTGTCTGGTACATTGAGGCACTTTTCTTGTGGCCATTAGCAGCCATATTACTTAGCCTTTACGCGATCAGGATGTTTGGGGCCGATCATTGACCAGCGAATTTTAAAAAAACGATAACCGATCACAAGAGGGAGAAATGTGTCTATTTAAATGACCTGTTCATTTACTGTATATACGTGTGTACTGAATTGCTCCCAAAAATATATTTACAATAAATAATGTATCTTTGTTCCTCTATTTATGCCCGTGAAGCATAGTGACAGACAGAACAAATGCGTGGTCTTCTAATAGATGGCAGGCAGCGCAGACAGTCATTACTGTGTATCCACTTTTTGTGCCATTTTTGTTTGTCGGTGTGCCGTGAGATTTGTCAATTGTAAAAGATGTTCCTTGGCTCCATAAAGGTTGGAAATCGCTGCTCTAGTCACATCGTGTATTCGAATCAGTCAGCTCAAACCAACATTACAACATGACAGAAATGATGGCTGCTAACTTACTGTCATTAAATGACTGTATTTTTAATGAAATGACTTCACCCGCACCGAAACCTTAGAGCATGATTCGACAGAACGGCGGCATGCCCAACCGTTCGGGATACCGCTAGCTTGCTAGGCACATAACATTTTATTGCCTGCTTGCGAGCCATATCATATTAAAAGGAAGTGAACATACGTACCTCAAGCGAGCCTAAACGAACGTCCTCTCCTGTCCTGAGCACCGGTGACCACCAACACACGCTTTTCTCCATTTTGTCCTCATAATACTGTCGCCGCGCTCCACTCTTGTTGTCGGTAACGAGTGTATCCGGTCGCATTTGAGTTGACAAGATAAAGCCCAATAAATCGGAAAAAACGGGAATACAAGATTTCATTTCGGTAGTCACAAATAGCAAATTTGTCTTGTAGTTTGATCCGGGCATTACATGTCGTCTGTCTCAGACGTGTTGTCTGTTCCAGACCGCCGACATATTATTTTGGTTTTTTTTAAATAACTTTTTTGGCCGTCAGATATTGCCAATACTACGTCAAAAGACATGCGACAAGGCTAAAAATAAACTAGCTTTTGGATTCAAATATACTGTGCACACAGCGACGCGGAGTAAATGTTTTTTTGCGGAGCTGATCAATGACGTCATTGATCGGATCGGCGAATTATGACATTAAAGCCGATCATCATAAAATCCTAATTATCGGCCGATACCGATAAGCCCGATAAAATCGGTGTAAAGTCTAATATTACTGTACAGTACAAAATTCATGTTTTGTACTTTTTCCGTGGCCTAAAACGCGCAGTACAATACAAAGTTATTGTCAATAAATATAAAAAAGCTTGAAAAGTTTCAAAATGTTACCGCTGGTGTTCTTGATGTAGGCAGTGATGATGTAGTCAACACAGGCGAGCTGTGAGGAATAAATGCTTCCTAGTTCCAACTCTGTTGTCATAGATGAACGGCTTGACGATCAAAAAAACGTACTGTAGCAAAAATAGCAGAGACTTGCTTGTCGTATTCCTTTTTCCGTTAATGCCACAGCCAGCTACAGTATGTGAGCACTCTCTGTGGCGCAGAGCACAATGCTAGATACGCTACTGTAATCGATCAACTCCTGCCGTCGTGGCAGCCACGTAGAAATGTTGCCACATTCAACATGGCCACCACATAAGCACATCTGTTAGTTGGATCTAGTCATATTGGCTATCTATGACCCGGGAACACGTGTCTTCCCAGTCTCTGCCTGTATTGTGCCGCAGCACCGGTAAGCAGCGGCCAATTTCGGCAGTTTAAGTGACAAAGGGAAACTATTTTTAGACACATTGTTTGGTCCTGACAGTCCGTTGGATCCCTTATATCAGGGTCCATTTTATCGAGATTCCACTGTACGCCCGTTCACAGATTGCTAATTTGAAACTATCCTCTGTTATTTGCTGAAAAACGGACCGATTTGCGGTTTTTGTCCTTGTGTCAAAAGCCATGCCTATAAAAAAAAACAATATTTCTTTGGCGCCATCTTGTGGCTTCTTGGTACCAAGGCACTAAGTTGAAGTTAAGGGAGGAGCTTCACGATGTCAAGCAAGTACATCACAAACCTGATTGTGGGAATGCATGACTTCCTCGCTCGTCATTATTCGTGGCAGACCTCTTGCACTAACCCTCCTGGGGCAACATTGTACAGTTCTACATCACTGCAAACTCAACTGAATGCTTGACTTTCAACATTTCCACTTTGAAATCAGAACGGACAAGAGGCAGATGCCGCAATTAATAATGGCTGCTCCTCTGTTACTATAGTGACAGTGTCACCCCTGTGATTGTTGGCATATGTCGTGGGAAGAAAGTCGGTTCTGCCCACACGTCTGAACAGCACTGATTCTGTCCTGCTGTAAACTTCCATTTTGGCACGGCATGATGACAGTGGACGATGCGGATTTATACGGACGACCGACGGGTTCTTCATTGTATGTGGGAGGAATTTATGATCTTGCTCCACACCGATGAGCTCCCTGTCTTTAACACCCCTCCTTATCGTGCTCCACCTTCACCTCAGAGTCCCTGTGCTTTTAGCCTTCTTGCCCCCCAAGCCTTTTTGTCTTTGTCTCTTTTCCCTCCAACCAGCACCATCTTCTTTCCAAGCATTTACTGCGGGCAAGCAACAAGCTGCCATCTTCTGTCCTCATCCTTTCCCTCACAATCCTATCCATCACATCCCCTTCAGTGTCCATCTTTTATCCTTATTCCTCATAGCACTTCGATTCCACAGCCAGCTTTCTTTCCCCACCCTTTTGCCGCTTCCTCTCAACTTGTTGGTCTCACTCTCATTGGTCCTCTCAGTTTGTCCAGAAAACCATGTAATACTCTCTTAAAAAGGTTACTTTTCCTCCAACTCAACTACTGTAAATAAAACAAAAGGAATTGTGTGATGATAAATCGGCTATTTGTGTATCTTTTCAGTCTGGTTTTTATAAGGGTATGGCCGGATCTCAGGTGACCTTATCTAGCCTGGTGAACCAGTCCAGAGCTATGCTAGAAGAGCAAGCCCGTCACCTTCTGACTGAGTCGGAGCGGCAAACTATGGGCTACTACTTGGAAGAGTACCGGGACGGACATATTGGCGTGGAGCAGCTGGTCATGGCGTTATTCGAGCTGCTCAACACAAATGCAAAGGTGAGAGACAAAGGAGCCAAAGAAAGGATAAAAAGGTCAAGTTAAAAAAAACACCAAGGTCCATGCGGCGGAGCAGGTTATTTGCTTCATTATGTGAATCTTTGGAGATTTCTGCAGGGGTTATTTGTTGATATCCCGTTCTGTTTTGTTTTTCCTTCCACTACTTTTTTTGTCAGTATTATAAATAAACAAGAAAACCAAGGCTCAAGGCTCAAGTAGAAAGCTTTTTCCGATGCCTTGTACTATATTAAGAACTACAACGTCTGACACTTTTTACAGTTTCAGGTTTTTTTCTGAACTGTAGAAAATGTTGGCAGAATCAATGGTAGGTTAAAAAAAATGGGTCACAATCAAATTTGTTAGTCAGTACTTGTCTTTGTTAAGACTTTAAGGGCAATTGTTCACTGTTAACATTGGAACGCATTTTATGATCACTGAATGGCACACATATATTGACAATCACACTAATCAATCATGGAAAAGGGATTTTTAATTTACTGAAGAAATGTGATTATTTAATATTGTATTCTGTGTTTGCATTTATTTCGATTGTTCGTGATGCAGAACAATGGAATGTGCGCAGGAATGTATGAGTGACGGGAGCTGATATGACTGTAAATTGAAAGACGGCACAGTAACCAGGGTTATGAGCAGATTAGTGTGCCGATATGATATATACTGGTAGTGCAGTGATTTCGTGGTTAGGATGTTTGCCTCACATTTAACGCCTGGCTTCGAATCTTGGCTCAAGTCCTCCTGTGTGGGGTTTGCATCAAACCTTCGATTATACATCCTGTATAGTCCTCATATTGTCATTACAACTTTATCCATACCAGGGGTGTCAAACTCATTTTAGTTTCCGGGCCACATTCAGCCCAATTTGATCTCAAGTGAGCTGGACTAGTATATATGAGGCTGAATAAGCTATGAATAATTAATGCAGCCCTATGGGGGGCACAAGTCAGTGCAAACTGTAGGCCGGTCCCAAGCCCGGATAAATGCAGAGGGTTGCGTTAGGAAGGCCATCCGGCTTAAAACCTTGCCGAACAAATATGAGCGTTCATCCAAAGAATTCCATACCGGATCGGTCGTGGCCCGGGTTAACAACGTCCGCCACCGGCGCCGTCAACCTGCAGGGCGCTGTTGGAAATTCAGCTACTGTGGATCGAAGTCAAAGAAGAAGAAGAGGTGGAAAGCGGGTTCTTCGGCAGAAAGAGAAGAGGAAAGCACAGAGCCTAGAACTGAATGTGGGGACTTTGAATGTTGGGACTATGACAGGAAAATCTCGGGAGTTGGTTGACATGATGATTAGCAGAAAGGTTGATATAGTGTGTGTCCAGGAGACCAGGTGGAAAGGCAGTAAGGCTAGAAGTTTAGGGACAGGGTTTAAATGATTTGACCATGGTGTAGATGGGAAGAGAAATGGAGTCGGGGTTATTTTAAAAGAAGAGTTGGCTAAGAATGTCTTGGAGGTGAAAAGAGTAGCAGATCGAATGATGAGGCTGAAACTTGAATTTGAGGGTGTTGTGTATCATGTGATTAGTGGCTATGCCCCACAGGTAGAATGCGACCTAGAGGTGAAAGAGAAATTCTGGAAGGAGCTAGACGAAGTAGTTCTGAGCATCCCAGACAGAGAGAGAGTCGTGATTGGTGCAGATTGTAATGGACATGTTGGTGAAGGAAATGGGGGTGATGAAGAAGTGATGGGTAAGTACGGCATCCAGGAAAGGAACTTGGAGGGACAGATGGTGGTAGACTTTGCAACAAGGATGCAAATGGCTGTAGTGAACACTTTTTTCCAGAAGAGGCACGAACATAGGGTGTCCTACAAGAGCGGAGGTAGAAGCACGCAGGTGGATTACATCTTGTGCAGACGATGTCATCTGAAGGAGGTTACCAACTGTAACGTTGTGGTAGGGAAGAGTGTGGCTAGACAGCAAAGGATGGTGGTGTGTAAGATGATGGTGGTGGTGGGGAGGAAGATTAGGAAGACAAAGGCAGGGAAGAGAACCATGTGGTGGAAGCTGAGACAGGACGAGTGTTGTGCAGCTTTTCGGGAAGAGGTGAGACAGGCTCTCGGTGGACGGGAGGAGCTTTCAGAAGACTGGACCACTGCAGCCAAGGTGATCAGAGAGGCAGGCAGGAGAGTACTTGGTGTATCTTCTGGCAGGAAAGGAGAGAAGGAGACTTAGCTCGGTGGAACATCACAGTACAGGAAATCATACAAGGAAAACGGTTAGCTAAGAAGAAGTGGGACACTGAGAGGACCGAGGAGAGGCGAAAGGAATACATTGAGATGCGACACAGGGCAAAGGTAGAGGTGGCAAAGGCCAAACAAGAGGCATATGATGACATGTATGGCAGGTTGGACACTAAAGAAGGAGAAAAGGATCTATACAGGCTGGCCAGACAGAGGGATAGAGATGGGAAGGATGTGCAGCAGGTTAGGGTGATTAAGGATAGAGATGGAAATATGTTGACTGGTGCCGGCAGTGTGCTAGCTAGATGGAAAGAATACTTCGAGGAGTTGACGAATGAGGAAAATGAGAGAGAAGGGAGAGTAGAAGAGGCAAGTGTGGTGGACCAGGAAGTGGCAATGATTAGTAAGGGGGAAGTTAGAAATGCATTAAAGAGGATGAAAAATGGAAAGGCAGTTGGTCCTGATGACATTCCTGTGACATTCTTGGAGAGGTGACTGTGGAGTTTTTGACCAGCTTGTTCAATAGAATTCTAGCGGGTGAGAAGATGCCTGAGGAATGGAGGAAAAGTGTACTGGTGCCCATTTTTAAGAACAAAGGTGATGTGCAGAGCTGTGGGAACTATAGAGGAATAAAGTTGATGAGCCACACAATGAAGTTATGGGAAAGAGTAGTGGAGGCTAGACTCAGGACAGAAGTGAGTATTTGCGAGCAACAATATGGTTTCATGCCTAGAAAAAGTACCACAGATGCATTATTTGCCTTGAGGATGTTGATAGAAAAGTACAGAGAAGGTCACAAGGAGCTACATTGTGTCTTTGTAGATCTAGAGAAAGCCTATGACAGAGTGCCCACAGAGGAACTGTGGTACTGCATGTGGTAGTCTGGAGTGGGAGAGAAGAATAATACAGGACATGTACGAGGGCAGCAGAACAGGGGTGAGGTGTGCTGTTGGTGTGACAGACGAATTTAAGGTGGAGGTGGGACTGGATCAGGGATCAGCCCTGAGCCCCTTCCTGTTTGCAGTGGTGTTGGACAGGCTGACAGATGAGGTTAGACTGGAATCCCCGTGGACCATGATGTTTGCAGAAGACATTGTGATCTGCAGTGAAAGCAGGGAGCAGGTGGAGGAACAGTTAGAAAGATGGAGGCAAGCACTGGAATGAAGATTAGCCGAAGTAAAACAGAATATATGTGCATGAATGAGAGGGGTGGTGGGGGTAGAGTGAGGCTACAGGGAGAAGAGATAGCAAGGGTGGAGGACTTGAAATACTTGGGGTCAACCGTCCAGAGCAATGGTGAGTGTGGTCGGGAAGTGAAGAAACGGGTCCAAGCAGGTTGGAACGGGTGGAGGAAGGTGTCAGGTGTGTTATGTGACAGAAGAGTCTCTGCTAGGAGGAAGGGCAACGTTTATAAAACAGTGGTGAGGCCAGCCATGATGGACGGATTAGAGACAGTGGCACTGAAGAGACAACAGGAAGCAGAGCTGGAGGTGGCGGAAATGAAGATGTTGAGGTTCGCTCTCGGAGTGACCAGGTTGGATCAAATTAGAAATGAGCTCATCAGAGGGAGATGTTTTGGAGACAAAGTTAGAGAGAGCAGACTTGGATGGTTTGGACACGTCCAGAGGAGAGAGAGTGAGTATATTGGTAGAAGGATGATGAGGATGGAGCTGCCAGGCAATTGAGCTCGAGGAAGACCAAAAGAGAAGGTTGATGGATGTCGTGAGGGAAGAAGACATGATGGCAGTTGGTGTTGGAGAGGAGGATGCAGGAGATAGGCTCTCATGGAAAAGGATGACGCGCTGTGGCGACCCCTCAAGGGACAAGCCCAAAGGAAAAGAAGAAGAAGCTATGAATAATTATTCCAAAATGTTCCCATTGTTTCGGTGCAAATAATTACAAGTACATTTGGAATATATTCACATGAATTGATTATTATCTTGTTGCAAATCATATGAGTAATCAGAATTCTTGAAAGAAAAAGGATTGCAATTTCAACAGTATAAGGAATCTTTTTCATTTACACGTGCAACCTACAGATCAAGGTGGATCTAAATACTGTATGTACCATTTATAAAACAACTCTGTTGAACTGTAGAAGTTATTTTAAATTCACATAAATTTCCACAGCCATCTGGAAATCTTGACCTCAACTGACTCATCGCACCATCCATATTTAACTGGTAACTATTCAGTGTATAGTTGTCCGCCTAAATTGTAAATGTATACAGAAAATATGTACAAGTTGTGGCAGTGAAAGAAAAAAAACATAAAAAGGGTTCTACCAAACATATCTTGTAAACTGAAGTTGTTGACTGAGATTTTTCAATATTCAGTGGCTTAAAATATGGAGGTTTTCACAGAACTGTAGTGCAAAGGTGCCCCAGCATTTTATAGGGAAATAGGCTTGCTCTGCTCCGGAAACTTGGCATCTTTTAGCCTTCACAAGTGCCTCAATATCAGAATGTCATTTAAGTCATCAGTTCTCTCTCCGATGGATACAGTTAGCAACAACAGTTACTTAAATTGAAAAACTGCAGTGAATGTGTTCTCTATCGAGCAGGAGACTGGAAGTCGAAACCTACGCTTCTAAAATACATGACGACGGTTCAATAAGTTAGAGGTCTATTTTTCTAAAAATATAGGTGAGATTCAGAATTGTACAACTTCAGCTTCCAAAGAACAACATACACTCCTCCCAAAAAAGGGCATTTTAGGACCAGCAAGCAGAATACTCCCAACGTTTTGTGAGTAGTGTCCAAGTGATAAACTAGTGTTCCATTATGTGGCATGTGCATGTTTCAATCACAGTTTCTTTTTCTCTAGATCCCCTAAAGACTTTTAATTGCAGGTTTACGTCTACCATCATTGTCTTCCCGCAGTTCTCTCTGCTGTCAGAAGTGCGAGGCCTGGTCAGCCCGCAGGACCTGGAGCGTTTTGATGGACTCGTGTTACGCCGTGAAATTCAGGCTCTCAAAGCAAGACAGGGCACAGCAGGAGCGCCTCCACCACTCCAACCGGACTCTCTATCCGTGGTGTCATACCCTGACACTCTGACCTCGTCTTCAGGCAGCTTCGTGACTAACACCACTTTGAGCTCCGCCCGGGTACGTGGTACTGCTGAATAAAACAGCGTGAAGTAGATGACAAGGCACAATCTCTCTATGGTGTGTGTGTGTGTGTGTGTTGGGGGCATTTGGCAATGTCATGTCTTGCTACTTTCCTTTTGTAATGGCAAATATTGATACAGTTTGAAAAAGGATGTGTTTTGGTTCTACTGCTATAACCCTCTAATCTCCCCCTACCCCTGGTAGGAAAGGCTACTCTGGCTGATAGATATGATGGAGGTAGGAGTAACTTTTGAAAATGATGAAGCACCAACCCACACATGCTGGATGCACAGTGGGAGAAGGGCTTGTTCAATTCCCTGTGGGCAGATGTGTACGAGATGCCATGAGAAAAGGAACAAATCAAAACTGTTCATTATATTACAAAGAAGGGGTTCAAGTGAACATCAACTGGACAATTGTCTTCCATTTCGCTCCCGTAAAAGGATTTTTCATGTCTCAATTGTGTGCATTTGATCTCTTAGGACTGCCTTCCTCGATTCAGCACAATACATTCTTGTATTGGAAACCGATTAGATGGATTTCTTTTCCACTCTTTGTTTCTAACACGATCTGATCTGATGCACTTTCCATTGCAAATATATGCCTTGCAAATTCTTCCTGTGGGTACCTATATATAATTGTTGCATTTGGTTCTGCAGTGATATTTTTTGGATGCCGTGTTTTGGTCTCTGTGTTATTTTCTTTCCACAGTGGAAACTCCAAATTCCAGGTCATGTTTGCGGAGAGCATATTGCTTATGACCGAAAGTGAAAATACATCCATCGATCCATCCATTTTCTGTACCGCTTCTCCTCACTAGGGTGGCGGGCGTGCTTGAGAAGCGAGAAGCGGGGTACAGCCTCAACCAATCGCATTCATTATAATGATGGAAAATAAGGTTGGGGATTCAAATACGGGCTCCAACCTATCTGTGTGCAGTTTGTAGGTATATTCTCTTTGCCCTTGCGTTGTTTTTCTCCGAGTACTCCGGCTTCCTCCCACATTTAAAAAATATGTAGGTTCGGTTAATTGAAGACTAAATTGTCCATAGGTGTAAATGTGAGTCTGAATGCTTGTTTGTCTGTATATGCGATGGGCTGGCGAGCAGTCTAGGGTGAACCCCAGCTCTCGCCCAGAGTCAGCTGGGACAGGCTCCAGCTAAAGCAACCTTAATGAGGACAGACAGTTTAGGAAATGGATGGCTAGTTCCAACAGCATTTTATTTCTATCCATTTTCCATGCCGCTTCTCCTCACTAGGGTCGCGGGCGTGCTGGAGCCGATCTCAACCGACTCTGGGCGAGAGGCAGGGTGCGCCCTGAACTGGTCACCAGCCAATCGCAGGGCACAAACGACCATTCGGACTCACATTCACACCTACGGGCAACTTAGTCTTCAATTAACCTACCATGCATGTTTTTGGGATGTGGGAGGAAACTGGGCGGCACGGTGGACGACTGGTTAGAGCGTCAGCCTCACAGTTCTGAGGTGCGGGGTTCAATCCCCGTCCCCGCCTGTGTAGAGTTTGCATGTTCTCCCCGCGCCTGCGTGGGCTTTCTCCGGGCACTCCGGTTTCCTCCCACATCCCAAAAACATGCATGAATTGGAGACACTAAATTGCCCTTAGGCGTGAATGTGAGTGCGAAGGGTTGTTTGTTTTTATGTGCCCTGCGATTGGCTGGCAACCAGTTCAGGGTGTACCCCGCCTCCTGCCCGATGACAGTTGGGATAGGCTCCAGCACGCCCGCGACCCTTGTGAGGAGAAGCGGCTCAGAAAATGGATGGGATCGATGGGAGGAAACTGGAGTACCTGGCGAAAACCACACAGAGGAGGCCGGCTTTGAACTGGGTCCTCAGAACTGTGAGGCAGATGTGCTAACCAGTCGTCTACCGTGCCGCCCATTTTATTTCTAAATCGAGATAAATTTGAGTGTGAATTGCTGTTTGTATGTGCTCTGCAGTTGACTGGCGGCCAGTCTAAGGTTTACCCCGCCTATTGCACAAAGTCAGGTGGGAAAAGCTCACTTGGATGGACGGATGGATGAATGGAGAATAGGATGATGCAATATGTTTATCCCTTTTCACATATGCTCACCTCCCAGGTTAATGTAGTGTTCTTACCTCTGCAACCCTTCCGGGCGGCTTCGAGGAAATTCTGGTCCACCAGCCGCCGTCTCAGGAGGGGGAAGCAGTGCACCATCAACACTGTGTATAGTGGGGATGGGGCACTGCTGACCTCGACTCGGGACGTTGTGAATCGGTGGGGACAATATTTCGAAGACCTCCTCAATTCCACCGACACGCCTTCCCTTGAGGAAGCAGAGTCTGGGTTCTCTGAGGCGGGCTCTCCTATCTCTGGGGTTGAGGTCACTGAGGTGGTTAAAAAGCTCCTCTGTGGCAAGGCCCCGGGGGTGGATGAGATTCGCCCGGAGTTCCTAAAGGCTCTGGATGTTGTGGGGCTGTCCTGGTTGACACGCCTCTGCAACATCGCGTGGGCATTGGGGACAGTGCCTCTGGATTGAAAGACTGGGGTGGTGGTCCCCCTTTTTAAGAAGGGGGGACCGGAGGGTGTGTTCCAACTACAGGGGGATCACACTCCTCAGCCTCCCTGGTAAGGTCTATTCAGGAGTGCTGGAGAGGAGGGTCCGTCAGGAAGTTGAATCTCAGATTCAGGAGAAGCAGTGTGGTTTTCATCCTGGCCGTGGAACAGTGGACCAGCTCTTCAGCCTCGGCAGAGTCCTCAAGGGTGCATGTGAGTTCGCCCAACCAGTCTAGTGTTTTGTGGACTTGGAGAAGCCGTTCGACCGTGTCCCTCATGGATTCCTATGGAGGATGCTTCGGGAGTATGGGGTACCGAACCACCGGGCCATACGGGCTGTTCGGTCCGTGTACGACCGGAGTCAGAGTTTGGTACGCATTGCCGGCAGTAAGTCGGACTCGTTTACGGTGAGTGTTGGACTCCGCCAAGGCTGCCCATCACCGATTCTGTTCCTAACTTTTATGGACAGAATTTCTCGGCGCAGCCGAGGCGTCGTGGGGATCCGGTTTGGTGGCCTCAGAATTGCATCTCTGCTTTTTGCAGATGATGTGGTCCTGTTGGCTTCATCAAGCCGTGATCTCCAACTCTCACTGGAGCGGTCGGCTGGGATGAAAATAAGCACCTCCAAATCTGAGACCAGGGTCCTCAGTCGGAAAAGGGTGGAGTGCCCACTCCGGGTCTGGGATGAGATCCTGCCCCAAGTGGAGGAGTTCAAATATCTCGGGGTCTTGTTCACGAGTGAGGGAAGAATGGAACGGGAGATTGACAGGTGGACCGGTGCAGCGTCTGCAGTGATGCGGACTTTGTATCGGTCCGTTGTGGTGAAGAAGGAGCTAAGCCGAAAGGAGAAGCTCTCGATTTACCGGTCGGTCTACGTTCCTACCCTCACCTATGGTCACGAGCTGTGGGTCGTGACCAAAAGAACAAGATCCCCGATACAAGCGGCCAAAATGAGTTTCCTCCGCAGGGTGTCCGGGCTGTCCCTTAGAGATAGGGTGAGAAGCTCGGTCATCCGGGAGGGGCTCAGAGTAGAGCCGCTGCTCCTCCGCATTGAGAGGAGCCAGATGAGGTGGCTCGGGCATCTGTTTAGGGTGCCTCCTGGACGCCTCCTCGGTGAGGTGTTCCGGGCACGTCCCACCGGGAGGAGACCCCGGGGACGACCCAGGACACGCTGGAGAGATACGTCTCTCGGCTTGTCTGGGTGCCCCTCGGAAGAGCTAGAGGAAGTGGCTGGGGAGAGGGAAGTCTGGGCTTCCCTGCTGAGGCTGCTGCCCCCGCGACCCGACTTTTTTTCCTTTGTGTGCTGAGAAGTTTACAGTGTACAAAGGATACTGTCTAAATAATACCCACAAAAAGAAATGAAATTACAATACATACCTTATGCCACAGCACTAGTTGTTAGTGTTTTTTTTTTTTGTTTTGTTTGTTTTTTCAAACGGACTCAACCAGCTCAACCGAAACACATTTTAAGAATCCTCGATGGCATTTTTGGATTTACAATTTGACAAATGTATTGATCGACTCAAGGCTCTTCAAGAATAAAGTCACGGATTGTGTAGTTCACTCGCCCGACAGCGTGAGTTCAGTTCCCACTCGGTGAATGTGTGAAAGTGATTGTGAATGGCTATCAGTACACCAATTTGTCAGGCACTTTTGTTCCTTAGCAGAAATTATACAGGACGTTAACATTAGTCTTTAGCCTGCAGTTGTTGACCTTCGGTCTCACATTGTTTATTCTATTGTCTTCTTCTGCATCGAATGATATCCGCGTCCAGTCTGCAGACCCTACTGTTGGAAAAAAGCTGTTTTAGCCAGTCAGTGGTCGCCATGCGAGTGAGGGTCAATTGCATCCGGATAGACAAAATGATCTTGATAGAAATAAGCGTCTGCTTTTTTAGTGTATTCGTGTGCATGTATTTCTACGTGGACATTGCTATTCATTCTCATTGTGTGTTGACCAATGGGTAATGACGATACGCTATCCAAAAGATTCGAGTGCTAGGTAGCAAGACAGTAAAGACTGACATTTTTAAACCAGATGCAATTCCAGGCACACGGTCAACGACTGCACACATAGTGGGCGAGTGGCATGCATTTTGCAACTTGAAGAATCCTGTTCTCAGACTGACGTTTGCATTGCATGTTTATGTAAATGAGCAGACTGATGCACAGTCCCACAAAAAAAAAAAAAAAAAAAAAACGTTTTGTGACTGCAGCGGCTCTTAATTAGCACCCAGACAGACCCTGGGAGCGCTTTTGGTCATTCCTCAGGCGACGGCGACCCATTGTACACCGCCGGGTGAACGCACTGATCATTTCTACGATGTCATTTGGAAGTAGCATGCACACTGACTCTTCAAAAGCATGGACCCCATCTTTTAAATGGAATTGTGTGTAAGTGCTCCCAGCGAGTCATTAAGCAGAATTGATGGGGCTTCTGTTTTGGGTTTTGTTCAATGAAGGGCAGCATTTTTCTGAACTCAGCTTGTCTCTTAACCCTTTGCTCAGCGTCCGCAAATGACTTCTTCCTCACCTGGGATGTTGGACCGAGATATTGGGGCAGAGCATGTGTGTGCGTTTGTGTGTGTGTGCAAATGTAAGCATGTCTTTTGAAAGCTCTTCACACTTCTTGTAAATCACATTTTCCATTTGTTTTGGGATAAATGCACACTTGTTTGTAACATCTGCTCACAGGTTGCTCCCTCTTCTCTCGTTTGACTCTTTTGTATTTCTTCTTTGCCCTCATCCATTTCTGTCGTACCTCTTTTAGGACGACAGTGTGCTGGATATTAATCAGCAGGATCCCTTGGAAAGTCTGAACACACCGCTGGCTGACATCTCTCTGGTGAGCCCTGCGGCCTGGCACACGCAAACGCCGGTTTGGTCCGATAAACGTGGAAATGGTACAAGGGAGTCAGAGAGGGCTTTTTTCAAATGGAACTGATGCAATGGTAAGAATGGATGAGGCTCACCGAAAATCTGACCTGCAGGCTTTTGTTGGAGCGTAACAAGCATTTGCACCAAAGCAAGGTTGAAGACTTATCTTTTTTTTATTGAATGGAAAAAGGTGAGCAAAGGCCAATCACAATATTCCAGTCTTCTGCCTCTCTTTCGATGTCAGCAGGGGGTGAAAAACAAGTCAAGAAGAAAGCTTTTAGTCACTTCACTTCCTGCCTACTTTCTCAAATCATTCTTCATTTTCTTTTTGATAATGTGATTTTATTTCTCACTTCATGCATTTGTGGTCACTCATGTCTCGGTATTGTTCACTCCACCAAAGTGTCGAATTCCAACATTTCCACCCGGATGTAAGCACTTGAATATCTAGAAGTTCCGCAATTGAAGAGCGGCCCAGTAGTTCAATGGAACAATACGGTGTTTGTTGAGAATCCGCATCAATTTACATTGCTTAATTGTTGTTTTCTAACGCGCAGTACGTCCTTTACACATTCCTTATCTATCATGCAAACCCTATTCTCTCACTTCAGGATGACGTACAGTCCACCACAGCTGACTCTCCCCCTTCCTTCAAGCCTCCGCCCCCATCAGGGGTGCAGAGGCGCGAGAGTAGACGAGACCAGCTCAACAAATGCCCCTCGTCCGAATCCACACACTCGGGCTTGCACTTCGCAGCCCCCGCTCGCCCTAACCGCAACAAAAAGCCAGGTCACACCCCCTCCTCACCCTCTGCACATCGCAAACAAGATCCCCCATTGTTGCCTACCCGGGACTATGCGGCCATCCGAAAGAAAGAACTCTTGGCACCTTCCAGGAGAGAACACAAAACGCCCACTCGATTGTCCAAGGTTGCTCAACAGAGTATCGGCCCTTTTCCACGCGTCCGGTCCCCAAGCGGGGGCGCCAAACTCGCCGACGCGTCTCCTTCACCGCCGCCTCCGCCCCCACTACCCGCACCTCCTCCACCTCCTTCTCTTCCCCTTAAAGCAGCTGCCATGTCCGAAGCCTCCTCTCCAGGCTTTAAGCAGCAGTTTGTCACAGTGGAGGTTCACAGGCCCGACGCAGAGCCCGACGTCAATGAGGTGCGGCCGCTGCCCCAAGCTAGAGGTGAGAAAGCTTGGGCAAACTAAAATCATTGGTTCCAATATACAATGTGTTCAATGAACTACAGCAAATTCAAGAAGAAAGAAAGAAAGGAGCAAGATAATCACCTCAATAAATTCATACACGTAGGATTCAAAACGCACCTGAGTTCATCAATTTTTCATGGTCAAAATGAACTCTTTCAGCCAGCGCGGACACCCAGATTTTCAGCACTTCATCGCCAATCCGTACTCAAAAACCATGTCCGTGTGTTTGCTTTAGAACTCAAAAAGATGCAACGACTCAAATCGAATCTACCCTGGACGCTGGCTCAAATGAGGTGCACTGAGCTCATACAAATATATTTAGAATAACAAAGATAACAAAAAGAGGACTGAACACCAGACATCCTTTGAACTATTTTTTGTCCATTTGTCACATAGGCCCACACCTGCGCAACAATAGAGACACCCACAAAACTTTAGAACGTTATAAATAAAAGCCTGAATGAAGGGCATTCCAAAGTGCAGCATACAATGGTTATCGCTCAATGAATCACGCTCTTTGGATCCACTACTAGGCGGTCTGATGAAACTTTCCTCAAGATTATTCCACAAAATGTAACTATGTTGTCGCTTCCAAATGAAAAGCTTTCTTTAGCGCTATCAAAATCTCATTCAAACATTTTAAGATTCTTGCTGTCGTGTGCAGTTAATTGGGAGCTAATTGTGGAAAAGCAGCAAATTACTGAAGTCATTATATGAGTCTGCCTGTCTCTCATCTGCACACAAACTAAATATCCCTAATGGAGTGGAAGAACATTTTGAAGATAGTTTTGCCACGACAATGCAGGGGAAAAGAACGGACTTGTTTTATTTCATTGAATCCACAACGAGAGCACAACAGCTGAGCACAATGTGCATTGAAGTTGCAGCTGGCGGCCATGACATAATCATATTCGGGATCCCAACATTTTATCGCGCCAATAAAATTGCACACATCTGTCATCTTGCATGCAAAGCGTGTGTTACATTGAACGACATCAACATACCATATATTACCAAGTCAAGTTTCAAAGCTATGATCCAGTATGACTGCAACTGCGTGCTCAATACTGGATAACAGACATAAATACTTCCTCTTGTCAAACCCAGATGTCCATTCCAATTCTCTTCTTGAATTTTGTAATGAAATGATGTAGCTATTCGAAACTGAAAAGCACTGTTAAGGTAAGAAAAAGAAAAAAGGCCCAAGGCGTTGCATTGGGAGGGAAGGAGGACTGCACAAAAGCGTGAGCCGCCATTAGCTTTGCTGTTTTAAAGGCCTCTTTCGGGGCAGTAAAAAAAAAGGTCAATAGTATGAAAAAAAAATAGAAGACCCGTTTTCATGAAACCGAGGAAAAATGGTACATTTTGTTGCGGATCTGGATAAATGTATATGCATTTTTTTCCGCCTTCTGTTTGCCTCCGTGAAACAGGAAGTGTCACGGCAACACATGACATGAAGAAGAGACAAACGGCACAAATTGGGTGATTAATGAATTAATTGGATGCTAACACAACCAAAAATGTACGATAGAAAAAAGAGTGCTGTTAAGGTCGAGCTCATGGCGTCGGAAGACAAAAGCACCGATGTAGTCCAGAGAGAGTTCAAATGCTGACGTCGCGTGTGCCTGCTCCCCCCCCCCCCCCCCCTCAGGTGGCGCCCTGTCTCAGCTGTCAGACAGTGGCCAGACTCTCAGTGAGGACAGCGGTGTGGACATAGCTGAGTCAGGACACATCACCAGAGGCAGCAGCTCCCATTCCTCATGCGCACGACACCCTCGAGGCACCCAGGGGGGCGGGGGGGACAACCCCGCCAAACCGGTGAGGGGGTACTTCCAAAATGAATGAGCATATTAATAGTTGAGGGGAATGCCTAATTGGATTCCAAAACCGTGTCTGCTGCTCGATCTCTACCTCTGTGAGGAGCAGTTGAATCGAGGCCTGCCTGTTGTGTTCGACCGAGGCTCCTCTGCCAACCTCGGTTCATTGATGCGCGTGCGAGGGACTAAGTAGACGGAAGCTCTGGGCTTCTCTCGCACTGACACACAGCTATCGTAAGAGCCCCCAAAGGCCTTTGTTGCTCACACTCCACCACTGTGAAGAAGTCTTGAAAATGATGTCAGTCACATTTTCAATCTACTTCATTCAATTATTATCATTTGATGTAGTGTGAAAAATACTGGGGGAATCATTTGTCGCTGTCGGTCCTCATAAATGTCGACGTCCATGTGGAACATCCTCCCTCTGTTTACTTTTTTTTTGTTTTTGTTTTGCCATTTATTTTATTCATCCACGCAAATATTCCATCTTTTATTTCATCCCACACTGCAGTGTTCAATGATGAAGGTCAGAAATGCTGAAGCTTTGTTGGTGATGATGATGATAAGTTATTAGGGTTTATTTTTAGATGTATATATATATATGGAATGAAAGACAGTGCCTACTCTGTTAGAATGCTATTTCAAACTGACAATAACAATAATCCAAGTAAGTGTGTTCTGAGTGGGAGGGACATTTAAGATTGTCTGTGCTAAGAAACTTTCCTACGTTACAAGTTGCTTCGAAGCCATTCTGGGGTCTAGCACGCATTTGTGTTTCAGCAAGTTCATGAACAGTGGAACCTCCAAAGACAAAGTCAGTGGATGACATGCCACCGGTTTGGCAGTTTGTTGTACTTTCAAAACCATCTTTCCACTGCGATCCCTTTCTCAACTGGACATTTGAACTGCCATTTAAGTACAGGTTTGTCGGACAAATCCAGAAACTAAAATATAATCGTGATTCCATTTGATTTTACCCTTTGATTTTAAATAAGAGAAGCTCCCTGAAGGCCATTACATTGTTCTCAGTTTTATCAAATGCAACAGAGCACTTTTGGTCTTGCTCATTTTTCTCCATGAGCTGAATTCAAAGATCTATGGCCTATTTCTCTCAAATATAATATCGCAAATCTGTGTCTCCTTTGCCAAGATAATCCATCCGTCTCACGGGTGTGGCATATGAGACATGCGGGATTATTGCGCCGGGGTCTTTAGGTTGCCCACAATTAACGACCACTCCAAAATGGGAAAGTCATCAAACCAGTCAGTTTCTGGTGTGACCACCATTTGTCTCAACTCACTCAATTCAATTTTTTCACAGCTGAAAACAAAGTGCTGTACTTAGTAGAAAAACCAACCTTAAAAATGAAAACAACATAAGATGAACAATTCAAACAATAAAACAAATAAAAAACACTAAAACAGGTGCAGAGTCGGAAACCCTTTTGAAAGCCAAAGAATAAAAGTGGGTTTTTAAGACAACTTTTAAAAAGGGATAGAGAGGGGGAGCTTATCGGGCAACAGAAAGGGGTGTATCCCCTCTGAGCTTCGTCCGAGATCTGGCACCTCCAGAAGCAGCTGATCAGCTTGGGATGGAGTAGCTCAAACAGGTAAGGCAGGTCAAGACCATTTCAAGGTTCAACATTGAATAAAAGAATGTTTAAATGGATTGTAAAATGCACGGGCAGCCAGTGGACGGAGGGCAGGACCGGAGTTATATGTGATGCCTCTTCCAATCAAGTTGGGCCGTTGTGTGAAACATAAATACAAACATCTTCAACCTATATTTCATTGAATACACTACAAAGACAAGCTATTGAATGTTCCGACTGATCAACTTGATTGTTTTTAGCAAATAATCATTCACTTCGAATTGGATGGCTGCAACACGTTCCATAAAAGCTGGGACAGGCGGGCGGCAAAAAAGACGGAGAAAGTGGAGGAATGCTCCTCAAACACGTGTTTGGAACTACTATGACTACTGCATAGATTTGCCGATCCAATTTAATATCAGTGTCTATTTTAAAACCCGCGTTTGAGACTGTGGGCTTTCGATTATGTCAAAGGACCCAAGTCAAGAAGTGGGGATTTACTCACTGCGGAGGGCCACCTGGACCAAACGCTGTCACTTCAGCTTTCTTTTCCTTGAAAATTGAAAAGCTCGAGGCCATCCAGCTTTGAACGTCTTCGAGACATGACAGTGTTTTTATTGATCTTTTTTTTAATGGGACATGAATGTGACTGTCATCCGCATACAGTAACAACGAGAGGATTACCCAGCATAGAACCCATTGACAACAAATGTAATCCTGTGGAACTCCTAGGGGAGCAGAGCCGCACACACGTCTGTCCATCAGATAGGATCTAAACCACTCCAGGGCGCTGCCGCTAATGCCCACAAGGTGCTGTTATCTGGCCACTAGGATACGGTGGTCCACCATATCAAATGCCGCTGTTAGGCCCACCGGGACAAGACGCACATACACGTAGAACCCGGAGCTGTTTGCGAACAAGCATTAATTGTTTATGAGAATGTCATTTACAACTATAACAAAGCTGACTCTGTGCTATGCAATGTTCTAAAACCAAATTGAAAAACCTCTAGGACATCATGCTCTTCCAGATAAGTTGAGTGTGCACAACTTTTTCCAAGATTTTTTTAAATACAGGGAAGTGGGGGGGCTGCTGATTTTGCCCATCCAAACAGATAAATACAGGGAACAGAGGATAGGACCCGCAAATGCACGACTCCAAAACAAAATGGACAGTTTCACAAAGAGAGGTTTAATATACACAGGCAGGCAATCCAAAAAAGGCAACGGTATCCAAAAACGTGGTCGATAATGGGAACAGGGTCTCGTCTTACTGTGAGTCTGTGACGTGGAAACAAGGAATGCTGGAACGCGACGACAAGGTGCAACGAACTGGCGACTAGAAAGAATGAGAAGGTGGAATTAGGGTGAACGAGGCACAGGTGGGGAAGATGCTCTCAGGAGCAGGTGTGTACGAGACGGGGGGGGGGGGGGAACAACAACCGGAACACACACCCATGACAGGAAGTTTGGAGATAGGTCTAAAATTGGCGAGCACACAGGTTTCTTAAGCAGTGGATGTACAACGGCATGCAGTGCAACACATCTCCTTCGCATACAGTTGATCAGTTTGTTGATTTTTGCCTGCAGAATGTTGGTCAACTCTTCAACGGTCATGCAAAGTTGCTGCATATTGGCAGGAACCGGAACACACGTGACATGTCCAAGGAGTATGCTGGCCATGCAAGAACTGCGATATTTTTAGATTTCCGATTTTCGGATATCGCAAGATGGGGCCGTGCGCTATCATACTGCAACATGAGTTGATGGTCGTGGTGCCAAATGGCATTGAATGTTAGAGTATGCCTATTCAAGTAGTTTACAACAGTTTACAACCTGCAGTCAGGTTGAGACCCTGATGAGAATGAAAAGCATGCAGAGCTTACCTGAGACCGTTTCGAACAGTTTGTGCAGAAATTCCTCGGTTATGCAAACCGATCGTTGCAGCGGCGGGTCGTTGGTCTCGGACGATCTTGGAGGTGAAGATGCAGGATGTGGAGGTTCTGGGTTGGTGTTGTTAGGCC
This sequence comes from Phyllopteryx taeniolatus, assembly GCF_024500385.1. NCBI lineage: Eukaryota > Metazoa > Chordata > Actinopteri > Syngnathiformes > Syngnathidae > Phyllopteryx > Phyllopteryx taeniolatus. Next base: position 20,319,872 of record NC_084516.1, read on the forward strand.
ACTTGGATGTACTGCTAAATTCTCTGAAACGCCTTCGGAGATCGTTCGTGTTCGAGAACCAAACATTCACTTCAGGGGCAATAGCTCTGGTGGGCATTTGGAGTCAACCTGGGACATCTGTGGCCTTGTGTGGTGTGTTTTGCAGTGTTCTTTTCATTGTGGGCAGCCTAAGGCTTACTTGTGCAATAATCATCTGTTTAATCAGCATCTTGGTATGTGACACCTGTGAGGTTGAGGCATTATCTTGGCAAAGGAAAAGTGCTCCCAGGTCTCCCGTCGACGTGGGGGGGCTGCTGATTTTGTATTGTATGATTAAAAACAAATAAACAAGCGGTCGGGGGGGCATGCTGCACCTGTCGCCCATATCAATGATCATTGATGATGGATATGATTTTTTCCAGTCATAATTATGAAATGTTGGTTCTGCTCCAAGTGAGACGAAAGACCAAAATTTGGAAGCTTTGACTTAATAGGTTACACTGGTGAGTTTCCCGAGTGCTGCTCATATTTGTCATTGTCTTTATATCCGTAATACAGTGGGTACGGAAAGTATTCAGACCCCCTTAAATGTTTCACTCTTTGTTATATTGCAGCCATTTGCTATAAATCGTTTACGTTAATTTTTTTCCTCATGAATGTACACACAGCAGCCGATATTGACAGAAAAAAACGCAATTGTTAAAAAATGTTATTCAAAAAGAAAAACTGAAATATCACACAGACCCTTTGCTCAGTATTGAGTAGACGCCCCCTTTTGAGCTAATACAGCCATGAGGCTTTTGGGGAATGATGCAACCGGTTTTTCACACCTGGATTTGGGGATCATCTGCCATTCCTCCTTGCAGATCCTCTCCAGTTCTGTCAGGTTGGATGGTGAACATTGGTGGGCAGCCATTTTCAGGTCTCTCCAGAGATGCTCAATTGGGTTTAAGTCAAGGCTCTGGCTGGACCATTCAAGAACAGTCACGCAGTTGTTCTAAAGCCAGTCCCCCGTTATTTTAGCTGTGTGCCTAGGGTCATTGTCTTGTTGGAAGTTGAACCTTCGGCCCCGTCTGAGGTCCTGAGCACTCTGGAGAAGGGTTTTGTCCAGGATATCCGCGTACTTGACCACATTCATCTTTTCTTCGATTGCAACCGGTCTCCCTGTCCCTGCAGCTGAAAAACACCCCCATAGCATGATGCTGCCACCACCATGCTTCACTGTTGGGACTGTATTGGACAGGGGATGAGCAGTGCCTGGTTTTCTCCACACATACCTCTTAGAATTAAGGCCAAAAAGTCGTATCTTGGTCTCATCAGACCAGAGAATGTAATTTCTCACCGTCTTGGAGTCCTTTAGGTGTTCTCCATGTCGGCTTTCATGTGTCTCGCACTGAGGAGAGGCTTCCGTCGGGCCAGTCTGCCATAAAGCCCCGACTGGTGGAGAGCTGCAGTGATGGTTGACTTTCTAGAACTTTCTCCCACCTCCCGACTGCATCTCTGGAGCTCAGCCACAGTGACCTATGGGTTCTTCTTTACCTCTCTCACCAAGAGAGAGGTAAAGAAGAAGCCATCGGGGGAGAGGATTGCTCAGGTTGGCCGGACGACCAGCTCTAGGAAGGTTTCTGGTGGTCCCAAACGTCTTCTGTTTAAGGATTATGGAGGCCACTGTGCTCTTAGGAATCTTAAATGCAGCAGAGATTTTTTTGTAACCTTGGCCAGATCTGCGCCTTGGCACAATTCTGTCTCTGAGCTCTTCAGGCAGTTCCTTTGACCTCATGATTCTCATTTGCTCTGACATGCACTGTGAGCTGGAAGGTCTTCTATAGACAGGGGTGTGGCTTTCCTCATCAAGTCCAATCAGTGTCATCAAACACAGCTGGACTCCAATGAAGGTGGAGAACCGTCTCAAGGATGATGAGAAGAAATGGACGGCACCCGAGTTCAATATACGAGCGACGCAGCGAAGGGTCTGAATACTTCTGGCTGTGTGACATTTCATGTTTTCTTTTTTAATAAATCTGCAAACATTGAAACAATTGCACTTTTTTTCTGTGAATATTGGGTGCTGTGTGTACATTAGTGAGGAAAAAAATGAACTGAAATGATTTTAGCAAATGGCTGCAATATAACAAAGAGTGAAAAGTTTAAGGGGGCCTGAATACTTTCCGTACCCATTGTAGCTTCTGTAACACTTAATATGGTGTCAATCAATAATTCCAACAAATGATTACACAAATGGTTCACTTTTATGTGTGAATTTTCTCATATTATTAGAGCAAATGTATGCAAGTGTGAGGAAAGCATAGCACAACAACAACAACAACAACAACTATAACAAACATGTCAGTCAATCATCAAGCATCCCAGAGGCACAGAAGCTTATGCAACGTAATATACTGCAAAAGTTGAATGAATATTCTCTCTGGCCGACTTTAGCCGGGGCTGTTGGAGCCCACCTCTACCCTGGTGAGGGTGGCAAAGAGTGCAAGTACATTGGGCATCGCCGTCGAAGGAGGAGCCAACACCCGACAGCCGTTACCACGAATTGTCACAATACAGGTGCGTTCGAATAATGGAATGCTGCCACTGACACCTCCCATATATTGCCTATATATTATTACCACAGTGTCCTAGTCCATAGACATTTGGATGAATATTTCTCTTCACATGGCGAAGCTGTGTTTGTGTTTGTGTTCTTGCCACATTCAAGGTGCTTCAGGACTGTGTATGGAATCGCACTGAGATCCCACCAAGTGGCGTTCTTGTTGGTGTACCCCATCTCTTGGCCAAAGCCAACTTGAATAGTCTTGACCTTTATAAGGATAAGCAATGTAGAAAATGGATGGATGGATAGTTCCAAATCGAAAAACTATAAACAGGAGCGTGAGTTGCTGTTGTTATGTGCTCTGCCGTTGACTGGCGACCAGCGTAAGGTTTACGCCACCTATCGGCCAAAGTCAGCCGGGAAAGGCTGCAGCCCGAAACAGGTTAGGCAGTATAAAATGAGAGAATATATGAAATCAATAAAAAGAATATCTCAAAATGTAAATCGTTTGATGTAAGTACCAAAAATAGCACAGCACAACAGTGGCCAGTGCACCACCACCACCAAACACTCCCCTTCGATGTAAGCAATTATTGAAAGCTTGGAAACTACAGGTTAGGTACCACTATCGGAAGCTATGAACTGCGACCGGCTCAGCCCGTATCCGCTTGACAGCAAAGCCTCGCATGCGCTCATGACTCTTGCGCTCATCGTTTTTCTCACCACAGTTACAGTTTAAAGGTCAGAAAAGACAGAACTGGAGGAAGAAGTGTGGCGTTAATACAAGGAGTAGGATTGGAGCCCGTGAAGAAGCATGAGTCTGCTAATGAGGGCTGTGGCATAAAGTACATCCAAAGACAAATACAACTCGATTGCATGTATTTATCTACTTGAAATCTTTCGTGACTATTTGGAAGTCAGTTGTCTTTATTTGCTTCTCTTTTCTTTGGAATTGTTGATGACTTTGTTGAAAATGTTCCTTCGCCTCTAAAAACTGTTTCGAAAGAATGTGTTCAAGAGTGAACTAAAAACAAAGATTTGCATGGTGCTGATTTATTGAGACAGTGCTCATTTCCAGTCTTAAATAAGAGGAAGTGCCTTGGAAAGAGAATTTCCTATGAGCATTTCTCAACCCACTTCGAAGGCAAGCTACACTTATTGATTTCAACATCACAGCTATATCCCTGAACAATAACAACGTTGTTATTTGAAGCCATTCATAACAGCAGCCTTGAGGGCTCACAAAGTAGGGAGACTTTGGGCATCTTCCATTTTGAAGGTGGAAAAGTAAGCTTGAAAAAACCCTCTCACCTGGGGAAAGGTAACTCGGTGTTGTGAGGCCCTTGAGCAAGGCACACAACCTGATTTCCCCCCCCCCCCCCCAGTCAGGGCCAAGCATCAGCATGATAAACTGACTTCCGGGAAGGCAATAGGAGAAGGAGAAGAAAAGCATTCATTTTGTTTTTCTGGCTGTCCTGTCCGAGGGATTAAGGACCACGGTGCGATAAAACAATAAAACGCTCTTGAAACCATCTTCGTTACATGTAATAAGGTCAAGCAGGAGCAAGATTAAACGGGCATAAATAATGAAACGGCTCATTACAAAGTCAAACGTACTGTATAGGCTCTCTCAATAGCTATGGCTTGCATAAGGTTTACCCTTAAATCCTACCAGACTTGTGAATTGTTCTGAACATTGTGAGGGATTTACTGGCACATGTTGCAATCTGCTCCTCGCAAACAGTCAGCCCAGCCCAGTCCATCCAAACACGGCGGAACGTTAGTGAACCTTACAACACTACATTGGTCAACCTCTAATTTCTACAGACTATTTTTGACCCGTGTGAGGAGGAATTGAACCCCGGTCCTCAGAACTGTGAGGCAGACGCTCTAACCAGTCGTGTGTGTGGATATATATATATATATATATATATATATACATATGTACGTATAAATATATATATATATATATAGAGAGAGAGAGAGATGGCTGGAGTTTTGTTTTTGTTTTTTTCAAAATCACTCAAAATACAGTGTTCCAAATTATTATGCACAACACTTTAAAATAAGTAAATCAAACAATAAATTGTAGATTGTAACTCAGAAACAAGTTGGTTTTTTTTTTTAAATAATTACATTTCCATCTTTTTGTTTGAAAAAGAAATGCTGTTTTGGCCCAAAATGTGTCTTTAGACGCTAAATGATATGCTAAGGTGTATGTTCCGTTTGACAGCCCACTCATCGGACAGAGGTCATTTTGACAACTTGGGGTGCATCCCACTCCTCCATCGTTAGATGCAGCACAGGCTTAGCTCATTCTCGGCCAGTTTGGGGCATTTGATTTTCCACCTCTTAATATTATTGTACACTGGGAAAAAGATGCGCCAAGTGACAACAGTCGAGGCGAGCCTTACTTCTCAGCGTGCGCTTTGCTCTTTTTGCCGACCTCGGCCAGCCGCGCCTCGACGTCGGCATTGGCGTTTTCATGGCATCATTCGGACTGTTAAAACCGCAACGGTTTGGTCTGCATCCTTTATTTCTGAAAAAGAAGATTTGTCCATATAGTTGTCATGTTCACCCTCAGTTTCTAATAAGGTGCTCTAAAAGGCACTTTGAACATGTCAGCATGGTTTGTATTTTCAAAGACTGTTCTGTGTTAATGTTTACTTCTGTACAAGTGAGTTGTGACTCAGTGACGGTGGAAAATTGCGGGTCCCAGGGTGCTTTAGGGGCAGGGTTTTCCCCCAAATGTTGGTTTAACTCCGCACTGTATTGTATTGTAGAAGCTTTCATTATACATTTTAAACAAAGCTACCCACATGATTATGTGTCATGGATTATTTGTCCATGACAGGCTGGCCTGGACAAAGCAACAGGCGGATGCGTTCCAACTACAACGTTACTGGCACATTTGATTACCTGTAGAAGGTACACGATGAAATTCTGCGTGCGTTATGTCCGAACACGACTGCTGCTTGTTTAAAGCACTCGAGTATCGTAAAAATAAAGGAGTATAAATATGGATGTTGGGGGGAAGGAAACGAGTCCGCACATTGATTCAGTCAGAAGATAAAACAACACTGAGAAAGTGGCACTTTCCAAATGGCTATTTCTTTTCCCATAGATGTGAGGATGACACTTGGGAATTCAAAGGAATGTCAAGCGATCAAAGTTTGCTGCCCAAGAAAAAAAAGTCGCCACTTGGTGGATTTTGTCTGCTTTTGTGTGGCTCTATCCACAGTTTGGCCCAGCGTGCTTAAATGCAAATTTGCGTGACTCGGCCCTGCCAAACCTGACAGTAATAAATCCCAGCGACACTGTCGTCACGCTCTCGACTGAGAAAAGATGGACAAATATATGCTGCATTCAAGCCCTGGAGGCAAACTGGGACATGTTACTTCATGTGTCACAGATCCGTGGCTCTCAAACCGGGCTCCAGGATACCCCCGGGGTTCTCCGAGCCGTATCTTGGAATTGAAAAAGAATTTGCAATAAATGATGATGTAGTATCATTTTTTAAAAATACACGTATAATCAAACCAAAAATACAGAGCGAGCGGCGCGCAGATTAACCAAACATATCAATTACCTTATGTTTACAGGATAAGGGTCTATTTTCTTTTTCAAAGAAAATATGTCTTTTTCCCAGAATATTTTCCTTTGATTTAGAACAACTTTTATTGTCTTTTCCACAATAGAAGGGGTAATAGTACTAGAATAAAGTTATATATTTTTGGAATTCACCTTTGTCCCTTGCTTGCATATGTCAAGCAGACCAGGAGAAGCTCAGCCATGCTTCTATCTCAAGTAGACTTGACTATCGTAATGGTCTTCTGACTGGACTCACCCAAAAGAGCATTAAATAGGTGACGCTTAGGTTCTGACTAGAACAAAGAGGTCAGAGCATATGACTCCAATTCTAAAGTCTCTTCCAGTCAGCTTTAAATCTAGTCTTGCTATAAATCACTCAATGATTTAGGTCCTGAATACATCGAATGGCATATAAACCCAGTGGGGCTCTGAGATCTACAGACTCAGGTCAAATAGTGGTGGAACAAAAGTGATGTCAACCCCAAGTGTGAATCCAGGTTAAAAACTCATTTCCACTTTTCAATGATCTTTCTTCCACTGCTAGCTGTTATTATTGTATTTGTATTTTCTCTTGGTTTTTTTGCTGTTTTTAAATGCTTTTAATCACGTAAAGCGCATGGAGTTACCTTGTGGATGAAATGCGCTATATAAATACATTTGCATTGGTTTGCTTTGTTAAACATTGACTTTCAAAGGGAGTGAGCTAACGCAGGCGAAAACAGATGATGATCAGCAGATGATTTTAGTTTCATAATGTCAAAATATTCATCCCAGATGTAATGGACGATGACTTATACGCTATGTCCTATACCATCTTCCCATTCAGTGTCCATTTACCTGGATAATATCCATCCATTCATTTTCTCAACCGCTTCGCCTGTTGAGAGTTGCGGGAGCCTTTTTCAGCTTACAGTCATGGGAAAAAAATGAGACCAACACCACCCTTGTTTCTTCAATTTCTTGTTCAGTTTATTTCTTTTGAACCTGTCCTGATCCCAGAATGGGGGCGGGGGGGGGGGGAATCTATGCGCTTTGTGCTGTGCAACAGGGCAGTTTGAAATACTTATTTTGTTATTATTCTGATGTGAAAGGGGTTTTAGGTGACAGACAGGGAGACAGAATGGACAAGGAAAAAAGGGGTGTGAACCACAGCGGAACAGTAGTTAGACAGTCTATATATTTGACCACGAGTAACGTTACAACAGTCAAATCGTGTTCTTATTTGTGGATGGGGGGGGGGGGACCCGGTGAGGACATGCAACAACTAGCCAATAGAACAAGATGAGGGAGGACAGAAAAGGATAGGACAGGATGTGGGAAATGAGCAAGGTAGTGCTACTGATGGGTGGTGGGCTGGGGTGGGGGATGCTTCTTATAGTGTCTAAAAGCCAGAAGGAACCTCAGTTGAAATCTTCATATAACCTGCGTCATTATGAGCGGCCCCAGCGCAGACAAAGCCGACAACGTGTCTAGGGAACTTCTTAGCGAATGAACACCAGGAGAGGGGAGAAGAAGGCCAAGGGGGTCGGAGGGGGAGACCCGACAACCAAAGGGGGAGGAGCGCAGGACCCAGGAGTCAATGTGAAAACCCACCACCCACCCTATTACTATGGTTACCAGGTCCCCGATTGGCAAGCATTATCCCCGTACCGTTATCGTGTCCGGTGGGGTCTCGTGCATTTAAATTGGAGAGACGTGCCCCATGGTGGCATGGGGCAATGATGGACAACTCGGTCCCCGAAGGATGTGTGAATGTACAGTATGTGGTGCATTAAAAATCCGCGGGGCCAAGGCATGGTGGGCCGGAGTGCCGGAACGCCCTCCCCCCCCACTGACGGGTGTATGATGCATTCAAACCGGAGGACCAGCAAGGCAGAAAAGGGGGGGGGGGGGGGAGCTCACTGGAGACCAGCACAGGTGAGCCAGTACAGGTACAGGTGAGCCAACAGCCGCCTCGGGCCAATTGAATGCCTTGTACCACCACTAAAGGTATACAGCGGGTGCGGAAAGTATTCAGACCCCCTTCAATTGTTCACTCTTTGTTATATTGCAGCCCTTTGCTCAAATCATTTCAGTTCATTTTCTTCCACATTAATGTACGCACAGCACCGCATATTGACAGAAAAAAATGGAATTGTTGACATTTTTGCTGATGTATTAAAAAAGAAAAACGGAGTATTATTCAGACCATTTGTCTTTATTCATAAATCTGCAAAGATTTCAACAACAACAAGATTTTTTTCTGTCAATATGTAGTGCTGTGTGTACATTGAGGCGGAAAAATGAACTCAATGGGAGTTTAGCAAATGGCTACAATATAACAAAGAATGAACAATTGACGTGGGTTCCGTACCCACTGTACTTCCTGAAGTCTGAATGACCTGTTGCCATCATTATATTTGTCCAAACAAATGTAAAAATGAACAAGAAACTGAAGAAATAAGGGTGGTTTAACTGTTCTCTGGGCGGAAGGCAGACTATGCGCGCTGGACTGGTCACCAGTTAGTCACACACAATAGCGAGGTAATGATGTCAGATCATATCTAGCAATCAAGGAAATTCAATCCGAAGGATAAAAGCTCAAAGAAATCGGGAGTGGCACATTTGCACTTGGAAATGCTGAAATGGGCCATTCATCACCACAGAAAACCAATTCGACAAGAATTGCCGACTTATCCGTTCCAATGTTAATAAGATGTGCGTCTTGGGAAATGCGCAAAGTCGCGTGCCGGGACGCCGGCCCGTAAACCCTGACTTTATCAAGCATCTTGAGTTCAATTTATGTGCCTACCGGGGAGCAATATGTCCTTGGTGTCGCGCATGTTTGGGATTTTGTATTTTATTTCGTGTGCTCTTACCCAACATTTTTGGGGGGAAAAAACGGTGGAACGGTAGACGACTGGTTAGGACATCTGCCTCACGGTCCCGAGGATTAGGGTTCAAATCCCGGCCCCGCCTGTGTGGAGTTTGCATGGGCTCCCTGCGCCTGCGTGGCTTTTCGCCCACATCCCAAAAACACGCGTGGTAGGTTGATCGAAGACCCTAAATTGCCCGTAGGTGTGACTGTGAGTGCGAGCGGTTGTTTGTTTTTATGTGCCCTGCGATTGGCCGGCGACCAGTTGAGGGTGTACCCCGCCTCTCGCCCGAAGAGAGCCGGGATGGGCTCCGGCACGCCCGCGACCCGCGTGAGGAGGAGCGGCTCCGAAAATGGATGCATGGAGACTTTTCAATAGAAACTGTTCAGCACGTGGAATGGATGAACACGCCATTTGTTACATTAGATTGTAGAGAATGCTGCTCAATAGAATAGAACTATAGACTGTACAGCCTTATATTACCTAGCTGCCTTGTTTATTTCTGGAGAATGGGTAAGAGTAAATTCTTTGATTGTTTTTTTTGTATTGCCTTGATTGTATGATTGTGCCAGAATGCAAATGCTGTAAAAGCTGTTTCTTCTTTTTTTTGAATGACCTTGTGTTTGTCTGTCTCTTTCTCTAAGCGGGGCGGTTCCGCTCACAACTGTGGTCAGCTGAAGGTGGGTCAGGTGATCCTGGAAGTAAACGGGGTTTCCCTGAGGGGCCGTGAGCACAAGGACGCCGCACGCCTCATCGCTGAGGCCTTCAAGACCAAAGAGAGGGACCATGTGGACTTTCTCGTGACTGAGTTCAATGTAGCACTATAGCTGAGCGGGAGAGGAGAGAAACCGGCAGGGATTCGAGGGCAAGCGGGCAAGAGGACATTTTCATTTTTCAATGGCACAACTCTTTCGCGGTGGACTCAAAGGAAACTCCACCTAATTTATACCATGGACCTGTTTGCGATTCTTTCGGACGTGTTACCTCTCCGCTGTGAGAACTTCGAAGCCTATGTAACCTTTATTTTGCTCTCTTGATTTTGAAATCAGTGGATTGGCCTCGATTTCAAATCTACTGGAACTTCTTGCACTAGTATTTCGTTAGTTCTTGGCTACTGCACCTGATAAGACTGGTCCTCCTCGGCTTTCCTAGTTTGAATTTATATACGGACCGATGAATAAATCTAGATGTGTATACTCTATACTGTACAAACTCTAAGATCTCTATCTGAAATATAAACCTATGGAGAGTTTCATCCACAAATACACCTATATTTTAAAAAAAATGTGAATCGGAGCAGCTCACATTTGTCACAAAATGTTGTCTGTTTTCTTAATTGAAGTATCAAATGAATGACCACTGTTCAATCTGCCATTGCATTATTCTGCGTAGGGTTACAGGAGGCCGCATGGTGGGAGGGAGCTGCAAGCACGGGGGGGGGGGGGGGCGTGCAAATGCCACAAACAGCCAGCAGTGGGAATCCAAAACGCTCTCGTTGAGAGGCGACAGAGCTAAACACGAGCCAAAGTTCCACACCGATGACGTACTGTATTTTCTGTCTCAGCACAGCCACACCAAGAATCTCCCTGTTGCAAATGTAGATGTTGTTTTCAGACACGGGTCCACTATGAGCTAATGAGCTAAAGTACGTCATCGTTTTCATGATCGCACCTGACAGCATATAAACACACAACAGTACAGCGTATAATGGAGATACATAGAAAACCTGTATGTGAACATGCGCTCGGTGGAGGATAACACGCCAAAGCGTGTCACTCGGACCACTCCATTTTCATCTCGCTGCTCATCCAACCAAACGATTCTATTTAATAATTTCCAAGTTCATGAATTAAACTCCCCACGGAGCATGATGAAGCCTTGTACGGTGCAACAACTCAGGAGGGGGAGTCATGTTGGTGTGTTGGTTAGGGTTACCCTAACCCTAACCCTGGAGATGAGAGGAAGCGGGTACCTGTTTTTCACAGTTATCTCGTTGAGACCCCGGTCATCGATACAGGGTCGCAGGGTCTTGTCCTTTTTGTCCACAAGGAAAAATCCTGCTCCCGCAGGGGAGGAAGATGGGCGAAGAATCCCGGCTGCCAGTGATTCTTCCACATACTCCTTCATAACCTTGTGTTCCGGCCCTGAAAGAGAGAACAACCTCCCCCATGGAGGTGTGGTTCCAGGCAACAAGTCAACTGCACAGTCATAAGGTCTGTGGGGCGGAAGGGATTTGGCTTTGGATTTGGAAAAAAACTTCTTTAATCACATGTTAACAGGTGGGCACTTGAGATAAGTCAGGATCCCCCGATGGGGTCTTTGGAATTTCATTTGAAACATATCCCTAAACATTACATGGAGGCTTGAATCAGTTCTGGGTGCAATTGCTGCCCCATGACATAACATGCCCAGAGGACCAGTCAATGTGGGGGTTGTGTCATTTCAACCATGAGTTCCCTAAAATAAGGTCATAATTCATGGCGTCAAAAACATGAAAACGAATGCGTTCCGAGTGAGAATCAGGATATGTCAACGTGAGTGTTTGGGTGCGGTGAGTGAAAACTGCCATCTGCAGCATAGGTGTTGCGGTGGCGTCTTACTTGAAAGGTTCTAAGGTGCATACATCTAACGAGGAGGGAACCCGGGTAGGGTCTTCCTTAATGAAATTTAGACTCACCGCTCCCGTGCCCTTGCTACCGGCACCGGCAACCTTGACGTGACAGTTGCTCATGGAATGACCCAACTGCCCGCAGTAGAAGCACCGCCCTTGTTGACGTTCCCAGGGGAGAGACGGAACCTGCCCAGTTGCAGGGGTTCTTCCGTGGTGACGCCAGCAAGTGGATTGAGACCGGCAACGGGGGATCTGCCTTGGTTTGGCTGGTCACCGAGGCTCGTCCTCCAAGTGCGCGGTGACGCATCCTTCCGCCGATCTCCGTCCAGCTCGCGATCCAAAAGCCTTTTGTCGATTTTTACGGCGAGAGCGATGAGAGTGTCCAAGTCGGTCAGCAGGTCAAGTGGGACCAAACGATCCTTGACGGCCGGGGATAGTCCTTGAAAAAAGGCATCGAGTAGTGCCCTGTTGTTCCACTGACTCTCAGTTGCTAGAATGCGAAACTCAATCGCGTAATCTGACACCCAGCACTTGCCTTGTTGTAAGGTGACAAGGGAGCGAGCTGCCTCACGATCTGGTGTGGAATAATGAAAAACTTGCTCCAGAGTCTTTACGAAAGAAGCCCAAGAATGACACGCGGCGGATTGCGGCTCCATTCAGCAGTTGCCCACGCCTCCGCACGACCTGTTAGGTGGGAAATGATAAAAGTGATCTTTGCGCGCTCGGTGGGGAAGGCAGCTGCCTGCAGCTCAAAGTGGAGTTCGCACTGAGTGATGAACGGCTTAATTTTCCCAAAATCTCCAGAGAACCTCTCCGGCCGAGAGAGCTGTGGGCAGACAGCAGCGGAGGTGGCAGGTTGCTGCATGGTGACTGCTTCACATGGAAACGTTGGTACAGTGGCGGCATCAGGTGTCGTGCCACTGGTTACTTCTTCTGAACCACATTTATTAGAACTTCAAACTGTGAGGCCATCTGTCTCATCATAGTGTGCTGATGCTCTGACAGTCCCATTAGATGAAGGTGGAGGGCAGCAAGCTGCTCATCCTGCTTTGAGAGGCGTTGACCCTGCGCTCGAAGGGCTTTGCGCACCGGGTCTGACTCTGCTGGGTCCATGTTATGGCCAGTTCGTTCTGTCATGAACGGAACAGAGGACAGGACCCAAAATGCACGACTCCAATACAAATGGACAGTTTCACAAAAGAGAGGTTTCATAAACAGGCGTAGGTCGGTACGCAGGCAGGCAATCCGAAAAGGAAACAGTATCCAAAAAATGTGAGGCAAAGAGGCAAGGTCAATCATCGGAACAGGGTCTTGTCTTACTGTGAGTCAGTGACGTGGAAACAAGGAATGCTGGAACGTGACGGCAAGGTACCACGAACCGGCGACCAGAGAGAATGAGACACGAGGTTAAATGCAAGGGCTAATTAGGGTGAACGAGGCACAGGTGGGGAAGATGCTCTCATCGAGACGGGGGGGGAAGACAACAACCGGAACACACACCCATGACACATCTACGCTTATGCCACGCTACGATGGAACCTTTGAAGTCCAACACGGTCTCTTCCAGGTCCTCGTCCAATGAGTTGAGATGTGGCATCTGTGCAGCTGCTCAACAATTGAATATGCAATCAAGCACGATGCCATTTGAACAGCGGACGACATCATTGCAGCCAAGCCTCTTGATAGCAAACTGTAAATCTGAGAAAAGCTACGCACTCTCCGATATCGCCGAATCAGATTTAGTTTTTCTGTTTTGGTTGAAAGGATTCATCGGCTTCTGTAGCTGATCAAATACTTTTAGATTTATTTAAAGCTGTTTTTTTGTAACTGGTCTCATGGATCAAACAACTATGATATTATACAGTGGAGCCTCTTAAGGTTGAAATAATCTCTCCCAAAAGAATGGAACTCCCAGCATCATATAAATATACAGCATCTTAATTAAGATTCATTTGACTTTATTTTTGAAAACCTTTTAATGACAAAAGTATACAGTATCGAGTCTCACATTCATTCTTTTTACATTCAACATTGTAATAATAATATTGACATTGTAAAACATGAAAACAGTCAAATGCTGCACTATAACTTTGATGTTACTTTGCGTTACTGCTCTTAATGCTTTGAATCCCTTCAAATCCACTCATGTCTGATGTCATGTATTATCCGTCTTCTCTTAGCACCTCTTGTTGCGCGCAGCTGGACCTTCTTTTAGAAGAAGTAAAAAGCCAAATCAAAAAGAGCCCCATTAAGTTGCTGAACTGAGAGTTATGGAAATGTGGGCTTCGACTTGAGAGGTTTTTTTTTCATTGTCGTGAAATCCAGACAGGCTACGACATGAAACAAATGGAATGTTTCATTTGAAATAATAGCGCTTAAAAAGGTGTCACCGGTGAACGTAAACTATTCAAGTGTGGTTTCATAGTCATTACAAAACAGGAGTTCAAATGTGACCAGTCAGTGCTACTCAAAAACAACCTTGGTAATTGTCTAGCGATTCCAATGCAATAAGACAGGATGCAGTTGTTCCTCTGAGGTCGTACGATTTGAAATTCATGCAAACTTTTCACACAAAACTCCAGAGTTAACGCGAGATGTCTGCAAACCTCAAGAGCTCTGTGCAGCTTCAGAGAACTCAGTTCAGAGAGCTCTTCATTGTAGGAACTCATCAAAGGAAAAACTTTGCTTTTTCTTGGGCTTTTTGAGACAAATCTTTCGAAAGGACCACTCTTAGCGAGGGGTGTTAAAAGAAAAAGAATGTGAGAAAAGGAGCCACATAAAGCAGACTCACAAAGAAATACTTTGATCTGGTATGACCATCTCTTGTTATGCAAGTGTTAGTGTTTTGTTATTTTTACGTTTCACGGGAGTTACCTTCTTTTACACTTTTGTTACCATCAAACGGAATGGCTCACTGTTTTTATGGTTGAATTCTAACAGTAGTTAGCTTAGCCAATCCGCTACATGCGAAACGTCACGTGACCAAACCCCGGAAACAGGTTTGCAGACTTCCTGTTTATGTTGCACTAACGAGTATGACTACAGGTTGATGGCAAACATTTCAGCCAAAAGTTAAGTACATGTATATCATTTATTTTACAAATATGATACGATATACGTAAACACGAACCGAGCCTAAACGTCGGATATTCTTGCCTTTGGTAGTCCTCTAAGCAAAGCAAAGCTAATTTATTTATACAGCGCATTTTCATACACGAGGTAACTCAATGTGCTTTACGAGATTAAAAGCATTTAAAACCCAAGAAAAAAAAAACAGCTTATAAAAAGAATTTTTAAAAAGAGGGGGGAAAAGGAGCACAACGAAAACAGTGTACAGAGCAAGACATGTTTCAAAGTGGAAGAAAAACATTTGGGGCTTGCGTCACTTTCATTTGTGTGCAGCATAACAGCTCAATGCTGCTTGGGACTCTGTCGATCTCAGAGCCCTACTGGCTTTATATGCCAGTAGCATTGATTTGATGTATTCAGGACTTAAAGCATTTAGTGATTTTGAAAATCGATTCTATAGCTGACTGGGAGCCCGTGTAAAGACTTTAGAATTGGAGTAATATGCTCTGATTTCTTAGTTCTGGTCAGCATTCCGAATGAGCTGCAGCTGTTGAATACTCTTCTGGGGGAGTCCTGGATTGCAGGTCGACCGGTGTCCCATCCTCAATTGCGTACAACCTTAGAGGTTCCGCCGAATACTAAAATGAGCTAAATGTTTGATCTCTCCAGCTGAGCTCGTGGCGGCGGTCGGGTCACTTCTAGCCGTCCCTCTCCTGACGCCCACTGGCCTGTGGTCGCACTGCTCTGCACCGACTCCGGCTTCAGCACGTGTGCCATCACTTCATACTCCAACTTTCCTGTCTTTGTTGCTTATTCTGAGTTGCTCTGTTCATTTCTACTATGCAAGGTGGCGGTTAGCGTGAGTAACTTGCAGGAGGAACAATCACATTAGATGATACAACGCATCCGAGTTCCAACATGTTCAGGCCTCGACCCCCTCTTCCAAGCGTTCTGGGACCAGGGAAGTGTACCGTGCTTCGGACTTTCGGTGCCTTGAGCGAGTGCGCCTAAAACGTTCCGCTGCTCGCTTTATACTGCTCAGGTGAAGTGTTGACAAAAGGGAATCCAACTTTGAGAAAGGGAAGCGTGAAAAATGATGAGAAATGTTGTACGCAACAAGAAACAGCCATTACAGTTACTTGTCCATGTTTTTGTTGAATTGAAGATTCATAAAAGAGTGCTTCAAAATGTGTGTAGCTTAACTCCTTAGTGAGCCCATCTTTTATAAATGTGTCAATAGCAGTAGGGCCTTATTGACCGAGTGGGGTGGGCGAGAGTAACGGCAACGTCAACGATAGCGGTCTGGCCCCCACTGAACGCCAGCAACATGCAGTCCCAACACTCCCAACTTCCTTGTCAATTCAGTTGCTTGTGCTTATTTGTTTACTGAGTGTGCCTCGCTCCCCTTAAATTAGTCGCACTTATCTCGGGTTATTGCTCAGCTTTGCCCCTGAGATGCTTTACATCTGCCTCTTTTTTTGCTTTTGTTTCTCATCCGTCACATCTGAACAAGGAGGGTTATACAGTGGTATTTATATAGAAAGTGTGTTTCATTTTTCAATAAAGATAACTGCACAAAACTAACAGGCTGCAAAGTGTCATTTTAATGTTGCAGAGGTTGGCTCCATTTTTACAGTAAGTCAAATGACAATTACACAAAATTGTTTAGACCATTTGAGCTAAACATGGGCTGAAGTAGAATACATTTTTGTGAATATGGATGAAGACAGGACTTTTTCCAATGGATCTTTTTTTTTTTTTTTCTTTTTAAATATATGCCACATAAATACTCTACGGCATATACTGTATGTTATTCTCTAGATTCACTTTGTCGTGTGCATTCGGGCCGCGTAACAGTATCTGATGAGTTTCATCCATTCATTTTCCATACTAGTGTTGCCAAACCTTTATTAGGGCCAATGTACCTATTTTACATTAGGAACAATCTCAGGTACACCACCAAACAAAAGCTACCCAGGAAGAGCATTTAATTGTAGTTCTACCTGTCGCTATACGAGGTGTGTCAGAAAAGTTCGAGGACTGGTGTAACAAGATGTATTTCAAAGCCTAACTATGAGTTTTCGCTTTCAAAGTGGGCCAGGTGATCAGCCAGCCAGCACATCTACAAAGAGATTCTGTGGCATTCGCTGTGTTCAGTTTTACGAGTGGAGGCAGGAGCTCACAATGGCCTGAGCATCCAACAGTTCCTGATGTACCTAACCTCCCTACTCAGCTGACCTGGCTCCGTGTGATTCTCAAGGTCAAGGGGGTCATCAAGTGGACCTATTTTCAAGGCGTAGTGGAGAAGGCTGGGATAGTGCATTAGACTCCAGATGGATTACCGTAATTTTTCGTGAATAATGTGCAATTCTTTCCGCAAAAAAAGTGTCAAAAGTCAATAGTGCGCATTATACAAAGGTATAGGGGCAAATGGAAAAAAACATTCACATTTTATAAATGTATGCCGCCATCTAGTGGTTATGAAAAAGCTGTACACGTTCATTCCAAAATGCCATCGCCACCTAGAGGTTATGAGAAAGGTGTACACTTTCATTCGAATATGCCACCGCCAGCTAGTGGTTATAAAATAAGTGTAGCCTACACTTTCATTCCAATATGACAAGGGTACATATGACTGCATATATGTACAGTCGTGCTCATAAATTTACATAACCTAGCAGAATTTGTGAAATATTGTTTGTTTTTTTTAAATATGACTGATGACTGAACAACAACCATCATTTTTTTATGGTTATGTTTTGCTTAATGAGAATGCTTTTCTGAAATGCTTGACCGTTTCATTTGAATCCCATCCATCCATCCATCCATTTTGTGAGCCGCTTCTCCTCACGCAGGTCGCGGGCGTGCCGGAGCCTATCCCGGCCGTCATCGGGCAGGAGGCGGGGTACGCCCTGAACCGGTTGCCAGCCAATCGCAGGGCACACATATAAACAAACAACCATTCGCACTCACATTCACACCTAGGGGCAATTTAGAGTTGTCAATTAACCTACCATGCATGTTATTGGGATGTGGGAGGAAACCGGCGTGCCCGGAGAAAACATGCAAACTCCACACAGGCAGGGCAGGGGATTGAACCCCGGTCCTCAGAACTGTGAGGCAGACGCTCTAACCAGTCTGCCTCCACCGTCCCGCCTAATTTGAATGCCATTAATATAAATTAAATGTGGTTTCCCTGGTCTTTCATCTTTTAAGAATTGTACCAATCTTAAAAATGTTGCCTGGGTAATCAAACATGTGAACGCAACTGTGTGTTTTTCTAATTGACTAAATAAAAGTAGGGCTGTGAATTTCAAAATAAGAGCAAGTAAATTAAAAACTGTATAACATGTTCAAATAAAGTGCTTAACTTCAGAATTATTCTTTAAAAAAAAAAAAAAAATTTCATATTTTGATCATATGGGTAGAAGCAAAATCATGCATTGAAAAAATGCATTATACCTCGGTAGAAGGGTTTTCCAGAATTTGGAGGGCAACTTTGGGGGTGCATATTTGCATTTCATCCATCCATCCATCCATCCATTTTCTGTGGCGCTTCTCCTCACGCGGGTCGCGGGCGTGCCGGAGCCTATCCCGGCTGTCATCGGGCAGGAGGCGGGCTACGCCCTCAACCGGTTGCCAGCCAATCGCAGGGCACATACGAACAACCAACCATTCGCACTCACGGTCACGCCTACGGGCAATTTAGAGTCTCCAATGAATGCATGTTTTTTTTTTGGGATGTGGGAGGAAAGCGGCGTGCCCGGAGAAAAGCCACGCAGGCACGGGGAGAACATGCAAACTCCACACAGGCGGGGCCGGGGATTGAACCCCGGTCCTCAGAACTGTGAGGCAGACGCTCTCACCAGTCATCCACCTATTTGCATTTCATATAGCATTTATTGGCATATAATGGAAATAATGGAAAGGTCAAACCTTTTATCCTGAAATTTTTGGGGTAGTTTTTTGTGGTAATATCATTTTCAGCATCGTACATTTGTTCATGTACCCTATATGACACAGGTGTCTATAAAACAGACACGTAGCAGCATGAGACAATCCTTGAAAAAAAAAGACAAAAAAGACTTGTTTTGTTTCTTGAGATCTTTGAGACATAGTTTTTCACGCACACTAAATAAGTGATCGTCAATAATAGATGAATTGAAAATAGAAGCAGACAGTTCACAAGCAGCCAACAGGTGAGGTGGCCTTTTGGTTCGCTGTGTTTTTTTTGTGCAAGTCTGCAAGGCTTACACTTTCTTCGGCAACTGCTTCTTATTTCTGTGTAAGTATTTTAATACTAAAAATCCAGGGGAACTGTCCGGCGTGGCCATATATTGTTATAATCATCCATATTCGCTTGTAAACAAAGTGGAAGAGTGCTATAGTGTTTTTTGTTGTTGTTGTTTTTATTTGTTTTTGACGTGGTTAAATTAGGTTGGAAAAAATACTAAATAACCCAGCAGCAGCTATAGGCTTTGACATCACATTCGCTATGCCATCCAGTTTGTTTAATTGTTTTGGCTGCATTTGTGTATCTCTATGACTCGTATGTTGCACATCACTCGTATCAAAGTATTCAAAGGCCAATTAAATGCACGGAAGGTGATAAATGTCATTATAATGGGATAGAAACGAGCTGACACTGCCCCCTGGTGGCCAAGTCTTTCAACAGCAAGTCGGGTGCCGCGTGGTACATGTCCATCTTCCGCTAAGCTCCTCCTTCAAGGTACCTCTTCACCAATCAAAACCCTATTAATTAAATACTCCATTTTTACCCTCTCTTTGTCTGTTGGGAATTAATGCTTGAACAAATCGCACAGCGATCATATTGTATGCACAAATGTAATATTTATGTAGTGGTGATATTATAGAGTGCTACTTTTAGCAGTAACAAGCAAGGTCGGGGAGCAGCTTTGCTCTAGTGATTCTCTGACAAAAGCAGAGTGGCTCGTGAACCTGGGAGAACAACTGCAGGGCATACGCAA
Organism: Phyllopteryx taeniolatus; assembly: GCF_024500385.1. NCBI lineage: Eukaryota > Metazoa > Chordata > Actinopteri > Syngnathiformes > Syngnathidae > Phyllopteryx > Phyllopteryx taeniolatus. Next base: position 20,339,513 of record NC_084516.1, read on the forward strand.
AAGGTTTCCAAGTGGTCTTGACGAAAGTTCAATCTACAAACCGAGCGTGCTAATTAACGTCTACGGCGTCTTTAATTGCACAAACATGGCTTCTTCGAGAGACACTAACAGTGAAACACGTTCCAAAGTAAGCGACGAACATTGTTTTTCAAAAGCGTTTTCGTGGGGTCTAATTGTGTTGGCAATATTCAAATGTGTGGAAGGAGGTCAAGTGAAGCGTATCGTACATGGTCGTGTTAGCTTGTTAACACTAACCGTCGTCTGTTCCTGTGTGAGTGAAAACCTTTGCACTAAAGGAAATGTGCTTACTTTATAGTTTGACGTATGGCGGGGTATTGAAACCCGTTGATTTCGTTGTTGGGCGCCATGGTGACACAGGGGCGGGTCTCTGCACTCATTAGTATTAGTTTAGCGGTTTTCATGGCAACGGAGCCCAGCGAGACCCCGCCTGCGAGGCTTTTTAGTCCAAGGTACAACTTATTGCATCTTTGTTGTCGGAAAATATTTTGTGTTCAGGATCAACGTAGGCCCTTTGCTCGTTCGTTGTTCAGCAAGTCCTTCCGGACTCGGACTCGGATTTGGAGTTGTGAAGCGGTAAGGTTGAACGCTTGGAGATGAACATACTGTGAGCATGTTTTCCTATTTTTGCTCTTGAGAAGTTAGTGCTATTTTGTATTATCATACTAAATCAAACCCAAGCGTAATTCTCTTGGATTGATTTTTTTCTTTCTTGGATTGGATTGGATGTCATTAGATCAGGAGGAGTCGCCACCTTTTTGAAACAGAGCTACTTCTTGGGTGCTGATTACGCACTTCTCAAATCATTTCATGGAACAATGAAAAATAATCATATGTATGAACAAGTCATACTCGTCAACGTGAAGACGCTGATCACGATAATGATTTCTCACTAACCCTAACCCTTATCAGCAAGGGTTAAATATCAATGATCAGCACTTCAATAAATCTCTGCAAGTGCTTACATTTACAAATGATCACTTCTACAACATTCCTAGGAAGTCACAATGTCCCATCACTGGTGAGTGTTTTTTTTTTTTTGAAAACAGGCCCGCAGGAGACTCATGTTGGTGACCCCACCCCGATTGTGGTTGGTGGGCACATTTTTAGTAGGGCTGAATACCAGCTCAGGTTTGACTTTAGAAGTCATACTAGTTCAGTATTGAGTTTATTTTTGATCATGCATTTCCAGCGCAATTCTTAAACAATCTGTAGTTTTCTGGAAGTTGTGTGTCTCTGTAAGAGCAAAATCTCCATTTATGGCTAAATGAAATCTGAATGAACAATTTCGATGTGGCTGCGGTCCAACGTTATGTCCTTGCATACTTTGTTGGAATTGGGACAGTTGGAAATCATCTCAATAGAGAAATGCAGAAACAACTTAAGTTGCGACTTGTACAGTGTGGCAAGGAACTTTAAGAGACGCCATAGACCCGATATTATACACGGCATCTTATTTTCTTATTTAGTGACTATAGGCATTTGTTTACTAAACTGAAGAGTACACAGGTAACACATTTTTGAATACAAACATAGGGTCCTCGATTTACATCGACGTTCTGTTCCTATGGTGGTGACATGACCGAAAAATGTAATCATGACTTTAGCCTGCTAAAGTCATGATTATAGTAAGTATCTGTCTGGAAAAACGCTGCTAAAAATACAAAACAATCAATTGTTTCAAATGTTTGGCGTAAAAGTACGGCGGCAACTGAGTGTGGGCCACATGACGTGTTCTTACATCACCGTGCAAGCAAGTTCATTACACGCCATTTGTAATGTCAAAATGTCGTCTTGTATTGAGGACCCTTATATTTGTATATTCATTTCCTGCAATATAACATTGAATACAAATATATTACCACATATGATGTGTCATTATGTATTTTATACAGAAATGTATGACCTTGATTGATGTTGTTTTATTTGTTTGTGCTTTTTCTGGATACTATTTGGTTGTGTACTCCCTCATGGGGAAAAGAAATCATTGTAAAAAGTTCCTTTCCAACGTCTTGCCATCATTCTGAGCCTCCCTTCCAGTGAGGATCAAATTGTTTTGTTTATTCCAATCCTTAACTATTTTTGGGTCAGTGTTGAAATGTTTCGCATCACTTGAGTGCCTGTGCTGCTCATAGCAGCCACTTTAAACCCATTTTTTAACGATGCCACGTATTGTAATCACGCCTCCAGTAAATGCAATGACAGTTCACGAGTGGCATCACAACACCATTCTTGTAATGGTGAGGAAAAAGGAGGGATTTATTTAGGGTGCAGAATTTTTTACTCGGGTGGAGGACGCACGCGGCAAATGATCAGGACTACTGTCGAAGGCCAATAAGGAAATACGGATGTTAAGAGGGTCCAAAGGCTTTACCTGAAGACTCCCACATGCATTCCGGACAGATGTATCATGTCAACAGCACGCCGGTTCTTCGAAGACGATTAGATGGGTCCGCCCCAAACATCTCACTGTGGCTTGTACCACTGCTCATGGTCACATCAAAGCTCTGATGTCAGCCTGTAACATACCCTGCAGACAGGGTCTGCAGACTCGGAAGACTAATTATTTTTGGACAGCTTTTGTGGGGTTGACAGTTAAGCCCATTCAGTCCCCTTATCTATTCCTCTTATTTCATTTTTTTTCGAAACATTCACCCATCTGCTTACATGTTTACTGCATGGCAATAAGGTATTCAGCCACAGTACATTTTCTTCCTGTCCTGAGATGAACACTAGTGATCATTGTGTGTGCGGGAAGCCCCCCCCCACCCCCCACCCCCCCCACAGTAATGAGTTAAATGCAGATGAATTACCCCTGTCTGGCCGCAGAGGAAAATCCTCAATTCATTTAGGCATGTGCAGGACAACAGGTATGTTATTTATTTTCTTTACTCTTATAATGCTTCACATGGTCTTTTTTGGATTTACTGTCAAACTAAATTTGGATACCTGCAGATGATATTTTGTGGTTTCCTCACATCAAATTCTCATGGATTCCATTCGAAATGGCTGCTGAGCGGTCTGCTCTCATTCTTTTGTGGTCTCCAAAATTGCATAGTGAACATAGTTTGGCATGTTAGCCAGTGTGACAGCTTTCTCCGCCATGACTCTATATGTAGAATAATTGTGTACAGATCTAGAGAGCGCCAGATGCACCAGGCTAACAATCTCCTTGTTAATCTGGGATACTGAAGAAGCAGTGCAGCCACTTCTCTAAATGAGAATGTCAGTGCTGCTCTACTTCAGGTACAGTGGGTACGGAAAGTATTTAGGTCCCCTTCATTTTTTTCACTCTTGGTTATATTGCAGCCATTTGCTCAAATCATAGAAGTTCATTTTTCCCGCATGAATGTACATACAGCACCCCATATTGACAGAAAAAACGGAATTGTTGACATTTTTGCAGATTTATTCAAAACGAAAAACGGAAATATAAGTATTCAGACCCTTTGCTCAGTATTGAGTAGAAGCACCCTTTTGAGCTCAAACAGCCATGAGTCTTTTTGGGAATGATGCAACCAGTTTTTCACACCTGGATTTGGGGATCCTCTGCCATTCCTCCTTGCAGATCCTCTCCAGTTCTGTCAGGTTGGATGGTGAACGTTGGTGGGCAGCCATTTTCAGGTCTCGCCAGAGATGCTCAATTGGGTTTAAGTCCGGGCTCTGGCTGGGCCATTCAAGAACAGTCACGGAGTTGTTCGGAAGCCACTCCTTCATTATTGTAACTGTGTACTTGGCGTCATTGTCTTATTGGAAGGTGAACCTTCTGCCCAGTCTGAGGTCCTGAGCACTCCGGAAAAGGTTTTTTGTCCAGGATATCCCTGCACTTGGCCGCATATATCTTTCCTTCGATTGCAACCAGTCATCCTGTCCCTGGAGCAGAAAAACACTGCCACAGCGTGATGCTGCCACCACCATGCTTCACTTTTGGGACTGTATTGGAGAGGTGATGAGCAGCGCCTGCTTTTCTCCACACATGCCGCACATAGGGGGGTACCGACAATCCTTTCAGCAGTTTCGATTGTCCGTTGCAGTCGGAGTTTGTCCTTTTTTGTAGCAGCACCGAACCAGACTGTGATGGAAGAACACAGGACCGATTCGATGACCGCTGTGTAGAACTGTCTCAGCAGCTCCGGTGGCAGGCCGTGCTTTCTCAGAAGCCGCAGGAAGTACATCCTCTGCTGGGCCTTTTTGAGGACGGAGTTGATCTTGGTCGCCCACTTCAGGTCCTGAGAGACTGTAATTCCCAGGAACTTGAAGGTCTCGATGGTTGACACAAGGCAGCTGGACATCGTGAGGGGCAGCTGTGGCGAAGGATGCCTCCTGACGTCCACCATCATCTCTACAGTCTCGAGCGTGTTCAGCTCCAGGTTGTGTCGGCCGCACCGCAGCTCCGGCCGCTCCGCTTCCTGTCGATATGCAGACTCGTCACCGTCCTTGATGAGGCCGATGACAGTGGTGTCATCTGCAAACTTGAGGAGTTTGACAGCCGGGTGCGTTGAGGTGCAGTCGTTCGTGTAGAGAGAGAAGAGCAGCGGAGAGAGGACACAACCCTGGGGCGCCCCAGTGCTGATGCTGCGTGTGGATGAGGTGGCCTCACCTGCTGTGTCCTGCCCGTCAGAAAGCTGTAAATCCACTGGCAGATGGCAGGTGAGACGCTGAGCTGGAGAAGCTTGGATGAAAGGAGTTGACAGCTTGGAGTCTTTTGTGGTAGTTGTGGATGAGGCTCTTTATTTTCTCTGATGGTAAAACTGCCTATTCTTCTTGGCAAAAAGCCTCCAGTTCCTGTAAATTCCTGGGCTGTCTTGTATGAACTGCACGCTTGCGCTCTCCCCAGAGTGGCTCAATGATATTGAGGTCAGGAGAGTGAGATGTGTCACTCCAGAACCTTCACTTTATTCTGCTGTAGCCAATGACAGAGGTCGACTTGGCTTTGTGTTTTGGATCATTAAGTTGGAATATCCAAGTACATCCCACGCGTAGCTTCCGGGCTGATGAGTGCAAATTTTCCGTTAGTATTTTTTGATAACGTGCTGGATTCATCTTTGCATCTCAAACAATGTCCCTGGCCGTTGTGGCCGAAGGTTTTTGTGGTCGGTCTGATCTTGGTTTGGTTTCAACACAATCTCTAATTTTCCACTTCTTAATTAGAGTTTGAACACTGCTGATTGGCATTCTCAGTTCCTTGGATATCTGCTTATATCCCTTTCCTGTTTTATACAGTTCAATTACCTTTTCCCGCAGATCTTTTGACAATTATTTTGCTTTCCCCATGACTCAGAATCCAGAGATGTCAGTCCAAGGGTCTGTCAGGAGCCCAGAAACTCACTGAACCTTTATACACACACTGATCACAAGCAGACAGACCACAGGTGTGGATGGTTACCTTTAGTAGACATTCAAACCCATTTGTGTCAATGTTCTCAGGCCAGAATCTCGAGGGTATGTACATTTGTGATCAGGGTCATTAGTGTAGTTTCTGTTGTCATTATGATTTAAAAAGAGGAAACAGTTTTTTTTTTTTAAATAATAAATGGCTTCACCCAAGCACTAACCATGAGTGAAATGAAAGTTTTTGTGTTATCATTCATAGTCTCTGAAAAATGGGCAAGAAATGATCATTTCTGCCAGGGTATGTAAACGTATGAGCACGACTGTTTCTACGTAGCCAGCCACTCCGCACTCCAGTTGCACTGCCGGGGTCAGGACTATGTCCTGTCTTATCCTGTCCTGTCCTTTTCTGCATCCCTTCCTCACAGGGTGTATGTGACTAAAAAGCGTAATGCATTAGATAAAGGTACATTTAGTGTTTTTATATATATATAATGATCTTGTATGTTTTTAGTCTTAAAGTTCATGTATTTCTCTATGCTTTGAATGGGTATTAAACAGTGTTTTGTCATATTTTAGGAGCTACGTTCAAAGACTTCCTCTGCACGGATGGGTCCACAAGAGCCAGCCTGCAGCATTTCCCTCCGTCACAGTTGAGTCGCAATAAGATGAGAAGTGAATGGAGACGGTAAAAAACACAAAAGCAGGGGTTCTGTCTTGGACTCCGGCTCCAGCCTGCATCTCACCCACCAGCTCTGAAACGTCTGAGGATGAATGGGAGGAGGGGGAAGAACAAGATCATGACTTTTGTAGCCAGATGGATGAGAATGGCATCATTGGATTGCCACCGGTGGACGAGACACAGAAACATGACGACGATACAGAATGTAATCAAGCCTCATCTCCTGCATCCCCCATCCAAGAGGGTCTTGGTGGCTGTGAGGTACAGGATATGCCACCTGAGGAGCTAAGTTTCATCCTAAATGAACATCTGGATGATGTTGATGTATTGTCAACCTGTGAGTCATTAGACAACCTTACCTTTGCTGTTCTAATTAACGTGGTTATGTGTGCAAACAGGGTGGAACGGCGTACGACTGATTAGCAAGTCTGCCTCACAGTTCTGAGGATACTGGTTCAAATCCGGCCTCGCCTGTGTGGAGTTTGTATGTTCTTCCCGTGCCTGGATGTTTTTTCTCCGGGTACTCCGGTTTCCTCCCACATCCCAAAAACATGCATGGTAGGTTAATTGAAGACTCTAAATTGCCCGTAGGTGTGAATGTGAGTGCGAGTGGTTGTTTGTTTATTATGTGCCCTGCAATTGGCTGGCGGCCAGTTCAGGGTTCAGTTCAGCATATTTCACTTAGAGTTAGCTGAGATAGGTTCCAGCACCCTAGTGAGGATAAGCGGTACAGAAAAGTGATGGTGGTGCAAACATAACTTACAATATACATTAACTTTCTTTATCCTGCGAGGAAAATTAAGTATATATTACCCCAGGACTGTGAAAAGTCAGCGCATCCGCGGCATTCCGCGAATTTTACTAGTAGAGGAATCATAAATGTAAATTTGCCCCAAAAATTCTGGGCAGGGTTATTGTAGTGCTCTTTCAACATTGACGGTCTGTAATCATGACCATCATATTTATAGCATTGGAGACAGTATTAAGGCAGGCAAAGTGCAAATCTTCTTCCATTTATATTTTATCGGTGCGATCTTTCGACACATTTAAATTCATTGTATGCTATCAAGTTTTTATATGAATACGTTTGTGGTATGTGGGTGTCACGTAGGAACAAAGTACTGAGGGAAGCTTGATAAAGGTAACGGGATCAAGAATCCGTGGAATTGGCGCTGGCTGTAATTAAAAGTCTGTATATATACAGTGGGTACGGAAAGTATTCAGACCCCTTCAATTTTTCACTCTGCTATATTGCAGCCATTTGCTAAAATCAATTAAGTTCATTTTTTCCCTCATTAGTTTACACACAGCACCCCATATGGACAGAAAAAAACAGAATATTTTTGCAGATTTATTACAAAAAGAAAACTGAAATATCACACAGCCATAAGTATTCAGAGCCTTTGCTCAGTGTTTAGTAGAAGCACCCTGTTGAGCTAATACAGCCGTGAGTCTTTTGGGGAATGATGGAATGAATTTTTTTTTACACCTGGATTTGGGTATCCTCTGCCATTCCTCTTTGCAGATCCCCTCCAGTTCTGTCAGGTTGGAAGGTGAACGTTGGTGGGCAACCATTTTCAGGTCTCTCCAGAGATACTCAATTGAGTTTAAGTCAGGGCTCTGGCTGGGCCATTCAGAAACAGTCAAGGAGTTGTTCTGTAGCCACTCCTTCGTTATTTTAGCTGTGTGCTTAGGGTCATTGTCTTGTTGGAAGGTGAACCTTCGGGCCAGTCTGAGATCCTGAGCAGGTTTTCGTCCAGGATATCGCTGTACTTGGCCGCATTAATCTTTCCTTGGATGGCAACCAGTCGTCTTGTCCCTGCAGCTGGAAAACACCCCCGCAGCATGATGCTGCCACCACCATGCTTGACTGTTGGGACAGGTGATGAGCAGTGCCTGGTTTTCTTTCTTTCAGGCCAAAAAGTTCCATCAGAATCCTATTTCTCACCATCTTCAGGTGTATTTTAGCAAACTAAATGTGTGCTTTCATGTGTCTTGCACTGAAGAGAGGCTTCCGTCGGGCCACTCTGCCATAAAGGCCCGACTGGTGCAGAGCTTCAGTGATGGTTGACTTTCTAGAACTTTCTTCCATCTCCCGACTGCATCTCTAGAGCTCAGCCACTGTGGTCTTTGGGTTCTTCTTTACCTGTCTCACCAAGGCTCTTCTCCCCTGATTGGTCAGTTTGGCCAGATGGTCAGCTCTAGGAAGGGTTCTGGTCATCCCAAACTTCTTCCATTTAAGGATTATGGAGGCCACTGTGCTCTTAGGAACCTTAAGTGCAGCAGAAATCTTTTTGTAACCTTGGCCAGATCTGCGCCTTGGCACAATTCTGTCTCTGAGCTCTTCAGGCAGTTCCTTTGACCTCATGATTCTCATTTGCTCTGCCATGCACTGTGAGCTGTAAGGGAAGCTTGATAAAGGTAACAGGGGTGTGGCTTTCCTAATTAAGTCCAATCAGTAGAATCAAACACAGCTGGACTCCAATGAAGGTGTCGAACCATCTCAAGGATGAGCAGAAGAAATGGACAGCACCCGAGTTCAATCTGAGTTTCACAGCAAAAAGTCTAAATACTTACGGCTGTCAGTTTTTCTTTTTTAATAAATTTGCAAAAATGTCAACCGTTCTGTCTTTTTTCTGTCAATATGGATGCGGTGCTTTGTGTACGTTAATGAGGAAAAAAATGAACTGAAATGATTTTAGCAAATCGCTGCTATATATTTATAATATATTTCTAATTTAAAATTTTATAATTATAAAAATTTAAGGGGGTGTGAATACTTTCCATACCCACTGTACATTCATACACACACACACACACACACACCGAGAGAGCGATAGAGAGACCTCAGATGCAAAAACAGTGAAATGATCTTTACCTAAATGTGATGGATTCTTTATTGGAGAAATCACCACCTCTACAAAGTGGAACTAATTTTTTGGGGTGCTGGGGGTTATTTTTATTCGGCTAAATAAATGTTGTCCTACTACTGTATTTACAGTTTACTGTGTTCAAATTAATATTGTTATATAGCAATGAGAACAACGGCCATACTTGCAAGACTGTTGACATCGTTTTCCTGTCCATTTTTGTCCATTTTTATAGTCTCTGATGACATTTGCATCTTACGAGAACAAAGATGTAATGAAGACATGGCAAATGAAATGAAGATGCCAAGAGAAGGAAAGAAGACGTACTTGGACATGGCTCAGGGGGAGAGAGATGGAGCAAAAGGTGAGTGGGGTTTGCGAAATGGACCAGTCAACAATAGCAAAGAAGAGTCAGAGATCATCAGTGAGTGCCAATTCTTTGACTCTCCACCCTTGATAGTAGAAGCTGACGGAGACTGCAAACCTCAATGTCCAACATACCAGGCTTCGTCTCGTCCCACCCTCCCCATTTTCACTCACCTGTGCCATTTTACTTCTGAGGAAATGGCTACTGCTCCAGGGATCACTCATGAAACTGTTCCAGATCTGGCATTTACAGACAGTCCTCGAGACTCAAACAGCCTCATTAGCTATGAATCCAGTCTTCACCGTCAACAAAACTCTGAAAACGAAGAACAAGAACTAGAAGTCGATGCTATATCTCCTCAACCACCTATGTCTAATCGTCAGAGTAATGTTAGTCATGAATGTTCCAAGACTGCTCCTAAAAATTCCTATCACTCACCGGCGGGAAGGTCACACCCCTGTCATGATGCTGTACCTTCAAGGACAAGTTCTCATAACAAACCAAAGGAAGACTGCTGTCACACTCCCAGAAGACCTAAGGAATCAAGGTGATTCAACTATTCGGCTATGGGCCAAAACATTTGAATATCCAGGGAAAGTCCATTTATTTCAAGCATTTGTTTCCAAAAGTGAAACTTGTATATGAATTCACCATGCGCAAAGTGAAATATTTTAAGGCTCTATTTGGTTCCATTTTGATGATTATGACAAAGACAAAAAACAAAACAAATCCAGTATTTCACAAAATTTTAATAGTTCATGTGCCCACGAAAAAAAGGATCGTAAACACAGAAATGTTGGCCTTCTGAAAAGTGTGTTAAAGTTAGACGCCCTCAGTACTTTGTTGGGCCTCGTTTTGGAGCATCAAGGCAGCGTGGCATGGAGGTGATCAGCCAGGTGTTTTTGTAGCCCAAGCTGCTTTGATATCGGCCTTCAGAACGTCTGCATTCATCTTCCTCTTGACATTACCCCATACATTTTCAATGGGGTTCAAGTGAGGTGAGTTTGCATGGCTATTAAACCAGGTATTGGTGGGCGGGTGGCAAATCCTGCTGGAAAATAAAATCATTGTTTCCAAAAATCTCATCAGCAGCAGGAGGCATGAAGTGCTCTAAAATTTGCTGGTAGGCAGCTGCGTTGACTGTGGACTCGATAAAAGACAATGGACCCACACCAGCAAATGACATTGCTCCCCAATCCATTACTGACAATGGACTTTATTTAAGCAGCTTGACTTTTGTGCTTGTCCACTTTTCCTCCAGACTCTGGGACCTTGATTTCCAAGTGAAATGCAAACTTTACTTTCATGTGAAAAGAGGACTTGGGACCACTGGGCAACAGACCATTACTTTTTCTCCTTAGCCCAGCACAGACGCTTCTGACGTTTTTGGTTCAGGAGTGGCTTGACACATGGAATTCTACAGCTGTAGCCCATGTCATGCAGACAGACGCCTGAATGTGGTGGTTCTTGATACACGGGCACCGGCCTCAAGTCCAAACCTCTCAAGGCTGCAATCATCCGTGCCACATTTCCCCCTTCCTCTTAGCACTCTGTTAATATACTTTGATACAGTGCTCTGTGAGCATCCAGCTTCTTTTGCAATTTCGTTTTGACACCTTTTCTCCTTATGGAGGCTGTCAGTGCTGGGTCTCTGCACAACCGTCGAGTCAACAGTCTTCCCTATGATTCTGAAGCCTACTAACCCAGACTGCGACCATTTAAAGGCTGAGGAAAACCTCTGCAGGTGTTTTGCGTTATATAGCTGACAAGATTGGGACACACGGAGCCTACAATGTTGAACTTTGTCATGATATTCACATTTTGTGAAATACTTTGTCTTTCTGCCATAATCATCAAAATTGAAACAAATAAAGGCTTGAAATATTTCACTTTGTGTGTGTTGACCAAATATACAAGTTTCACTTTTTGAAACATATTATTTCAATAATAAACTTTCCTTCGATAGAATTTCTTTTGGCACATACCTGTACCAATGATATTGTTTCATCCTCGAACCATAGTGATTGTCTTTTCTACATTTTGCTTATTGTGTTAGTTAAATCTGTTCTTCTTACAGAAAAGGCTTGCCAAGTCACTGGATACCAGATTTATCCAAGGTAAAGCCAAGGGTCTCTTTCCCTAAAGGGGATTACAAGCCTCCCAAGAGCAGATGGTCTTCCAAGAATCCTCCAAAGTCGCTGACACCGGAGGCTCCTGTTGTCTTTAAATCTCCTGCTGACATTGTGAAAGAAGTTCTGCTGAACAAAACTGACGGACCTCAGCCCCCATTACAGTTGAATAAAGCAACATCAGTTGATGGCCCTAACGGCACCGTGCCTCAGGAGTTCCGATGCCAGCAGAAGGCCGGTATCCTGCTCGATCAGCTCCAGGTACCTGTCCGTATTTGTGAAATGACTGTGACAGTCTGGGTTTATTGGTGCTGTACAAAGTAGAATAGCTGCAACTATGCCAGGCCTTCTTGTTATATCCAATATATTGCCAGGAAATCCGGATTTTTTTTTCATTTGATGTTAATACATACAGTGGATCCAAAGTCTACGCACTCCTGTTTATGATTATTTCTCTGTAAGTTGCATGAAAAATAAAATGCATAAAGTATAAATTATATATACTACATCCCCAATTCCAATGAAGTTGGGATGTTCTGGTAAACATAAATCAAAACAGAATACCATTCTTTACAAATCATGTTTAACCTATATTTAATTGAATGCACTACAAAGACAAGATATTTCATGTTCAAACTGATCAACTTGATTGCTTTTAGCAAATAATCATTAAGTTCGAATTTTATGGCTGTAACACGTTCCAAAAAAGACTGGGAAAGTTGATGAATGCTCCTCAAACACCTGTTTGGAACATCCCACAGGTGAACAGGTGGGTGCCATGATTGGGGAGAAAAGGAGCTTCCCTGAATGGCTCAGTCATTCACAAGCAAAGATGGGGCGAGGTCCACCTCTTTGTGAACAAGTGCGTGAGAACATAGTCTTAACAGTTTAAGGACAATGTTCCTCAACGTACAATTGCAAGGAATTCAGGGATTTCATCATTTACGGTCCATAATATCATCAAAGGGTTCAGAGAATCTGGAGAAATTACTCTAAGCGGCAAGGCCGAAAACCAACATTGAATGCCCGTGACCTTCGATCCCTCAGGCGGCACTATATCAAAAACCGACATCAATGTGTAAAGGATATCACCTCATGGGCTCAAGAACACTTCAGAAAACTAATATCAGTAAATACAGTTCGGCGCTACATCCATAAGTGCAATTTGAAACTCTACTATGCAAAGCAAAAGCCATTTATCAACAACACCCAGAAACGCCGCCGGCTTCTGTGGGCCCGAGCTCATCTAAGATGGACTGATGCAAAGGTGAAAAGTGTTTTGTGGTCCGACGAGTCCACATTTCAAATTGTTTTTGGAAATTGTGGACGTCGTGTCCTCCGGGCCAAAGAGGAAAAGAACCATCCGGACTGTTATGGACGCAAAGTTCAAAAGCCAGCATCTGTGATGGTATGGGGCTGTGTTAGTGCCAATGGGATGGGTAACTTACACATCTGTGAAGGCACCATTAATGCTGAAAGGTACATACAGGTTTTGGAGAAAGGTATGCTGCCATCCAAGCAATGTCTTTTTCATGGACGCCCCTGCTTATTTCAGCAAGACAATGCTAAACCACATTCTGCACGTGTTACAATAAGCGTGGCTTTGTAGTAAAAGTGTGCGGGTACTAGACTGGCCTGCCTCCAGTCCAGACCTGTCTCCCATTGAAAATGTGTGGCGCATTATGAAGTGTAAAATATGACAACGGAGACCCCGGACTGTTGAACAGCTGGAGCTGTACGTCAAGCAAGAATGGGAAAGAATTCCACCTACAGAGCTTCAACAATTCGTGTCCTCAGTTCCCAAACGTTTATTGAATGTTGTTCAAAGAAAAGGTGATGTAACACAGTGGTAAACATGACCTTGTCCCAGCTTTTTTGCAACATGTTGCACCCATAAAATTCAAAGTTAATGATTATTTACTAAAAAAGAATAAAGTTTATCAGTTGGAACATGAAATATCTTGTCTTTGTAGTGTATTCAATGAAATATAGGTTGAAAATGATTTGCAAATCATTCCCAACTTCATTGGAATTGGGCTTGTACTATATACATAATATATACTAATGTATACCTACCAAGTCTTTACACCCCTGTTAAAAAACACTTCATAGATCATATTACACTTGTGACTATGTGAGTCCCAGGATGTCTGAAAGCAATGAGTTCCACTCTGGAACAATGAGTCCCTGCAACTTGTCATCATGGAGTACACATACATTAATACGCCACTTATATGACATACCTGTTGCTCTTGCGCTCTCTCTCTCAATGTATTTTGTTTCAGCCTGCCACGATAGCACCTTTTTTAGGACAATAAAGTTTCCCAAAAACTATCACGATAAACGATAGTATCGTTGCTGTTTTTTTTTAATGCCACTGATATGATTATAGAGTATAATAATTCAAGTGCTTCCTTTTTAAGATTAAATAACTTTCAATTCTAAAGAACATTGAACATTGGCATTGTAATGTAGAACAATAAATCAAATATCTTAGATAATGGAAAATATAAATCTAACTCAGGCTCTGCAAAAATTGCACTGAAACAAATAAATATTAAACATTTGGCACATAGGTATAGAGTAACTCGCTAAAGAGGCCCAAAAAATGTCTTAAAGGCTGCTAAATTTAATTGAATAAAAAACATCATATATGTACTCGAAAGCATTTGGGCTTTGTCACCATTTTAAAATCAGATACCATACAGTTTAATATTAGTTATTTTTTTAGTCTTTATTTTTATTTATTGTACGAATGTTGTCGTGTTATGTTCTGTCTAATTTCTGCTGTCTCTTGGCTTTTGAAGAAGAGATTTTATTTCTCAATAAGCCTCAGTTACCTGGTTCACTAAAGAATAAATCACATGTAAAATCAGGCCCGCTCTCGAGTTGCTGGACTGTGATGTGAGACCTTTACCTGTCAATCGAATGATGCTGAAAATGAGTTTGCTGAAGTCAACTAGAGCCTGAATGTTGATAACGTGTGTCGCTGTGGTTATGGTTTATAAACGGTTCTCTTTCCCATATACATATAAATATATGTGTGCGTGTGTGTCTATTATGTAGGGGACACGCAACTCCGAGCGCTGACATTTTAATGAGATCACCGTGGTCAAGTGAGCTTTTTAGCTCCAGCCCTTAGCTCGCCGGCTAGCGAATGTAATAAACGGTTATCTCTGCCAGCGTCATGAGCGCTGTGGCGGGTGTTCGAACAAAAATGAAAATGTATCAAGTCCAGAAAAAACTCGCGTGTCCATTGTATGGAATGATAACTCCAATTGTTCGCTCTACACTGCCTCTTATTTGCTGCCACCAAGACAGGATTCGTAATTTTGATTCACTGCCAACACACACATACACATGTAGGACAGGTCCTAAACCATGCATCTACAGACGCAAAATGAATATATACTGAACAATAATATAAACGCTACACTTTTGTTTTTGCCTCAATTTTTCGTGAGCTGGACTCCCAAGATCTCAAACCTTTTCTACATACACAAAAGGCCATTTCCCTCAAATATTGTTCACAAATCTGTCTAAATCTGTGCTAGGGAGCATTTCTCCTCTGTCGAGATAATCCATCCCACCTCACAGGTGTGACATATCAAGGTGCTGATTAGACAGCATGATTGTTGCACAGGTGTGCCTTAGGCTGGCCACAATAAAAGGCCACTGAAGTGTGCAGTTTTATCACACAGCACAATGCTACAGATGTTGCGAGTTCTGAGGGAGCATGCAATTGGCATGCTGACTGCAGGAATGTCCACCAGACCTGTTGCCCGTGAATTGAATGTTCATTTCTCTACCATAAGCCGTCTCCAAAGGCGTTTCAGACAATTTGGCAGTACATCCAACCGGCCTCACAACCGCAGACCACGTGTAACCACACCAGCCCAGGACTCCACATCCAGCATGTTCACCTCAAAGATCGTCTGAGACCAGCCACCCGGACAGCTGCTGCAGCAATCGGTTTGCATACCCAAAGTATTTCTTCACAAACTGTAAGAAACTGTTTCAGGGAAGCTCATCCGCATGCTCGTCGTCCTCATCGGGATCTCGACCTGACTGCGGTTCGTCGTCGTAACCGACTTGAGTCCCTGCCAATATCCAGCAACTTGGCACACCCATTGAAGAGGAGTGAACCGACATTCCACAGGCCACAATCAACAACCTGATCAACTCTATGCGAAGGAGGTGTGTTGCACTGCGTGAGGCAAATGGTGGTCACACCAGATACTGACTGGTTTTCTGACCCCCCCAGACCCCCACAATAAAGCAAAACTGAACATTTCACAGTGGCCTTTTATTGTGGCCAGCCTAAGGGACCCCTGTGCAATAATCATGCTGTCTAATCAGCATCTTGATATGCCACACCTGTGAGGTGGGATGGATTATAAATGGCCTTTTGTTTATGTAGAAAAAGTTTTAGATCTTAAGAGTCCAGCTCACGAAAAATGGGAGCAAAAACAAAAGTGTTGCGTTTCATGTGTCTAATTGTTCTGCAAATGTTTGTGCATCTCAGACACAGGACACACATCAAACGAGATCCCTGCATTGGAATCTTTCAGGATGGAATATAAAAAAAAAAAAAAAGTTTGGCTGATTGACTTCACAGTCTTTTAGGGGAAGTGCAGTCTATCCCAGCTGACTTTAAGTGCACCCTGTAATGGTCATCAGTCAATCGTACCTAGGACCTCGGTCTCAGCAGACCAGAAAGCACCAAAAACAACATGCTTGTAGCCAAGTTTCATAAGCGAATCCATTTATTTTGCCACCCTACCCCATACCCAAGCTCATTCAATGTTGCTCTTTGGCCTCTTTGCAGTCTCCCTGACCTGCTTCTTTCCTTTCTCCTGACTGATACATTTTAACACACTTAATGATGGTTTGGAAGCTCCAACTAAGAATATCAAACTTAAGATGGGGTTAATCAGTCTCTTTAAATTATGTCCCGTGTTTATTGAATACTCTTATATATGAGCTTTATGACTTTTTGGTTTTTTTTGGTCTGCCCCACCAAACAATTGCAAGTTGTACCAGTTATAGTTGACATTAGCCTCAGTGAAATTACCCAAGGTTGAATAAAATCCTGACATTTTGAATCTTCGTCATTTTTTTTAAATCACAAAAAACTGGCTTTTAACAAGGCTCTGTAGACTTGATATACATTGTAAACACTCAACATTCATTGTATGAATAAAGGTATTAGGACCCTTGGTCATTACCTACAACTAGGTCTGTCACGATAATTACTACAGGTACTACTGTTGTCTTTGGGTGTTTCTTCACAGCTCTCACAATGTTTCTGTCATCAACTGCTGTTGATAGCCTTGGCCGACCTGTTAGATGTCTGTTGCTCAGTACACCAGTAGTTTCTTTCTTCTTCAGGACATTCCAAATTGTTGTAATGGCCATGCCCCGTGTTTGTGCAATAGCTCTGATCAATTTTCCCTCTTCTCTCAGCTTCAAATGATTTTGCTTTTCTCCCATAGACAACTCTCTGGTCTTCATGTTTGCTTAACAGCAAATGCAGTTTTCAAAACCCAAAAATAATCACTATCCAATGTTTAAGCAATCCATCTAAAAGGCAACACCTGAGCAACTCTAAACACCAATCAGTCACACGTTGTAATACTTTTGCTCACTTGAAAAGTGGGTGGCTTCAAACAAAAGGTGCTCTGTCGTGAGTTGTTTAACACATCTCAATGTAAATACCATGAAATAAAAGGGATTCTGAAATGTTGTCTTATATTTATCTTTGGATCTGAAACCCAAATGTTTTCAGTGTACAGCAAAAACAAAGGAATTGACCTTGCCGTTCCAATACTTTTGGAGGGGACTGTATATCAACTCATCGTTCGATAAATCAAATGGACTCAATAAATTGTCATCATTGTGGTGAGGAGGCGCGCGGATCACACAGTGAGCGAGTTGGACGGCTGTGTCATTAGCCGCTAGTGGCCTCATGGAACTCCAGCGAACCGGTACACTCTTGCCGGTGTTGGCTCCGTCCAACACTCCACATCCTTGCTCCATGTGCAATGCCTAGATTGAGAGAACAGAGACACTTAAGGGAACATTGTGACTGTTGTGTTCGCGAGCTAACAATGTGGGGGTGGCAAAGGGGGTGAGGGGACAAAAAAAAGAAATGTTGCTGCTGCTGTGGTTCTATTTATTTCACCCAGACATTTCAACAAATAACCTCAGCGGTATACATTATTCAGCAAATAGTTGACGACAGTGAACGTAAATGTGTATTTAATTGACAGATGAAGGGCTTGTCTTCAGCGGACCAACCACACAGTAGCCGGGTTTACATGGAGACTTTTTTGTAATTCCGATTGAAATCATTCAAATTGAAGATTTCTAGTCAATTTTTACATGTGAGGGGATCTATTCTGATCGGGTGCATACATGCGCACTACTCGGAACAGCCGTCAAGTCATTCATCAAGGTCGAGGTCTGTCGTCTACTAAGCACATCAATTGGGAGCGTTTTTATAAATGCTTGATTAAAAACGACGTAAAAGTAGTTGAAAAATCAAGATCTCCGTCCCAAATGAGCTTTGTCGGGAGCCGCCATATTTACGCAGTTTACATCGAGACAAAGTGCACAGAAAGAGCGCTTCCGGTCTCTTATCTATTCCCAGTGACGGCATACATGGTGAAACTTGACTTCTGATCGGTTTGGCAAAAGGAATATTCCACCCCTGTGAAGCCGAATGAAATTCCATTCGGATTCGGCCTGCTTATTCCAATTGAGGTGTTTATGTGGAGCATTTACATTCAGTTTGGGCTTCTAAAGCGATTAGAATTGGAATGGAAGGCTCCATGTAAACAAGGCTGGTCTTGCACTTTATTCTTTATTTCAGAGCCTGGGGGATCTATTTCACAGCGTAAAGAAAAAAACTATAATATAGAGAAACAAAGGAAATAATAATAATAATAATAATGATTTAAAAGCAAAAATAAAAATAATAAGGCTGGGCCTTATCATATTTTCAGAGGCATTAAAAACAACAATATTATCATTTTTCGTGATAGTTTTTATGCCCTGCGATTGGCTGGCGACCGGTTCAGGGTGTACCCCCGCCCGAAGATGGCTGGGATAGGCTGCGGCAGCCCACGACACTAGTGAGAAGAAGCGGTGAAGAAAATGGATGGATGGAGGGTGAAAGTTTTTGGTCCAATAGATCTTTAAAAAAGACATCGTAATAGGCCTACCTACAACCGCTGAAATGAGACTCAATGTGTTTCTACAGCAAAGCACGACCTTTTCATGTTTCTATTTTGTTCCTGTTTTCTCTCCTCTGGCTGCAGGAGGACCATGGCAAACTGCTGACTAAGTATGCTGAGGCAGCGAACACAATTGACCGCCTGCGGTTGGAAGCCAAGGTTTGATCATCTTGAACCACTGTCTGATTACTTTTATTACATCAGAAAAAAGAGTTGTCGATTGCAAATTTGTCACTATTAAATCATCATAAGAAATGAAAGTGATGCCCCGTGACCCTCATGAGGACAAGCGTTATAGAAAGTGGGTGGATGAAAAATTATATATATATATACATATATATATACATATACATATATATATATACATATATATATATATATATACATATATATATATATATATATATATGAGTACTGAAACAAATTGACTTTTCAACCAGATTCTAATTTATTGAGATGTACCTGTAAATAGAATAATAAAATAAAATAAATTTCATCCATCCATCCATCCATTTTCTGAGCCGCTTCTCCTCACTCGGGTCGCGGGCGTGCTGGAGCCTATCCCAGCTGTCATCGGGCAGGAGGCGGGGTACATCCTGAACTGGTTGCCAGCCAATCGCAGGGCACATACATACAAACAAACAACCATTTGCACTCACGTTCACACCTATGGGCAATTTAGAGTTGTCAATTAACGTTCCATGCATGTTTTTGGGATGTGGGAGGAAACCGGAGTGCCCAGAGAAAACCCACACAGGCACGGGGAGAACATGCAAACTCCACGCAGGCGGGGCCGGGGATTGAACCCGGGTCCTCAGAACTGTGAGGCAGACGCTCTAACCAGTCGCCACTGTGCCGCCATAAAATAAATTGTAACGTAAAATATGATTTTTAAAAAGTGCGTTTCACGGGCGTGTGTGAGTGCGTTTGACGAGCGTGTACGCACGTTTGACAAGTGCATGTGAGCGTGCTTGGCGAGTCTGTGTGAACACATTTGTCAAGTGTGTGAGCGCGTTTGATGAGCATGTGTTAGTGTGTTTGACAAGCGCATTTGATGAGCATATGTGAGTGCATTTGATGAGTGCCTATAAGAGCATTTGAGTAGTGTTCATGAGAGCAAGACATTTGTTCAGTCGTCTGCATGACAGCGTTTCACTCGTGTTTATGAGAGCATTTGAGTGTTGAATAAGCAAAAACATTGAGTAAGAGAGCCTTTCTGTAGCGTGTATGAGAGAGCACAAGTGTGAGAGCCAATCCTGAATTGTGTCCCTAGCTACCACTCATAAATTCAATCATTTAATCATTTGCTGGACTTCCTTCCTTTCCTCCATGTTCTACGATCTGCTCACCCTCTGGCTCTCTCTCCACTTAACACATCAGAGGAATGAGAAATGAAAAAAGTCAAATCACACTCAAATTTATTTTCACAAGCCCTTCTCAGATGTGCGTTAGTGCTGCGGAGGTCCCAAATAATGTGAGTGTTTATGACTAATAATTGATCAATATTAAGAGATACCGTACATAAATAAAAGGTAAGGTATAGGTTCACCTTTTAATAATGATATTTAGTTGTTTACTTTGGTCCCATTGCCACAGGTTTCTAAAATCACTGATTCAAGTCCAGTACAATAACAGGCCAGTTAGACTTATTTGCCCAGCTCGATCCCTGGTTGAATGCAAGCCAAAAATCAGGTTATATTAGTCGTGACTGGGCCTATAGTGGATGTAAGGTACATTATGGTGTCATTTTGGATGACACTCTCTTGTTTTCTCTCCATTTCTACAAGGTTAACCTGTATTCTGAACAACCAAAGCCTGCTCACGTTATGCCGTTTGGACTGCATGTTGAGCCTTCAAAGTTCATGCGACTCGACTTCCCTCAGGCTCAGAAAGCACAGCCCAACTCAGTTTCTCCTCAGCCAAGTGGACCCACCACACACATAAGTAAAATCATCATATTCATCACCTCGACTCTCATGTATTACCTTTAATTGAATGATTATGAAATGTTTCTTTGTTGAAAAGATAAATGTTCACCATTATTTAACAGATAATAAACATTTAATCAGAAGGTGCATCTAAGAATGTATTCTTTCCTCTGCATGCATGCACAATGAACAGGAACTTCCTCGGATCTCTGTTTATCTGCCTCCATTCCAAAGAGCTCCGAGTGCCAAGGCAGTCAGAAGGTGGCAACTACACTCTATGCACGGGCCGACAAGTTCCTGCATCAGGTTGTCAACTTCTCATTTGGGATGGGACTAATATGTGAGTGGTTCATTTAATTTTATATATATATATATATATATGTTGTTGTTGTCGTCGTTGTTTTGAAATCATTCAGCTACAAGATTTTGAGGACTTGCTGAAGAACAAAACGCCTTTCCAACTGGTGAAGGTAAGACCAACAATTTGGAATCCTTCAGAAGGAATGCTGGCTACCACTTATTCACACACGTAAACTAGCGCTTCTCTCTAGGGCCTTGCACAACTGTATCAAGGACTGGACTCTTTGGAAAAGGGCTACCTGTCAGCCAAGAAAGAACACAAAGTCCTTCAGCAGCCAGGGGCAGAGCACAGCCACTTCGACCCAAAGCGGTAGGAGAGCCGGATTCAATTTTGAAACATACTGTGCATAGTGTCAATTATTCGGTTTTTCGTTATTCGTTGCCTCTCTGTGTTAGAGAGCTGGAGGAGTTCATTTACCAGTGTGGGCGGCATATGGATGAGCTGAGAGAGAGGGTGGATCAGAGGACCCTTGATGTTGATTCTGCTCATTCTCTTTGTCTTCAAGGCCAAAAGTCATCTCCATCCGATGATTCTCACTCAGAGGTAGCATCGACCTTCTCCGTCCAAAGCAGTCCGTTTCTGACCTGCGCTGTGCCGTGCCACTCAGAAACTATGAATTGGCGCTTTCCCATTACAAGTTCCAGAACGGCCTGGCCTCGCTTGGCCTGGTCTAGCCTGCGTTGCTTTTCCATTACAACAGGCACCAATCAAAAGTGGGAGGGATTGGGGCGGGATCACGAAGAAGGTGACGTGCTCGTTTCTTGTCACGCCTTCCATCTATCCCTGTGTTTCATCTTCTCCCAATATGGAGAAAAATGCCCACGACCACGGAACAAAAGGTGCTTTAAACCGCCCTGAACAGCGAGCCTGTATCGCCGTTTGATGCTGTGTATTCAGTATATTTTACTTGATCACATTTCTTAAACCATAAAAAGATACATTCATAGTTAAGGAAGAAGTAGGTTGCTAAAGGTGAGAAGAAAAGCGAGTGTGTGGATATTTGAAAGGAGGCTCGCTGGCTCCATTCATTTGAGCGTACATTTCAGCGTGTACATGCGTTCACAAGCTTTGCTTTTTCATCCACAGGCACATTATACATTAGGACTATAGTTAAGTACTGATGTAAAAGCACAATATTTGATGCTTTATATACTATTTTGATGGCTTGCGGAAGCGCGGCTCGCTAAACCCGGAAATGGGTCTTACCCGTTAGGGAATCTTCGTTTCGATTGGCTGTAAGCTGCGACGTTAAGAGGACGATGGAAATTTGAAACCACTGGCAGACTGATGAGCGACTCACGAAAACACTCTTCAAACCACGCAGCCTTTAGACGCTCGGTCCAATCAGCTGACGCCGACGTCGCGGCCCTCCCCGCCCGGCCTGCCTGCCTTTTAGAACCAGGTCGGAGGAGGTTTTGAGGAACGGTGCCATTGTCAAAAGTGTCATGGAAGAGCGACCACGCAGGGCGGAACCAAGCACCGCTACAATGGAAATGGGGCATATGCGCGATTCAATTGAATTTCGATTTGTCCACAGCACATATTGCTTGGGGCTGATTGGCATTTTGAAATTCTGTACTTGAATTGAAATATAATGTATGTTTGGCAATTGAGCCTTTACATCATTTGATGGTTGTCATGGAGAACACTCACAACAAGTTCTGAAAATGCAGGTCCAAAACCACCATGTTTAACAATCCTGAACGGGCATGAAGTGCTTTATTTGGTGCTTTTAATTCGCGAGCGTAATCGAATAAGGTTCAAAACTGGGGCTGTAGCATAAATTTATATCTTGATAACATCTTGTACTTTACTACCTCTCTTTCAGTTTGAATCAAAACTTAGTGTCATTATCTTTTTAAAGGCCGTTTTTTTTTAAATACAGCTCTTGGATCACATTATATTGTGCCGTTGCACCTAATGGGGTCTTCAGTGTCTCTGTAATAAATCTGCAGTGTGTAACCAGGGGGGTTGTCCCTCCTTCCAGCGTCAACACACACCTTTGCCGCTTGATCCAGTCGAGGTGACCAAGAAGAAAGCGGCCGTCCTCAACCGAAATTCTTGCGACTTCAAGGAAACGTGTGCTGAACAAGCCACAGGCGTGAATCAGTAAGCGCACACATTATGTCACGTTATGTTTTGTGTTATGCTTAATGTGGTGTTATTTTGCAGGAGTTCGACCGTGGGCATCACTCCTGCTCCGAATATCAGGAGGAGGAAGGAAGTTAGCAAGTCCTACAGCAGCAGTCAGAGCAGTCTGGCAGAAATATGGACATCAGAGAAGAGCCGCGCCAAACCTCTAACTAGTATTAGGAGAGTGCTTTCTCAGGTCAGCTGAATTCAAATGAATGAATTCTTGTTCTGCACGATTAAGGGCTACGTTATGTACAGCAGTGAAATATTGCAGTATTGCGTCGGGCAGGACGGGATAGTTTCTCCAGGAACGGACAGCGGTTTTGTTGGTTCCGAGGACAGCCATCAGATTTGGGCCGCAGCTCCCGGCTCGAAGAGGTGAGTAGCTTGAAGATGCCGTGTGTACTTTGCCACACCATAAATCTGTGACACGCTCGCACAGCATGTGTTCATTTTCAGATTGTGTTTCCATCCGTGGTCTTTCAAACATGTTCACCATTTCTTGTTGGTCTACAATTGTGTTGCACACTGCGCAATGACAAATCCATTGATTCTGTCTTTTGTTGGTTCTCATTTGCTTCATGATGCGCCCGCCAGTCTTCAAAGACCTGCGGAAGCAAGCTTAGCGGAGCCTCAGACAAGCCAAACCTCACCACAAACTCGTGACTCCTTACAATCGTACAACAGGCGTACAACAATGGAGCCCAGCGAATATTTCCAACAAGCGGGGAGGAGATCTAGTCAGGGGGAGGGCAAACAAAGGCAGACAGACTCAATCAGGACTGACAGTGAAACTAGTGAGTTTTCAAGTTAGTAACTTCATCATGTTACTTCAACAATCAAATTGCCTATATTTGATCCTTTTGTTGTGCATTTAACCTGATGCCTTTTGTATCTTTAGCCCGTATTGTGTCAGAAGACATACAAAGTGACCAGTATGAAGAAACCCTCCCCTGTTCCTCCCCAAGCTCCTCCTCCGCCGCTGTGCGACATCACCATGGCGACTCTCTAAAGTCCAGTCAGTCGATGACTTGCAAGTGAGTACGTGCTGCAGCAGCTGCCCTGACAACGGCTGTGCAAACAAAGCATCCCTCGAGACACTTTTGCAAGCATTTTATTGGCAGAGTATCAATCTTCCCAGCTCATGAAATGCTGACACATCCTTGATTCAGTGACATCAAGCAGGATTTCAGGTATTTTATTTCAGGCCTGGCTTGTAATTAGTAGGGTTACATATGAAAAGGTAATCAGTCTTTCCCCCTGCATGGCATGGCATGGCATGGTATAACAAGTGTGTATTATGCGAGTCAATATAACCGCAAGGTGCCCTTGAGAGTTCGGATATTTTCGTTGTATTAAGTGGGAGGAAAAAAGTATGTAATTTCTTACATAAAATGTGGTCTGATCTTCATCCAAATCACAAGGATAAACTGTCTGAGTCTGTTTAAAGTCATACAACCCAATTGTGTTTTTCTATTTTTATTGAAAATAGCATACAGTGGGGCAAAAAAGTATTTTCTCAGCCGCCAATTGTGCAAGTTCTCCCACTTAAAAAGATGAGCGAGGACTGTCATTTTCACCTCGCCCATGAGAGACAAATTAAAAAAAAAAAAAAAAAAACAATTCCAGAAAATCACATTGTCTGAATTTATTAGTCAACAATAACGTGAGTCAAAAACAAGAATTATTATAATCGACGACAGAATGAAAATACATATTCTGGATTGGCCCAGTCAAAGTCCTGGAGTCCCAAATATTCGTTCAATTTATTTAACAGCTTTTGCTAAAATGAGTTCATTCAATTTATTTTTACAAATTATTTATTTTGTATTCATTTATTTCATTAAATTTGTGGTTGATTGGTAGAATATTAATCAAATTAAATGCATATGTTTAAAAGTGTTTATTAAATCATTTGAAATTGGTTAGGTATTTGTAATTGTCATCTAAATAATGAAATGAGAATGAACACTTTTGTAAGATAAACTTACATTTTTAATTTACTTTTTATTTGTGTATCTAATGAAATGCTTAATTGATTTATTATAAACGAATCAAAACAGTATGAATAAAGAAATATGTTATTGTTACAATAAAGTATTTTTCGATACAGATTAACTGGATAAGCGGTACAGAAAATGGATGGATGTTTCTTTTTACCTCATCGACAAATGACCAGGGGCCTCACATGTTCAAAAGGTGGCGTGCGTGTCGGGCCGGCAGCAGCCGCCGGTCGTCGGGGATGAATCCTCCGCGTCTGTGACAGGAGAGCAGCGATTTCCAACCTTTCTGTAGCCAAGGCACAGATTTTACGATTGAAAAATCTCACGGCACACCAACGAACAAAAATGGCAAAAATAGAGGATACATTAATGACTGTATGTACTTCCTGCCATCTAATAGAAGACCATTCATTTGTTCTGTCTGTCATTATGCCTCACTGGCATAAATAGATGAACAGATAGATTATTTATTGTAAATAAATTACGTCAAATTTGATCATTTCCCCGGTTGAGAATCACTGCACTGGAGACATCGGGGACGAATCCCCGAACACGTGGCACGTGGCACGTGCCACGTGGCACACGGCTGCGACTGCGACTGCGTGTCCTCCCCTGTGTATTCAAATAATGGAGTCATCAAACAGGAGTCAACATTTTTGATATCCTCTTTCATATGCTGATGTGCTTCTATTTGAATTCAAAAGATGTATTACAAATACCATACATACAACATTTACGCATGAACCTTTCTCATAGGGCTCAGTGTAGGTTACTGTATGAACACATTTGTTGTGAGTTATAAAAATAAATGACGGTATTTATCCTTGTGGGGTGATCAGAGTCAGCCACATGTGCTCCCACCACCCCTGAGAGAGCAGCGTCACCCGTGATCGCAGCGACTCTCTCCTCAAACGGGGTTCAATCCCCGGCCCCGCCTGAGTGTTCCCCCCGCGCCTGCGTGGCTTTTCTCCGGGCACTCCGCTTTCCTTCCACATCCTAAAAACATGCATGCTAGGTTAATTGACAACTCGAAATTGCCCGTAGGTGTGAGTGCGAATGCCCGCGACCCTAGTGAGGAGAAGCGGCTCAGAAAATGGATGGATGGAGATATATATATATATATACACACACACACAGTCCCCTAAGGTCAATTGCTTTGTTTTTGTTGTATACCGAAGACATTTGGGTTGCAGATCGAAAGATGAATATGAGACGAAAGTTCAGAATTCCAGCTTCATGGTATTTACATCTAGATGTGTTCGACAACTCAGGACAGAGCACCGTTTGTTTGAAGCAACCCACTTTTCAAGTGCGCAAAAGTAGTTGAACACATAATTGAATAACATTGAATATTTTGTGGCGTAACCCTGACTTGCAAAAACTGCATCAAGCCTGCGACCCATTGACTTCACCGGACTGTTGCATTCTTCATTTGAAATGCTTTTCCAGGCTTTTACTGCAGCCTCTTTTCATTTCGTCTTTGTTTCTGGGGGTTTCTGCCTTCACTCTCCTCTTCGGGAGGTCAAATGCATGCTCTATTGGGTTAAGGTCCCGTGATTGACTTGGCCAGTCTACGGCCTTCCACTTTTGCCCCCTGATGAAGTCCTTTGTTGTGTTGGGAGTGTGTTTTGGGTCATTGTCTTGTTGTATGATGACGCTTCTCCCGATTAATTTGGGTGTATTTTTTTCTTAAATTGCATCATGGAGCCACTTTTTCAGCCTCCGTAGTAGAAATGTCACTGAGAACATGAGTGGGTTACTTAAAGGGGCATTTCCCTGACAATGATTAGGGTTGACAGCAATTCAAGGACATGATCATGGAAATCAAATCACTTCTTCAACCATGTAATTTTGAAAAAAAATGTAATATCACCTAACCACTTATTACTACACACACTGTAGTTAGAAGAGCAATGTGTTGGCCAAGCCAAAATCACGTACATCCAATGTCAAAGTCATAAATTGAAGGAAACACATTTAAGAGTTGCACTGGTATGTGTGCCAATATTTGGCCACTTACATAAGAAGAGCTCAGAGTTTCATTATTCTGCTACGTTTTCACAATGACTGAGTGATTCTGATGAGGCACCGAGTGAGATTGACGCGTGTGTGAGAAGTGTGCTGAGGTTCACACCTGTATGGATGATTGGTCTTGTCTTGAGTGTTTCCACAGTACAGCAGTCACATTGGCCAGGCCTTTTTCTTTGACCTTTGACATGAGTTTCAGTAAACCAAAAAAAGATGGATTGTACTTTCTACTAGCTGTGACTGTAAACTTGTGTTCTTCACAGTGATCAAAGTCAGGCCATCAAGGCCTTCAGGCCAAAGGACATAAAGGAAAGTCCATTGATGAAGCCTAAAGAGCCTTCTACTGTAACTCATTCTGCTAAAGGCAAATTGGCTCGCCACAGAACTTCATCTCTTCTCAGGTGAGTTTATTTCCTTGAGGTATAACCCCAGTGTCCATAGGGAAGTTCACACGACACATCCCTATTACACACTTGAGTACATCTGGAAGCTTGTCGCCTTCTGATTACTAATATATGGAGGCACGGTGGGCGACTGGTTAGCAGATCTGCCTCACAGTTCCGAGGACCGGGGTTCAATCCCCGGCCCCGCCTGTGTGGAGTTTGCATGTTGTCCCCGTGCCTGCGTGGCTTTTCTCCGGGTACTCCGGTTTCCTCCCACATCCCCAAAACATGTACAGAAGGCTCTAAATTGTCCGTAGGTATGCATGTGAGTGCACATGCTTGTTTATGTGCCCTGCGATTGGCTGGCAACCAGTATAGGGTGTCCCCCGCCTCCTGCCCGCAGTTAGCTGGCATAGGCTCCGGCATACCCGCGACCCGCGTGAGGAGAAGGGGTGTAGAAAATGGATGGGTTCACCGGCATGTGATTGCAGCTATACGTTGTGCAATATATCTCCCAAAAAATGAGCGCTTTTTTTTTGGAGACCATAAAGTTTGTCAACAATGTTTCTGA